>NC_036251.1:8126671-8196738 GCF_002742605.1 Olea europaea var. sylvestris
TAATTGAAATAGATGAAAACAGTGGGAATCATGAATCCAATACAAGTATTCACATTCGATAAAATCAAAATTTACTTGTTTTATTATTAAAATCACTTTTTTGCTGTTACTACTCACTCGAATTTAATATTAATTGTTGAACTATATTTTAAACATTATTCCTTATGAGAACGATAAACTCGAAACTCACTATTTATATTATTTATATAATGATCCTGTACGCTTACGAATTTCACCGTAACAAGTGGTGGGTGATCAATTGTGCCAAGATACATTTATGTCAATTAATTGATTGAAAATAAATTACACCATAGAATAGTCAAAGAGATTTATTGCAGATAACTTATGATTAAAGAAAATGGATGTTGTTCCAATCTTGGTTGATAGGAGATCATAGCAAAACAATGTTATTGAAGTCCTTGTCATATAACTAATTGGGTTTTATCCATGGTTTAATTATGTGTTGAAGACAACGATTTTTTGAACTAGTATAACGAATGTCCAAAATGAAGCAATTCTCAACATGACCCCATTATAAATTTGTACCCCCAAGACTCCAACAAGGAGTGTCGCCTTATTTTTTCTTAAATACTCCAACCTTACCCACATTCGAAATTGACAGTTACATCGAGATCAAGTGTCACCTTATATTTTTTATTGCATGCCTTGTTAATTAGTTGTTCTATACATCAAGCCAAAAATCAAAATCAAAATCAAAATCAAAAGTCACTTTTTTTTTTTTAATTTATGTACAAATTAAATAAAACTAGATAATTTTTTTAATTTTGACCAATAAAAAAGAGCAATGCTATCAATCCCAACACGTTAAGGCGCGTTCGATTCCCATTAATTTAATTTATTATTTGCTACAAGATCATATTTAACCATAAATTCACAAGATAACATATTTTACACGTATACTAAAAAAATTTCTCACTTTTTAACCATACGTTCTGCTTAAAAATATTATTTAAAACTCATTTTCCCCCATTAATGTCAATCAAATAGGCACTAAATATCAATTATGTAACATAGGTCACTATCATTTTGTTCAATAAAGTTGAGATATATAGTTATATTTATTTATTGAACATTGTTGAATATCTTAACATATCTTGTTTATTTTGAAATGTACTTATTATTAATATGTAAATTTACTTATAAGTAGCTCTTTTAAATCAAAACCAAACACATTTTTTCAAAAGCAAACCATATAATACTAGAATTAAAAAATAAAAAGTAAAAGTAAAAGTAAAAAATCTTTCATATTATATCATCCAGTATTAATATTGCCCTTTGACATCTTTTAAATTTTTAATACACTTTTCTCTCTATTCTTTCCAATTACACATTTTTCATGAAAATAATATCATACGTAAATAAAAAAGAATTCTTCTTTTTTAACAACACTTTCTTCCAAAAAATACTTTTCTATATTACATTTTACCAAAATTTCGTATTATAATGTGCATCAAACAAGGACATTATATTTTAAACTTTTAAATAAATCAATAAGATATTTAATTCATTATAAATAAATTATGTAAGCTTCCTAGACATCGATATAATAGAGGGACTAAAGTACAAAATCATTAGTCATTAATATAATATATTACAAGATATAAGTGCGATGCAAGACAAACATTAGTTGGAATGCACAATTCAAACGTTAATAATTGTTATGATTATGAAAGGTACATTATAATTGTGGGAGACTGGGTCGTGCTTTGGACGCGCCGAGGCGGCTAGTTAATCAAGATTGAAGACTTTTGAGTTCATCATTTCCCAAATAGATTTTTTGAGATTTTTTTATTTTTTTTTTTACAAGCAATTTTCTACCCTGCTGCACAGGGCATGTTACAGGATTGAGGTTGTTGATCTGAAAATTCAAATTTCAAATAGGTGTTGAGGTGTATAGGGACCTATCAAATGTCCCTATTTGAGTAGCAAAATTCAGCAATTTTTGCAAGTAGGATTCATCTTACTTTTGGCCTGTTTGAGGCCATTATTCCCGAATAATACATTTTAGAACACTAGATTAATGAGAAATGTACTGTTAAAAAATAAAGAAAAATTATGAATTTACGTGTAATATTATTTTATTAAAAAATGTGTTGTTAAAAAAAGATAGAGAAATGCATTTTAAAAAGAATGGAGGATCAAATAGGGGCAATATTAAAACATTACATTTTTATTTTGATAGGTTGTAAAATTAGCAAGTTTGAAGAGATGGGTCATACTCAACAGGAATTGTTTTCAATCCATAGCGCGCAAGATAAGACTGACAACTTGCTGATTTGGCATAGGAACTTTCAGTAAGCTTCTCTCCAAATATGAGAACTTTAAGTAACGTTCTCTTCAATGTGGGTAAGATAAGACTTCCTACTATGAACATGAGTTCATACTCAACCTACCTTTCTAGAATTGTCTAAAGAAAAATTACCTAGAAACCTACAATTAAAAACCAGTTTTCAAAAACAAGGAGATTAAGTTTAAATTTTCCCATATCTAGTGTTAATTAGAAATTATTAAATTAATTAGTACAGAATTAATATAAAAATAATTTTATATACAATATCCTTTTAACCACCCACACACTCTTATCATTTTCCTATTTTCTCTCTCATCGATCGTCTCTCGTCTCTCTTCCTTTCTCTATCATCGTCGAAAATTGTTTCAATGTCGACTCCAATGAGCTCGCCTCCAGCATCCATGCCAATCATCTCACCACTGTCGATTGCTCTAGTCCAGTATCCACCATCTCTAGCTCCTGAGGCATCAATGCCACCAAATCCGACTTCTGCGCACCCGAGTAAGACTACGGCTAAGGGTCTGTCTCACAGCAAGAAGCATACTTCACCTTCATACGCTTCGACGAGATTGATGAGCCCACCCGCACCTCCGATGGATGCCTCCCAAACCTAGGCCGATTCCATAGAGCCAGTGGACTATTACTCGATTTCACCGAGAGAGTCGTACAAGTGCAATAGCATTTATTGTCGAGCCTCCAAGTGGGACTTTAGTTCACTCCGATAATTTCCCACACAACTAGGGTTTTTTCCACACCTCTACCAAAAATTCCTAACCATTCTACAAATCTTAGTTTCTAAGTAATTTTTCTGAAATTTTGTGTTCTGTTATTGTATATTCATATATAAATTTCTATCCTCCTTAAGAAAATTAATCAGATTTTAGAATGTTACCAACTAAATTTTTAATTGAATGTTGTCAGCAGTATGTTAAAATGGCTACTGTTTCTTTTTTCTTCTTCTTTTTGGTTATTGATAGGTTTGCTTTAATGAAATTATGTTGCTTTTTGTATCTTACTTAAAAAATGATTTACAAGAGCTTCGAGTAATTTTTGGATCTGATAGAATGAAAGTGAAAAATAGGGAAATTTAGGCCCTGTTCTCTTTACCGTTTTCGGGCCGTTTTCTGTTTTCGATTTTTCAAAACGGTGAAAACGTGTTCTCTTTCNAACAAACACTCAAAACACAAAACTCAAAATGAATTTAAAACTCAAAACACAAAACTGAAACACAAAGAGAACACCCCCTTATTCATTATTATTTTTGTGTTTTCGGGTTTATCTGAAAGTGAAGTGGGGAATTTGTATTCATGTTAAAATGAATTTTAATACTGTGGAATTGATGAAATATGATGTGAAGAATTAGGAATACTAAGATGAGATTGAGTTTTTGAAATAGGGGTCGAGAAAGGTAGACAAATTAATTAATGAGCAATTGTACTTTATCTATTAAATTTTAAAATGAGCGGCACTAAAATTTGTAAATTTTAGATACTTACGAAGTCCCCACTGTTTGAATTTTGTTATCTACCTATAAAACTAATAGAACCCCTCTTAATTAAATGAATTAAAGGATGTTGTACCTAGTGAAGGCAGGAAATAAGAGTTTATACTTGTTAATCACATTCATTTAGGTGCATTTCTTGCTTAGTAGTGCATGAATTGAGATTTGAGATCGAATTGATACTGAAACTTTTATCTATATTTGTTTACAAATTAATGTCTATGGTAGTGGTCGTGCATTAGAGGTGACAGTGATGGATTGTGATACTGGTCTGTGGTATGTGCATATTTGTTTGTGGTTCTCTGTGATTAAGTATATGTTTATTGTGATTCGTTGTGACCAATTCTTTATTGACTGTGATTGATTGGGACTTGATCACATATCGCCACGATTAAAATTGATCTGATCATAGTTAAACACACTAAAGACAAATTTGGTCACATTTAGTCACGTTGAAGATAAATTTAATCATATTTAATCACAAATAACACATGTTAGTGACTTTGGTTATATACAGTTATAAATTAAACGTCACTTGCAATCACACTAAAGACAAATTTGATCACAATTAATCACAAATAACACAAATTAGTGACTTGATTACATACAACCAGAAATTAGACAATCACAAATAGTAACACCAAAGACAAATTTGGTTACAGTTAGTATAATACTGGTCTGATCACAGAAAAAAATTTGATCACGAATAACACGACTACAAATCTAGGATAATTCCATGGGGCTGTAATCTCCTAAAAACGTTTTAAATTTTTTGAATTTTTTTTTAAAAATAGGGTGGGATGTAATCTCCATAAAAAAATTTTAATTTTTGAAATTTTTTTACAATTTGGGGTGGATGGGGTGTAATCTTAAAAAAAATAAAAATAAAAATAAAAAATTTTTGAAAAAAATTTACATGAGAGGGGGTGGGATATTACTAAGGCCCCGTTTGATTGTACGAAATTTTCCATGGAACTTGGAATTCGAATTCCAACTTCTACTTTTGGCCTGTTTGATTGACAAAATTTTCCAGGGAATTGATTTTCCATGAATTTCTAGGTACAACACCTTAAAGCGTGATTTTCCACCTTTTTTTTTTCCTAGGGGATAGGTGGTTTTTGGTTTTCCACCTTTTTTTTATTTTTTGCTTTTTTTATTTTTTTTAATTGTTAGCAATGGGAACAAATTTTAGAAATAATTGTAAAAGAGGATATCCCTGAAATTGACAATTTCCACGTAAAACAAAGTCAAACGAACATCAAAAAATACTTTACTTCAACATTTTCCATGTGAAAAATTTATACAATCAAACACAATAATTTACAATTTCCATGAAAACAATTTCTAGGTAATTCAATTCCCTGGAATTCATTTTCTTTCCATGTAATTTTCCTACTTATAATCAAACGCACCCTAATTAATATATTATTAATTTGTGGGATGGGAGGAGTGGAACTATTAATTGGATGAGGATAATTAATTACAATTAATTATATATTATGTATATATTATGAATTGGAACACCTGAATTTTGAAATAATTTAACAAGTATACTAGTTTTAAAATATAATTTTTATATGTAAGAATTATGTATTATTCTCTTGTCTAATAAATAGGTAGAATTGTAGAATGACCGGAAACGGGTTGTAGCTGACCATTTCTTAGAATTATGATCCCATGCAAATTGGTTTACTTGTATCTCTCTAATTTTTATTTTTTTTTTCCGTTTTATTATTGTTGACCACAAAAAATGTTGTCAATAGATACTGAACCCACCCACGCACACATAAGTCTAGTCCAACACGTTAAGGCACGTGGACGGTCTCAAAGAGACAGATCAAGGGTGTGGGAGCGACTCAACAGCGCGAGACGAGAACGTTCGGAATTCGACGAGATGTTTACATAACGATTGTACAATAATTATCAATCGATATTTGTAGAATGCGCGTATGAATTCTTATAGTATTGCACTGCAAGATGGTAAACAGGTTATAAAGTATACAAAGATAGTAAAGGATATGTAATCTTGGTTCTTGTATTGAATATTGCATTGTCCTCGTGAGAGATGCATTGGGGAGTATTTATAATATTACAAGTTAGATCGTGGCCCTTGGTTGGGAGTACACATGGGCTCATCTCGTAAGTTTACATATCAAATTGTAAATATCACACTTGACTTCCTAACCTGCTACACATTTATTAATCAGCAACTCCGCCGCAACTTTAACAAGACAAATACTTGCACTCTATGATGGGTGTTCCATCAATCAATCAGGAAAAATCTGTGTAAAATCGGATCTCTAGAGAGGAGTGCTATTTAGGGCATCTGGGCCTCGATGTGAAGGGCCTCAGCAAAGACAAATCACCTCGGCCTATTCACTTCGGCGCCATCATTTCGCCCATGTCATGGGTGTTGTTTTGGTATGCTGGTTGACTTCTGTTGGTCTGGGAGCCTCGGCTAGGATGTCACGTGGTCTGGCATGAGTGGGCCACGAGCCCCAGTGGGTCAGCCAAGTGTGTCAACACGTAACAATTATTTCTTTTAAAAATCTAACAAAAAATTGAACATTGGATTTGGTGGCCTGCTCGGATCCAAACAAGACTCTTTATTCTACCATTATTTTAAAACTCATTTTTTTCACAAATTCATTCTCAACCACATATTCTTAAAATAAAATATCTTGTACGTAAACTCAATTTTCTCTCTAGTTTTAACTATACATTTTTCGAAAGTTCACAATTTCAAAACTCATTTTTCAATTAATTATAGACAGACATGATCTTAATCTGCACTCCCTCCGTTCCATTTATATAGACTGATTTTATTTTTCATACGAATTAGGAAATCTTATTTAATGTTATTGAAAAGGTAAGTTTTGTTAAACACTTTCTTAATTTACCTTTATCTAATTATCAACAACTATTAGTAAATAATTGTGGGAAATAATAAAGAAATTGAATAATTTAATTTTCAAGAAGTATATATGTATCTTTACATTTGTACAATTTCAAGATCAAGTGAGAAAATTGATTATAAATAAGCAAATTAAATAAATGTATATTAGTAAATTAACAAAATAAAACATCTTCATCAAATAATATATGACTATATAATCGGGACAAGAAAATGAAGAAAATCAACATATATAAACAAGAAAGATGAAGTATTTATTATTAAGAAGGAGTAATGGTATTTAGCCACACTGGGATTGCAATATTAATCTAGGTAACGCTGATATGACATCAATTGATATGGAGAATTAAATAACTAATTTAATTTCACATTTCATTTAAAGTTCATTTGATTACAAGAATGAAATTTGAGTGGAAAGAAAAGGAATTTCATGAAATTGTATTGCCTAAAACTTGTTTTATTGAGAATTGTTAATTAAATTTGTTTGATTGATATAATTTTTCATTTGGAAAATGTTGAAATTTGGATATTTTGGTATTCGTTTGACTTTGTTTTTATAAAAATTGTCAATTAAAGGGATATAATTTACCTTCATTGCCAAAAAAAAAGGTGGAAAACCAATTTCCACCAAAATCAAAGGAAAATCAATTCTTTAAATACTTGGAAAAGGGGGTCGCGTGGCGGGGGTGGGAGGGGTTTCGTAGAAAACCAATTTAATGAAAAATTTTGTCTATCAAACATATCATTTGGGTGAAAAGTAAAATTTAAATTCCATTTTCCATGATGCCTATCACAGACCCTTAATCTATTATTCGGTGCCACTAAAATTGAAGTTGCAACCCCAATAAGATTACAAAGTATTATTCATTAAGAATAGTATTATTCATTAAGAAGTGATGCTAGAATATAATTATCTTCTTTCAAAAAATATATAGAGCATGTTTGACGAAATTTATTTGAAAATAATGAGTTATTGAATTTTGGAAAATGTGTTGTTAAAAAATAAGATTTTTTTTATTTGTGTGTAGAATATTTTATTGTGTAAATGTGTGGTTAAGAATATTACTGTAACAAACAATTTATATTTTTAAAGAATGGAAAATAGGGTATAATATCAGATATTATTAAGGTTGGGTAGAAAACCAATTTAATGGAAAATTTTGTCCATCAAACATACCATTTGGGTGGAAAATGAAATTTAAATTCTATTTTCCATGGTGTCTATCAAACAGGCCTTTAATCTATTATCCAGTGTCTTAAATTGAAGTTGTAACCTCCAATAAGATTACATAGTATTACTCATTAAGAAGTGGTGCAAGAATATAATTATCGTTTTTCAAAAAATATATAGAGCACGTGTGACAGAATTTATTTAGAAATAATGAGTTATTGAATTTTGGAGAATGTGTGTTTAAAAAATAATTTTTTTATTAATTTGTGTATAAAATATTTTATTTTGTGAATGTGTACTGAAGAATATTACTGTAACAAACAATTTAAATTATTAAAGAATGGCAAATAGGGCATAATATCAGATATTATTAACACTCCAAAACTATGATAAAATACCAAATATATCCTTATAGCGAGAACAGAAGGCTTATCACCGGCAATGTATGATGTTCAAGATTCCAAGCCCGTAATGATAAGAGGGGCATTTATGATATTTTAGTGCATTAAAAACGTACCTATCACGTGACACGATCGGTCGTCTCATTAACGGCATCCACGTGGCACCGTAACTCTGGCCTTGTCACGTCGATCTTATCTACTTTTAACGCCCCTAACGATCGACCGTCCACGTCATCCCAGATCCCTCAGATCTAATCTGACGGTTAATATTTCATCTTAATCGGATTAAACTGTTCGGCTTTAACGCTCGTTTCGTCCATAAATATCGCTGCTCAGTGCTCACTAGAGGAATTACTTCTCTGGTAGATCCTGTCGGCTAAGGTTCTGCAATCGCTGTGTTTGCTAAATTGCGCTCATGGGGCTACTTGACCAGCTCTGGGATGACACCGTTGCCGGCCCTCGGCCAGACAGCGGCCTAGGGAAACTCAGAAAACACGCCACCTTTAGCTTCCGGCCTAACTCCGGCAAGGGTACGTCATTGTTGCTATCTTTTGCCTGTAGTAAATCTTTGATCGTAACATCGTACCGTAAAGAACTCGTTAAATCCTTCTGTTCGTACTATTGTTCAGTAATCATATTTATTTAAGATGAATTTGATTATTGTTTAGTTAATCATTGCATAAGCTTTTAATCTAGTTGGTTATCATATGGATTCTCTCCGAGTATTAATGGTTTTCCCATCATTTAACTGGAAATTTTTTAATTCAATTGTTACTGTTTGCCAGATTCGAGAAATAGAAATAAGAGCTTATAATTGACGATATAATATTAATATGAATTTGTGATTCGTCATGGATTTGATTGCTATTTGAGTTTCGTTTTGCTTGCGGAAATTTTGATTAAAATTTGTGTGTTTCTCGAGCAGATTTGGAAGCTGCGAATCCAAGATCTTTTGGAGATGAAGCGGGTGAGGATGCAGTGAGGGTTACGAGAAGCATTATGATAGTGAAGCCTCAAGGTGTTCAGAAAGACTCGCCGCCGGTTTCTCCGGCCGGATCCACACCTCCGGTTTCGCCGGCTGGCTCCACACCTCCGGTATCTCCTTTCGCCGGTAAGCCTAGGGTTAGCTGCACGAATGTTTTATAATTGTATATTTTATTCTAATTAGGGCGTCAGTCCTTCCAGTATCTTTTTGCCAAATGGCATAAACTGCCCTCCCAAAAGAAAGGGGAATAGTGGAGTCTAGAAGAATCTTGGGAAATGTGACGAGGGTAATATGGACATTCTCTTTTTTTTTTTTTTTTTTCGAGGATAGAATAATGATAAGGGTATTTTAGTACAAAATTGTCACTTCTTTCTACAATAATGATAGTCAATAATAGAGATATGTTAGGTAAGATGGGCCAATTATTAGTACTATTATTTTTTTCTAATTTTGTCTTAGAGTGACATTTTGTGGAATAATATCTGTAGAATCCATTATGGTGCAATTTTTAAATTTCAATTATGCATTTGTCTGCCTTTTGTTTTCGTGCGTGGCATTGCTTAAAGAAACACGTAGTCGACTAAGGATTTTGCCTGCTAAAGGAAGAGAATCCAAACATGTTACCATAGGGTTACTTGATGCAACTTTTTTATTTGCCCTTATCGTGTTTGATCCTCATATTTGATTAAGATTAAAGAGATTATGTTATATTGCCATAAATTTATAATTTTACTTTTCATATCTTAAATTTAATTACAAGTCCAAACCAAATATAAGCTACATCATCACGCAAGCTACTGTTTCTAGATGAAATTTAACTTTCTACGAATGCTATCTGCGTTATTTGTGGATCTAGTAGTTAGGAAGAAAGTACTGTTCTCTAATCACAGATAGCATTATGGAAATTGATATGTTGGTTAGTTATGTATATAACTGACTTAACCGCAATACGCTAATATGTTGGTTAGGTATGTCAGACTATAAGAGGATTGACAAATTATCATTTTGTTGTCTTATTTAGTTATGATAAATTGAATACAACGTATTGATCATGCCTTTTGAGCCGAATTTTTTTCTTTCAAATGATGCTTAGGTTCAGGAGGAAGAGAGGCGTTTCGTTTTCGTAGGAGGTCTGCATCGTTTGCTTACGAGAAGGCTAGTGGAGTTGGACCCAGGGGCCCTCCTCCTCCTCACGACATGTGAGCTTTTATCCTTCTTTCCCTTGAGGCTGCTATATATGTCGTTGGAACAATGCTGTTTTGTTTCTGTTCAAGAATGTGGTGGAAAGGTGTTGGGGAGCAAGAGTGCTGTTAGTGTAATTAGATGTAAATGTGTGTTCTCCATACACTACAGTGTTATTTCGAGTGCATTAGCGTGAGGCTGTTTGAGTTGTAAGGAGTTCACTTGTAAAAGGGTTTCCCCAGTGCTTTATAAGTTCAGTTTCTGTTTTTTCTTTTGATCTTATCATGAATCTAGATCCGCACTGTGTGATAGTCATGCTAAAACATTCCGGTTTCAACGGGACAGGTGGGGTAATTTGTCACTACGAAAGTACAATTCTTCTGAATTACGGCAATGCTGAGGAAATCGACCTGCGAGCAATATGAAGATGATCGGTATGAACGATTAGATGGAAAAGTGTGATATCCCAAAGTTTTTATTTTACGATATTTGTGGTCAGATATTGTCTTCTATAAAAATGTACAATAATAGAAATCTATTAATCAATTAACTTGATAATGAAACACGAAGGGCGATGAAGATCTAACCATGGATTAGGGATGTGAGTTGTGGTTCATGTACAGCCAAGGTTGCTGGTGGGTGGTGCAAGCGCAGAACATTCTGTACTTCGGTGAATCTTGGAAAATATTGTTTGAATGAGTAAATTGAAGGTTCTAAAATATAATGAAAAGAAGCATGGATCAATGAGTAACAGCAATATACTAGAATGTTCCACTGAAAGAATTCGAAAGAGCATTCTAGGAGAATTGCGGAAACGTGGATGAATCTTAATCTAGAATGTTCAATGTAAATAACTGTTCGAAACATATAGAATCTATTCCTGAATAACGCCCTATTTAAGCCATATTCTTCGGAAAAAAAAAATTCATTTTTAAACATTGATTTAACATCATTTCAATAGCACATTCTTCAATAAAATAATATTTTCACAAATTTAATACTTTTCTTTATTTTTAACCAGATATTTCTCATCAATACATTCTCATGAAAATAATGTAGCTCAAACGAGGGCTAAAGAGCTAGATTGATTGGTAGAAATATCGAAGGGCAATTGGAAGTTTGTAGAAGATAGCATTGTGGGAAGAATCTAGGTAAATGTCAGTGTAGAAAATTCTAGTCAACGAATGCTAACCATTGCATATGATTTTAGGGCAAAAATGTTTGTAAACCATGGTTTAAAGCCCCCTCGCATGTTGAGAGGACCAAATGAATAAAATAATTGTGGGTTCCCTCATTGTAAGGGGACTGTAAGAGATGTATAACTTTTAGAGCTGTATACCAATTATCACTCATGATTTTAATCCCCACTGTTTAGGGGTGAAAGTATACAAGTTGAGGATCCTTCATTTGAATGCTAATCAAACAAGAAATAAGTTGGAGCTAGGAGCAACAAAGTAAATAGATTAGACTCATAAGGGTATTGAAAATTTAATACAAGAGTCGTTTCTTTTTCTGTAAGTCACATTTTCCATTTCAATGAACATGTACCTATAGTTGGAAATGACACTTTCCTAGTTTTCTTCATTCCCTTCTCCTTTACACTTGAGTTCAACATCTCAAACTTGTTGCACCTAATAATAAATTAGCAAATGGAAACTCCGTGTTGTAGTAGGAATTAATACAAGGGGCCATCAAAACCACTTGGAAATGATTTTTCGATTCTCTACACCAAATCCATTCAATATTGAATGGTCATCAAATTGAAACAAGAGACTATGAGTAAGATGTTAACCCTATATACTTTCAAGATTCAAGTCCAGCCATTAAAACTTGTACAAGAGAACATGATAGACAAGAAACGTGTTTATGCACACAAATAAAAAGGTGGTTGTCGAAAGTTAATAAAATATATGGACAATAAAGGAAATGTTGATAGACCTTTGTTAGTTGATAAATTATTGCATCATATTAAAAGAACACCAACTATTCATCAACACTCAAAATGAACCTCCATCATCATACCTTCCACAATAGTTGGGAGTTGAAAATGTTGTTACAAGTCCTCTCTTAATAAAAAAATTCATATCTATCTTCTAGCACTTGCAGTATGGGTTTGAGTACGTTTAAATGATATATATAAACCACTTATATATTTGATGGCCCAACAAATGAGATTCAACTTAATTTTCTCCAAATTTTTTGCAATCTCATTGGGTTCAAAATTACACAAAACACGTCTATTAGTGTGGGTATATATAAACTAATTTTATATTTGATGGTCCAACATATGAGATTCAACTTAATTTCCTCCAAATTTTTTGCAATCTCATTGGGTTCAAAATCACACAAAACATGTCTATTAGTGTTTTTATACATATTTGATGGCCCGACAACTTAATTTTTTTTCCAAATTTTTAGCAATTTCATTGGGTTCAAAATTACACAAAACACCTCTTTTACTAATAGACCAACCTCATACCCTCCGACCAGGATCATACTAGAACAAATGATGCAAAAGACCATTATCTTTAGTGTTATTGAGTTGTTTGATCTCTTTGATTTGATCCATTGTTTTTGTTTTGGAAAATGTCGTTCATATCCTCTTCTTACTTAATGAGTTTGTGTCGCATAATATTCCCTTCTTACGAAAGATATCATGACAACGTCCAGTTCTGCTTCTTGGTTCACATTTTCCAAAACAAGTTTTGGGCATAACCCATTCAGGAGCTTACCTTTTCTTTAATTGGCCGGACCAATTCATATAAAATTTATATTGAGAAGGAATCGCAATTGCATAACCCATATTCGTTTCATAGGTCCCCTCGACTAATTCAACCATAGTGGCCGACAATAGACAATAATTCCCCCGAACACAGCTTTGCAAAGTATCTTGTCGTATGAACTTAATTATCTCTAATTAAATTGCGAAAACATACGCATGAATTAAATCACAAAAATCATCATTTCATATAGCATAATGATATTCCTATCTTTTATAAGATTATCGTGTGCTAATTTATGCCGACTCTCGAAAGCAATATTAAAAAAAAAAAATCATGTTCTAATGGCAACCATGAACCAAAATTTAATAAGGGAATAATAGACAATCAACCCAAAAACTAGAATTACTTAACAACGATCAACGTTAAATTAATTCAAGCACAATATTTTATTTTTAGTACTAACCACAAAAGGCTTAGTCGGACATAATTAAAAACCAAGAACACAATGTTTTAGATGAATACATAACCCAGTAGAATGTATGAAATATACAAGCACAATTCTTCAATCTTGAATTTCTGCAATGATCTTAAATTGCACCATTTTCTTCTTCAATTTGCCTGGAATATGAATGATTTCTTGCTTTGTATTGTCTTAGGATTTGTATCTTCACCTCTGGGATGTTAGGTCTTCAATATACCATACGAGTTTTCTAATTTTTGTTAGTCCCCAAAAAGTCTCAAAAACATACTTGAAATGCTCCAAACTCCTAAAAAATAAGTTAAAATGCACAAGGAAAATGGGCACAAGTTGCGACAAGTAAGTGTGGAGGGTTTAGTTCAACTACTGAATAGGACCTGCAGGATCCTCCCCGGGCTCAACCATCTAGCGCATAGGCGCTGGTAATTTTGCTTAGACAGTTAAATTCTGAACGCACATAAAAATGAAATCTATTCCAAACATATATGCCATGGTTCCTTTGATCCACCATTCTAAATTGCAATTATTATTTATTTTTGCGATGAACTTCAAATTCAATCATTTTTTAAATGGGGTGTGTGTGTGTGTGTACGGTATTTCTTACCTGCACAAGCATTCCAAGTAATTTAGTCTTATTATTCTTCATTATTTGCTTCGATGCATTATATCTTCATACAGAAGAAGACTATAATGTCTTTTTCGGGAGCTAGAGGAAGTACATCTCAGTTACATCAATTAGTAGGTTTGAGAGGCTTAATGTCACATACTCCATATATAGCTCCCTCGTTTTGCTTTTTCGACCTTCCGGTGTTTGATCCATCACTACTGATCTTTATTATTTCTGAACACCTTGTTCGTATGGATTTTCTCTTCAAGTCTTTAGCCACCTTTTGTCATGTCCAAGTCCAGGTACTCAAATGTTTCATTTTTTGGTCCTTTAACGCTCAAAATCACTTAATTTCGCTTAAATCATCCTTACACGGTGATTTCTCCCACAAGTCAAATGAACATAAAGTGGATAGAAGTTCATTAAATTAAAAAACTTATAAGCTAATTTAGGATCCTATATAAGCCTGTCAAACACACTTACAAAGTTGCATGTTTTTGTTTGAAATGATGTTGGTATCAAGATTAATACTTTATGCGATTATGGACCTTTTATCACTACCAGAAAAAAATGAACAAATAGTGAAGAAAATTAACATGCCTTGCTGGGTTGTCAAAGGAATTCATGATGGTTTCTTGCTTTATGGATTCAAATTCAAGAAATTTGTATTCAAAGACAAGACTCATTTGCGATGATTACGAAATGGGGAAATTGTAGTACACGTCTAATCACTTTGTTTCACTTTTAAGTTTTGTTTGAACCACATTATTTCCTCATTAAAATAAAAAATATGATCGTTATTCATCACATTAAATCATCATATTTGACTTTTTATCTGTTTTATGAGACCCACAACGACTATATTTTTCATTCTCATTTTTACAATAATGTGGCTCAAGCAGGGGCTTAGTTACCAAACTTTTTAGGTACAAATATAGTTACAAACTTGTAGTTTTGTTTCATTTAAGTCACTTCTGTTGTATCCATTCACGTTACTATTGTTAGCTATAGGGATGGCAATTTGAATCGTCAAAATCGAAAATAGCGGTTAATCGAATCGAATAGGGCGAAAAAAATCAAATCGATGGTGCAATGGGACGAATATGGTATTTGATTTTAATGAACCGGTTCGGGACAGGGCGGGTATGGTATTTACGCCATCGCCTCGAACCGAATCAATTAATCGTTAGAAAAAATAATAAATTATTAATAATTGGACTTTCCATAATTTTTTGATTTTTTCTATGTTAACTACTTAATTTCTTTGGCCCAAAATTTTTGGCCCATTAACAAATTAAATTTAAACGCAAGTACCCAACCCTGAACCCTAACAGTGTAACACAAAGGCACAAACATTTTATTGGAAAATTGGAATCTCAACTCTTGCCTTCTGGGTCTGCCGAGTGCCGACTTTTGTCTTTTTCGCCTCCGCCCGTTTGCATTATTTTCTTCTCCTTTGATCTTCAGGCTTCTGTCACTGGTGAGCTTCTCATCTTCTTTTTTGATAATTTGTATTTGTCTATTTGAATTTGTTGTAAATTTCGCACAAGATTTGATCAAAGTATATTCAGAATTTTCAATTTTTTATAATTGGTGGCCACTTTGGAGATAAATGATTTTAATTTCTCTCCCCTTTGATGACTTTTGGTCTAAACAACACATAAACAATAAATTGAATTCTTTAATAACTGAAACCAAAATTTGGTGACGAAGATGTACATTTTTATTTGTTTAAATCGTCAGTTAAGAACATTGTGGATTATTAATTTATTACTCTACTTACATTTCTTATATACTAAATGAGAATCAATTTTGAGTTTTGATGTATGCTAGTAAGAGTTGTGGGGAAGAATGAAGATTGAATATGAATTAAGGTTGGAGCTTTTTGAGTTATTGAATATTGTTTGTTAAATTTGAATTTTGTATTTGAGAATTGGGATATTTGTTACATTTTCATTTGAGATGTTGTTTGTTACATTGATTTAGTATCATGTTTTTGTTTTCATAGACTTTTTTCATACATTTTTCTTATTATTCGACGGATGGACCAATTAAAAATAATTTATTTTCATGATTATTAACGATCCGAACCGAATCGAACCGAGATACAAACCGAACCAACTTTCGTGGTTACGGTGCCCTGTCCATCCAACAAAGTCCATCAGACATATCAATGATAGAGTAATAGAAAGAAATTGACTTGATCACTTGAGTGTAATAAAAATACAAATTCGGTGACCATTCATGTAATAAGAAAAATTCAATTATCAAAGTGAAAAAAAAAAAAAAAAAAAAAAAAAAAAAAAAAGGGAGTTTTTGAAAAAATTTTTAGATCACATCGATAGACTTGAACACCACAAACTTGCTGCAATAGCGATTCCATAACCAAATAAAAACTGTGTTGTAATTGAAAATGATGTACAAAAATGGAATTAAAGATCACATTATAAATTGTAAATGTTAAATTCTACCTAACAAAATACATTAAACAAAGGGTGTATAAATTTTTGACATAGAGGTCGTATAAGTTAAAAAAGTGAAGCAATCTTAGTTCATCTCCAATTTACAGATCTTTTTCTTGGCAATCCAAGGCCACATTCTTCACGCTTCAAAGCACAGAAATTTGCTAAGACAACTTTCGATATAAACCTCGAAACTATGAACGGAGAAAAACAAGAAACATGTTTTCCATTCTTCCTACTCACAGCTGACAAATGTTCATGTACACTTTCCATGCTTTCCATTGCTTCGATTTTCATATCATTTCCCTCCAATTTTAGGGGGCTGTTTTGGAAAAACAGATTATCAAATTATCAATAAGGCTAATCCGATTTAATCACATAAATGAACTTTTTCAGAGAAGAAATAGGTGGAAGATGAATGTTAAAAAGAAAATATTGATAATGGTAAATGTTGATATACCTTTTTTAGGGGCAACTTTGAAGTGTTTGCAGCAGGCTTTAATATCTCAAAAGAACACACTAGTGATTCATCAACACTCAAAAGAGCACCTGCATTATCAAACTCCCCACCATAGTTCGGCGCTGAAAATATTGTTACAAGTCGTCGCTTAGCAAAGAATTCATATCCATCCTCCACTACCTGAGCAACAAAAATGAACAAAGTGTACATCTTTTGTTAGTAAATGATTTCACAACAGCTTTTACGTTGAATTAAGATTAATAGGGATGGTGAACAATGAAAGTTTTGCAAAAATTATATATGTGTCAGGTTCCTATTCATTTTGAGTATTGTAATTATGTAATTTACTATTTGAACTTCTGCGCCAATAAATTGGAACTTTAAGGATACACTTTATCGGGATAAAACAATAAACAGTTGACCTACAAAATGTAACATGATGATAATATGATTTTCTAGCCATTTATTCCTTTGAGGCTTAACAGAAGGCTGTGAATTATTACAAAGCATGCACAAGCTTTTTCTTTCCATTTCTTTATCTTCCTTTTATTTGCAGCAATACTAGATAAGCAAACGTGTCCTTTAAATCAATTGAAGAAAGAAAGAACAGAAAAGAGCAATATATATGCTATCGATATAAATTACATACCTGATGACCTCGGCAGATGAGATCCAAGTCATTTTTCTCTAAAAATTGAGCAACTGCATCTGGTCCGAAAGTACATGAAACTCCTCTATCGCTTTCAGACCAACCCTGTATATTCGGATCAGGATCAGACCAGAGCAAATCACATAGGAGTCCATTATCTGGAATATCAATGGGCCGTTCAATCTCTTTAATCTGTTCCAATTGTTTTAGTTCAGGGGAAAGTCCTCCATGCATGCAAAGTATCTTGTCATCTATTAGTGCAGCAACAGGCAAACAATTAAAGCAGTCGGAGAATATCTTCCACAATCGGACATTGAATCTCCTTTTACATTCATCATAAAATCCATAAATACGATTTATTTTTGCATCTTCATGGTTTCCCCTCAAAAGGAAAATTTGTTCCGGATACCTTATCTTGTAGGCCAATAGCAAACATATTGTTTCCAAACTCTGCTTGCCTCTATCAACATAATCTCCTAGAAAGAGGTAGTTTGCAGATGGAGGGTACCCACCGTATTCAAAAAGCCTCAATAAGTCTTGATATTGTCCATGTATGTCACCTGCAAGATAGATATTTTTCCCCCTAATTAGAGCCATGAAATATTAAAAAAACTAGAAAGATTTAGTGGCTAAACTGCACAAGTTCTAATTGTAAACTAGGCATTCATTATATTCTCCAGGATGAAAAAACTTGTAAGAATCAAATTGTGTTTAGCTGAAAGCACAAGAAACTAAAAGAAAACAGACCGAAGCATCTTTATTAGCGCGATATTTTGACCTTCAAGATAAAAAAGCAATCTTTATCTCATGCGATCATTTGCATCAATAAACTGAAAAGTATGAAGTGATTTTCCCAAAGAAAAGAAGGAAAACTGAAATCAGATGATAAATTTCATCATATCATATCAAAGGAATTAGTTTGCTTTCTTAAGGAAAAACCACATTCATGAATGACCGATCCAGATGATGTTGCGTACTGCAATCGTAGCACTGTTTACGTATCCAATAAATTAATGATTTGTTATCGAAATATTGGTTGCAGTAACTCACCCTCAAACAATGTATGCATTAGAGTGGAAAGAGATTAGTGTTTGTAAAACATAACCTTTTGAACAATAAGGCACTTTTACAAACATGTGGAACCGGAGCTAAGTAACTTGAAAGTTGGAACAACAGTGTCAATTCATAGCACTGCCCCTTCTATTTTTATTTAATTGTCTAAGTATCGAAATGAAGAATGATCGAAATAAATAACAATTTATTATATTTCACTATGGAAATTTGAATAAATGACTTCTTTTTGAAAAATAATTTATCCTCCGAATGATATCATCCAACGCAATCAAGATTCGAGATGCAATGTCTCAATCCTCATATCAATTCAACAATATTTCATCGCAATTCATGAATCAAGATAAGACTAACACAAAATTTCTACCCTAAAATCATTTCGCCCATGGCCCCTTCCACACCGAGCACAAAAGAAAAATATCAATGCATTTAATCAATCCTTTCAACCTCCAATTTCATTTGATATTCCCATATCCTACACCAAAATTCTCAATACCAAATATACTCCCAGATTACATGATTCCCAAAACATAGTTGAGCATAGAACCCCCCAACAAAACATCCTGATTTGAAACCCAAAACAAAATCTTATATACAAAAATTAAACACACAAACAGAAACAGAAATTTTTAGAAATAAATTTGAGAAATTAAGAACAAGACAAACCGCAGATCCTGACAGGGGCTCGGACTTGAAGAAGAATAGGTTGAGAGAGGAAAATTTGGCGGGCGTTGACGCAAAGCTGCCGGATCTCCGCCTCCGAAAGCTGCACTTGTTTTCCCCCTTTGCCTTCCAAAAGCCTCCCTATTATATCATCCAACACCCCTCTATCCATCATCCCTTCCATTGTCATCATTTTTCCTCAATTTCCCCAAATTCTTAATCAAAACTAGAGATGGGTTTCCAAGAAATTATTCGTTTATGCGTTTATATCGCGGATAAATGATTGAGCTTCGATTAAATGGCCCTTTAGATAGGCAAAATTGATTATAAAGATGCTAAGAAGAAAAGGCTTTTATTTTTTCTTTATCTTATGTACCAAGACAAGATTTGTTTTGGGTCATTCGGCAATGTTGTCATTGTCCCATGATGCGTGCTCTTCTCGCCTCTCCCCCTCTTTCTCTCTCTACACATATATAATGTATATCTTTAATTCTGGTATAAGGGTTGAAAGCTTCAAAGGAGGCAAATGGGAAATTGTGAATGTTGACTAGATAAGCGCGGGTGCGCACGATTACACCATGGTCTTCGTGTGTGGTGAGAGAGAATCGCTCATTTATCGGGCAAAAAACGTTTTCTTTTGAATTTTGTTATGTTCTCATTTACTTTTGGGTACTAAACTTTCATTTCTAGACTTGGTGCGTCAAGAATTGAATGCCATATCGATATTAATCTAAACTTTCATTTCTAGACTTGGTGCGTCAAGAATTGAATGCCATATCGATATTAATCACCCATGTCAATAGGTGTAAAATCCATAAATATAATATATTCAAACGTGACCTTTATTTGGAGGGTGACGGTGGTTACAACAATGTAAAGCAGAAGCAAGTCGACTTGGTATAGAGAACAAGATCTAGTAGTACATGTTAGATTGTGTGCCCACATAATATATTTTTGCTGATGTAAAAAAAAAAAAAACAACAATATTTTTATAATGAATAAAATTATGTTTAAAATATCTGTGATCACTTATGATAATATGAGTTGGGTACTTGCGTTGAGAAATACAATATGTCACAACTTATATTTTGATCATAAATAATTTATTTACAATCTATGTATAAGGGTTTGCACCTTATATTGTAAGATTGTAGTGTTGACCAATTTACTATTCGGGTTTGTGATTTGTCCTTATCACAAAAATAGTTAAATGTGACACTAGTACACTTGGAATGTGTTGAACGGACCGCTTGTCAAATTTAATTCTATAGCATGACTGTGCGAAAAATTAAATTCCACTTGACCGCTGTGTATTTCATCTGAATCTCTTGATAGGATTATGTATATATTTTCGCAATTTTAATTGTTCTTTAATTCATCAATGGGTGAGATCAATTTGATTAATCAAATATCTCGATGAATTGGGAACTTGAGAATGAGCGGAGCAGAGAATATTAATTCATGCCGGGAACCATTACCATGAAAAATTGGTAGATTGACTACTTAAGTATTTTCTGTTGGACGGTTAAAATCTGAGTTTAATGTTTAGCAACGGCTAAATTTCGACATCTGTGATTTGTTCATAGAACTGTTGAAGAAAATGAAACCTAAGCTAGTAAGAATAATTAGAGGGGCAAAATGATCATTTATGCTCGTACTTAATTATCGGATCTCGGATGGGGATAAAATAAATATACGACTGGTTAGAGGAAAGGAGATTGGATAATATATGTCTGATCAGGTCCTTATGGTAACTCCATAAAATATTGAAACTTAATTACAACAATTATAATAGTTTTAGGCTTAATTGTAATTACAATAAAGTTTTGTATTTGGTTGTAACTACTATGAAAGTTGTAAACTTAATTGTAATTGTAATTAAAATTCTAGGACTACACATGAAATTAAATATAAATTAATTGAAATTGGACTTTAATTAAAACTCCTACTTGGATTTTAATGAGAATTCTTATTTAAATGTAGAATATAATTGTACTTAAATTGTATCATCTTTTTCTCTATAAATGGAGACTAGATGGATTGAAAAATACTACAACACTCATAATTCATAATTCCATAGAATTCAAATTTAGAGGGGGGGAGGGGGGGGGAGATTTTTTTTTTTTTTTTTTTGCTTTCCAATTGTTTAAATTCAAGAATTAGTTTCTATATTAGTTAGAAGAAGGTGTTTACATGCCTGTGTAATCTTTGCGTTGGAGAATACCGTAAAAGGCTTGAAGGTTTGAAACGCCAAGATTATTGCAATTAAAGGGGCCAGAAGTTCGCGGATTAGAATTAATTCAAATGTTGATCATCGTACTTAGATAAAAGATTCAAATCCTTTAATTTTGTTATAACATACACATGAACATTTAGATGATTCTGTTTATTAGATTAAAGAAATTTTTGATTTCTAATTAATTCCGTTTCCATATTCCAATAGTACACAAAGGTCAATTCATGTAGGATCGTCTTTGACTAATTGTGCTGCATGTATATCATCACTTATCAATTTATTTATTAATAGATGATGTGGCAAGATTTGATTTTATCAAAATATTGTCAATCAAATAAAAAGAAAATCTCCCCAACTTTCTTTTTAATATTTATCAATCTGTAAAAGATTATGTTTAAATTGTGAGTGCAACAAGCATTTTTCTCTTTTGACACCCTCACCCTATTTAAGTAATCTATTTATCGTGTAAACGCGAAGTATTCTTTAAATACCAAACATCCTTGAGTCATATGCACCCAATCCATAATCACTGTACAATTTTAAAATACTCTTGCTTGACTTGGTTGTCCAAGTAGTGTGATTGGGTAGTGCCCCCACTAGTAAAGGAGATGTTGGTGAAAAGATAATTTAATAGACAATTTATGAGTTAAAAGTCTTGTAGAATGTTCTTGAATTGGGAGAAATTTATTTAAGAGTTCCATTTGTGCCAAGAAAATTATTTAAACTCTTAAAATGTTCACATGAGTTTGTCAAATTCGAAGCGTTTCTCAATGAAGAAAATAAGCACTTTAAAGAATGAATATTTTTTATTGAGATTATGAAACATAGTCTTAATTTGGTAATTCCTAAATCAAACACTTACCGGTCAATTCTCCGAAATCCCAACTATTTCAAGCCAAAAATTGGCACTCCTAAATCCTAACCAGCCAGGTCTCAATATTCTTATTTTACGAAACTTTGTTGAAGAAAATAATAAAATCATATACTTATTGAAGTAAATGATTTTAAGTTTTACATATTAATATCTTCAATATATGAATAAAAGATGAGCTAATTCGATCTTGATAGTTTTTGTTCTATATTGAAGGTTTATCATTTATGATGATTTATGCTTTTCAATATTGGAAATGCATATTTGCCCTCTTTTTTCTTTTTTCTTTTTTCTTTTCCGTTTTTTTTTTCCTTGGGGGAGGTGGGGGGTGGGGGGACTGACTTGATGAAAAAGTAGTGGCATTTTACTGAGTTGGAGTAATTGTATGGTTTAATACTATTGTATTATAACTTTGTTGAATGCTGAAATGAAAGTTAATGGAAAAATAATTTAAACAAAATTCTACATTTTTCTATTGAAGAAAATGAAAGGGTCGAGAAAGCAAGTGTTGAGGAAATTGATGTTGCACAACTCCAATAGAACTAAGAAATTTAATGATGGGATATTAAATATTCGAAATCAAATTAGAATAAACTCTAGCGAATCTCAAATTAACATTACATGAGTATCTTAAAGATATTGCAAACTCTCTAACCAGAATGAATCAATGTTTTTTTTCATGACGGAGAGTCCGCAGCCGCTACCCTTCGGGTGCGTAATGGGCAAACTCTCGAGCTAACGCAATTGCCTGCAAACCACGCCAGCCAGGTAAATTGCACTAGACAAGTTCTGCGTGATAGGCTTGATCGAGAAAGTGTTAGTAAGGAGAATCGAACTCGTGATCAAAGGTCTCCGCGATCACCTACTCCACCAACTCAGCCACCTCATGAGGGGTAAGAAAGAATCAATGTTGGTGTAGAATATGTTGGAGTCATATTCTTTCCAATTTTAGTTATCTATCTTGAGGTGTCTCAGTAAAGAAGTAAAAAACTGTTATTTTACATTATGTGAATTACCCGAGATATGTAGAATATAGAACATTTTTATTGGAATTGAGTACGTTTCCATCACAACTAGCCTTTTTGATAAATTAGTTTCAAGATGTCGGTTGAGTATGTATAAATTGTTAGGCCAAAGTTATAATGGGGAAAGCAATAGTAAAGCATATTTATATTAGTCAAAAGAGAATCTTTATCCTTCGAAGTATATTATTTTGCTCACCAGCTTCAATTTGGCTTTGTAACTAGAGTTTTGCTTGCTGTACAGGCACTGTACATAATATTCACAATCCATGGGGGTGGGAGAATTTTTTTTTTTAAATAATCACCCACCCCTCAACCCAATGCAAGGGCATGTGAGTGCCTTGTACCGGCCTTGTGAACATAGGCCCTGTACATGAGGCAAATTTCTTGTAACTATAGTAAAGATGCATATGCAATAGCATCATTCTTAAATTTAGTGCTAACCCCTATTTGTTGTAGATTAAAATCAAATTTTTGTAATTGTTGATAAAATGTATGGTTAAAAAGTCACAGATTCTATAAAATACATATACGACAGGTTAGAGGAAAGGAGCTTGGATAATATATGTCCGATCAGGTTCCTGTGGTAACTCTATAAAATATTGGAACTTAATTACGACAATTATAATAGTTTTGAACTTAATTGTAATTACAATAAAGTTTTGTATTTGGTTGTAACTACTATGAAAGTTGTAAACTTAATTGTAATTGTAATTAAAGTTCTAGGACCACACGTGCAATTAAATATATACTAATTGTAATTGGACTTTAATTAAAACTCCTACTTGGATTTTAATCAGAATTCTTCTTTGAATGGGGAATTATAATTGTACTTAAATTGTATTATCTTTTTCTTTATAAATGGAGATTAGATGGACTGAAAAATACTACAATACTCATAATTCATAATTCCATAGAATTCTAATTTAGAAAGGGAAAGTGAGAGAGAGGAAATATTTATTTTGCTGCTTTACAATTATCCAAATTCAAGAATTATTTTCTGGATTAATTAAAAGAAGGCGCCCACACGTCAGCATAGTCTTTACGTTGGAGAATACCATAGAAGGCTTGAATGTTTGAAGCACCAAGATTATTGCAGTTAAAGGAGCCGAAAGTTCACGGATCAGAGTTAATTCAAAGGTTGATCATCGAATTTAAGTAAAAGATTCAAATCATTTAATTTTGTTATAATATATGCGTGAATATTTAGACGATTTCATTTATTGAATTAAAGAAAATTTTGATTTCTGGTTAATTACGCTTCCGCATTCCAACAGTACACAAATGTCAATTCATGTAGAATCGTCTTTAACTGATTATGCTACATGTATATCATCATTTACCGATTTATTTATTAAGAGATGATCTGACAATATTTGATTGTATCAAAATATCGTCAATCAAATAAAAAAAGAAAAATCTCCCCCAACTTTCTTTTTGATATTCATCAATCTATAAAAGATTATTTGTAAATTGTGAGTACAACAAGCATTTTTCTCATTTGACACCCTCTCCCTATATAAGTAATCTACTTCTCGTGTAAAAGCGAAGTATTATTTAAATACCAAACATCCGTGAGTCATATGCACACAATCCATAATCACTGTACAATTTTAAAATACTCTTGCTTGACTTGTTTGTCCAAGTGTGATTGAGTAGTGCCCCCACTCGTAAAGGAGATGTTGGTGAAAAGATAATTTAATAGACAATTTATGAGTTAAAAGTCTTGTAGAATGTTCTTGAATTGGGAGAAATTTATGTAAGAGTTCCATTTGTGCAAAGAAAATTATTTAAAATCTTAACATGTTCACATGAGTTTGTCAAATTCGAAGCGTTTCTCAATGAAGAAAATAAGCACTTTAAAGAATGAATATTTTTTATTGAGATTATGAAACATAGTCTTAATTTGGTAATTGCTAAATCAAACACTTACCGGTCAATTCTTCGAAATCCCAACTATTTCAAGCCAAAAATTGGCACTCCTAAATCCTAACCAGCCAGGTCCGGCCGGGCCGAGCCGAGCCGAGCAGAGCTCACGAGCGGCTCGTGAGCTCGTGATTTTTTTATTATTATTATTTTTTTTTGGGTAAATTGCACGTTTTGGACATTTTTTAAAAAAAATTTAAAATTTTTTGACGAGCAAAATGGCTCGTGGGCTCGACGAGCCGAGCCCTGCTCGACTCGTGGATTTGAAGCCCTGCTCGGCTCGAGCTCGTCAACGAGTCGGGTTTTGACGAGCCAGTGACTCGGCCTGTTTGACATCCCTAACTGTTGGCCAAGAAAATTATTTAAAATCTCAAAATGTTCACATGAGTTTGTCAAATTCGAAGCATTTCTCAATGAAGAAAATAAGCACTTTAAAGAATGAATATTTTTTATTGAGATTATGAAACAGTCTTAATTTGGTAATTCCTAAATCAAACCCTTACCCGTCAATTCTCCAAAATCCCAACAATTTCACGCCAAAAATTGGCACTCCTAAGTCCTAACCAGCCAGGTCCCAATATTCTTATTTTACGAAACTTTGTTGAAAAACATAATAAAATCGTATACTTATTGAAGTTAAATGATTTTAAGTTTTACATATTAATATCTTCAATATATGAATTAATGATGAGCTAATTAGATCTTGATAGTTCTGTAAGTATTATGCCCTAAGTCCAATCAACTTTGGACATAAACACTTTTGATATATAATTAATGCAATTTAATGACAGATCTATTATTTAATTTAATAGATAATTAAATAAATAATAGAGTCGTAGATTTAAATTTTCGTAATTTGTTAATCATAAGGAGTTTTAATTGTGAGATACAAATTACATAAGATTGAATCTTAAATCGTGGTCGTAAGTAATAACGAGATATGGATATTATTATTACGGATAGACTATTACGTGTGGCATTTCTCACTTGTGAAGTAAGTAGCTAATCTCACAAGTTAAAGTGTAGTGACACTTAAATGAACACGTGGATGTTTTGTTATAGAACAAAACATTGGAGACCCGCCGAGAAATTCCACGTGGATAACTATCTGAGTGTCAGTGGTTAATCTCTAACGTTCGGTAGTGGTATTAGTCTTTTTGACTTGAGGTCGTCATAATACCTTATATGAGGATGGTCATGTTTTGACGGTGTTGGATGTTGCTCTGTCAAAGGCCGCTAATACGGCGTCGTTCGGGTATGTCAAGAATCGTATGAAGGTTGTGAGTGACCAATAGATGATTCGTCACTCTTAGATAGTAGGAGATTATGATCTGTGTTTCATTCAATTAAGTCGATAACGAAATCCTTGGTAAAGGTGTACTCATAAGTCAAAAATGAGTTTTTGACTTATATTGACTTAATAGTGGAGTGAAAGATATGATCGATATTCGGGATTGACACACTTCCATATCTCGTAATTGATCGGATCATATTGACGAAGGGATTATAATTTCACGGTAAGCGAATGAGTTTGATTTTGTCATACCACATGACATTCCCCGTTACATGTATTGTCTTAAAACATTGCTAGATGTCAATCTGGGACGACGAGTGTAAATTGGTGATAAATTAAAAGGGTGTTTTAATTTATCAATTTGGATTAGATCAAAATAATATTTCACGTCGTTAGACATCGTGATCGGGAACCTGATGGGCCGCACACAAAAGAGAATTGAAAGATTGTAATTTATCAATTAATTAATTTAACAATCGTTGGATAAATTAATTAATTGGGTTGGTTATTTATAGGCCCGAATTAATTAATTGGATTAATTAATTTACGGACCGGATTTAATTAAATGAATTAATTAAATATTGGACGGACCAGATCCGTTTGGGCTTATATAAATATATGGCTAGGATTTTCAATCCATACAGTTTTCTCATAACTTTTCTTGCTAGCACAAGAAGAGAAAACCCTGGTAGCTGCAATTTGTTCTATGTGTGGATCACCGTTGGAGACTGGACAATTGGACAGCTGTGAGTGGCAAATCAAAGCTGCTGGAACAAGGGAAAAGCAAGAGAAGTTTGCGGATCTTGTAAAAGGTACAATCTTTATCACAATTTCTATCTAAACACAAAGACGATTCTTGGTGGGAATCGAAATATGTTTTAATTTTTCGCTGTGCATGTTAAGCGGATTCCCAACAGTGATATCAGAGCCAAATTTGTATTTGTTAGAAATTGTTTTTAATTTTTGAGAATAATCTAAAGTTGATTATGTTCTTATAATTGTTTCTAGTAATTAGTGATGTATTTTTATGTTCAAAATTTTTTTGAAGAGAAAATAATTTTGGATCTAAATATTAAAATAAAAGTAAAATAAAAAAGTTTTAGACGGGCTGGCCGGAGGCATAGTTGCCTTTTCGGCGACAAAAAGCAACGGCGTGGGACATCGCTGTGCATTGCAGCGGCGTCCATTGCCACTGAAATAGCGGTGCTCGTCGCTACTAAAGACGAGCACCTCTGATTTTAAAATGCAGCGCGGCGCTGCCGTTATTGTAGCAGCAGCGTCGGCTGCTTGCAATAAGCAGCGCGTGGCGCTGCAACAGCAGCCTCGTGCTGTGGTTGAACTTTTGGGGCATCGCCATCGTGATGACGTCGCATGAACCCGAAACCAAGAAAGAGGAGAAAGGGCGAAGTATCTAGGGTTTTCAGAAAAACAGGTTGGGTGATTTTGGGGATGGGGGCCACTTGTGCAATTTCTGAAGTTGTGAGCCCTTGTCCACAATATTATAAGATGGATCATAATGCAATTTTAACATAAGGGCCAGATTGATAATTCTGAAATTTATAAGGGTTGTCTCTAAATTTTCAAATTTGGGTCAAAATGCAATTTCAAAATTATTTTGATTTTGAATTTCAATTTTAAAATGGTTTTAAAATTATATTTTAAATGGGTTTGACCCATAATTTTAATTTTGACCCAAATTAAAAGTTTTATTTAAAATTTACGACTTTTTATATCTTCGTTAAAATATGATTTTAACTTAAATATTAAATTGACCCTAAATTGAATTTTATTTTATTTAGGAGTGCTATCCTAAATTAAAATATTGATTCAATTTAAATTAGAGTTGGACTCTAATTTAATATTTAATTAAAATTTGATTTTAATTAATTGTTCACCCGAATGTATACTAGAAATTAGAATTGGATTCTATTTCGATATTTAATTAAAATTTGATTTTAATTAAATTGTCTCACCCTAAATTTCTTCTTGGAATTAGAGTTGAACTCTAATTTTGTTATTTAATTAAAATTTGATTTTAATTAAATTCAATCGCATTAAGTTATGAAATTAGAGTTGGGCTCTAATTTAATATTTAATTGAAATATGATTTTAATTAAATTATCCGGCCCTATAATTGTTGAATTAGAGTTTGACTCTAATTCGGTATTTAATTAAAATTTGATTTTAATTAAACATGTCCACTAATTAAGTAATTGATTAATATGATTAATTAATTATTTAATTGTTCCGATTCATTTGTGTAAAAGAGTTTAGATAATCTTAATTACCAGAAATTTGAAACGTGTTAGCATATAATATTAGATATTATATATACATACATTTATGTGATGAATGTATCATTAGTGGACGATTATGGACTCGATCATATGGATGTGTTGAATGGTTAATTTTTATTCTCGTCATTTTGTGGGCCTATGAGCTCTTAATTGTTTTAGGCCTGCGAGCCCGTTATTATTATGAACTTGCGAGCTCTTAATCATTATGGGCCTGCGAGTCCAATTTCATATATGCCTGCGTGCCAACTAGTATAGGATACATGTTGCAGCTGGACTAATTGAAGACACATGAAGAGAAGGAAACCATGAAGATGGTGCATTGATACTAATCAATGCGATACTCCCTAAGAATTGACCAACTAGTCTTCCTCATAGCTCGGGAAGACTAGTTAGTAAAAATTCATAATCGTCCACATTATTACATTATATTATATATATGTATTTATTTGCATAGTAGATGTGTAATATAACATACATCATTGTTACGATGAGACTTTTGAATGCAAAATCCCTCAATAAAATATTAAGTCACATTTATAATCGTCTTCCATCATTATAATGAAAAATCAGAGTCTCAAATCGTCTCAACTTATTGAGTTCACTCAAGGTTGGTCTATTAGAGATATGTTTGATACTATGAAATATCAGATATTTCTGAATGACGGGTTTGACTTAACTGAAATTTATCTTTTGTTGAGTACACTCAAAGAGATAAATTTTAGAGGCATGTTAAGCTAACACATAAGATGTGTGAAGGTAAATAGTTGTCAGCTTAATAATCTGAGAGTTGTATAGAGATGCAATTGATAATAGCATCTACCCAAATATTTTATTAAGGCTTGTTGAGTACACTCAAGGTCTTAATATAATAGATGGAATCTCAGCCCACTGGGAGTCAAGTATAGACTCCATAAATTTATATGAGAGGGTCATAAATTTGAGTTAAACAGTGGGAGCATAATTAACTTAATAAAAGTTCGTGTTAAATTAATTGGTGTATTTTATATATTATTCTTTTTCTTTTTGTCATTTATACTTATTGAATCGTGAGTAACCATGTGTATTTGAATGACATACTGGATGTCAACAATCAAACCAAATCAAATCTTCTTGATTGACACTGCAATTTGAGAATTGCACTCTTGCATGAGAAAATTGATCATGTCCTTGAGTAGCCCTTCCAGAGACACCTGCTGATGACTTGATTAAAGAAGAGGTGACTACTGTAATAAATACAGTGATGACGATAGTACTGTAACATGTGTGATGTTTGCATTACATCACCTGAGCTACAAAAGCAACTTGAGAGTATAGATGTTGACGCATGATTTTTCATTTCAAAGAGTTGTATGATAATAATCATGTGCAGAAGGATGCGAGACTTTCAAGCAACTATACCGATGTAAAATGCGATCTTCAGTCAGTGCTAAGGTACTGAATGTGATTGACACTGAGAAGCGTCTCAATTGAGTTCAATCATGAACCATGAACTAAGTATTGACTTAGTTTTACAATCTTTGTTATAGAGTTATTCATACTAATTATGAATTATAACATGAATAAGCTCAAATGCATACTCATTAAGTTGCTTAACTTGTTTAAGACTGTTAGGCTCGATATCAAAATTAGTAATGGGCAAACCATTAATTCCTTTAAGGGTGTTAAGATGAAATCTAAAGGAGCTTTGGGAAAGCATTCAATATGATTAAGACAGTCTAAGCAAAGGACAATACCAAATTTAATGACCCTTGTTTTCATTATAGAATGAAAAGTCATTGGAAGAAGTATTGTAAGGCTTACATCTACTTCACGAGTTTCTTAGGAATTTGATACCAGATGAGAATCTTATATTTATATAAATATGGAGAAACTAAATTGAAGTAGACCATTGCGAAAGAGAGAAATTGACCTACACGTTAAAGATGAGCAAAAGTTGCTGCATTGCCTGTAGGAGCATACTTTCTTGTTATTGCCTTTTGGCTTAGTATTGGAATTAGAGAAATGTTGCTTTGTACCCACCGTAGTTGGAACATTAAAATGAATTTCATGTTCAGACATGAACTATTTTAATGTTAAGGACAATTGTTATTCCTGCTTATCTTGATTAAGATCTTAATAATTATGATAAGCTACAAAATAAACATTTATATTCTAAACACTAAGCATTCTATAATGATTATAGAAGTTAAGAGGCATAAAAGTGATAACCTGAATAACACCCAAATTTGGCATTACAGACTTGGTCATATAGATGAAATGCAATTTCAAAATTACGTAGAGATGTATACGTAGACTCAATTGATTTTGAATCGTTTGACAAATGCAAAACATGTCTGTTTGGCACAATGATCAAATCTCCTTTTACTTGAAAAGGAATAAGTCTGCATAAATATTGGCATAATACATAGTGATCTATTAAGACCCATATCAATTAATGTTAGATAAAGTTTGTCTTATGTCATCAATTATCACGTATACTTGACGAAATTTAAGCATGAAGTTCTTGAAATGTTCAAAGGATTGAAGCTAGAAGTAGATAAACAAATAGGTAAAGATACCCTTATATTAAGATTCGATCGAGTGAGAATATCTTAAAGATAAGATTTAGATTATCTAAGAGAGAATGAGATCTTCTTACAGTGGACTCCTCCATGTACACTGCAGCATAGTGGTATATCTAAAAGGAGGAATCGTTAACTATTAGATATAAAGTGATTAATAACAAGCCATGCAAATCTCCCAAAATTGTTTTGGGGTCATGCATTGATTGGAGTGTGCAACACACTAAATTATATCACATCTAAGTTGGTTAACAGAACTCCATACGAGTTATGGAAAGACAGTAGTCCCAATTTATCTCATATGAAAGTTTGGGGCCATGACGCTTATTTGAAGTGCCATAAATCGGATAAGTTTGAGACTAAATCCGATAAATACATATCTGTGGAGATATTCAAAGTAGACATTTTAATATAAATTCTATTATCATGAAAAAAGTCTTCGTCTCACGACATATCGTCTTCTTGGAGAAAATGTTTACTCTAGAGGAGGACAGTGGGAGCAAAAAATAAAACTTGAAAGAGTTCAAGAGTCCGCATATATAGTTAACTAAGTAAATAAATCCGAGTTTGATCTCATATCTGTTATGGGACATACTTTTGATCTGGAAGTAGAGACTCCTGAGGACATGATAGCTCTATTTAAATCTAGTAGGATCATTCGACCTTGAAGAATGTGCAAATCCACGATTACTAATAAGGTATTACTGATCCATGATAATGAACCTGCTAGTTGCACCAAAATAAAGTCAAGTGTTGACTTAAAAGAGACAACAAGATGCCATGAAACTCGAGATCAACTCGGCGTATGTGAACAAGGTTTGGACCTTGGTCGAGCCTCCTGATGGAATAAAACCCATAAGTTTTTGTAAATTGCTTACAAGGAAAATGTCGATATGGATGATAATATCCATATAAACAAAGCAAGGCTATAGCAAAGGTTAAGTGTTGACCTTGGTGAAACCTTTCTCCTGTAGCCTTGCTGAAGTTTATTCGAGTTTTGCTTGCAACAGTTGCATACCATGACTATAGGTTAAGAGAAGTCTCTTGGAGCCTAAATCTTCGATTTGATGAAAAAGTGAAAGTGTTTGATTTTATCAAATTTGAAGACGAATTGTGTGTTTACAAGAAGATAGTGGGAGCATTGTCGTATTTCTAATATTATATCAAACGACATCCCTATGTTTCAATCATTGAAATAATGGTTGTTAAAGAATTTATTCATGAACGATATGGAAGAAGCAACTTGATCTATAGAGGTAGATCTAGAAGATTGCTTAACTCATCACAATTTACATAGATGAACTCTTTAGAAGATTTCATATGGAGAAACTGATTTACTCTTAAGTGGTATGTTGGAAAGGTTCCAAACGTGAAGCAACCGTTGATTCAATAGTAGAAACCTAATATATGATTACTTCAGAAATAGCAAAGAGTTGCAATGTGGATCATGATGTTCATAAATGAACTTGGAGTAGTTCCTGATATTGTTGATCACGTGATATTATATTGTGATAATAATAGAGCCATTGCGAAAGCATAGGAACTAAGGTCTCATCGATGATCCAAACATGTATTAAGGCGGTATAATCTCATCAGAGAGATAATACATAGAAATGACGTAAGAGAAGAACAAATTCCCACATTTAACAATATTGCAGATCCACTGACAAAGAATTGTCGTAGCCTAAACATGATCGTCGTGTAGACTCGTATGAACTAGATATATAAGTGATTGGATCTAGTGCAAGTGGGAGTTTGTAAGTATTATGTCTTAGGTCCAATCAATTTTGGACATAAATACTTTTGATATATAATTAATGTAATTTATCCATTATTTATTTAATAGATAATTAAATAAATAATAGAGTCCGTAAATTCAAATTTTCATAATTTGTTAATCACAATGAGTTGTAATTGTGAGATACAAATTACATATGATTGGATCTTAAATTGTCCATGGTCGTAAGTAATAACGAGATACGGATATCGTTATTACGGATTGATCATTACGTGTGACATTTCTTACTTGTGAAGTAAGTAGCTGATCTCACAAGTTAAAGTGTGGTGACACTTAAATGAACACGTTGATATTTTGTTATAGAACAAAATATTGGAGACCTGTCGAGAGATTCCACATAGATAACTATTTGAGTGTCAATGGTTAATCTTTAACGTTCGGTAGTGGAATTGGTCCTTTTGACTTGAGGTCGTCATAATACCTTATATGAGGACGGTCATACTTTGACGGTGTTGGATGTTGCTCTGCCGAGGGCTGCTAATACGGCATCGTTCGGATATGTTAAGAATCGTATGAAGGTTGTGAATGACTAATAGAAGATTCGTCACTCTTAGATAGTAGGAGATTATGATCTGCATTTCATTCAATTAAGTTGATAACGAAATCCTTGGTCAATGTGTACTCATAAATCGAAAATGAGTTTTTGACTTATATTGACTTAATAGTAGAGTAAAAGATATGATCGATAGTCGGGATTGACACAGTTCCATATCTCGTAATTGATCAGATCATATTGACGAAGGGATTATAGTTTCACGGTAAACGAACGAGTTTGGTTTTGTCATATCACATGACATTTTTCGTTACATGTATTGTCCTAACACATTGCTAAATGTCAATTTGGGACGGCGAGTGTGTATCGGTGATAAATTAAAAGGGTATTTTAATTTATCAATTTTAATTAGATCAAAATAATATTTCACATCGTTAGGCATTGTAATCGAGAACCTGATAAGTCGTACACAAAAGAGAATTGAAAGATTGTAATTTGTCAATTAATTAATTTTATCGAGGTGGAGTAACTGTACGGTTTAATACTATTGTATTATAACTTTGTTGAATGCTGAAATGAAAGTTATGGGAAAATATTTAAACAAAATTCTACATATTTCTATTGAAGAAAATGAAAGGGTCAAGAAAGCAAGTGTTGAGGAAATTGATGTTGCACAACTCCAACAAAACTAAGAAATTTAATGATGGGATATTAAATATTCGAAATCAAATTAGAATAAACTCTAGAGAATCTGAAATTAACATTATGTGAGTATTTGAAAGATATTGCAAACTCTCTAACCAAAAGAATCAATGTTTTTTTTAATGACGGGAAACTCGCAGCCGCTATCCTTCGAGTGCACACTGGGCAAACTCTCGGACTAACGCAATTGCCTGCGAACCATGCCAGACAGGTGTGCACTAGGCAAGTCATGTGACAGAATTGATCGAGAGAGTGTTAGTAAGGGGAATCGAACTCGTAATCAAAGGTCTCTACGCTCACCTACTTCACCAACTCGGCCACCCCATGAGAGGTCAGAAAGAATCAATGTTAGTGTAAAATACGTTGGTGCCATATTCTTTCCAATTTTAGTTATATATCTTGAGATGTCTCAGTAAAGAAGTAAATAACTGTTATTCTACATTATGCGAATTACAACATTTTTATTGGAATTGAGTACGTTTCCATCACAACTAGCCTTTTGATAAATTAATTTCAAGATGTCGGTTGAGTATGTATAAATTGTTAGGCCAAAGTTATACTGGGGCAAGCAATATTAAAGCATATTTATATTAGTCAAAAGAGAATCTCTATCCTTCGAAGTATATTATTTTGCTCACCAACTTCAATTTGGCTTTGTAACTAGAGTTTTGCTTGCTGTTGAATGTTGAAGGGACTCAGAGAAGAGTGGAAATAGTCTTAGATAGGAGATCTCACTAACACTCTTGACTCACTGCCAAATGCTCCTTCTTGTGCGCTAACACTGGAAGGAAGGGTTTTGGGTGGGAGAGAGACCACTAGAAGACTTATTCGTTTAGATAGAGATAACAGAGCTATACATCAAAAATATTGAACTCAGTATCCCCCAGGCTTTCACAAATTAAAAAGTGACGAATTCAAAAAAAGTTGCAAATTAAAAAAAAAAAAAAAAAAAAGAAGAAGAAAAGAAATGTGACCCAAATTTAGCATTATTACAACGCAAGAGAATAATTAAGGATTTCAGTCAAAAAGTTCACTAAAGTTGAAGAAAATGTTTACAATCTATGGAATCATTCAAAAGAGTTTTGAAAACTTGGGCCATTTTTCCTTTTTTCACTGCTGATTGATCCTTCTTAAAAGCTACTTAGATGTTGCAAATTGCATCTACAGGAATACATCCAAAATTCTAAATAAGGACGCGTCCAAAGTTTGCAAACCAGAGAGCTACGTTCTCCCATATATGCACACACTCACCAGCAATGAATTACTTTCAAGTTGAGATGAGAAAATTCAAGCAAAATAGTGAAACACAAGGAAATACACCTTTTAAGTTTCACGAAATCAATACTCTGGCTAATTGGCTTTCTCAAAATAATAGAACTGCATTCAGCACACAATTCCTCGCCCATTTCATAAAAAAACCACACAATTGACACGAAATGAAAAGGTAATAAAAACCGAAATGAAGAGAGGAAGAAGTGTCTCAGGGTCCAAAAGTAACTCGAGAGCAGGGCAAGCGTAGAAGTGGAGAGAGGGAGGGAATATGGTGTTGAAATCTGACATGATCTCTTGAACAGTCCTTTCTTCTCCACCATGGAGCAGCCTCAAAAGCTTCCCAGCGTTCTCGAACCCAATCATCACCTCGTTTCTCTCTGTGCGATTTTTGATTTATTTTGCTTTGTTAGAATGCGCAAAAATGCCCAACTGGAGGGTGGGGGGTTTGGATTAGGGCGTATTAATTACGGTCGATAGAAGTTTTAATTTATTTGAAGTGTATTAATCCAACTTGTCACCTTTTTAGAGTACCCAGCCTAATTTCCTCTTCTGTATTTACATAGTTTTAGTTGAAAATTTTTTATTCTTTGCTATTGCTCCTGAGATTGCTTTACAGTATTTGCTTATTATAGTCACCTTGTTTTGTTTACGAGCTTACAACTCATTTGTACTGCATGAATAACCTTAAGAATTAAATTACAATTTTTCTAAGGTAAGTGGAACAAAGTGATCAGTCTGCTTTTCATGTATAGTTTTACTCTATATTAGCTACATATTACAATAGCAATTAATCTTCTTAATATTTCGAAAGGACTTACCGACAGTACCATGTACTCAAGATTTATCCGGTGAAGTGTGCTAATCAATTGTACTATGAGACATGATAATATAGATCTCCCGAGAAGGAGAAAACTCAGTGATGCATCATGCAATTGACAGCATGATTGTGTGCAAATTCAGCGTGAACAAATTTTCGATCCCAAGACTTGACATTGATCATCAACAAAGCTATGAAGCAAATCACTGAGGGAATGGTTTTGGCCATCAATTTGGGAATGATAAGCGCAGCTAAAGGATGTATCCAATATTCTCTTTAGTTAAAAGTACTTTTCACAAAATAACTTTTCACATAAAAGAAATTAACTAGTCTTCCGAATACGTTTACAAATAAAATGTTCTTTAAAAATAACTTCACTTTTTTAAGCATAGCCAAACATATTCAAACTCAAAACATATCCCTCATTATATAAAATTTAATACATCCAATTTTTTTTGTGATCAATGGTACATTGCTACTCTACTACTTTATTTTTCTTCTGGATTAGAAAGTAGGGGCTTTCTCTGCCGTCCATCCTCCAAATCTGCTGCTATTTTCTTTGAAGCTTTAGGATTACGATAAATTGCATAGAGTACTAGCTGAGACGTACCAAGTACAAATCCTATAGCATTTGGTACCTGTCAAATTTGCACAATTTTAGAATGATCAAGTTTACTTATAAGTAAGTTTACTTGAAGTAATAAAGTGAGTTTGCGAGTAAACAAGTATTTTGTTAATCAAATATAGCAATAAACACGCTCTTCATTTTGATGCTGTCACCCATCGTATTATTTAAATAAGTAAATTTCTTAAATTATAATAATTAGGAAAAGAACTAAAATACCAACACTTCAAAAACAAAATTATCAATAAGTAGGTTTAAATTACTTAAAAGTTAAGCCAAACACATTTAATATTCTCATTCCTATCTGCCTAATTGGATTAGCTTGTTTTGTTATGCTTAAAATTATATTCCTAAAAACAAATAATAATAATAATAATAATAATAATAATAATAATAATAATAATAATAATAATAATAAATGTTAACGCGTCTTATAAACTAAAAAACTGATTTAATCAAATAAGTATCATAATCATTGACATAACTTCATCCGAAAATGCTAGTTATTGTTAAGTTGTGAAGTCTAATTATAACTGCTACATGAAATCTGTACAATTTTAGATAATCACCATCAAAAAGAAAAAAAGATCAGGTAAAATAAGTTGTGGAAATATTTCTCCTGTAAGCTTTTTTCCCCCCCATTATAATGAATTATTGCAACAACGAAAGAGGACATTGTCTCAGCATTGAGCTGGACCTTTATAAAAATTGCATGCACTTTTGTGTCTTTTTTCCTTACTGATAAATTAGAATTTCTAATTCCGAATAGCTACAAGCTAAGATAATATAGTGTAAACGAAAGTCGCTCTCAAAATCACAGCAGAACAACCTGGAAAGAGTCATATCATACATGTACTTACAAGTTGAGTGGCCTATATTTTTCCACCTCTGATTCCTCTTATATACTTTCTTCCTAACGGGTAGTTGGAGCATCTTGTTTGAAATTAAATGTTTTGATGATAAGAGGGTCCAGAGGCCAAAATCACTTGAATAATATGGGGCCAATGAAAAATACGAAGCAAGTTGATATTTGTTAGTAATAGTAAAAATTGACCATAAATTCAGGGTCCAGGTTGTCTCTCTCATGTCCACCAACCACAAATAGCTACCTTATTATGCCAAAAGGCACAAAACCCTAACTCAAAATCTTGAGGAACAATCATGTAATGTATGCAACAATTGGAAGGGTCGTTTTAAAATCTAGCACGACCCTTTTTATATTGCTAGAGTTGATTAAAACTATCAACGGGTCACTTCAAAAGTAGACAATTGAACAATCTTTGATTTATGACTCTAAAAGTAAGTATAAGAGCCTAGATTCGAATCGGTCTAAGTTGTAATTTATAAAATAATTTCAAATTTCAGTTTTTCCAGAAATAATTTGATTGATTGTATTTCTTATTTTTTATTAGTCAATAGATAAATCTAATTAATATAAATAAATTCAACTAACCTCATTTCTCAAGTCGCAAAGGATAAAGTGATCTAAATTGAACTAGATGAGATACCATTTGACTCGACTCAAATTTTTTAATATAAAATTGGATCAAGATAAAGAATTAATAAGTTAAAATCTAGTCAATTCTACCGTTCAATCCCATCCATATCAACTACCAAACCTATCTTATAAATGCACATTTTTAAAAATTTAAAAAACTAAAAAACAATTAAATAGATGGTAAACAAAAATATTATAATTTTCAGAATTATGCCATTTGTACATTATGGTATCCATAAGGGTGTTCATAATGGAGAAGTGACATAACATCAATGGAGAGTTGAAAATTAGTTTTTTCAACCCTCCAATTATGGAATTTCACATGTATATTATGGATACCGTAATGTAAATATATAATTGTCCTAATTTTCGTCCCGTCTCCCAAAAATACTTGACGAAATGGGGATGTGGCCCAATATTTCCAAACATTTTACATTGCCTAAATTGGTAGTCCTACACATTGAGAGCGAAACCCCAAATTTGAGGTTGTGGATTATTTAAATTGTCGGCCGAATATTGACAGGTCCTAAATCAATATTAGTTCTGCTGTTGGTCCAGGCCTTGGGACAACTTGTCCCCAGGACTGGACCAATTGCTTTATACTCAATATTGTTATTTCCATTTTGTACTTATAAATTGTATTAACTTTTAAAGTTCCTATTAAGTAAACTTACCGATTAATTCTATAAATCATTCTTAAGTAAGAACTATTATAAACAGTTACATATTTGGTAAAACTTGTTTTATACGCAAGTAAAGGACATAACCAATTTAATTATTAAAAAAATTAATATAGTTTTGTGTTTTACTTGTAGAATTATTATTTTGTAATAATTTTCATAATATAGACTAAATTTAATAGTAAGGGAATGTGAAGAACTTACTCCAAGGAACCAGTCGTTTACAAGGCATGCATAGAGAGTCCAAATTCCTCCATTTAAAAATAGGAAAAATGACAGAAGAAATGGCATATACTCCACACTCTTCATTGTCACCACATTTTTCTGCACATTTCAATATGCAACTTGTTAAATTATACACACACACACACACACTCACAGATAAATCTCATTTTTTCTAATAACAGTAACAATGATAAATTGTCGTGTAAGTATTGATGAAGAAAAACTTTTCTCAAATTAAATGGTTCAAATTAAACTTTTCTCAAATTATATGGTTCAAGATGATTGGGTTATAAGGATGATCACTAAACTTGTTTAGTGTTGCTTACCAAACACTTATACTATTGTATAAAGTATTCATTTTGTAAGGTAAAAGAAACCTTCAAATCAATTCATATCTTGTTTTATAAGTTTGACAGTGCAACACTTAATTAAGAAGAAAAAGAAATTAGATAAAATATTATTTATTCTTTTGTTCACTTCTATCAAAAACGATATAAATATCTTTCGACTTAACTTGTTCTTATTTATTATTATTATTATTTTTTATAACATAACATATACAATTCTCATTCGGTTTAATTAAAAAGAATGATAATAATCTAAGTTAAAATCATCAATTAATGTTAACCACACATTTCATTGGCCCACAACTATTCAACTACATATTTCATCAATTTTTATCAAAATCTACTACAAATATGATTTTTAGCAAAATCAGACAGGTGCTAAGAAAAAAGAAGAAACTAAAATCTTATATTGTTGTTCAGTTTGGTCAAATTTATGCATACCAAATGTGCTCTCAAGTTACTTACCATAGCTGCAAGAGGTGAACCATACATGATAACATTTAGGCCTGAACATATAATACCAGTTACATCGATCCTTATGTCCCCTTGCAGTAAAAAATGTATTCCTGCAATTGCTGCTGCTAGAAAACCAACATCCAGAATTGCAGCAAGTATTGCCGTTTTAGCCTGTCACAGCATCATTAATGAAAATCATCAAATTAAAGTACAAAAATTTACTTATTTTCAACTTCAAAATTCAAAAGAATGATCAATTAGTACTCTAAAACTAACTTATACCAAGCAAGAGAACCATGGATTACCCTGTTCTTTGGAGGTGCAAATACAAGAAACAAGAAGACATATACGGTCTCAACAACCACACCAAAACCATTAACAGTAGCTACAAGATAACTGTCTGGCTTTATGATTCCATAGTAAGTCCAAAGTGATGAACCCAGCAGTGTGCAAATATAAGGAAGAGACTCAAATTCCTGTGTTGATCTGTCCTTCACAATCCTCCAAAATGTCTTCCTACAGATTAAAACATTATTTTTCCAAGAACTTATCATCTCTCTCTCAATCAAAAAGAGTGCCTGTATATGTATAGCTTACTTACGCTGGAGAGAGAAACATAAGAATGGAGATTATGTTGCCTGCACAAATATTATATTTCAACAAAAGATTGATTAATACTCAGTATACATAAGAGGTTCTTGATTAGATTCTTGTCACGGGTGAAAACCTCTTAGTCTCATTGTAGCTTTCCGCTAGCAAATACCTGCACAAAGAGAAAGTCGTTGTTTCCATTCTCCCTCGATCGTCTTCTCTTTGTGCTATAAGGAGACAGCAGAGGAGATTTTTCACCCATAACAACAATATAAATGGAAAATTCTTAAGATAATTGATACCTATGATACCAACAAAGAAACTTAAAGCCTCCATGATGAGGGAAAAATTTTGTAGGTAAGGAAGATGGGGAAGATATGAAGAAGTTTGAACTTTGAAGTTTGCCTTCCCTATTTTTTTTTTTTTTTTTTAGCCTATACAAAAGCTAATGATATTTTTTCTTATCATATGGCCCATTTCTAACTATAAAAAAATTCCAAATATCTCGGTGTGATGCATGAAGGATTATATATACATAATTTATTCAATCAAATGCTTGTTTCTAGCTTCTCCTAATTTGAAGTCATTTCTACTTAACTTCTCCTAATCCCTGTTTGACAAAGACTAAAGTCAATTAACCACAAAATATGTGGTTTCACAACTTTTTAACAACACATTTCATCAACTTCTATCAAAATCTACTAACAATCTGATTTTAATCCTCATCAAATAGAGGACAAATTTCAAGTGTGGTAGTTTATTTTTATTTTATTATTGTAACAAATAATAATGTATAGTTGAAATGTGGAATTTTCCATCTCGATGAACTCCTAGTTGATAGACTTTTGTTACAAAGTTGAATTTCTTTTGTCCATGTCATGTAGATTTTTAGCATGTTTGGTAAATAAACTTATAAACTCTCACAAAGTGCGTATTAAGCCCCCGTTTGACCCCCATTTTTTAGAAATGAAAATGGGTGGAATAATATTTTTTGAAAAATGAGTGATTGAAAAAGAAAGAAAATATTTTGATTTACGTGTAATATTATTTTATGAAAGATTATATGGTTGAAAAATAGGAAAAAGAAAAATGAAATGAAAACCAAACAAGGACTAAAAGACCGGCCAAATAAGTCGTCACTTAGATGTAGGGTCCATAATTAGCTTTTCTTTTCTTCACACATTTTTGTGGGCCTTACTCCTCATAAAATAATATCACCTTTGTTGCCAAACATGTGATGACATCTAAATAATATTAACATACACCATCATGATACTCGAAACCCTAAGAAAAATTCCCACAAAATCATTGAAGAAGAAAAGGTTTGGTCAAAAATGAAGCAAGGCATTGGCGTTCTACTCTTTCAAACTTGTTTAAAATTAACCCATTCAAAATGGTCAACAAAACTAGCGGATTTTACGTGAGTCAAAAATAACATTTCTGTTGTTAAATAATGAGACAAGGGTTCTCTTTAATAATTAGTAACTTTTATATAAATAGCCGAAAGAGTTAAAAGGAAAAGAAATAATTCCCACCCTTGTCTGCCTACACTCGTGACCTCATCTAGTTGCATCCTCCGAATGCCAACCTCGACCTCGATCTTGACCCCATTTTTCAACCTCGTTCCCTGTTCATCTTCCACTCGATTGGGATGACAATTTAAGGTAGGGGACATAGTTTTTTTTTTTTTTCTCTCTTATTTTATATTTATTTGAAAATAGGAGTAAAATAATCTTTTCAAGTAAAACCTTGTTCCTTGCACTTCACATGACTTTTAAATGGTTAAATTGGACAGCGGAATCCAACAAATTCATTGTAAATAGAGGAAGCGCACTCATCGTATAAAATTTGATACATAAAAAAAAAAAAAAAAAAAAAAAACTTTTAAATTATACAAAAAAATAAAAAAAAAATAATAATATAATCTCCTTGTTGTCTTTCATTTTCTGGAACAGAAAGTAGGGGCTCTCTCTGCCGTCCTTCCTCCAAATCTGCTGCTGTTTGCTTTGATGCTTTAGGATTATAATAAATCGCATAGAGCACTAGCTGGGACATACCAAGTACACATCCTAAAGCATTCGGTACCTGTCAAATATGCACCATTTCTATTTTTTTAAAAGAAAATATTTAAACAATTAAACATGTTAATCTGGGATGCGCACCTCATGTAGAACCTCTACACCATAAAAGGAGAGATTAAGGGCTCGACTTTTGCTTCTTATCGATTACCTTGGATCAATTTTTATTTATTTTAGATTTTTGTTGAAAGCCATATGAAATGAATCCTTTATAAAAAAAGAAAGATTTTTAATTAGTGATTTTTAGAAGAATACGTGATTAAAAAGAATGAATTTTTTTCGTATCCATATAAAGTATTTTATTTTATGAATGTATCGTTAAAAATGATCATGTAGGGTGTGAGTTAAGCTAGACAACGAAAGTCGTAATAACAAATCTAATGGTTACAAATCCGTGGCTAGGAAATTTTCAGGTGTGCTGATGGTCTAAAGGGTAGTTGCATCGTCCTGTCCGAAATTGATTGTGCAAGCACAACGTGGTCCAGAGGTCAAAAACCACCTCAAATTCATGGGGCATTATTACATATGAAGCCAGTTGATATTATTAGTATCAATCATCTAAAAGGACCATTCCTGTTTGGGTGGGTTTACAAGCTTGCTCATTATACTAGTAAGGAAGAGATAGAGAAATTTGCTTCATCACCAACCACAATCATCGATCTAGATTTTTTTTCGAAATAGTATCACTCAACAAGAATTATATGAATACTTTAATTCTAATTTGATCATTGTGGGCTCTAATTCAATATGGAAGTTTGAAGTTTTATCTTAAAATATCCAACTTTGTTATGGGAATAGTAATAGTTTATATGTTACGATGCGTTTGATTGTAAGTATGAAATTTACATGGAAAAAAATAAATTTTAGGTAATTCAATTGCCTAGAACTTATTTATCAAATTAAACGTGTTTGATTGATTTAGTCTCTGTTTGAGTTCCTTTTTTTTGGCAAAAAATATATTTTTAAACAGTGTTTTGACATTATTTAAACAATACATTCTTCAATAAAATAATATTACACTCAAATCAAAAAAAAATTCTTATTATAACAAGAGTTTGTTATAAGTAATTTTTCTTAACTTTCAAATGCCATATAATTTTATTTTATAAAGAAAAATAATTAATTTGTTTTTTTGAATATATGGATGTCTCATTTAAATTAATTAAATTACATTTTGATGGTGAAGTAAATGTTATTCTCACTAAAATAAAAAAATATAGACTTGAAACTAAAAGCGGGTGGGTTGTTTTGGTTTGGTGCAAATATAATGAGAACTAAATACCAAAGAGAATTTGATATATGTGAAAGGTAAGGGTAAAAATTGTATCGCCTAGAGGTGGTTATGGCTAATAGAACTTGTGAGGGAGATAATGAAATTTAGACGTCGACTAATGAAAGAGCTATTGTTGGGGATATCGTAAGCTATCATCAACTAGATTATGAATGTTGATTGTCAACGAAGAAAATGTCTATCGCCAACATAAGTTATTACTCTTTATATACTTTGTATTATTTTTAACAAGTTATACCATTAACATTCTATCAGTAACATAATTTTTTATTTATAATATTTCTTACAGTAAGTTATTCCCTGATAAAATTTTCTGCAATTAGTAATTAGTTGTTTTACTTTATTATTTTACTAATTGAAGAAATTTCTGTCGATAAATTAAAATTATCAAAAATAAAAAATAAAAAATTCTTATATTATTATCTGAAAATCCATTCATAATCTTCAATTGTTATTAATTATGGATGAAATTTTTTGTAATTATTACCTACGAAGACTATATTAACTTTAAGTATTAGTTTTAATTTCTATTTTGCTATCTATAGAATTCTCTGTGATCAGTACATTTGGTCAAAATTGAAATAAGGTAATTATTGGAGTTCTCCTCTTTGAATCCCTGTTAAAGGTTACCCTATTCGAGTAGGCCAGGATTATGAGAGCATTCTATCTAGAGAAAGGATTAACAACCTTTTTTTTTTTTTTTAATACCCAGGTGTCCACCTTACAACGACTAATTTTGGAGCCTACGATTCAATCCCTCTTCACGCTTACCAAGTAAATCGCAGGTTGTGTCCCAAATTGGTCAGGGTCCAAGAGTCCTCCGAACTGAATTGTCAAAGTGCCGAGCAAGTCAAACCCATGTATGCGTCTTGCCTTCTAGGATTAACAACTTTATTATGATAGAAAATGGCCGACTAACTTTTACATTTTTTTATATATGTAGGCAACCTAATCTCGAATCTTTCATAAAGAATATTTTGCAAAACAGCAAAGCAGAGTGGACCAAAAATGTCTTTCACTCGATGGCCCTCTGACGTGTGAATTAAAATTCATTGGATCATTCCTTTACCAATTTGCTATTATTTTATAACTCAAAAGTGCACGTCAATTTAATTAATAACTTGCAATTTCCTATTCTATTTAATTGTCGGCAGTTCAAGCACGAATCACATGGCATATATTTTAAGAAAATTAGTTCATGCAGTATCCTATCTTTTTGTCAATCTGAATTTGATCTCTATTAAATTTTTAGTGACGTGATTTATCTCCTACACTTTACATTTTCATAACACTTAGAGTGTGTTTGATTGACATGGAAAATATTCCCTAAAAAAGAAAATATTTTCCATCTTTTGTGGAAAATAAAAACCACCTCTACCTAAGGAAAATATTTTCCTTAAAAACAAGGAAAATTAGGTATATTTTCAAAAGTTGGAAAATGTTTTCCATGGAAAAAAATAGCAATCAAACACTCCAAAGTGAAAATTTGGATGGAAAACTAATATTTTCCATGGAAAATAAATGTAATCAAACACACCCTTAGCTCCTCACTAATTTCCATCCGACGACCAAAAAAATTACGTACGTGAACATGAAATAGTGTCAGAAGGGTAAATATATTAGCATAAATATTTGACACCTCTACTTTTTGACGTCTCCAATCCGTTGTCCATCCTTCCATATGTCCGAAGGCAATTTCTAGGGACAGGAATTTTATTCCTTTTATTTTTGTTTGAAAATGAAGATATGATTGTTGTCTTACTTAAAAACTCTAGTTAAGTGCATTTCACATGATATTTAAATGATCAAAATGAATGGAAACTGTTAACATGACCCCAGTTGCTATGAAAATAAAAAGGTTGGAGATTCATGCAAATAAAAATTAATTGAATACCCATGTGCTATATCTCATTCTTTTCTTTTTCTTTTATTACAACTTGTTTGGTTTAAATATGAAGAATATTAATTATTGAGAAAGCCATCTAATTTTTAATTGTCCACTAGTTAGTCATGGAATTCACGATGTTAATAGCCTAGGGATTCACCCATTTTTAAATTCCTGGTGATTACCTGGAAAGATATTTCAAGGATATGGTTTTTAGATCATTCTTTGGGAGGAAATAAAAATAAATTTACTTGGTCGACAAAAATAAATTACAAGATCATACTCTTTGTTAATACAATCGAGAATCGCTAATATTGACCTCCAAATTGGGTAAGATTCAGCTGTCAACAGATATTAGGCCCCGTTTAATGGCCTTGGAATTTCAAGGAAAATAAAATTTAAATTCCATCTTTCCAATTTTGGAATAGAATTGATTTTCCATCTTTTATGGCCATATCAACCAATTCCAAATGGTCGGAATTTCAATTTCAATTTCACATTTTCACGTCATTTTTTTATTATTTTGCAATTTAAACAAATTCTAAGAATTATTGTAATAAATTATATCCCTTTAAGTGATAATTATCATGTAAACAAAGTCAAATGAATATGAAAAAATAGATGAATTTTGGTTTTCTTGGCCTTCTTTTTTTTGGCAATGGAAATTTTTACCAGTAAATTTTATTCCTTTAATTAATAATTTTCATGTAAAACAAAGTCAAACGAACACCAAAAAATACTTTTATTTCAATATTTTTCACGTGAAAAATTATACCAATGAAACACAATAAATTGACAATTCTCAAGAAAACAATTTCCAAACAATTCAATTCCCTAGAATTCGTTTTCTTTCCACCCAAATTTCATCTTTGCAATTAAACGGACCCTTAATGTTTCGTCAGTCCATATATACACTGTCGTAGAGAGTTGATGCATCCAAGGTATCTCAAGGGCCTAATCGACTCGAAAGTAATATGTGAAAGAGGGGATACGAAGCGGAGTTTTGAACTTACATGATATTTTTCTCAATTGATTATCATGTTACCTTCTTTTTAGACAGAGGTGTAATAGCTAATAAATTCGAATGGGTAAGTATCTAAATGAATTTGTAGATAGTTGTATAGATGTCTATCTATCGATTAAAACATGCTATAAATATCTACATTTACCATTAAGCAACATATAGTTTTAGTATTTTTGTTTTAACTTTCATGATTATATCTACAATGTTTCTTTGTGGTGTTCACATATTAAATTTACCGCACAATTATTCATGCCTTCGTCAAGGTCGAACTCTATCCATTGTCGACTGTAATTAATGGCCTAACAGTCTAACAAGTTGCACAAAGTTTTGCAACCAAGAAAAGTATTCGACTAACCCACCTGAATTTGTCTCGATCAATTGAATAGTTGTAGCAACTGGTAAGCTGTACTAAAATATTTCACCCGTTGAATAACAACATAGTTTTGTTTCACAAAAATAAGAAAAAAAAAAGTTAATTAACACATAACGTTCTTACATTTAACTATTATTGTGGAAAACGTCATTATCTTTCATTTTTTGACATTTTCACTTTTAATCGTCAAAATGTTATTTTCATCAATTTTCTCAATTAAAAGTTATGAAATAGCAAATATACTCTTCTATTTAAATAAAAAAAGAAAAAGGAAAAATAAATTGCAATTATAGTACCAAATTTTTAAAAAAAATACAAAAGAGTTCCAAATAAATTAGTAAAAGGGTGATTAGCACATAATATCTTCACATTTCACTATTATTGTGAAAACATATATACATTTCATTTTTTTTGACATTTTCACCCTTAATTAGACCTTTAATTACGCAAACCATCGTTTCTATCCATTTTATCCAATTTCTAGTCATGAAATGACTAATATACCCTCTTATTAGAAAATAAAGGAAAATTAAAATTTTTTAATTTTTAGTTTTTGTAAAATAATTTATTTGGGACTCGTTTACGCTTTTTAATTTTTTTTTCCAATTTCTAATTTTAAAAAGTGCAAATGAGTCCCAAATAAATTATTAAAAATTAGAAATTAAGAAACATTATTTTTCTTTTTTTATTAAATATGAGGGTATATTCGTCATTTCACAATTTTTTAAATTAAGAAATTGGATGAAAACGGATAGAAATGATGGTTTGTGCAATTAAAAGTGTAATTGAGAGTGAAAATGGCAAAAAATAAAAGGTGTGAATGTTTTTTAGTAAAAGATAGGGACATTCGTGCTTGTTACCCTTGTAATAATTTGTTTGGGATTTATTTGCATTTTTTAAAATTGAGACTATGATTGAAATTAATTCTTTTTTTTTTTGTTTTATTTAAATAGAAATGTATATTTATCGTTTCACAACTTTTAATTGATAAAAATTGATGAAAATGACATTTTACTCAATGAAAAATGAAAAATAAGGTAAAATTATCAAAAAATGAAAAATAAGGATATTTTCCACAATAATAATGAAATGTAAGGACGTTATGTGCTCATTTACCAATAAAAATATCATTCGTTTGTGTTCGAAATGCTTGAAGGACGAGCTGTTTCTTTAAATTCTGTTCTCTGATCTTATTCCAACTTTTTTTTAAAAAGGATGAAAACGAGATGTGAAGTAGATTTCAACCATTCAAATTTCGAACGATCATAAATAGAGCAAATTAAAGCTAAAAAACACCTGATATTTATGAAAAGTTGGATTCATTAACAAGACAAAATGAATTATTTGATTTTTGTATATATCTGGTTACTTTAAAATAATTAAGGATTTGAGCAAAAAAATTCAATCGTCGATCTAACTAAAATCACATTTTTAAAACCGTTTATTTGATGCTACATTAACTATTAATAGTTTCTTTTTCAACCAACCTTTGAATTTCGATATTTTAATTACAGTTAGAAACAAATTAAAATATTTTTCTTCGCTTTTGTTTTTCCAAATTAAAGTACTTTATATCATGTAGTAATGAATAAATTATCGGTGAGCACATTTCCTATATCATGCTGCTGCTGCTGCTTCTTCATTTTTTTTTTTTTCCGTTTTCTTAATTTACTCTTATAATACGAGGTTTTGTTTCGATATTACATATAAAACCAATACTAAACTGAATGTATGTTGTGCAAAGCCATCATCTGACTGAATTAAAGTGTCATATATATGGTTCTAGTTGATTTTATTTGTAAATTATAAATTTGATATTTTAGTCTGAATGTTGTTAGACAAACACGGGTCCTACCATCTTATAAAAACATGTGAAGTAGATTTCAATCGTGGAGTTGTATTAGTGGGGGGCGCGAAAACAACTAAAAGTACAGATGGTCAATAGAGTTCCATTCAAATTTCGAACGGCCAGGAATTTAGATTTATGCAGAGTTGAAGCAACACTTGATATATGTGTATGAGAAGTCGATTCAATTAACTAGACAAAATGAATTATTTGATGTAAGATTAAAAAAGAGGTAAGGTTACATTTAAATTATTAGAGGGAGTAGAGATGTGAGTGGAAATTGTGAAACCTTCAAATTAAAACCGCCTTTGGTATTGTATGAACTGTCAAAAAATTGATTTTGAATTAAAATCGTGATCAATAATTTAAAATTTGGACTTTATCAAACCGTAATCAACAATTTGACTTGAAAATAGGCTAGAATTGCTTAAATAGGACCCGAACTTATAAGTGATCATTCAATTATAAATATATTTGAATAATTATGTGATTTTACTTTTAAGTAAAAAAGAGTTAGCAATATATATGGTATTGTCCCAATTATAAATATTTGACTCGCTTCTAATTAAGCCTCAATCTTGGTATGATTCTACTACAGGAAGGAAACAAATAAAGAAGATGTGTAAAAACTCAAATTTCTCTTTGAGACTTAGGTACAAAGTTTGAGAACTTGAGGATCAAATTGAAAATTTTGAAAAATAATTAATTGAATGAGTGTGAACTTAAGGTCTATTAGTGATCATATAAATTATTTGAGGATAAAGGTAATTTAGTAGTTTATCACAATATTTGGTAAAGTTGAGGGAGGAAATGCAATATAGGAAAATTTGCATATTTATGATTTTCAACTTTTAAGGTATTATTTTTGAGGATGATTATACGTTAGGATTTGAGATTTAGAGGCATAAATGCAAGTTCAAGGGCTAATTTGCAAATTAAAGTACAATTTCATTGATAAAATATTATAAATTGTATTTTTTACAAGCTAAATATTGTTCGTGAGGATCAAATTATGTAAAATAAAATATTTGGTTCAACATGGAAGTTCACATACTATTTGGAGTTTTGGGGTCTGTTGAAGTTCTTGGACATTAAGTTATGAAATATGAAGAAGAAAAATAATACAAAAACTACACAATTAATGAATTTCTTTAAATTGATTTCATAATGGAATTCTACATATGATGCGACAAACGATAGCTCACATTGAAGATTGAGAGGAGTTTAGGAATAAAAAAGTGATTAAGATGAGCCCGAATTATTTCGTAATACTACAAGAGTATTGATCTAATTGAAATTGAAATAATGGATCAATAATATTATGTCACATCATTACATTTCTAATTCTAAGCTATATATAAAATCTTATTAGTGTTGTACGGGGTATCTTAGTCATTCAAGTTAATTTTATAAGGTACGTGATTTTTGGAGATGATGTTGGTCGAGAAGATGAATGATGCTGATCATATTTCGTAACATAAAAGAAAAAAAATCATATTTAAACCCAAGCAAATAATTTTCTATTTTACCATGTCACGTAGATTTCCATGTTACAAGATTCTATTTAAGAATATTACGTTGAACAAAAAATATTTGTTTTATGTTGACTTGTAACAACGTGAGTTGTAACACAGCTTAATGTTACACCATTATATTTAAATAAATATTTTACAATTAAAAGACATGTTTAGTTTCTGTGTTACAAAATGAGTTTAAATCTTAAATTGCGTTTTATACTTATATTCAATTTTTATTTTTTTATTTTTTGGGTGTAGCAACAGAATATTTCAATGGTGTAACATGTTGCTGATTTGAACTACTTAAAATAAATTCACATTTCTTACTTTATAAATAAGTTGTAATCAATAAAAATGATTAGTACGTGTCCATAGTAACATTTTGTATCAGAATTTTATGATGCTTATATTCTGCAAATGTATTTTGAAAAGTAACATTCTATTTTGCAACAATTCTGACGTGTTTTTTTAAATAAAATACTTCTAAGTTCATAGAAACACTAGATAATAATACTTCATTTTTTAAGTACTTGTTGAACAAAAAGTTGAGATTTTAATAAAGTATTTATTATGACAAATTGCTAAGTTTGCCATACTCTCAAAAAGTTTGAAGTCTCGGCAATAAAATTAAAATTTAGGATTATGTTCGCAAAACTACATACATTTTAGTAAAATTCTATCTTGCAACAATACTGACGAGCCTTTTTCAATAAAATACTTCTATGTTTATAGAAACATTTGATGATAATACATCATTTTTAAGTATTTCTTGAACGACAAAGTTGAGATTTTAATAAGGTATTTACTATGACAAATTGCTAAGTTTGCCCAACTCTTAGGAAGTTTGAAGTTTCGGCAATAAAATTAAAATTTAGTGTTATTTTCGCAAACCTACATACACTTAAGTGTTAGTAAGTGGTTAACCATCAAGATTGAGTTCTCGGTTCGTGACTAAAGGAAGCAATATGAAGATGATATTGGTACATGCAAAGTCATAATGCACCTCATGAGTAAATGGCCACTTACAAATTATGTACGTGTATTACCTAGACGGGTACAACACTCGTTTAGAACAAGTGATCTCACATGGACCAAGCCAAACATTAAGGATAAAGGTAAATAAACTCTCCTTAAACTACATGGTATAAGCTCACGTTATCCATTAGCAACATTGTATGTTCTTAAGACTCTCAACTTAAGCAAAAGAAATTGCAACAATAAGAAACGAAAATAGCGAACACTTTTTCCGATATTTCATTAGATTAAAATTCATAACATCATTGATAAAAATTCTGTTGGAAAAAATTGGGTTTTAATTAGTTGGTTTGACCAATTAATTTAGTGGGTCCCATTAATCGGATATAAGATTTCATTGGCCGAATGTGTTCTACTCCATGAGTAGATTAATATGGTATATTTATTTTCTCAAAACCAATTTAAGGTGAATGAGAAATTAAGGTCAAAAGATGCCACTTGATGTTGAAATAAAATAGGTGGGAAATTGGAAAATACCAATCCCACATAGGAAAACTAGAATAATATAAACCACCTTATATAGCTCAAGTTTGGGACTTGGGTTTGGGCCCAAGGGGTACCAATAGTCTTTGAGGGGGAGAGAACCTACATGCAAGTAGGTTAAGTCAAAGCCCACACGCTCGCGCTGACGTCCGTCCGACCAGCCGGCTCGACACGGTCACGGGTCGTGGGCTTGGGTCAAGCTAATATATATTTTTTGGTAAAATAACATTTGAATTATATTATTTTATTATTATTTAATAATAATAATATTTTTTTTATGTTATTATTTTTTCTTCCCCGAATTTTCTGTGTGTGACACGTGGCGTTTCTAGAATTTGGTGGTTGAATGTCTAATCGGTTGTGGCGGTTGACTGTTCAAACTGTTTGTGTCTTTTGGAGACAATTTTTCGACAGTTGTGTCTGGTGGGACACAACCTTTCAACATCTATATATAGGTCCCCTAACCCCGATTTTAATTTATTCCAAAATCAAAATTGATTTCTACTCTCTCGAAATTATCCCTGCATCATTTCTGCTTTTATAATTCAGTCATCAAAAATTATTTTTCGTGCATTTTAGTCATCTAGTGTGTGTGGAGAGATCTAAACTTTACGGTTTCGTCGTGTCTTGTAATTTGGAGTACTACTATTACAAGACGAGGTCGATGTATCTTGGGAAACGAGTGCTGCAATACCGTCAGTACCGGTACGGGGCATTATTGTTTTAAGGAGAAAGAGTCGAACTCTTGCCTCGACCATTCAAAATCATTCAAACGTCGTTACTCTGCCCAAATATACATTACGGTGACACTATTATTTTTCTATATTTTTCATCAATCTTAAAACAATAATGGCAATTAGTAGTACGTCTGTTGTACCCCCTAGTACGTCTATCGTACCCCCTAACAATGCTCACGGGGAGAAACCGGAAAAATTCACGGGAGTGGATTTTAAGAGATGGCAACAGAAAATATTGTTCTATCTCACGACTCTAAATCTTGAGAGAAGATGCTCCAACTGTTGAGGAGAAGGAAACAGATTCTAAAAAACGAGCAGCATTCGATGCTTGGAGTCATAGCGACTTCTTGTGCAGAAATTACATCCTCAATTACCTTGACAACACACTATACAACGTCTACTGTTCCGTCAAAATGGCTAAATTACTATGGGAGTCATTGGAAAAGAAGTACAAAATAGAAGATGTTGGATTGAAGAAATTCGTTGTAGGCAAATTCCTCGACTTCAAAATGGTATATTCTAAAACAGTAATGACTCAAGTCCAAGAGATACAACTTATCTTGCACGATATACATGCAGAAGACATGAAGCTCTATGAACCATTTCAGGTAGTTGCAATTATCGAAAAATTACCACTGGATTGGTAACCCCGAACTAGACCTGAATTTGCCCACCATGCTCGACCTCGACCTAAGACCCCCAGTTGATCTTAGTGTGTTACGCCGGTTTAAGGTCAGGGTTTCCTTAAGGTCGGGGTTATCTCTAATCCGACCCTGCCCACCGACTTAATCTCCAAAAAAATAGACCCCGCCTAAGTCTACTCCTTCCCTGATTAGAACTCTAACAGTATACTTCTAATCAAACTCCAACACCTAATCCTAAGGGAAAAATGACTCTTTCAATAATAGAATCCTTCTACAGCTCCCCCACCAACACCTATAAATACTTAGCCAATGCTCAACATCAAGGTACGTTTTCATTATCTTCAGTTTATAACCTCACGCACTAAATTCCCTATCTGACTTAAGCATCGGAGGGGCGACGAGCACACACCTCGTTGCCTTTGTTGTAGGTATTCACAGACCGATTGTGTCCATCAAAGTGAAGTTAGACCATCAAGCTCAAGATCTTTCAGGTGATATTTTTTGGTAGCATCATTGGCGCCGTCTGTGGGAAGCGCTACCAAAAGCCATGGTGAATACACGATCAGGTCTTCCACCAGCAAGCTCATTCGCTCCAAATCCTCCCCCTGGAGATCATCCTGTCCCTCAAGAGGAATCATCAGAGATGGCAGCACCGCCACAAGTTACCACATTGACTCAGTTATTAAGCCAAAAAAACTCACACCCATCGCATACACTAACACCGGATGCCGATCTTATGGCAGTTGTTCAAGCTCAAGCTCCACAAAACATTCCTGATAATTGTGCTGGAACCTTGGGTATGCCTCCTATGACCGCAGCATCAAGGGTAGTAACGATAGAGTCAGGGGAGCTTGCCAGAATCATCAAAGAAGGTATTGCCGCGGACCTAGCACAGAATTCAAAGGGGAAAATATGCTTTACCCCTAGCGCACCCTTTACTCCTGAAGTACTGTCCTACCCCCTTTCGGATAGGTTCAGGTATCCCAGGATAAAGGAATATGATGGGACCACTGACCCTATCACCCACCTCAATGTATATACCGATATCATGAACCTACAGGTCTCACCTGACGCTGTAATGTGCAAAGCCTTCCCTCAAACTCTTACAAGCGTAGCTAGAGATTGGTTCTCCACATTAGGGCCAAACTCTATCGCCTCATTCGCAGACTTGGCTGATTAATTCTCCGCTTTCTTCACAAGCAGCAAGCGAATTAGGAAAATAACGGCATCACTTATGCAGATGCGCCAGGGACCTAATGAAACATTACGTAATTTGATGATCATATTCAATAACGAAAGACTTCAGATTCCGGATCTACATATTACAGCTGCGGTCTCAGCTTTGACATAGCTATAAGATGCGAAGCATTCAAGATGTCTTTGTCAAACCCCCTCCCCAAAGTCAGTAACTGACCTCCTAACTCGAGCTGAGAAATACATTAATATGGAAGAAACTCTGACCCCAAGAAAGGACGTTTCACCTTTACTAAGTCCGGACAATAAGAGACCGCGTGAACCCAATCAACGAGACGACAATTGTCGGGTCAAGCCAAGACAAAACCCCCGACCGAAAACCTTTACTCCCTTGAATACATCAAGGTCCAACATCCTGATGGAGATCAAGGACCTCAAAGAGCTTAAGTGGCCTCCTAGAATGCGATCATTACCTGAAGACAGAGACAAAACCAAGTACTGTGATTTCCACCGGGACCACGGACATACCACTGAGGGTTGTTTGGCTCTAAAGCAACAAATTGAGGCCCTCATCAGGAGGGGTTTTTTCGGCTCTTACACTTGCCATGAAAAATGCCCGAGGAAAAAGCAGAATAACATACAGGAAGGGCGTAGTTGTGAACCGCCAACGGCAAGCATTATTAACGTTATTATCGGAGGAACAGCTTCAGGAGGAGACACCAACAGTGGACGTAAGAAGTATGCTAAACAACTTCCAGTCTCTTCCAACACGGATTTTACTCATACGGAAGATATCACCTTCGGGTCCAAGGATTTGGAAGGAATATCCTTCCCCCATGATGACGCCCTAGTCATATCAGCTATCATAGCTAACTTCGAGGTCAAGAGAATTCTTGTGGATAACGGAAGTGCAGCTAATATACTGTCTCATGAAGCTATAGTTCAGATGGGTATCTCAATGGAACAACTCAAGCCTATTAAAACACCCCTCCAAGGATTTGGTGGCGGGGTCATCACCCCTGAAGGTATTGTTGGGTAACCCATATCGTAACTTTCGAAGTTGTCCGAACTCCGATGGCTTACAACGCCATTCTGGGAAGACCATTGCTAAGTAAAATCAGAGCTGTTATCTCAACTTTTTACCTGGCGATGAAGTTTCCCACATATAGTAGAGTTGGAGTCGTCCGAGGAAGCTAAACCATGGCACGCCAATGCTATGTGACTAGTGTCCGAAAAATAAAAGCCGACGTCATGCAGCTTTCAGAGCTCGAGCTCAAGCTTGAAAATAGTGGGAGACTCGCCCCAGTAGAGGAGCTGGTTGAGGTCGAGCTCGAGCCTGGTAGGAAGGTGACAGTAGGGTGTGACCTTGATTCAACCATCATGGCTAAACTCATAAGTTGTCTCTCCCAAAACCAAGACGTATTCGCCTGGACAGTTGAAGACATGTCGGGAATTGACCCTGAGGTTGCAGTATACAGGCTCAATGTAAACCCAGGAGCCAAACCTGTCAAACAAAGGAAAAGACAGTTTGCACAACGGCGCGAAGTCATACGATAAGAGATTGCCAAGCTCCTTAATGTACAGTTCATCCGAGAAGTGCAATATCCTGACTGGCTCGCCAATGTAGTTCTCGTGAAAAAGGCCAATGGAAAGTGGCGAGTTTGCATTGACTTCACTAATTTGAAAAAAGCATGTCCGAAAGATAGCTATCCCCTCCCCCCGATTGACAGTCTCGTTGACAACACTTCGGGTCACAAATTGTACAGCTTTTTGGACGCATTCTCAGGGTACCACCAAATACCAATGGCCACAGAAGATCAAGAGAATACCTCATTCATGGCAGATTCCGCCATCTATTGTTATAAGGCCATGCCATTCGGCTTAAAGAACGCAAGGACTACATATCAGAGGCTAATCAACAAGGTCTTTGTTGATTTAATTGGAAAAACCATTGAGGCTTACGTCGATGACATGGTGGTCAAAAGTAAACTAGTGGATGATCATATCACCGATCTTGAAGAAGTGTTTTCCACGGTATGGAAATACAACATGAAGCTCAACCCAACAAAATGTGCCTTTGGGGTAGTATCAGGAAAGTTTCTAGGTTTCATGATCACAAATAGAGGAATAGAAGCCAACCCTGACAAGATCCAAGCCCTAATATCTATGGAAGCCCCAAAGAGCAAAAAGGACATCCAAAAGCTTACTGGTTGGGTAGCAGCATTGAACAGTTTTGTCTCTCGGGCAGCGGATAGATGTTTCCCCTTTTTCAAACTTCTAAGAGGCCACAAGAGTTTTGAATGGAATGATAAATGTGATCTAGCCTTCCAACAACTTAAGCAAACTTTAACTGTATCTCCGATTCTTGCCAAACCAGAGCCTGGTGATACTTTGTTCCTTTACTTGGCTGTGTCTCGAAATGCCGTAAGCGGGGTACTAGTAAAGAAAAAAGGAAAGGTGCAACAACCTATCTAATATGTCAGTAAAGTACTTCTTGACACCAAGACTCGGTATAACCTTGCGGAACAGTTAGCTCTTGCCTTGATAGTAACTGCTAGAAAGTTGCGGCAATATTTCCAATCTCACCCCATAATAGTTCTCACCAATCAACCACTCAAGCACATACTTCAGAGGCCAGATGTCTGGGAAAGGCTATTAAAATAGGCGATCGAGCTTGGCGAGTTCGACATAGAATTCAAGCCTCGACTTTCCATCAAAGCACAGGCACTGCCCGACTTCATAGCTGAACTCACTCCAAAAACAGAAAGGCCCGAAGTAAAAAACCCGAGCACGACCTCAAAAACTTGGGAGATATTTTTTGATGGAGCGTCGAACAGCTCGGGCTCGGGGGCCGGGATAATTATCATCAGCCCGGACAAGACCATTGAAGTTCAATGTGAACTTAGGTTTGAGTTTGAAGCAAGCAACAACGAAGCGAAATATGAAGCTGTGGTCATTGCTCTCGAACTTGCCAGGAATTTGGAATTAGAGCACATCAGAGTCTTCAGCGACTCACAGCTCGTTGTTGGACAGATCAAAGGATCATTTGAAAGAAAAGATGAAAAGATGAGCTTGTAGTGTCTAAAAGTGCATGACCTTCAAAGACAGTTCACAAGTTGTGAAATACTAAAAATAGCAAGAGCAGATAACTCCAAAGCTGACGCACTATCCAGACTTGTTTTCATGAGGATAGATGGACTCGATAGAATAGTGCACATCAAGATTGTCACAGAGCCTAGCATAAACACGAAGCCGAGCGTTATGGACATTGACCATAAGCCTTCTTGGATTGATCAAATAGTTGAGTATATAAGTAATGGAGACCTGCCTCCTGACCCTAGCGCCGCAAGAAGTATTAGAGCTAAAGCTGCTAGGTATTGCATTATCATAGGGGTGTTGTTTCGACGAAGTCTCACACTCCCCTATCTGAGATGCCTCAAGCCTTCCGAGTCTTTCCAAGCCCTGACTGAGGTTTACGAGGGAATATGCAGAAATCACCAGGGAGCCAGGGCCCTTGCCTACAAATTAATAAGGTATGGGTACTACTGGCCAACTATAAAAAAAGATGCAGCTGAATATGTCAAAAGATGCGACAAGTGTCAGAGGTTTGGTAATGCTATACATGCCCCTGCAGAAGAGTTGACTTCTATCCATTATTCAGCACCATTTGAACAATGGGGAGCTGACATCCTTGGGCCTTCCCCATGGCCCGAGGACAGTTAAAATTTGCTGTGGTAGCAGTTGAGTACTTCACAAAGTGGGTAGAAGCCGAACCCCTAGCAAAAATATCAGAGGCCAAGCTCAGATCATTTATATGGAAATCGATTATATGTAGGTTTGGAATACCCAAAGTACTTATAACAGATAATGAAAGGCAGTTCGACGATTCACAATTCAAAAACTTCTGTGTCAATCTCGGTATTGACCATCGTCTGACATCAGTATCGTACCCTCAAAGCAATGGCCTCGCTGATGTGACAAATAGGATCATACTTCAGGACCTTCGCACCAGGATCGGAAACGCAAGAGGTGACTGGCCCGATGAGTTGCCCTCCATACTGTGGGCATATAGAACTTCTCATAAAATAGCAATAAGCGAGACTCCTTTCATGTTGGCTTTCGGCTTAGAGGCCACTATCTCCATCGAAGTCAGTCTTCCCACTTTAAGGAGAGTTGAACCCGACATGGAAGACCAAACAACCGAATATCTTGACTTACTTGAAGAAGTAAGAGAGCAAGCTTCACTGAGAGCTGCTAGTTACCAAAATAAAACGGCAAAGTACTTTAGCGCCAAAGTCAAGTCCCGAGAATTTAAGAGTGGGGATTTGATTCTAAGAAGAGCAGAGGCAGCTGGAAACCCTCCAGGTAAGCTTGGACTGGTATGGGAAGGGTCATTCGAAGTCATACGAAGGATCAAAGGAGGAGCATACAGCCTTAGAGATCTTCAAGAAATCTACTTTCGAGGCCTTGGAATGTGGATAACCTAAAAATATATTACAAGTAGAATAGCAATAGCGTCACACAAGGGCTTGCATGCCCGCCGTATTTTCATTTTTTAGTAGCTCGGGTCTATGAACCCTTAAGCATTTTTTGTTTTCAAGTAGCTCGGGCTAAGTACCCTTGAGCACCTAATAATATTTAAAGTTTTCTTTTATTAGCACTACTTAAACTTCGGCGTAACGACATGCTTCGGGCATGCAGCCAACTCTTCAACATTAGTGTAACGATGTGCTACGGGCATGCAACTAATAAACTTTGGCGTAACGACGTTCTTCGGGCATGCAGCCAACTCTTCGACAGTAGTGTAACGACGTGCTACGGGCATGCAACTAATAAACTTTAGCATAATGACGTGCTTTGGGTATGCAGCCACTATAACATTAGTGTAATGACATGCTACGGGCATACAACTAATAACTCTGGCATAATGACGTGCTTCGGGCATGCAGCCATTTCTTAACATTAACGACCTTCTATAGGCATGCAGCATAATACAACCTGAGGTCATGAACCCTGAACTATTTTGCATTTAAAATCAATAACGGATAAGTTCGGGGTCGAACCTGTTCACATGATAAAGATCGAACCCGACACCGTCTGTAACCTAGAAACAAACTCAAAAACCCAAGTTTATATGTAAAAAGCTCGAACTCATCATCCGAATTGACATACAGACCCATAAGTTCGACCTCGATGACTACATCAAGAATCAAGCTAGGACATGTCCGGTGTTTAAGGTCGAAATGTTGATCGAATTGAGCTCCGTGCCTTTCACACAAGACACCCCGAGCTAAAAAGGCCCAAGTTATGGCAACTAAAAAGCTCGAACTATATCAAGAATCGAGCTCATGCATGCCTGATGTTCAGCACCAAAGTGTTGATTGAGCACCAAAGCATTGAAAAAAAATAAACACAAGTGCACAAACATTCATCAATAAATTGAAAACAGTAGTATGCACGAACATTCATCAATAACAAAGTAATGTGCACGAACATTGGTCGATGAAATTAATAACAAAAGTATCAGCCCAGTTCGGGCAATATTACAAAAATTTTTAAAACAAAGTTAACGACCTAATCGATATCTACAACCCTGACATCGTTCCCTTGATCGCCAGTCCTGACGTCATCTCCATTACCATCATCATCATCCTCTCCACCATTGTCCTTGACCTCGGAAGCCAAAAGTTCGAGCTCCTATGTGAGCTCGTTCATTGTCTTCAAATCCTCGACCAGGGACTTTAAATCCTCAGGCATCTTCGTGCGAAGATAAGAATGGGCAAGGCGAAGCCTGTAATGGTAAGAGCCCGACCCGTACTGTCCCAACAGGGTCCCAAACTCGTCGGACTTCTTGAAGTCTTCAACAGCCTGAGCTCGAGCGTCATCACGAGCCTTTGCCAGCTCTTCCCCAAAGCTCCTCTGGGACTGGAGAAGCTCGAGCTTAACTTCCTCGACCTCAGCCTTGGATGTCTCCAGTTCCTCTCGGGACTTCTTGAGGTTAGCCTCAGTAGTCAGCTCGCTCTTTTTCCTTTAAAACCTCATCCATTTCGTTCGAGATGTTGATACCATTCAAAGTAAGACCTCGTGCCACACTCAGCGTCTGCACAAAGAAGGAAAGGAAGTCCGAAGTCAATTCGATTAAAGAAGATGAAAAAATAAAAAATACAGTTAAGTTCGGTATCTTACCCTTAAGGTCAAAGCCTCTAGTTTCTTGACCCCTTCATTAATGTTGACCTCCTTCTCGAACCTTTCGACAAGGTCCTTCACCAGGGCACACTCTGTGTATTCCTCAAGGGCACTATCTGAGATAGGCTCGAAGCCTGAATCCCCGACGCCATAACAACCCCGAGCACGATCTTGATATTTCGACTTTGTATGAGGCATTGAGGTCGGGCTCCTTGACGTCGAGGGTTGACCCTTAGGAGGGGCCGGGCTCTCAAGATCCACTTCAGGCACCCTAACATCGGCGTGCCTGGCCCTCTTCTTCTCCTTTTTTGAGGCCGGAGCTTTAGACATCGGCCCCTTCGCCTTATGATGGACATTGGCCAGCAATTTGGAAGGATCAAAAGACATCTTTAGATCTGCAAGAAACAAATCACAAGGCATTAGCATGATCTCGACATCAAGAATACGATGATAGAGCTTAAAAAGTAAAAGACATACCCTCGAGGCCTTTCACATTTGCAAGGTTGAGGGTGTCATCCTCGAGCAAATAATCGATCTTCTCTGCCAAGGGGTTGTGGTTAACTAACCTTAATCTGTCCCTCTCTAGAACCTCAAAATACGCCTGACCCTCATTAAACCTATCCTTACTAGGGATCTCCCACCTCGAGCTAAAAGGATGGTCGGGATCCTGGGGCTTTACAAAGAAAAATCTCTCTTTCCAACCCCGAAGAGAGCTCGGGGTCTCAGATGTTCTAAGCCTCCCCTTGGTTGACAAATACACAAAACAGTTGAACCCCAACGAGTACTTCATATCATACACCATCCTCAGAAGGTCGAGCCTAGGCTCGATATCGAGGCATCTACATAATATAAAGAAATAGACCAACAGCCTCCAACCTTTAGGGGCCAACTGGCCCGAACACATATAGAACGAAGTTAAAAAGTGGATAAAAAGGGGTGAAGGGGCCACCGCATCCCAGCCTTAAGGGCATCCCTAAAAAACGTCATCTCCCCCTCTCGAGCTCCTAAGATATCTTCGGTACTCTTAGGAACCTTAACATCACAAATGGGCATCACCCCGAACTCTCTAGCAATCTTAATAATTACATGTTCTTTATAAGTGGTCAGGTTTTTTGAATAAGTTAATACCTCTCCTGGAGAGCTAACAGGAAAGGCCAGGGTGATAAGATCTCGACCTTGATCACTCGGAGTCTCGACGGCTATACTAGGGGCAGTAGGGTTCTCATTATGCCCCGAACTCTTAGAAAGCCTACTACTGTCACTATTACTCGACCCCTTACTGCCACTACTGCTACTGCTCGACATTTCTCTACTCAAATAATTAACAACTTAAAGGCTCAAACTCTTACCTTAATGGAGATCACTCACAACCCACTATCCCCGAACTCGAGCTTCTTTTACAGAGAGTGGAGAGTAAAAAGTGAAAATGAATAGTGGGGTATTTATAGGGGTCATGGGCATACCAACAGTCACTTAATCTAAAACCCTTAAAATAGGATACGTGGCAAAGATCCAAGTTCGAGCTCTGACAACCAGCCACATGACAGGCACGTGATATAGTATATCTCCAACAGGTAAATGACAGGTGTCGAGGTCGATATCAAGCTACGACATCCTTTTTGCATCTCAATCCAAGATGGTATACACTGCATGATCTACAACTCAGATGCACGGGGGGCCTATGATGATTCCGGATTGGTAACCCCGAACTAGACCTGAATTTGCCCACCATGCTCAACCTCGACCTAAGACCCCGAGTTGATCTTAGTGTGTTATGCCGGTTTGAGGTCGGGGTTTCCTTAAGGTCGGGGTTATCTCTAATCCGACCCTGCCCACCGACTTAATTTCCAAAAAAATAGAACCCACCTAAGTCTACTCCTTCCCTGATTAGAATTCTAACAGTATACTTCTAATCAAACTCCAACACCTAATCCTAAGGGGAAAAGGTCTCTTTCAATAATAGAATCCTACAGCTCCCCCACCAACACCTATAAATACTTGACCAAGGCTCAACATCAAGGTACATTTTCATTATCTTCAGTTTATAGCCTCACGCACTAAATTCCCTATTTGACTTAAGCAAAGGAGGGGTGACGAGCACACACCTCGTTGCCTTTGTTGCAGGTATTCACAGACCGATTGTGTCCATCAAAGTGAAGTTAGACAATCAAGCTCGAGATCTTTTAGGTGATATTTTTTGGTAGCATCAACCACCAATGTGGAAAGATTTCAAGAACTACCTGAAACATAAACGCAAGGAAATAGGAATTGAAGATTTGATTGTTAGATTAAGAATTGGGGAAGACAATCGAAATGCTGAAAAGAAGTCTGGAAAGCAGTAAATGGAGGCTAAAGTCAATTTGGTGGAGCCAAATACTAGCAAGAAAAGGAAGTACCCGAATAATAGCAAGCAAAAGTGCAAGGCCAAGAAATTCAAAGGAAATTACTATAATTGCGGTAAGCCTGGTCATATTGCAAAGGACTGTCGGCAGAAAAAGCAAAACAAAAAGGACCAAGTGCACTTGACTGAAGAAGAGAGACTGTCTAACGGAGTGTCTCTCGGCTGTTGTATTTGAAGTAAACATGGTGGATAATCCGAGAGAATGGTTCGTTGATACTGGCGCTACTCGTCATGTTTGTGCGGATAAGGAGATGTTTTCATCTTACACTCCTATCAATGGACAACAACTTTTCATGGGCAACTCAGCGACATCAAAAGTTATTGGTTTAGGTAAAGTAGTGATGAAGATGCATCCGGGAAAGAAGTAACACTCATCGATGTGCTGCATGTTCCTAATATTCGCAAAAAATTTGGTATCTGGAGCTCTGTTAAGCAAGAATGAGTTTAGGCTAGTACTTGAATCTGACAAGTTTGTACTCACCAAAAATGGCATGTTTGTAGGCAAAGGGTACTTAGCTAATGGGCTATTCAAATTGAGCATAATGTCTGTACTCCGTGATTTTGATATTAATAAAAATAAATCTTCTGCTTACTAGATTGAGCCTTCTAACTTATGGCATGATAGGTTAGGACATGAAAATATTAATACTTTACGAAGATTAGTAAGTTTAGATTTATTACCTTTTATGTCCTTTGATCAAAATCATCGATGCGAAATATGTGTACATGCTAAACTAGCGAAGACACCGTTTCATTCAGTTGAAAGGAACTCGAATCCTCTAGAACTAATTCACAATGATATTTGTGATTTAAAGTTTGTGCAAGGGGAATGTACAAAATTGTCACCAGAAATGAAAGTTAAAAAAAATGTCATTTTCACTTTTTGTGAGCAAAAATGTCACATTTTTGGGGTGCAAAGTCCAAAATACCCTTAATCACACATTTCTAGTAGCATTAAATGCTTGATGTGAAGGAAAAGCATTGAGTTGATAGAAAACATGGATAAATGTGTATTTTATTGATTAATATGAATTTTTGTTAATAAAAAATTACCAAATAAATTAGAAAACGAAATAAAAACAAGAAACCCTACCTCTTTTCCATCTTCTTCATTTTCATTGATCAAGAAGACATTTGTGTTGCATTCTACATCCACTTTGAGAGGTTAGTAATTACAAATTAATTTATATTACTTTTATAACTTTGTATTTGTACATATTAAATACAACATGGGCATATTTATTTGAAATTACTTTGAAAGTATTATGCATTCATTTGTTTGATTTTTTTTGAATCCTTAATAAAATGCCATTATCACCATTGAGTAATTTCTTCCATTACCACCATTAAAGTCTCTTTAATGACAAGGCCAATATGCCATTTTCATTATGCCATTTGGTAGGTGAATAATAATGACCACACTTAATATGATGTGTTGAAGAAACCTAAGAAATTCACCGCCGTCTGCTTCCCGACATTCTCGACAGTTAAACTGTCGAGTTCGACATTTACAAATCGTCGGGTTAGATTCTGACATTTCGAAACTACCGAGTTATAGAATATTACTTTCAATTTGGATACTTCAAAACGATACAAACCCTTGATTTGAACTTTTGTTATTGTACTGATTTACGTATTATAAAGTGTGAGTTTCATGCTATTAAATGCCAACATATTGATTCGGAATTGTTACCATTGCAATCCCAACATTTCAGGTATGAATAATCATTTGAGATCCGTCGTGTCGCATGGGGAAAATTTTGTTCATGCGGATGACGAATGGAAGTGGAGAGGGGACAAAACTACTTCCATTCTGGTGCCAAGAAGTATTACCGTAGCCGAACGTATGTTAAGGTTGAAGGAGAAACTTGGCATTCTTGATCCCCGCACTGAAATTGAATTGAAGTTCAAAGTCCCTAACTTGAATATACCTCCGGCTGAAATATGCGACAATGAAGACTTAAATTGGTACGTATCAGTGCATAAGGAAAGTGCTATCTGCGTTACTGTTTTGGAATCCGATCTCCCAAGTGTTGACATGGGAAGGGACGCAAATTTTGAAGATCCTTCGTTTGTCGCGGTAGATGTTTAGCAAAATGTGGAACATGATTTGGTGAATCGAATGCATAGTGTCTCAAACAATAATGCACTTGAAACACATGAGTATGATAACGGGAGTGCACCATTAGATGAGAACTTGGATAACCCATCACCTAGTTTAGAGGCTGCTAATTCTGTTGACGTCGAGGACGAGCACTCTTTGTCACATTCGAACGATTCGGATGGATATGAATTTATGAGAACTGTGACTACATCCGATCTTGCCGAAAAGGAAATATTCTTTAGCAAGAAAGAGTTGTACTCAAAAATTCGTGCAGTTGCTTTGAAAACAAGTTCCAATTTCGGGTGAGCCGGTCAAGCATGAAGATGTTAACCGTTGTATGCGCCGACCGCAGTTGCAAGTGGATGTTACGTGCTTCTACTGTGAGGCAGTCTGCAATCTTTGTGATCCGTAAATTCAATAATGTGCACACATGTTCCATTGACTTTTGCATTAATGCGCATCGACATGTGACGAGTGCTGTAATTGCTGAGCATATTTTCGAAAAATTGGATAATCCGAACCGATCGTATGATCCGAGCACTATTGCACGTGACATGGAACGTGAGCTCGGTGTCCAAATAAGTTACAGCAAGGCACGTAGGGGAAAGGTGGCCGCTTTACATATGCTGCATGGGACACCGGAGGTCAGTTTTCAGAAATTATCTTCATACTGTCACGTACTAGGTGAGAATAACCCGGGGACGGTAACCCACATCGAACTTGATTCTCGCGATAGATTCCATTACTTCTTCCTAGCTTTTGGTGCAAGCATTCGTGGTTACATGCAGTACTTGAGGCCCGTAGTTTGCGTTGACGGTAGTCACTTGAAAGGTCCATACAAGGGTACACTTTTACTGGCAACTGCCCAAGATGCGAACAAACAGATTTATCCCTTAGCGTGGGAGATTGTGGATTCCGAAACGAACCGATCTTGGTTGTGGTTTATGTCTAATTTGAAAGATCTTATAGGAGACTCAGATGAACTTGTATTTGTTTCGGACAGGAAAAGAAGTATCGAAAGAGCTATTACTCACTTATTTCCTTTGTCTCGTCATTGTTGTTGTATGTGACATATGGAGAAGAACCTAATTCGACGGTACTTTAACGCAAGTTCAATATTCCTGTTCAAACGAGCTGCTACGACTTATCGGGTCGAAGAGTTCGAACGACTAATGGGACAGATTCGTAGGGTGAGTGAAAGATGTTACAGGTATTTGGAGAAAGCCGGTTTTTCATTCTGGTCACGAGCACTATTCGTGGGAGACCGATACAACATTATGACAAACAACAACGCGGAATCATTGAACTCGATGCTGAGACATGCTCGTTGATAAGTGTGTTTTTACACACTTATTTGGATTCATAAACACGACTTAAACATGGATAAAATGGTTGAATTGTGACTTAATCCAGTTAAATTTATGCATTGTAGGTAATTCAATGGAAATTGTGGAATTCAGGAGAAAAGAGCCGAAGAAGGACCAAAACGCAACAATTTGATAGTTCGAGGACCAAAGGTGCAAATATTGAAAAGTTGAGCTAAATGCAAAACGAGAGGGAAGACATGCCAAGTATGAGTTCAATGACAAAGCAAAATGAATGGAAGAAGAAAATATTGAAGAGGGACTGAAATGAAGACAATTGAAAGTTGGAGAACTAAAGTGCAAATACTCAAAAGATATGCCGAATGAGGGGCATAAGAATTGATGGTATCAATCATCAAGTGGAAGATAAAATTTATTGAAAAGATGAAGAAATCAAAGAAAGAAGTCAAGAGAAGCAACAAAGAAGTTCAGGGACCAAACTGAACAGACCACATAGATGGTTACCTCTATGTGACCGCATAGTGTAACCTTCTATGCGGTCGCATAGAGGGATCCAGGGATTCAATGTACCCAAATTTTTTGATCTATGTGACCGCATAGATTCCCTCTATGCGGTCGCATAGAGTTATTTTCAACTCTCGGGCGCAGTTTTTCATTTTGGTTGAAACTCCTTCCCTACTTAATTTGGACGCGATATAAATACCAAAAATCATCATATGAAGAGGGAGAACGACCAGGGAGAAGGAAAAAACCAAAATTGGAGGCAAGAAACTTGATTTTGGATTCAATTTCACACGGGCTCGAGACGGGATTGAAGATTATACACACGGATTGAAGAAATTCCATACGGGAGTATTCTTATTTTCTTTTAATTTCGTTTTTTCAATTTCTTAATTTTGCAATGATGATTATAGGCTAGGGTTTTTATTCATTAGGAATTTGATGAACCTTTTGATGATTTAAATTTCCGTTATTTCATAAATTCAATATTAATTTCGATTGGACAAATGCTTGATTTATATGAGTTGAATGTTTCCATAATTATTTGGCCAATTATTATGTGATTGTAGATGATTTATTCTTTGCATTCAAAAGAAGGGGAATAAATTCGATAGAATATAAATTGACATAGGGTCCGATAGGGGATGGAAACTTACCTCTATGCTTTATGCAATTCATGAAAATGTTCATAAAATGTCATGCATTCTTATACATTGCATCATCCATAGAAATATAGGCTGGTGATGTGTAAGAGTAGATTCAATATATATCGAGAGAGTGTATTTGATAATTTAGGAACATTGAATTGGCATTTTGTTCATCTATTCGTTGAATTTGTGAAATTAGGTTTTTTTTAATAATCAATTGGGGATTCAAGTTCTTAATGATTTCATTTCAATTCATTTCAATACAATAATTCTAAAATTGCGTATTTACATTTCAGTTGCGTATTTATTTCATTAGATTAGTGAAATTTTGAATTTAGGGTTTCCAATTTTGAAATTAGGGTTTTCTTTGCAATTAGGGTTTCGAATTGGGGATTTCTCCCAAAATTAGGGTTTTCATATTTAAACCAAATTTTCATTCAATTAGATTCGGTTAAGGTCACATTAGTTTAATTAGAGCTAATTTAATCTTCGTGGGAACGATACTTGGACTCATAGTCCACTTTACTACTTGTTAGCGAACCGTACACTTGCGGTGAGTTTTAAAATCGAGAAGAAATAATTTTGCGAACACTCGTTCGTTGCCAATCACGTGTTTGGTCGAGCACATTCGTAAAACAATGCAGAGGTGGTTTTACTAACGTCGAAGCAATGCAACCGCATGTAGTACTATATTATCGTCGAGGATGGAGAACGAGTTACAAACAACATTTGAAGCTGGTACTAGGCTTCGAGCCCATCAGTTGACAAACAGCTTGACCCAGGTTGGAATATCCAACGATAAGGAGATAGTGGACTTCTCCGATAACGCGTGCACATGTCGTGAGTTTCAACTAAATCGTATGCCATGTGCTCATGTAACTCGTGGGGCTACCCTGAGTGGTAAGTCATTATACGATCTATGCTCTCCGTACTATATATCGGAATACTGGAAGGGTGCCTATATGGAAGTCATATATCCCGTTACACGGGAAGTGGATTGGGTTGTTCCAAATGAAATCCTAGGCACTCATATTTTGCCACCGACCGTACGTCGTCCTCCAGGTAGACCACCGACGCGACGTAAGCGAGCTAGATACGAGTCCACTTCCCAACTGAGGAAATGCACTCGATGTGGGAGACTTGGTCATAACCGGACCACATGTTCGAACCCTATTGTATCACAAGCCACTTGAAGAAGCGTGATCTGTAAAAGTGGTTGTCAAATGTAATCCCCGAAAAACTTAATTTAAATATGCATTGTACATTCCGAACTTATTTTATGAATCTGTTATTATTATCGTATGCCAGTGCAAATTTGGTCGTTATGTTCCGCAAGCAAAGTACCGATCATTACAGTTCCATTATCACGAATGAGATGAATACCTTTTTCGTACTATAAACTTAGCCGATCATAGAAGTTTCATTAGCTTCGACTGACAGTTCGTCGAAATGGAAAACTGATTTTCATGAGACCATACTGAACAAACAAAACACCAACATTACGTCT
>NC_036251.1:8196798-8198746 GCF_002742605.1 Olea europaea var. sylvestris
AGAGAACGTGACCAAAATCATCCATACCACAAGATACTAAACATATTTTCCTACAAAAGGGCCATTTATTACATAGTTGCACTGCTTTTGACAATGTAAGAAGCTCCCCCACTTTCCCCATCAGACTCGTCTGAGCTAATGACAATTACATCTGGAGGTGGAACATGAGGCACCCACTCATTCGAGTCGGACGGTGACTTGACTGGGCCCCAAACCTCGAAGAGTTGATCGAGAACGCTGTTCGGTGACTTAGATTCTGCACTTGACACTACGTCAAACTCGGCACCATGCAGTTCAACTCTTACGTCCTCATCGTCTGACAACAAAACGATGGGAAACTCAGCGGATGAACCCAGTATGGGTGGATGCATATTGGAGTTGAATGTTTCATTGCTAGAGGTGGATGAACCCATTATCTCGTATCAACTACCTGTTTCAAAATGGAAGCCTCACAACAGCTTTAATGACATACGAAATGTAATTTGATAGACAATGCTTGTAATGCATTCATTATGATAGTATAAATGTATTGGAAATACTTGTTACTTGCAAAAAATCAGAAACGTATAATATCTACAATAGCATGTTACACTAACACACTTGTATTGGACAATCCCACCATTTTCAATTATCGAAACGCAAGGAAGTTATAAAATTTAATGGCCCGCCTAGTTGAACTGTCGGGCCCGACAGATGTTTTATTCATTCTTGACAGTTGACGAAAACGTGCATTGCAGTAAAGATTGTATAATTTTGAATTTTGGTAAACTGCAGAATAAATGAAGAAGAATAAATGTACGCATACATAATTTTTTGCGCAATACAATGTACGAGCGTTGATGAACATTGAATGAAGGGATTTAGTACCGTAAGTACGATTGACATAACATAATAAAGCCGGATAACTAATACAAGTTCTAACACTACAATAATTTTAGCAACGGTAAACGGTGACAAGGCATTCACCACGGGAATTGCAAAATGTGATGAATGCTTCTAAGTGTCACCAAGCTTGCCAACTACCCTGTCTGATATGTAAATCACAAAAATGAATGAACAAGTCACCAATATAACGCGAAGTAACTAACATCCTTCACCACGTAAATTACATCAAACAAAATACAAAAGCATGCTGAACCCCGTCATCGTGCTATGTTCGGCAATTTATCCACAAGTATTAATGTTTTTGCTTTGTGCTCTCCCTCGTGTACAGAGTCCTGGTAGCAGGTGCCGGACATCGCAGTCGTGCGGATCTCCGTCTATTTGTCGTAACTGCCCGTCCTGGTCGGGCAACATCGACGGGAACTGGGAAAGTTGCAACGTAAGCAACTGAGAACGAAAATTAAATTCAATTGTCCAAAATTAAGGCAATACCTTGCACTTCATCCACTGCAACAAGCGCTAGCACGAGGTCATTGTCAGGGCATGGCTCAATGTGTACTGTGTCTGTCGAAAAGAACAATTAAATATTTTCAGTGTATAACTACATGTACGAATTTTCAAATTATGCCAAGTACATGAAATAACAATCTACAAGTTTTCCTCATAAATGACCCACATACCCTGCAAATTTATGGTTCCAGTAGGCACCATGTCCTTCTCTTTCTCACAGTCGCCAGGCGATGGGTGGTGGGCCCCTTCGACTACAACAAATGAACAATTGTAAACTAATCGAATGCCTGAAATAATATTTGTTGAAATTGTGAAAAATAATGCAATACCTTGCACTTCTTCCATTGTAGAGGGCTCTGGCACGGGGCGATCCTCCGGGCACGGCTGAATGTGCGCTATGTCTATTCAGAACAACAACGAAACAGCGAATGGAAAGTGAATTTTAACAATTTTCAAAAGTTCCGAAACACATGAATGATAATTAATCAATTTGCTCAAAAGTAACCGACGTACCTTCCACACTTTCGGTTCCAGTGGCCAGTGGCATATCCTGCTC
>NC_036251.1:8198846-8201716 GCF_002742605.1 Olea europaea var. sylvestris
AGTTCTAGTGGACGTAGGAGTCTTGTTGAGGTGTTTGTATCAGATTATAATCCTTAGAAGGTAAGACTTCTTATGGGCCTGACCAAAGGGTGTTCGGTATGAATGAAAGAGCTCGAGGACTCATGAACCCCATATATCAAAAGGATACCCGAGGACATATGCAAAGTGCAAGACCTCGGGTGTAATACCTCCCGAGGACTAAATCACCCCGAGGACTATGTGCCCCTATATGTGATGAGCAAAACCCTATGAGTCCTTAGTAGAAACATCTCAGGAGGTTGCCAAAAGTGACCACATCACTTTGGATTCTTAGTTTTTACATTCAATGAAAGGAAATGTTTTCATTCCTAATTTCAGATTTGATATTGATTACTCAATTAGGAAATGGTGAAAATGGCTGTAATAATCAAGTTTTTAACTATTTCAATTTTCAGGTAATGATTTTATGTTTAAAGCTTCTTTTCTATCATCATGGTGTCGAGTTGTGACAAGTTATTTCCTTACTGCGTGGAGAATCATCCCATCAGCCCCTAGAGCACTATTTGCATTGGAAGTGGTTCGGCCACTCGAATTTCTAATGGTCGCCTACTCTTATTAGTCTAGTTTTCTATACTGAGGTGTTAAATATCTTAGTTAGCATTGAGCTTCCTTAAAAAAAAATTATTTGAGTTGCTACTTTCGAAGTTCACTTTCAACTTTGGTGTATACAGCATCCTATTTTTTGGAAAATGTTTGAAAGAAATGTGTGATTAAAAATGAATTAAAAAAAAAGTGAGCTTTTATAGAATGAGAATCAAGCAGGGGCTAAATAGCTAATGTTCATAGTGGCAGAGCACAAGTAAAATTGCATCCAAAATCGCCAGAATCCAAATTATTAGGTTGATGGTAATGTATGGAGAGTTTAAATATCAATTTCCATCCCCAAATCAGAAAGTATTATCTCAACAAGAGAAACATAACAATGCAATGAAATTACAGCAAAAATAGGGGAAAATCTAGAAAATATTAACAAAATTTTATGAAAAATATAAGTTGGATATAGGTTTTATACATCCATTTTAGTACGGACTACAGATTGTTCAAGTTTTTATCATCATCAGAGAGCAGTAGGGGACATCTAATTACTGACTCCATAGCCAGCCATTCTACTAATATACTGATCTAGAAGCTACGGCCATGTCAATGTCTCGGGCTTTCAAGGCATGCAATATTCCACGAGCATGCGGATACAGATAAGGCGCATGATCAGCAACATTCACAGTAAAAGGGCCAAAGAGTGTAATTGAGAAGGCGAGGAAGGGTTCCGGAGTCCGATGATCTGTTCAGCCTTGTCGTTTCACATCCTCTCTCTCAAACACGCCTTTCTGTCCAAGAAATCAAAGAAATTGACAGAAGTGGAGAAAGAGAGCAGTCATTTTGCAAGGTGGAGCCAAAATATTTCAAATATCGGCATAACATACTCTTCAATGGTTCACGTTATAACAAAAATCATTTACAGATATAAAAGCCCCAATTTGCTCAAGGATAATTATTATCGCGAATAAGAAAGATGAAGTAATTTAGTCACACATCTATGTAAACTAACAACCCACAAAAAAAATTAATATAAACAACGATGAATTACCTGTTCTATCGGAGAATATCAATGTAAGAAACCTTGATCTTCCTTCACAGAATAATGCAATACAAAGTGTCGCCATGACTATGAATTTCAGAATAATAAATTAATTTGTATTGAATGTTTGGATTAATTGAATTTGAAACCCAGAAATTGAGCCACAATACATCAATTTGAACCCGAGACATGTGTCGGAGCTGTATCAGTTAAAAAACTAAAATTTGGAAAGTTTAAAGTCATTAGTTTTGATTAAATATATCTAATTTAAACTAAATAAAATATAATTATATAAATTACAGTGAAATATGAATTTGTTATTTATTCATATGTACTAATGAATTTTTCCCTTACCATTTACCCACTATATATCCCGACCATTCCAATTGAAAAATCAATTACATTTGCAAAACCTTGTTGGCTAGTTCTTCCCAGTTCCCTGCGATTGCGATTTGAGAAACAGTCGACATTCCCGATTCCCTGTGATTGCAGCTGCCGCCAGGCGAGCCCTGAAGTCAGCCTCTCTAACTATCCGACTCTATTTTTGGCCTCAACAGACTGGAAGAAAGAAGCCGTTTCTCTTCTCCTGAGTTTTACAATACAAGTTAAATACATTTAAATTGAAATGTTTATAGGTAATGGTTTTTGTCCTTGAAACACAGAAAAGCAAAATACTTACATTCCTTGATTTTATGTGGAATACTAGAATCCAATTTCTGTCTTTCTTCATTCTCGTTGACTGTGGTTCGTTACTATAAGTCGTCTATTTTATTTTATTATTATTTTTTAGTATGTTAATTTATGAGTTATTAACTTATTATGATTGTGACTGTGAGAGTAGAAAGTAGAAGAATGGTGTGTAAAACTTAGACTCTAGTTTTATTATCAGAAAAAGGATTGTGGTCTGTTTCTAAGAGAAGAAAGTAGAAGAATAAGAATTAAGAAGGAGAACGATTAACGAGAGAATGCAATCGAATAAGAAGGGAAAAGAGATAAGAAGGCAAATATTAGAACCAATTTTAACAAACGACCTCGTTATTACGATCGTTGATTGTCAACGATCAACTTTCGCCATAGCTCTGACTTGGATTCGTCACTAGGCATAGGCACCACCCTGTGCTGCGCCATGCAGCTACGAAGATGGCGCTGATCGTCGCCGTGAGTAGTATCGACGCCACACAGCCGTCTTGGTACCACCAGATATGTTATTCTTTTTTTCCTGAGTTCAATTTTTCGAAAATAGATGCTATGGAGT
>NC_036251.1:8207755-8241013 GCF_002742605.1 Olea europaea var. sylvestris
CGTAGTTTGGATTAGTCTTACTACCACAAGTTTACATTTCAACAAGTGAAGGCTCTCCTAAGTTTGATTGCTTTGACACTCAAAATTAAACTAGATTACTTGTATCCCCTCTGAGGTATAGTCTCTTCAACCAACTGTTTAAGGGATTTTTGTCATGTTATTGTCTCTCTTTTATTTTTCTCACCTTTCTTTAATTTCTGATTGATTGTCATCTTCTCATTTGATTTTTATATAACCCATGTAACGAGTTTTAGGTCGGTAATTCTCAAACCAGTTGACTTTAGGGCACCAAGTTTTAAACTCTTGCAGGCTTATTCATTCGAGTTATACAGGCTCGATAAGATGACTTTTTATTAACTTCTTTCCCTCTTGCTTTCTATATGACCCATGTATCAAGCTTTTAGCCGGTGACTCCCAAACCAGTTAGCTTTAGGGCACCATATTTTGAAATATCCTTACAGGCTTACTTGCTTGAGTCATAAAGGCATGAAAAAAAGTGTTTTATTCTCACATATTAATTTTGTGCCCTTTGTTATTTTTCTAGACATTTAGTTTCCAAAACCAACTTCAAATTTAAGATTTTCATCTACTCTTCATCCCACTGGTCTAGGCAATCCACACAATAAAGTTCATGCACGTAGCCCCCGCTCATCTTAATGCTTTCCTATAATAGCTCAACTATCACCAAACTGTCTTAAGGTAATTTATGAGTTAATTCAATAGAAGGTTATTCTTCTTTTCCTACTTTATGATTAAAATTCGGTCATTCTCCTAATATGTCAAGCATGAATAGCGTGTATAGATAATGTCAAGTGTTGCATCAACAAGTATCAGTTAGTCTAATTAACACCAGTTCCAAAGTTTTTTTTACAGCTTAAACTAGTCCAATAATATCGTCATAGCTAACAAGATTATCAAGCCCATACAAGTATGCATGAAGAGAATTTAAAACAACTGAATAAAATGCAAATTTTTTATGGCACTCATCATGCATACATTATGCAGTAATGGAAAACAGTGCAAAATAGATAATGATGAACATAGATAGAGATTTAAAATTATGTCGCCCTCCCCAGACTTAGTTAATACATTGTCCTCAATGTAAGATTAACAAAAGATTAAAGACATAATTTTAAGGACAAAATGAAGATAAAAAATCAAAATGGGGAAAACAGTACTCCCCTGATCACAATGGTGGCTGCGATGAAAAACTGGGTCCAGCATCATCATCTCCAGGAGAGGGAGGAAGGCGGGATAAGACCTCTCTCAACATGGCAGACTGCTGGGTCTACTCCACCTGCATAGCTTGAACCCTCGTCTCCAAGCTCCCTAGATTGTCCCAAGTCTCGTTTACCAGCCACTGTACCATCCATCCTCCCAACATACATGCCCAACAGCCCGTCAAAAGTACTCATCTGTTGGCGTGCTGCGAGGGACTCACTGCCGGCAATGGAAGCGAAGTTTCATGCAAATGCCATATTCGTCTGCACCTGTTGGATGGTGGTATTCAGTGCTCCAAAGGAGTGCTAAAGCTGCTCCATGTCTCGGCTGTGTCCAGTTATAGTGGCAAACATCTGCCTCAATAACTGGGTGTCCATGTCAGCCGGTGGTGGAGCTTGTGGCATTTCAAAGTCCTCAGTTGCTTGCCCTTCTTTAGGCTATTGCTGTCGCCGGCGCTCGTTTTTCAACTTCTGTTGATGTTTAATTCTGTCTTGGTCCTGGGCCTCGAGTGTGAGGCGCTTGATAAATGGACTTGATTTCTCCGGTACCTCCCCTGGCTGAACTTGTATGCCTGCAGCTCTACAAACCCCACTTATCAAGCTCGAAAAAATTAGTGAGGTATGCCTATCGTCCCATGCGCTTGTAATGTGTATCTGATTGTAAATGTAAGTGGTCAAGTCAATCTTGTTGCCCCGAACTAAGTGATAGATGAACCCCGCCTTCTGATTTGTGAATGTCGTCCTATGGGAGATGGGCTCGATGTTGTGGCAGATGAACAACCATAGGATGGCTATAGAAGGAGTGAGGTCAATCTGATACCAATCAGCAATAGGGAGAGGCCAAGCATTTTCACGTCCCAATAACACTTCTGCAACCTCAACCCAGTTGAAATCATGTGGGACTGGGACTACTTTAATACAGGTGAGCTGATAGTAGTCATGAATTACTTCATGTGAAAACATGATCCATTTGCCCCAAACCCATGTTTGATGCAGATGATCGGATCCAAGTGTGTCTATTTCAGCATTGAAGTTAGCATAGAATTCCCGCACTAAATTTTCATAGACGGGGCGTGGTCTTTTGATCACTTTCTCCCAACCACAGTTGTGGATTAAATTAACCAATTTAAAACTCGGGAAATCATCCTACTTAACTGGTCTCTTGGGGATGAGTGCCCATTCATGAACAACATTGGCATAGCGGGTTGCTTGGTCTGAAGATAGAAAACGCCAGATACCCTCTTCGGGTTCCCTAGTCTGGGCTGTGCCAGATGTGGAACCAACTTTCTCCTTTCCTTTTGATGTTCGCTTTGGAGGCATCTTGCAAAGGTATATAAATAACAGTCATTACACTGCATTTTAAAAACGATAGGGGAAATGAGATTAGCAAGACAAGTATTTCACAAATCTCCCAAACTTGCTTCAACATGCATATAGAACTCTTTGGTGTGCACTTATCAAAATATGACATTCAAGGTAGTGTAAACAGAAGGCCATGAAATTGGACCCATGACCGAGTGCGCATGTTCGGCCCTGGACATCATTGAAAAATATTGAAGTTTCCCCAAGCAATCTCTAAGCATATGAAAGTATTAAATGAGATCTATCATATATTCAAATTTCAAAGCAAATGGACTTCGTTTGGTATGCTAAATAATGGTGGAAAGTAGGGGATGTAGGGTGCCGTGACATGTCGTGACCTAGCCGTGTGCCTACGTGTTGCAAAATGGATGTGATGTTTTACATGTGTTTATAAATGTGGCATATGCAAACTTCAAGAAAACATGCTCAAGAATGTAGAAGGAAGACAAAATAACAATACACACACAAAATGAAGCTCAAACATCCAAAAATGTGTCAAGTGACCCGTGAGGAAGTGAGCACTTTCACCCCCGGACATCATCGAGAAAACTCAAAATTTTCCAGAGCAACCTCCGGGCATATGAAAGTACGTAGTGTGGAGTGGCACATATTCAAATTTCAAGCTCAATGGAAGTCGTACGGGTACTTAACGCAAGGGACGAAGTGAGTGTTGTGAAGTGATGTGAGCTTAGCACGTGTGCCCATATGCGTGTGGTTGGTACGTGAGTGTTTCAAGCTCAATTTTTATGGCATTTGTTCGCAATGTGCATGGTAGTGTACATATTTGGATTATCAAATGCGGGATTCCACGTAATGCACCACAAAGCTTGAGTAGGCATTTTATCGAACATGTAACATTCATTCATTGTAAACCTTACAAAGTACCTAAAATGTGATATGCCACCAATCCATTACACAAACCAAGTTCAACATACACAAATCCAACGACTACCTAATGCCCATTCTCCACAATCAAGTTCAAAGATTAAAGTCTCATGACAAACCAAAGTAGAGGAAAATTGCATAGAGGTAAAAGGAAAACGAACGCACCTTGAATTCACTATGGAGGTGTGGAGTGTCGATATATGGTGGCAATGGGAGAGGGAGTGGAGTAAAATAAGGGTGTGATTCGTGTAGGAGTGTGGTGTGTGAAGTGTAGAGTGTGTGAGGCAAAAGACGGGAAAATGAGAGAGGGAATGGCTCGGTCATGGTTTAAAACCATGATCGAGATCTACTATGCGGCCGCATAGTACTAAGCTATGCGGTCGCATAGTAATAAAAATTTCCCCAAATTTATGTTCGGATACTGTCTATGCGGTCACATAGACATTATGTCTATGCGATCATATAGACCAAAAAATATATATATATATATTTTTTAAACTGGAATGCAAAAGGGTGTTTCCCTCGTGAATTTTTTTTTTAAAAAACGTTCTTTTATTTAGAAATGCGTGAACCATACTCCCAAACACCCAAAATCATTTCAAACTCACTGACCATGTGTGTAATGCCTAGGAAATAATGGGGATGATAATTCGATCCTATGAACATGCATGTACGAATGATGACCTAGAAAAATGCAAATGCGAAAATGAAATAATTCTAAAAATAATGTGAAAAGTAAGCTAATAGAAGAATACAATGGGTTGCCTCCTACCCAGCGCTAGATTATAGTCGATAGCTCGACTTTACCGTATTGTGTCATTTTGGTGGTCTAAGATGAACGGTAGACTTTTCCTTTGAAAAATTGCTACCCCAATAGTGCTTCAAACGCTGTCCATTGACCTTGAATGTCCCCTTGTTGTCATGAGTGATCTCAATTGCCCCATGTGGAAAAACCTGTGTAATAGTGTACGGACCAGACCACCTTGATCGCAGCCTTCCTAGAAACAGTTTAAGCCTAGAGTTGTAGAGTAGCACTTTTTGTCCCACCGTAAATTCATGCCTTTTAATATGTATATCATGCCACTTCTTGGTGCGTTCTTTGTAGAGTCTTGAATTTTCATAGGCTTCCATTCTAAGCTCATCCAATTCATTAAGTTGTAGTAGACATTTTTCACCCGCAGCCTTCAAATCCAAATTCAATTTCTTCATTGCCTAGTAAACATGGTATTCTATCTTAAGAGGTAAGTGACATGCCTTCTCGAAAACCAGTCGATATGGTAACATTCCTATAGGGGTCTTGAATGCAGTCCTTTAGGCCCACAAGGCGTCGTCCAGTTTCTTAGACCAATCTTTTTGTGACGAGATTATTTTGACTTCGAGTATTCGCTTCAATTGCCTATTGGACACTTCGACCTGTCCGCTGGTTTGGGGATGACATGCAGTGGCCACACGATGTTTAACGCCATATTTAGTCAACAATTGTTCAAACTGGCGATTGCAGAAATGTTTGCCCCCGTCACTGACTATAGCCCTTGGTGTGCCAAAGCGGGTAAAAATATGTTTCTTTAGAAACTCAATCACCACCTTCCCATCATTGGTAGGCAATGCAATGGCCTCTACCCACTTCGATACGTAATCCACAACCACTAATATGTACTGATTAGAGAAGGATTGGGGGAATGGCCCCATGAAGTCGATCTCCCAGACGTCAAATAATTCCACCTCCAGGATACTGTTCAAAGGCATTTCGTTTCTCTTGGATATATTATCGGTGCGTTGACATTGGTCACACCTTTTCACGAATTCAAAAACATCCTTAAACAGAGTAAGCTAGTAAAAACCTGACTGAAGGATCTTCGCCGCTGTTTTTGAAGCACCAAAATGCCCTGCATATGTAGATGAATGACAATGTTCTAATATCAAAGACACTTCTTCCTCAGGTACACAGCGACGAACAATTTGATCAGCCCCCCGCCTGTATAGAATGGGATCATCCCAAAAATAATACTTCAATTCAACGAAAAATTTCTTCTTCTGGTGACTTAAGTAATCTGGCGGCATGATAGACCTGGCTAAGTAGTTAACTATGTTCGCATACCAGGGTGCTTCCCCCACACCAAAAATCTATTCATTTGGGAAGACTTCGTTGATTTCCACTTTCTCTGTCTGTTCTGTGGCCTTGAGTTGAGACAAGTGGTCTGCCACCTTGTTTTCACTGCCCTTCTTATCCCTAATTTGCAAGTCAAACTCTTGAAGCAACAATATCCAACGAATGAGACGTGATTTTGCATCTATCTTTTCCATTAAGTACTTGATAGCAGCGTGATATGTGTAAATGATGACCTTTGACCCCACAAGGTATGATCGAAATTTGTCAAAGGCGTAGACTACGGCAAGGAGCTCTTTCTCTGTAGTGGCATAATTTAGTTGAGCGTTGTTCAAAATCTTGCTTGTATAGTAGATCACGTGAAATATCTTATTTCTTCGTTGTCCCAATACAGCCCCAACAGCAAAATCACTGGCGTCGCACATTAATTCAAATGGCAGATTCCAATCTGGTGTAATGATCACGGGTGCTGAAATCAACTTCTCTTTCAAAGTATTAAAAGCCAGCAGACACTCATTCGTGAACTCAAATGTAGATTCCTTCATCAACAAACAGCACAGTGGTTTAGTAATCTTTGAGAAATCATTGATGAACCTTTTGTAGAACTCGACATGCTCGAGGAAACTACGAACACCTTTAACTGATGTAGGTGGTGGTAATTTCTCGATCACCTGAATCTTTGCTCTGTCTACTTCAATACCCTTTGCTGAGATTCTGTGTTCTAGCACGATGCCTTCCTGTACCATAAAGGGACATTTCTCCCAATTCAATACCAAGTTAGTCTCTGTACACCGCTGTAGCACAAGACTCAAATGCTCCAAACACTCATCAAATGAAGACCCAAACACTGAGAAGTCGTCCATGAATACCTAGATGAATTTCTCAATCATATCTGAGAAGATAGCCATCATGCAGTGCTAAAAAGTGACAGGAACGTTGCATAAACCAAACGGCATCCTATGGTATGCAAAGGTACCGTAGGGGCAGGTAAAAGTTGTCTTCTCCTAATCGTCAGGTGCTACTGGAATCTGATTATACCTGGAGTACCCATCCAGAAAACAGTAATGCGAGTATCCTGCTAGTCTCTCCAACATCTGATCAATGAACGGTAGTGAAAAATGATCCTTTCAAGTAGCAGCGTTTAGTTTGCAGTAATCGATGCAAACTCTCTATCCAGTCACTGTTCTTGTAGGAATCAACTCATTCTTCTCGTTTTCTACCACTGTGATACCCCCTTTCTTGGGAACAACTTGCACCACACTGATCCATGCACTATCTGATATTGGGTAGATGACACTTGCATCAAGCAACTTCAATACCTCGGCCCTAACCACTTCCTTCATGTGTGGATTCAATCTCCGCTAACCATCAATGCTTGGCTTGAATTTTTCCTCCATGAGTATTTTGTGCATGCATAACGATGGACTGATCCCCTTGATATCTGCAATTGACCATCCAATGACTGTTTTATTCTCCCTTAGCACCCGAAGTAATTTCTCTTCCTCCACTTCACTGACAGTATTTGAGATAATAACCGGAAGTGTAGAAGATTCCCCCAGGTAAGCATATCAAAGGTGTGGTGGAAATTTTTTAATTTCCAACTTGGGAGGTTGCTGAATAGATGGCACTGACTTTGTAGTCCTAGTTTCCAGTTCTTCGAAGTGACGTTTGTGCATGTATGGTGGATTAGTTTCCAAAAACCGTGCACATGTTTCAATCTCACTTGAATCAGTGTGAGTGGATTGAGAATGTGCAATGCATGCCTCATATGCATCGAAAGGATGATGTAGCCGAAATGTATCTTGAATTATCTTGTCAATTACATCGATCTGGAAACAACTGTCTGACTCAGTAGGGAATTTCATTGACTTGAACACATTGAAAGAGATTTGCTCTTCGCCAAGCCTCAATATAAACTGCCCTTTCTGAACATTGACAATCGATCTTCCAGTAGCTAAGAAAGGTCACCCCAATATGAGTGGAACATCCTTATCTTCCTCCATGTCTAAGATGAGAAAATTGGCTAGAAATATGAACTTCTCCACTTTTACCAACACGTCTTCAATAATCCTCCTTGGATGTGTAAGGGATCGATCTGCTAACTGTAATATGACTGTTGTGGCTTTAGCTTCTCCCAAGCCGAGTTTCCTGAAAACAGAAAGAGCATTAAATTAATACTTGCACCTAAATCACACAACAGTTTATCAAAATGACAATTCCCAATAGTGCAAGGTACAGTAAAACTCCCTGGATCCTTTAGTTTTGGAGGTAGTTTTTTCTGGATTCTGGCAGTTAGCATCACTATTTCGTTTTCTTCTATCTTTCGCTTGTTAGAGAGGATATCCTTTAGAAATTTTGCATAGCTCGGCATCTGAACAAGTGCTTCAGCAAATGAGATGTTGATGTGTAGTTTCTTGAAGACTTCAAGAAATTTTTTATATTGCTGATCCAATTTGTGCTTTTTCAACCTCTGTGGGAATGGAATGGTAGGCTCATGAGGGTTGATAGGAATGGTAGCTGTACCCCGTGATGCATTGGAATTCTTCTTGACCACATCCCCTGTTGTTTGTTCAGTCTGTTCCACAATTTCGTCATCTAAGGTTAGTGTTGATTCCTTACTAGTTACTGGTCTTTTTACATGTATCTCCGGTAGTTGTACTCCACTTCTGGTTGTTATAGCCTTTGCGTGCTCCTTAGGGTTGATTTCAGTGTTGTTGGGTAAGTTTTCTGGTGCTCTACTTGTCATGGAGATTGCCATCTGTCCCATTTGTGTCTCCAAATTTTTGATTGCTGCACTTTGGTCTTGAAGAGTTGCATCTGTCTTTCGCATAAACTAGTTGTTGGCTTCCATATACTGATTGGTTGTTGCCATGAACTTCTCGAACATCTCTTCCAATGGTGGCTTTTTATCCTGCTGCTGATATTGACCTTGTGGTCTGTTTTGATTCTGATTACTCCACGAGAAGTTTGGGTGTTCTCTAGCCCTGATTGAAGGTTTCCAAATGTGGGTTGTTCTGTTGGCGTTGACCCCATTGGACAAAATCTACATATTCGACTCCCTGTACGAGAATTGGACAATTAACAGTGTTGTGGTCTACTCCACATTCTTCACAGCTTGGCTTCTTGACTTGTTTAGCAGTGGCGGTCTGTGAAATGCTCTCAACCTTATGGAACAAAGAGTCTATCTTTACAGACAATGCTGAGTAAGTATCTACTTCATAAACCCTCGGCGTTCTCTTCTAAACCACTCGATCTGTAAACCACATGGGTGAAGTTGTAGCCATTCTCTCAAATAGCTCCCATGCTCCGTCAATTGTTCTTGTGGAGATAGACCCATCAGATGATGAATCCACCATGCTCTTGAAGGATGGAAGTAGTCCAATGTAGAAAAATCGGATCTGTGTCTTCTTGTCAAAGCCATGTTGAGGACACTTCCTTAACATATTTTTGAAATGATTTCATGCCTCTTCAAATGATTCGGACTCACATTGGTTGAATATAGAGATATCATGCCACATTTTGGCTACCTTAGCTAGCGAGAAGAACTTGGTGCAGAATTTGTGGGCTAGCTCGTTCCAAGTGGTGATACTTGCCATGGGAAGCGAATCCAGCCATTCAAGTGCTTTATCCTGCTAGGTGTGTGGAAATAGCTGCAGTCTTATAGCATCGTCCGAGATACCCTGGTATCTAAAGTGTTGGCACATATCCAGAAATCGGGATATGTGTGTATGCGGATTTTCACTAGCCATCTCGTGGTATTGATACCCTTCTGAAATAGTTGAATCACATTTGTTTTCAGCTGGAAGTTCGGTTGTCCAAATGGAGGATACACAATGCTAGATTGACTTTGGACCATCAATAGTGCCATGAAGTCCCCAAGTATTGTATTCCCATCATCTTCAACTGCCATGCCTTTTTTGAGTGGAATTGCCGGTTGATTTTGCTCGTTAGCGATTTGTTGTGCCGCTCTTGCTTCTCTTTGCCTGTGATGAAATGTGCTTTAGATCTCTGGATCTACGGGAACCAAGTCTCGATCAGGTGCTCTTTGCATACAAGCCTTGAGATAGCAAAATTAACACAAAATTAAATTGAAGTGAATAATAAACTAAACATAGTAAGCTAACTACTACTAATCTAGATACGTTCGAATTAGTGTCACAAAAGATAAAATTAAAACTAAATTTAAATCAACCGGCAACGGCGCCAAAAACTTGTTCACGACATTATTTGTTCCGATTTAAAATCCACCGCAAGTGTACGGTTCGTTAACAAGTTGTAAAATGGACTATGAGTTCAAGTATCGATTCCACAAGGATTGAATTAGTTCAAATTAACCTCTTATGACCTTAACTAAAACACGAAAATCAAATTGATGTTTTGTACTTTAACTAAAAAGATGTAAACTTTGATGCAAGTATGAATGAAAAATTATACTAAATGCAAAATAACTTGGATGCAATTTAACTCGAGTTTATGGAATTAATGAATATACTAACGCACTAGGATCACGAATCCCCAAGCAATACTCGTTCAATTTTCAGTCATGCAAATTTGACACGCAATTCCACAAAAGAAGAATCAATATTCCTATTTTAATTTAGCAATCTCTCTCGAGCAATTCCAAACTTATCCCAATAGATGATTCGACTATATTTCTATGACGAATGCTAATATACCGAAATGCATTATAAATTCATGAATATCCAATAAGTCACACAAGGCATAGAGGTATATTTCTATCTCCTATCGAACCCTATGATGATTTATACTATGTCGAACTTATTTTCCTTCTTTCGAATGCATAAAATAGACCACCACAATCATATAATTATCTGAACAATAATCATATGAAAATAAAAACGTAATAAATCAATCAAATCCAGAACTTGCGTTTAAATACGTCAAAAATTCAAATCAACAATCAAACGTAGTATTACAATGTTCATCGATCTCCTAGAAATGATAAATTTAGTCTAACATGCAAAAAAGAAGAAAACATAAAAATATTTGAAGAAACGTCATCACCCGAATCAATCTTCAATCGAATCTTCACTTGACGCGATGTTATCCTCTTGTTCTCTCCTTGTTTCTCCTTCAAAATCTCTCAAAAACTTGTAAAAAATGGCGTCCCTTATATTCTGGTCGAGTTTTTGTTTATATAGGACCCTAAAAATATTGTTTCCATAAGAGTTTCGATGGAAAAAGAAAACTGCATTTTTGCCCTAATATTGCTCTATGCGGTCGCATATAGTAAATTTTTTTTGCCTTTTTGTCTTCGGTATGCTTCTATGCGACCGCATAGAGGGGTCGCATAGTGCTACCAACTATGGAAGATGTGCATTTTGGTCTTCCCACTTGAGTCCTTCACTTCTTGGCATCTTCTTTTCATTCCATCATCCCACGACATCGTCAATTGGAGATTGGCTTAATCAATTTCTCGATTTGTTCATCGGATCAACTTTTGGATAATTGCACCTTGGTCCCTGAACTTTCACTTTGCGTCATTTTATTCCTTTTTCGCGTTTTTCTCCTAAATTTCACCATGTTCATCGTTGTTCCCTACAATTCACAAATATAATGAGATTAAGTCACAATTCAATCATTTTATTCGTTATTCAGTCATGTTTGTAACCTAAATAAGTGTGCAAAAACACACTTATCATATGTTATTGTTTCTGTATATACATGAAAATCTAACTAAAATTTTCTTTATTTGTTGGATATAGCTAAGAAGTTTTTTTTTTTTTTAATGTTTGCTTTCATATGTTTTTAAATTTATTACTTTTTTTCAGTTTCAACTAATGTAACATAATTTTTTTGTTCTGTGTATAAAACTTGTCTACGTCTTTCTTTCTTTACCGTTATCTACATGAGAAGTTTAAGTTTCTCGACCATTATTTTTTATATTTAATGAAGATTACAACAGTTTTTTGTAGGAATGTTTGGTTGTTATGATCCAGTTAGTACTGTTTATAGTTCTTTTCTTACCTGCTTTTCTAAAGAGGATTGTTGATTTGCGAAAAGTTTCCTAACATGTATCTGAGTTCAGTAAATTTAGTTTATAGTGTGTTAAATGTAATATTACCATTATTTGTTGGTTTTTAATTAAATTAATAATTTCTTCTATTATTGAAATTAGAGGTCAGTTCATTGTTTTCATGAATTCTTTCAAAAAAATCTATGAATGAAGAGCCTGGTCGTTTTGACCTTCAAACTTTGTCCCAAAGTACAAGTCAATCATATAATGCTTTTATTCGCCAACAACAAAATCGAAAGCAGGCAGATAGGAGATATAGAAATGAAACTGTAAGTGTTGATCATCGTAAAAGAATAAATGATCGTATATTATCTACAAATAATACTTCTAAAGTTGATTATGTGCATGAATATATAATACATTCCGAGGCATCTACTTCGAATGAAGAAACGACAAATGGTTTTGATTCTGAATTACATGGAAGTTCTAATTTGTTAAGTATACCAACAATTACATGTGTATTACCAATTTGTGCTTATTGTAAGCATTGTAGTGCACGCAAATTGTATAGAGAAACTAAAGATTTTTGTTGCTTTGATGGAAAGGTGAAACTTTTTATGCCCGATTCACGTGATGAATTGTATACTTTATTTACGTCTAAAGAGCCTGCATAAATGGAATTTAAAAAATATGCACGTGGATATAATAATCACTTTGCGTTCACTTCATTTGGTATAAAGTACGACAAAGAACTGCTTAAAGCATACAAAGGTATTTACACATTTAGAGTTCAGGGACAAATATATCATTATGTAAATCAACTTATGTCATATAATAATATGCCTTGTTATATGCAATTATATTTTTATGATATAGCTAACGAACTAGAAAATCGTATGAAAACTTCAGAACACCTGGTATAATCTATTTTATTTCTTCTAATCGAAATCTTGAAGGTAAATTCGTATAGTAAATTTTTTTAGGTCTTTAAGCAGTATAACTTATCTGCATGAGCATAAAATTCAAATAAGATGCCACCCAGGACTCGATCAGAGAGTCTTTAATACTCTGTCGACGTCTCAAGTAGCTGCTATATGGGTTAGGATGATGAAAATGTTAATATTCGCTTTCGTGATATTACTATATATGGTCATCTGGTGATTCGCATAGGGTTCATTATTATTATGGTTGTTATGATCTTCTACAATATCCTTTGCTCTTCCCATTTGGTGAATGTGGTTGGCATGAAGGCATTCTAAGATAAGAACAAACATATTCTCAACTCGCACAATTCGTAGACCATGTTGCTGATCCTAATGTGATAAATTTTGCAGCTCAAATTATCGAAAAAGAGGCTGCAGGTTTGCTTATAAACTTCCTTGTGTCTATTATAGCTCTATAAATGTGATATTGAAAATAAATATAAAATTTTATTCATTTTCACTTATGTAGTGTTGAAGGATACGAAGAAACAGTTTCAGGTATCATGTTGTGAGTACTATTCGTATAAGTTACAGATTAGGCCTTCTAGTAAGTCTGTGTTGCTTCACTCTGGTAGACTTTTCCAACAATATGTTGTGGATATGTATGTTAAAATAAAGACATTTAGATTAGATTATTTTTGTAGTAATCAAAGACAAATTCAAACTGAACTTTATCAAGGTATTGTAGACAGTATACATAATCGAGAAACAAGAGGGTACAAAATTGGTAAGAAATTTGTTTTACCACAATCCTTTATATGTGGACCTAGAGATATGCTAAGGAAGTACTTAGATGCTATGGCTCTTGTCCAACATTATGGAAAACCAGATTTATTTATAACTATAACATGTAATCCAAATTGGCCAGAAATTAAGCAAGAATCAAAACATAATGATGAGGTTCAAAATCAACCAGATCTTATTGTACGTGTATTTAGAGCAAAATTAGAAGAGCTTAAAAATGATTTATACAAGAGAAGTATTTTTGGTCCTGTTATTGCTCATATATATGTGATTGAATTTAAAAAAAGAGGTCTCCCTCATGCACATCTGTTGTTGATTTTTAACTGTGGCCATAAAATTTCTTCCACTAAACAAGTTGATAGGATAGTCTCTTGTGAAATTCCTAATAAAAATATACATCATTATCTTCATTCAGTTATTGTAAAACACAATATGCACGGTCCTTGTGGAAATCTAAATCCTAAAAACACATGCATGGAGAAAAATAGTTGTTGTAAAAATAAATATTCAAAGGATTATTGTAATAGTAATGTTTGGAGATAATTCGTACGCAGTGTATAGGCGGCGTAATAATGGTATTTATGTTAAAGTGAGAGGTCAAATGTTAGACAATCAATGGGTTGTGCCATATAATCCTTATTTAAGTGTAAAATTCGACTGTCATATCAGTGTTGAAGTATGTTCTTCTATTAAAGCTGTCAAATATTTATACAAATATGTATACAAAGGGCATGATCGTATTAATTTTTTGGTAGGCAAAAATAACATAGACAAAGATATTGATGAAATTTCTACTTACCAATCTACTAGATGGATATCTCCACCTGAAACTATGTGGAGGATTTTTGCTTTCAATTTATCAGAAATTTATCAAGGAAAACAAAGAAGACATAGTAAAGGCTAGCATGATTTACTCATATTTGTGGCCTTTTTTTGTACATTTGGCACTGGCTGAAAATATGAGAGCGAAGTCCGATCCCAGGTTTTGTGAATACTTACTCAGAATTGGAGGTGAAACAGAACAAGAACATACTTGTAACTGTATTAAACTACCAAATAGTATAGTTCTACCATTCGAAGATGAAATTACGTCTTTAAAAAAATAGATACATTGTGTGTTTCCCAATATAGACACATATGCCGATCATTTATATACGATGTGAATCGTGTTATTCTTACGCCTACAAATGAATGTGTTGACTACATTAATGGACTTTTGCTTGAACAAATTCCTGGTTAGAGTATCACATACTATAGTTTTGATGAAGCAATTAAGAAATTAGAACAAAGCCTACAGGAAGACTTCTTGAATACTTTGACACCAAATGGTATTCCACCTCATGAGTTGAAAATAAAGGTCAATTGTCCCGTAATATTATTACGAAATATTAATCCTTCCGAGGAGTTATGCAATGGAACACGCCTTACTTGTCGAAAATTTAAGAGAAATGTTATTCTTGCTGAAATCACAACTGGTGAATATCGTGGAAAACAAGTTTTCTTACCTAGGATCTCTTTCATACCTCTTAAAACTGATCGAACTACGATTCCATTTAAAGGACTCAATACCCAATTAGACCATGCTTTGTAATGACAATAAATAAAACACAGGGTCACACACTTGATTTCATGGGTTTGTATCTTCCAGAACCAGTTTTCTGCCATGGTCAATTATATGTAGCGTTGTCAAGAGCAAAAACAAGCAGATCTATTAAAGTTCTACTCAAACCGTCCAATGAAGATCATACGCACAACTCATGTACTAAAAATGTTGTGTACAAGGAGGTTCTTTCGTTCATAGAACTGCACCTTCTTTATAGGTATATTTTCGATTTAATGCAATTTATTTCTTTGTCTGTGACTTCTCTGTCAGCTATGCTAAATGAAATGCTTCTTTTTTCAACTACAATGCAAATGCTAGATTATTTTAACTAAGTTTTATCCACTATTTTTTTATGAAATTTCACATTTTATTAAGTTCCAATACAATATTATGATTGTACAATTGTTTTTATTGACTCATACTTTGCATATTGCAATGACTATTAGTGAGTATTCAGGTGAGACAACATAATATATCTTTAGTTGTGATGTGATTCGGGATGCCTCGAAAACGGCTGAAGCATTAATGGTTGATGAAGGGAGATTGAGGCCAATTTGTGAGCATAATTGGAGGCTAAAAAGGGCGTTAAAGCTGACCATTATTTGTTCCAATATTCATATGGAAACGAATCCAAGAATTGAGCCAAGTCCGAGATTTCGAAGAGTTAATAAAGCCGGCTACTTTTATGCTCCAGCCAAGGAGTCCAGCATGTTAAAAATGACGGGCCAAGAATCAAGTTATAGGTTGAAGATTACAAGCCAAAATTCCAAGATTGATATTTTGGTTGGAGGCCAATTTAACTTGCTGCAACCAGTTGGGAAACAAAGGCAAACAAGGTGGAGGAACTTGGTTGCAAGAAATAGAATGAAATCAATAAATGATGACCGAAGAAAGCCATATCAACATAAGGCAAACCACAAGATCTGGGTAGCTTGGGACAAACTTAAGGGCCAAGTTACAAGTTGGAAATGGAAGCCATAGCAAGCTGGAACAATATGGATCAGCAAGGAACGGAGTGAAACAGCTTGGCTTGAACAAGGAATAAGATGGCTGCAGCTTACATCCATGCAACCACAACGCATAACCAGTCATGCGGTCGCATAGACAGTCATAGGGAACTTAGTGGCAGGAATACATATAACCATGTGACCGCATTAACATGAACCATGCGGTCGCAATGCATCCAGAGCAAAAAATTTCCCAGAATTTTGGCCAGTCACCAAAGTTAATAGGAGTCTATTTGGCCGACAGTTTGTTCTGATCCCTTTGCATTTGTCCTCTTATTCAATTAGGTTTTTTTAATATTTGTTTCCATATTTAATAATAGTTTTGGACGTATTTACAAGGTTGATAGTATTTGATAGTTTTTATTCATTTTAAATTAGGTTTTAGAATTTTAATACATTTTTAATTAGTTTCCTAATTTTTAGTATAAATAGAACTCTCTTCATTATTGCAAAATTAAAAGTTATTTAAATGTTGATCAAATATATAAGTACGTAAATAAAGTAGATCTAATAAGATTAGATAGTAACAAATTAGATTAACATAAAATTTGTAGTAAAACATTATCATTGCATACAAAAATAGCCAAAATGAAAAATAAATTAAAATGAAAAAGTCTCATAATCTTGTCAAACTTCCATCAATGTGATTTTTTTTGTAGATTAAAAATTTCGGAGGTTCGTTGTTCAGTAGATCAAAGACGCATGTATCACCCATTTGTAATTCCTTCAGAGAGAGAAAATGTGCCCAGCCTATAGTGAGACATCATACCACACCATTTGGCCTTAAATTTGTGGTGATATCCCAATTTTGATGTGAAGAGTCGTGAATTTGAACAGTACGGACGAATTTTGGCAAATGCTGCCCAACAAATCTTTCCGATATATACTGCAACATGAATGAATTATTAATCTTGAGGTCATAATTATAGGCTGAATACAACTGCAGAATGAAAATATTTATTCAAAAGGAGAATTACAATTTTTCGATAGCTGTATTTACAGGGTGTTAACTTCACTTCGAATACAAGATTATCCATATTCGAATTATTGTTTTCTTCACCTTTTCAGAAACGTCCGAGTCATATTTCACTTCTAACCCAAAATCGTCCATTATGATCACGTTGAATGTAGAATTTTCGGTATATTCAAATATTAGGCAATAACCATCGTATACATTGTGATGGTCGAAAAATTGCTCCCATCCATCAGTTAAATATATTTTCCCATTAATTGTTTTTAATCTTATTGTCGCAATTATACCATCGTACGCAATTACACGTATTGTATCGCCAAATTCATGTCTCCAGTCTTTCACAAATGATCTAGGAATCATCTATATATATACGGATGAAAACTATAAGTACAATATGAGAAAATTTTATTCCAACTAAAGAATATTAATATTGTATGACTAACCAGATTGATGCCGTGATTGAGAGAATTACTGATAGTTATGTCAAAATGACGTGGAACGTCCATTTTGAAGCACTGCAATGAAACAATTTTTACAACGATAACATGTACATATTTTTTTCATATGAACGAATGAGTAGGTTTTTATAACATTATAACAAAAGGAATAAGAGATTGTGTGCATCTATAGATTTTTAGGTAAAAGTCAGTCAATCTTCGAATAATTTATAACTTAAAACTATAGAATTAAATTATAAGAAGGTAAATAGATAAAGACCTGTTTCAGTGAAGCACCAACAAGTCTGGAATAAGATATGCAAATTTGGAAGGTTAAAAATTCTTGTGAGGAAATATTAAAAACACATAATTATATAGGCTAGAGAAAATGTACTTTTCATTCTTATTCATTTAGCCCCCTTTAAAAAATTTATTTGTCATTATTTGCCTCATTTTGAAAGTGGACAGGGCCCCATGTGCCATATTGTTCATGCTGCACTTCTACCGTTACAAAGAATTACCCATTGCACTATTTTTTCGCATGCATTTGCATTATTCAACCTTCTTTTTAAATTTGGTGGGGTCCATCTTTGCATTGTACATTACACTTTGCAGAGATTCTTTTTCCAAAGTCAAATGTTGGGCGAAAAGGACGAAGAAACCCTCTTGTTTTTTACACTACATGGGACAAAGAGGGAGGGGGGGTAAGATCGTCAGTCGCACGTTCCACTGACACAACAACAATGTCTGACTCAACGGGCCTGTAGTTCGCATTGAAATTCATGAAAATGTGTTATAATGCCAAGGGGGTTGAAAAATGGATGAAAAATAAAGTACTTTCGTGGGAGCCAAAGACACGATTTGATAAGAGGTACTAGAAATAGACAAATTTTTATTAAAATAGATTCAAAGGTTACAAAAGTAGATAAATTATATTATTAAAAATAACTATTTTCGTTCTTCACAAAAAATATATATATATATATACAAGAAAAAATAAATTATTGAGGTTTTTTTTTTTTTTTTTTTTTTTTTTTTTATAATAAAAATTTTTTTTAATTATATCTTTTTTTTTTTTTTTACATATAAGTACTTTTTACAATTATACATTTTCTTCTTCTTTTTTTTTTTTTTTACCTTTTTTACTTCCAAATAAATTTTGACACTCTAGATATAGTAATCCTTTTATTAAAATATAGTTTCAATAACAATATATATTTTCATAATTATACTAAAAGAAGTCCAAAAATAATATTAAATAGTGAAAACTTATCAAAGATGAACACGTTTTTAAAAAATAAAGTTAAATCATAGATAAAGACAAAACAATTAAAAAATGCAAAAATGAAATAGAAAAAAGAAAGTGTGCAGAGATGCGTCCACTCCACGGAGTAGTTGCATTGAGTTGTTTCACTCCATACAAACTCTGCACATGGAGTGAAACCACTCCATGCAGGGAGTGTTCTTATTCCGTGTATTCCGTGTCTGAAGTCATATCTTTTTTTTTATTCATTTTTTGTTATTAATATTTTTGCTTATATCCCTTCTCCCGGCAAAACCTTTGTCGAACAGTAAAGAATTAATCACAGTAACTGTTGCATTCGCATGTGCCTTCTCTTGATCTGGTGTATGCTCATTATGGCTGCAATCGTATATCTAGAATTTCCACTCTGAAATATTAACCAAAAAAAGGTACCAAGTATTTTCGGGAAATGAACATGAAATTAATAAGTACTTACACCCTACCCATGGACGACTCTCTACAGGTATTTTGCCGTTCATATATTTGTTTAGAAGAGTTCAATCTGGTTGACCTTTAATAATTCCCGCCTGAAAGTCACTTTGCCAAATCATCATATTAGCACACTCATTTTCAAATTCAAAGTCCATGATTACATATTCTTTAGACACGTAGGTGCAACCATTAATAATTAATCGTCTCAAGAACTTCAACTCCAACTCAATTGCCTGATGGAATAAATTGATAAAAATTAAATATGTTAAGTATGAAATAAAATTGATTGTAATAGCTAAACTGTACTCACCGCAATATTTATATCTTTTGATCTATCCAATAAAGTTTTCAACCAATCTCTTCCATAGACGTTCCCAATGATATCTTCCAAATATGCACTGCATAGCATAGTTAAAATAAGTGCTGAATAAATCAAAATAAAATTGTAGTATTTAAACCAATAATAAAAAATCATAGAATTTCCACTCTGAAATATTAACCAAAAAAAGGTACCAAGTATTTTCGGGAAATGAACATGGAATTAATAAGTACTTATACCCTACCCATGGACGACTCTCTACAGGTATTTTGCCGTTCATATATTTGTTTAGAAGAGTTCAATCTGGTTGACCTATAATAATTCCCGCCTGAAAGTCACTTTGCCAAATCATCATATTAGCACACTCATTTTCAAATTCAAAGTCCATGATTACATATTCTTTAGACACGCAGGTGCAACCATTAATAATTAATCGTCTCAAGAACTTCAACTCCAACTCAATTGCCTGATGGAATAAATTGATAAAAATTAAATATGTTAAGTATGAAATAAAATTGATTGTAATGGCTAAACTGTACTCACCACAGTATTTATATCTTTTGTTCTATCCAATAAAATTTTCAACCAAGCTCTTCCGTAGATGTTTCCAATGGCATCTTCCAAATATATACTGCATAGCAAAATTAAAATTAGTGCTAAATAAATCGAAATAAAATTGTAGTATTTAAACCAATAATAAAAAATCATATTTCTAACCTTGATTCGTTCTCCGCTATCCAGTTTCTAAGAGTCGAGTATTTTTTCATAGAATAATCTTCCAAAGGACGTCTTTTAGACGACGAAGATTGTATTTGTTTTCCCTTTTTTTCTTTTCTCGTTTTGATGTTTTATAACTTTCGATTTGTTGAGCCGTTGATGCATCCTTCGGTCGATCATCGGGAATATGACATGTACCAATAGGAATGTCTTCTTGCATACAACTAATAATGGCTTCCATGTTTGATTTCCATTCAAATAATTTCTACAATATATTCTTATTTTGTTCATCAACATAATATCACATAGAATCTAAACTGGTATCTACATAAGAGTGCATGGTCTGATAATGGTCTTCTTGCCATTTTTGTTGTTGTTGGAATAATTGTTGCTCTTTCTCCAAATGTGTGTTAAAAAAACTTGATAATGAGTTATCCATGTAGGAACGCATAGTAGATTGCATATAATTCTACAAATAAATTAAGTCAACAAAAGAAAACAAAATATGAATAAAGTACCTGAAATGCAAATGGATACCATCGTAGTGTATACTTACAATCTATTTGTTCGTTGCGTTGTACTCTTTGTGCTCTTTGCAATTGTGGTTCTTGTAGTGAATTTAACAAAACAAAATAACATTTTCAACCCCAAGGATATCAAAGAAATTCATCAAGGTGCTCGACCATACTAAGAGTTTTGTAATCAATAATTATTCCAACTGGTTTTATAACACACACCCCCAACATAACTAATCCCAACTTAAATTTATCTACTTCATCTTCACATTCACGGAAAACTTCAAATAGCATTCTCATGGTAATTCTTTGACTACCATTGAAATAATGATTTCTAAGACGATTGTTGCTATGATCAATCTCCACGACCAGTTCATGAGAAGGTAGTTCAGTGATAAGACAAAATTCTTGCATATCAAATCTAGCAATACGATCATCTAATTTTACCTACACTTCGTTATTTTTGCCACAGTTTACAAGCCGCATTACAAATTCATGTACCAATCTACTACTAAATAGCTATTTCTCTCCTCTATAAATAATTTCAGAAAAAATTCATAAAAATTACTGCACATCATAGAACATTGTTGATTTGCATCTATAAATTCTATAAAGTCTTTAAGGTATTCTCGATTTGGATATTGACTAATAGTAGCAGAAAATCATTGATTTGGAGAGAGTATATATTCCAAAGACATCTTCATAAATAATTTGAAAACAAAATAATTTTAAACAAATTTAACAATTCTAAACAAGCAGAAAACTAATATTTATACAGATTCAAAAATACATGAACAGTATAAAATTTTAAATCTTCGAGCATAGAAATCCAAGACTCGGGTTGCCACACACGAAAACCGAAGGATCTCCGCATGGAGACCTTGAAAAAAGGCCTCCGTGCACGGAGGGTCTCACACCTCCGTGCACAGAGGTTTCACACCTCCCTGCACGGAGGTTATAGACATCCATGCACGGAGGTTATAAAACCTCTGTGCATGGGTTTCTTAGCTCCCGTTGCCGGTATCCTCAGTGCATGAAGGTTCAAGTAAGACAAAAATGTACGGAGTTATAACTTCCGTGCATGGGTTTCTTAGCTCCCGTTGCTGGCATCCTCCGTGCAAGAAGGTTCAAGTAAGGCAAAAATCAACTATATTTCTCAAGTAAATACTTGCCTTGATTTGCTATGGATGGTGCTTGCTTCACTGTAGTTGGCTGTGATTTTAGGTAGAGGATGAAGATTTTTGGATATGAAAGGAATGGTATAGATAAGGATAAAATATCAATTATATGTGTGATAGTAAAAAGTCTTCTAGACAAATAAAATAATATTTTTTTCACTATTTATTATACATATGCATATTTGTATATTTATATATTATTTAAATTAAATGAATTAATCTATAGCATGATTTCTTTTTCTACAAATAAATATAAAATGCATATATTTCTTTCGATATAATTTAAACTAAATATTATCTTCATTAAAACAATTCAAAACTATTTTTATACTATAAGTAAAACTTCACTTTTCCATGCTATATATTAAACGTTTGAGTACTCCTCATATGTTTGTCTATTCCAAACTTTCACGTTTTTAATTTTAATAAAATAAAATAATAAGAACTAAGAAAATATTCCTATATTCCATTGCAGCCGTATTTGTACTATAAGTGAAATTTCAAAGTAATCTTCATATCTTATGCCAGTGATTACACAGTGAAGTATGGCTATTTAGATAATAAGGTATGGCTATTGATGAGATTTTACAATGTAAATAATTTTATTTGTTTAAACATAAAAAAAGGTTCAATATTCATCTTTCTTTTTTTAGTTTATCCCATCTATGCTTTTTTTTTTTTAACAACTGACACGTGGACACAAAGCTTCAATTTCACATATGAAAAAACACAAAAATTATCGTTATCATTTACAACTTACATACTGTAAGAAATTCTAAATTCTATTCATATCGTCTTCTTCTTCTTCTTCTTCCAACATATCAACAATTACTATACTTATTTACACTCTAACTTGTCGCTCATATCATTTACAGATAACAAAATGGTTGCACCTCATAAATTCATTCCACAAATTTCAGCTTCAGAAACCAATTGGTCAGCAAAAGTTATCGTCGCAGGAAAACACTAACCCAATAATGAAATTTTCATAAAGGGACTGAAGCAGGTTACCGTGAGACAAAAGATCTTTTTTCTAAAGAGATTTGATTCGGAACTCTTATATGTCCAAGGTTCAATATGGAAATAATTTCAGAGGTTTTCCTTGACTTTGTCTGTGTCAACAAACAATTCGAAATACCTCGACTTTTTTAAAACAGGTCCGAGTCAAATAGCAATGATTCGAAGCGCTTCTTTTTACACTATTTCGGAAACCCAATGACTCAATCGTATCCCCAAAGACTGCTCGAAATTCCAATAGCCGTTACCAAAATCTTACTCTCATGGATTTAGAGGTACAAAGATAACTCTCGTTTCAATAAATTTTTACCTATCACCATACCTGTATACTTTCCAAATATTTTCATATTTTTCTAATTTTCAACAGGGAAACAAAATCACAGCAACAATGTATGATGCCAATATTACTGCACTAAACGATGAGTTCGAACTTGGAAAACATACATTGTGTCAAATGCAACCATTAAAGATTTCTAAAGTCAATTTTGGAGTTCCCCTGGACAAAAAATGTGGAATATAACAGGAAGAACAAAGGTTCAAGAATTAAATGAAGACAATTGGAATATCTTGTTTTCAAAATTTGAGCTTACTAAATTTGATCATCTAGAGAGACATATGGATAAAAATACAGACATAAGTAAGATTTCTACTGCATTAAATTTAAACAAATCATTTCATATAACATTTAATAATTCATTTTTACGTTCAACTTTATTGCATGCAAAATGACATAAAAAAATTTACGTAACCTTGTAGGCGTGATCGGTGTTGCTATAGCTGTTTGACAGAAACACCTTATTCAAATTAACTTTGGTACACAAGCTTATCTACAAGACGTAGTTTTAATAGATAAAGAATTCAAAATTGTGATATTGGCATTATGGGATACCTTTGTTGAAAGAGAATGCGCTTCGATAATTGAACATATTCCAAATAGACCCGTGGTATGGGCTACAAATCTCAAAGTTTCTTCGTTCAACAGTAAATTTCTTTTACAAATACAGTTCCATGTTTCATATTATTCTTTTTTTTCCAACAAAAAAAAATAATCATGTAAGATATTCCTAATTTCTTTTGTACAGGCATCACATTTTCGACCAAAGTAAATAGCAGTTTTTTCATTAATGTCAAACTACAGGCTGTTGCAGAGTACAAAAAATGGTAATACAACTTACTTAATATACATATTGCTTATTTACATACCTTTCATACAAAAAAAAAAAAACAAAGGTTCTATTTTATAATTAAATATATCATTATTTCTTATAGGGTGGAAGCTAACAAAGAAACGCTAGACAAACTGACGAAAAATAAACCTTTTATTGCTGTCAGCCCACCGAAACTTTCTCCTCCTATTGATAATGAATTGACACCGATTGAGGATTTAGTAGGGGTGTATCTAATGGTACTTCTATACTAATGAACTAAATATAATTAACAGAAATACATGAGTTCTAATTTCACAATAAATATTTTAGTAATATCACGCATTTTCCTCGATACTATCTTTTTATCTAATTACACGAAATATCTCCTTTAACAGAAAAAATTCTATTAGGTGAATGCACACTAGAAAATAGCATCAAAAAATCAAAAATTTTGGTATATGTCTTGCAGCAACTGTAAGAAAACTTCCAATGGAACTTTGAAGAAATTCATAAATGTCGATTTTGCAAATACGAACACTCAAAAGCTATCCCAAGGTAATTTCTTCCATTAAACATAAGATCAAAAATTTACTAATTATTACTTCAGGAACAAGGTACATAGTACATAGCTAAAAAAAATGCATTCTCTAGGGTAAATGCTTTTGTACAACTTAAAGATAAATCTGGTTCGTTAGATGTAACCATCATAGGAGATGCAGCAGAAGTGTTACTGGAAAGTAGCGCCAATGACTTAATGAACCATCTTCAAAAGGTAAAACATCATATTCAACATCCTTCGACAATGCTTTCTTTCTTCACAATAAACATGCCACTCTATTGAAATATATTTCTTCGACCACAGGAAGGAAAAAAAGAACTCAATGACGTCGTGAAATTGGAAAGTGATACAGAGTTACTCTTTTACCTAAAGGCAACAGAAAAGCACCACGACCCACCTGAGTACTGCTTTGAAATCATATTCGTGTTCAACTTCTCCACAGCAAATGAAATAGATTCCTCAATTATTATAGAAGATGCAAACAAGCAAATTGAAATAGGCTAAAATCCCAACAACAAAGATGTAAAAGGCAAGAACAAAGTGTCCGACCAACCCGACAACATTTCTATCACCACTGAAGAAATCAACCCACCACATGCAAAAAGGTCTCTTTTCCAACCATCAAATGTACCTATTGAAGCATAGTCAAAACTCCAAAAAAAATATTGACACAGGCTCCAAAATCGATGAACGAACCACTGCGATCACCTCGAAAGAAAAACATGAATGAATAATGTCTATATTACTTTTGTGACTAATTTTGTGATCAAATGTTTTATTTATTATTCTGGAAAAAGTAAAATGATCTGTCTATATCTTTGTCTATATACACGACCCTAATCATATGCCTTCGGATAAAGAACTACTATTAAGGTTCCACCGAATAGCAATAAATTACTACTTTTGAAATTAAAAGTTTGTTGTATGCGTCTTACTTTCCTTTTTCTCCTTTTCATTGCAAAAACAATGAAATATTACTATATTAAATCATTCCATTTCAAAATTAATATCACAGCTTACATGCAATGATTCTTTTTTTAACTAATTAATTCACCTTTTCTTTAAACACTAAACTGATATTAACATTAAAAACTAAACTTTTTTCAACATTAAAAATACTAACATAACGTTCAACAGCATTCTGGCCGTTCATTGCACGGGCAATAGACTAGTAGTTAAAAAAGAATGAAAAATTTTGAATTTTCGTGTAATGTTATTTTATTGGAGAATGTGTGATTGATAAGAAGAAGAGAGAAAAATCAATTATAATTTTAATAGGGACCAAATAGGGACTTAATATATTTAATTAATAAAATATTTTTTAATCATTTCATAAATTAAATTCAATAATATCTGATTTTTAAAGTTTTAAATCTTATTTCTTAATTTTTGAAATGAGTTATAGTTAAACTCTTGTATGTGAATTTTCCCTATATTCTATTACTTGATAAGTTCAAGTTTGAGGCTCAAAACTCTTACTCATCTTAAGGGCAACTCCAATGCTAACTCCATTGCACCATTTCGCATCATTTTTTGGTTCAAAGTTGTTCCAATGCAATACCAAACTTCGCACCATTTGGGTGCGAAATTGTGCACAATGAATATGGTGCAACACTATTCATTACACTATTTTTTGCACCAAATGGTGTAATGTCTGTTTTGCCCTTATTTTTCATTTTGCAAAGATAATAGTTAAGGATATTTGTGCCATTTTCATTCTATAATGATGATGATGATGATGATGATGATGATGATGATGATAATAATAATAATTAATTATACTATTAATTATATTATTAAAGTTTATTATTTTTAATAATATAATCAATAATAATTAACGTAATTGTTAATTTAACGTAAAGTTTAATTCTCAAAGTTTACGTTTAAAGTTTAATTTAATGTAAAGTTTATATTATTAAAGTGCATTATTTTTGTAAATTTAACTTAATTGTTTATCATAAATTAATAATATAATCAATTATTTTTGTCAATTTAACATAATATATAAAACACGTGAATAATTCAATAATCAATATATTTGTTAATTTAACGTAGTCATGATTTAGTTATTTATATAGTTATAAAATAAATAAATATTTTTTTTAAATAAATACATTGACAAAAATCGAAAGAATGAATAAAATAATAAAGCACTGCTCATTTGGTGTAATAGTTGGAAAAGAATTTTGGTTTGGTGCAAGATTTGGTACAAAATTATGCAAATTTTGATACAGCGCTGAAAATGGCCTAAGCATATGAAAACATATTCGAGAAGTGCAATTTTAGTTATTAGTTGCGTCTTGAAAGGCTAAGTTGCTAGTTACTATAGACCGTTGACAGGGGCAGACCCAGCCGTTTTCTACCGTGGGGTCAAAAATTAAGAACGCTCAAATGGAACTCAAGTGCTACAAGGACAATGGGCTTCAGTCATTAACGTTCGAGCACCTTCTTTTGGCCTTGCTTGGAGCCCCAAGTTTCTATCATGGCAAATGTCAACACGACATATACTTGTGTTTCGAAAGACTAAAGATGAATGAACATAAAAAAACTATAACTTGGCGAAAAAATTGGAACAAGAAATTTTCAAACATAAAAAATTCACCCGATAGCTTCCAATTACATGAATAACATTTTTGTCATTGCAATGAGCTTGTTGGATTTTTCACGTGAAAGAAGAATATTGTCATCTACGATATTTCCAAATGTGTGATATCTAATGAATGCAACTACAAAATAAAAAATGGCAAAAATAATATATGCAAATATTTGAGTTTAAAACTCAAAGAAATTATTATTTTATTAACAAAATAGACAACACAATGGAATTACACACCCAATGTCTCTACACAACTTTTTTCATACTGTCACTCCACTATCTCTTCACATATATGATACATGACACATCCATATCACTTTCTCTCACTATTCCCTCAATTCTTTCTTCTATCTCTACATGCTGTTTTTCTCTTATCTCACCACAACTCACTCTGTTACGCCCCTATCTGAGCCATTTCGGAAAGTCCACCACCACATCATTCGAGGTGCGGAAAACTCATCTGAAGTGGTTCCGAAGTGATTTCACCAATGGTGATGATCTGCTATCACACTACGAGGCATAGGCAATTCTGCGAGACTGACCGAAGCGCCCTCGCCCCGAAATTCGAGGCGAAATGCACTCCAGGATCTCTGTCGGAGGATCCGCCGTCAATTTCAGAATGAGATCTTTGTCCAGATCTTTTCTGCCCCAAAGCTTAAAGTGATTTGACCTCTCCATTAGGCTAGTTGATGTGACGTATCAACTTTATGTCAACTCAACTCGGAAGAAGTAATTACCCGTCCACTCTATAGACGTGGCTGATTGATGCCTATGAGCAGACGCCTCATACCGTCAGATGTATACACGTGTCCCACATCCAACGGTTCTCCTCACCTATAAATACCCAAGGCTTGGCAAGAGGCAAAGGTAATGAAACTCTTACTACTTAGCACTCCATAGCAAGCAAATATATATATATATATATTCTCCTTTCCACTATTTTGCACAACCTTGGTACTATTTCGATTACCTGAGCCTAACTTGACCGTCGGAGTGTATACGGCCGCCGTTGTCCACGCTGGTTCCGATCGTTTGCATCTGCCCGTGAGTTGATTGTGCGCAGGGAGGAATCCGTGGAGTGTCTATCAGTTGGCCACGTGGAGAGTCCAATTTCTGAGATCAACAGATTGGTGCCGTCTGTGGAAAACTTTCCGTTCAAAGTTCTACATTCTGCACCGGAGAAATCACCGAAAAACTAGTGACTTACCCAAAAAAGGGCACGTTTTTGAAAAAGAACAAAGTCGAGTTATAACCCAAGTTCTCATCACTCTTGAAAAAAAGAGATAGAATGAGTTCCAGCCATAAAGACGATAACCCCATGAGAGAGGCCTTTGAAGAAGAGGTACTCCATAACAATGTCACTCACCAGAGACCCCATCACCGGCGTCGCTGAGGTAAAAGAACAGCCATGCTCACTAAAGGAATGACTCAAATAGATGCGGGCATGAGAGACATCGCAGCTCAGAATATGGCGATGCATGAACTTCTCATGCAAGCCCGAGTTCATCAGGGCTCTTAAATGTCCCAAGGATCTTACCCAATGCAGGAAGCCCCTGTATCTCGTTCCCGAGGCCATATGAGCCAACACAGAGAACGCCCCTTCGAAAGAGAAGTGGGCGCGGAGGCCACATCCTATGTGCAAGGAAGCCAGCCAGCAAAATTACAGCTAGGGGACAATTTTCCTCAAGAATATGAGGAACAAAGGTCAGTAAGCATCTTCGACCGAATAGGGCAGGACCCTAGCAATAGGGTCCGCTCTAGGGTCCGCTCAGTGCGAAGATCAGTTCAGCAAGACTAGGAGCAAGAACAGGCACCTCCTCCTCCTAGAAATAGGAAAGATAGGAGGAACCTAGTCGATTGGGGGAGCCGAGGAGAAGTACCTCCACCTCTCCAAGATATTCAAGATGATGAAGGGTCAGATAGGCCTTGTCGATCTTATGAAATTGATGATGATGATGATGATGATAACCTCCCTTTCTCAAGGGAGATCCGAAGCTTCCCATTGCCAGCGAACTTCATGCCCCCTAAGATCCCCAAGTATGAAGGAAAGGGGGACCCGGAGAAGCACCTCACCAAGTACATGACACAGATGAGCCTCAGGGGAGTCTCGCCTGCTTTGAAATGCAGAGCCTTCCACCTAACCCTGGGCGGAGCTGCTGAAGTGTGGTGTAGTAGACTTCCTTCCCTGAGCATTAGGAGTTGGCCAGATTTGAAGAAAGCATTATTGAACCAATACCTCTCACGTAGAGAAGGAGAGACCGCAGTGCAACACCTGTAAGATAAGAAGCAGGCCCCTAGAGAGACGCTCAAAAGCTATCTCGCCAGATTTACAGACGAAATCACATACTGCGAATAGGTCACTTACAGAGAAGCCCTTTCAGCTCTGAAAGGCAGCCTCAACATGAACATTTTGTTCTGGAGGGACGTGCGTAGCAAGAATCCTGCCACCTATGACGAACTGGTGGAAATGATGAGAATGAAAATCGTCAGTGAAGAAATAATTGATCACCAAAACCGTGCCGCCCAAGGACTCCCGCTGCCTCAGAGGCAGGTAGATTGAGAACCCACAGCGCACGTTGTCACTCAGCAATGGACTCAAGCAGGTTACACAATAGCTCCCACCACCGGACAGGCACTGGCTTCCGCCACACTAAATGCAGTGCCTGACACGACCCGTCCCGAATCACCCTAGTGGACCCGAAACGTGACGTTCGCCGATGATAGATGCTGACTAGATGTTAAATCTATCACCAAAGTTGACTATGAGTTATTTTAAAAAATGCAACAAAATCAAATGCTTATGTAAAACATAATGCGATGGGCCCAAATTATTTACTTTGTGCTTTATCAAAATGAGTTCAAACACTCAACATGTCGTGTGGCTCTCATTCCGAAATCATTAGACTCTTCCAGTTAAAAAGAATCAATTTCCACCTGTAGGAAAAATTGTGGGAAAATATATGAGTTGATAACTCAGTGAGTGGAGCAGGTCGAAAATAATTATACTTTTTCACTTTTTCATTTCTATCGAAAATGGAGTTCATATCCTTTAATAATTCACAAGATAACATCATGTAATTATAACCAAAAGTGAAATATTTACATAAGGTCGTAAAATATCATCTCAAAATCATGATATAAATATCAGCTGATAACCATACTATAATCTCACCACGTCAAACGTACTAAAAAATCCACCAAAAATATACCCTCTGATTGAAATATGTAATCCGCCTCTCGGGCTAAAAACTTTCGCTACGGGCCTTTGGCCCCCTCCGTGAATGAAAGTCGGTCTCCAAGACCTCTCATAATCAATTTTAGAATACAACCAAGGCCCCTCTGTGAACTATATGTACACGATCAAGACCAATGTTAGGTCAAGACCCTCCGTGTAGGATAGAACACTGCCAAGGCCACTCTGTGAACTAGAAGAAGTATATAATCATGGGTACTTTTCTGGCCGATCTCAATATTGCATGTCTCACATGCCAAACAAATCTCAATATCACATTTCTTACATACCAAGTCACAAATATGCCATAAATAATCTTTGATATTCCACATATATCATAATAAAAGGGATTTCCATAATAACCATGTAATTTGAACACATAATTGCACATACTTTGACAATATACTTAATTTATAAATATTTTAAAAATATTTATATTTTTCCACTCACAGATTTATAAATAAAGATCTGGCTAAATTGATAAGTTTTTCCAAGCTTTCACGTCACTACCTGAAATAACAGTATAATTACTCAAATTAAAACATCACAATTAAATTAATACAATTCCAGCACTTAACTCCTCAACTTCTATATTTACTCTTACATCTCCAATCCCCAACTTTTATTCTCATTATTAATTCATCAAACTAAACACCATCCATTATCAAATCTATTAAATTACCCACTTCCTTAAAATCAATAACTTATACACATACAAGCCATATACATCATTTATTCCAATACATAAACCTCAACACTTGTTATATAACTTCATTCAAGCCTTTAAAAATTTGGAAATCCAAGGTTTGACAAAAATGGCACTAAAATTCAGAATATAGAAATCTGGCATCAATTTCTGTGTATTGAAATATGCCACCAAAACTATTGACAGAAATGACACTTCCTGGGCAGAATTTCAAAAATAGCACTATGTATTCATTTTGCCCGAAAATTAGTTGAAAAAATACCAAAATCCAACCTCAACTCCATATTTCATTGTAATACCTCATAAATCAATTGTTTTGTATCATATACACTATAAATATAAAGATTTAGGCTTTAATTTACAAACTCATTTCATATTCCTTTAACATATATTCAACTCCAATATCTATTCTTTCCTCCAAATCTTTTAATTTAGGCCACTAACTACCAACCCAAATCTAACAATATTGAATAACAATAAGTTTTTCTTACCTCTTGGAATAGAATAGAAGAAAGGACGAACCTTGTATTTGAGTCCATATATCATCTTCTTCAATAATACATTTTTCCTTTTCTTTTTCCACCTTTTTTTACCCCCGTTTTCTTTCTCTCTATCTTGTTTCCTTCTCTACCTCCTTCTCAATTCTTCTCTCATTATCTCAGCTTCTCTGGCCGTCTTTCGTTTTTGTATCTATTTCCAAATGAAAAAAAAATGGCTATTTATTTAATATTTAGTGGCACTAACTAATAATTGCAAAACAAGTCCTCCAACCTTCATATAAAACCACATTAAATCCTTATCTTTCAATACTATATAAGTAGATCCTCAAAATTAAATTTCATCCGTCTTAAACCTTTAAATATTGTCAATTTGTAAAATAAACTCTCAAAAATAATTTGGTCAATTCAAGTCCCACTAAAATGATTTACTTCATTTAAGTCCTTATTTAACTTTGATTTTGACCAGTCAAACATTTGACTTTGAAGAAATAGTATTGACCTTTGACTAATACGAAATGGGATGTAACAATCTTACCTCCTTCAAAGAATTTCGTCCTCTAAATTCATTCGACTAGCATACAAACCAATAAATATGTAGCGCACAGATTTAATCATCCATAATGCCTCATCCTAAATGATTTTTCCAATCCACCTTGATAACTTATTTTCCAACTTTTGTCTCACTAACTAGGTATCTTAGTTCCATTTAAATAGCAACCCGTGCGTTGATAACATATCTTCTGAACTTATCTTCATATTCTCTGGCATTCTATAAAAAGAAATTGCTTTAGTTCTATAATTCCCTATATCAAGCAAAGATAAATACTCAAACTCCACCATATAAATCACTATCTTATCCATATATAGTTTATTAATGTATCTCATGAACTGACTATATTAATTGAAAATAATCCTGTAACTTTTGTCGATCCATCATCAATAATCTAAATACCATTTGTCTCCATTCTGTGTATTTAGAACCTCAAATGAAAATGGATAAGATAAATACCATTTGTCTCCATTTGACTATGAATGAGGAAATGGATTCAGCTCAAACGCATGCTCGTCGATAATGGCAGTTCAGTGAATATTCTATTCGGTTTCACCTTTAACAAAATGCAAATTGAACATGGGTTGATCTCCATGATCGATCCACTATTCGAATTTACTGGAGATAGCATCGTCCCACGAGGACAGATAACTCTGCCCATCAAAATAGGTTCAGCTCCTCTAGTGGCCCAACACTTCATGGAATTCTTGGTGGTCGACCACAGATCGGCCTACCATGGAGTATTGGGAAAACCCGCCTTGAAAGATTTTTGGGCTGTCACCTCCATCCACTACTTGTGTATGAAGTTCCCAACTGAACATGGGATTGCCATGGTATGAGGCAACCAGATGGGCTCCAGGGCGTGTTACTTAAACTCTCTGTGAAAATCGGAGCCCCGAACTGTTAACGTGATCATAAATGAAATTGTCGGTGAGCCCAATTTATACGTGGAAATGATCGACGCCCCTGAACAAGGGCATACATCCGAACAGGAGAAAGACGTCGACATGGAAGAGGCCCCTGAAGAAGGGCACCCTCTTGATGAATTAGACCCCCGGATCATTCACTTCGAGCTAAATGCGACCCCAATAGAAGAACTTAAAACCTTCTTCGCCAACCTAGAGGATCCCAGTCAGGTCCTGCGAATAGGAAAGGTGCTGTCCCCCGAAGCAAAAGAAGAAATGGTGA
>NC_036251.1:8248489-8298216 GCF_002742605.1 Olea europaea var. sylvestris
CTTCTCTCAGCTTCTCTGGCCGTTTTTCATTTTTGTACATATCTCCAAATGAAAAAAGTGGCTATTTATTTAATATTTAGTGGCACTAACTCATAATTGCAAAACAAGTCCTCCAACCTTCATATAAAACCACATTAAATCCTTATCTTTCAATACTATATAAGTAGATCCTCAAAATTAAATTTCATCCGTCTTAAACCTTTAAATATTGTCAATTTGTAAAATAAACTCTCAAAAATAATTTGGTCAATTCAAGTCCCACTAAAATGATTTACTTCATTTAAGTCCTTATTTAACTTTGATTTTGACCAGTCAAACATTTGACTTTGAAGAAATAGTATTGACCTTTGACTAATACGAAATGGGATGAAACAGTGCCAGTATTGGCATATGAGAATGCTCCTGGCGAAGCAGGACCATTTGGAAGAACTGATAATAATAAAAAGAAGAAGGAAAAGCGGTCAAACAGGCCCTTGGAAGGGGCAATGTTTTGCACTTTCTACTAACTCTATGGGCATGACACCAGCGAATGCAGAGACGCTAATCGACGGCCGGATCGAAGCGACCCACATTCTTCCAGGAGGAACGAATATCATCGTAGATCCATCTCCCCGAACAGGGAAAGAAGAAGGCCTAGAGAGCAATCACCCTGGGGAAGAGAATTAAAAGACTGAGGAGGGTCCAGACAGAGAGATCCAGCCCCATTTTCAGGAGGCCAAACCTTCAGAGAGGTCGATACGATCATTAGGGACCTCACATCGGCGGCAACACAAGGAACGCTCAAAGGAATTACACAAGGGAAGCAAAGGACCCACCAATGATCACTTACGTTGTCAACGAGTACCAAGTGGGCAACAGGATGGCCCCAATCACCTTCTCCCAAGAATATGTAGAAGGAGTTCACCACCCCCATTGTGACGCATTGGTTGTGAGAGCCGTGGTGGCAAAAAAGGGGCTCAAACGCATGCTCGTCGATAATGGCAGTTCAGTGAATATTCTATTCGGTTTCACCTTTAACAAAATGCAAATTGAACATGGGTTGATCTCCATGATCGATCCACTATTCGAATTTACTGGAGATAGCATCGTCCCACGAGGACAGATAACTCTGCCCATCAAAATAGGTTCAGCTCCTCTAGTGGCCCAACACTTCATGGAATTCTTGGTGGTCGACCACAGATCGGCCTACCATGGAGTATTGGGAAAACCCGCCTTGAAAGATTTTTGGGTTGTCACCTCCATCCACTACTTGTGTATGAAGTTCCCAACTGAACATGGGATTGCCATGGTATGAGGCAACCAGATGGGCTCCAGGGCGTGTTACTTAAACTCTCTGTGAAAATCGGAGCCCCGAACTGTTAACGTGATCATAAATGAAATTGTCGGTGAGCCCAATTTATACGTGGAAATGATCGACGCCCCTGAACAAGGGCATACATCCGAACAGGAGAAAGACGTCGACATGGAAGAGGCCCCTGAAGAAGGGCACCCTCTTGATGAATTAGACCCCCGGATCATTCACTTCGAGCTAAATGCGACCCCAATAGAAGAACTTAAAACCTTCTTCGCCAACCTAGAGGATCCCAGTCAGGTCCTGCGAATAGGAAAGGTGCTGTCCCCCGAACCAAAAGAAGAAATGGTGAACTTCCTGAAAGGAAACTTGGATGTCTTCGCTTGGAAGCATAAAGACATGGTGGGAATAGATCCAAGGATCAGTTGCCATCATGTTAACATCAACTCCTCTTGTGCCCCACATAGGCAAAAAAGGCGTGCCCTCAACTCGAAGCAATACGAGGCACTCAAAGATGAAGTAGACAAACTTAGCCGCAGCGGCTTCATCAGAGAAGCTATTTACCCGAAGTGGATATCCAACCCGGTCCTTGTGAAGAAGCCCAGTGAAAAGTGGAGGGTATGCATAAACTTCACCAACTTAAATAAGGCATGCCTAAAGACAGCTTTTCACTTCCAAGGATAGACCAACTTGTGGATTGCACCGCCGGACATGAACTCTTGAACTTCATGGATGCATACTCAGGGTATAACCAGATACCCATGCTCCGACCTGATGAGGAGGCTACGTCATTCATCACAGACAGGGGACTGTACTGCTACAAAGTCATGCCCTTCGGATTGAAAAATGCTGGAGCTACATATCAGAGGCTGGTCAACATGATGTTTGCCGACCTCATTGGCAAAACCATGGAGGTCTACGTGGACGACATGCTAGTCAAAAGCCTCAGGCTAGCGAACACGTAAGTCACCTTGACCAAACCTTTCAGATACTTAGAAAATATAAAATGAAGTTGAACCCCCTCAACTGCACCTTTGGAGTAGCTTCAGGTCAATTCTTGGGATACATTGTAAACCAAAGAGAGATCGAAGCGAACCCAGTGAAGATAATTGCCTTGCTTGAAATGAGGTCACCTCAGAAACCAAAGGAGGTCCAAAGCCTCAATAGTCGGATAGCGACACTCAATCGCTTCATCTCCAGAGCCACAGATAAGAGCTTTCCCTTCTTCAATGTGTTGAAGCAAGGAAAGAAGTTCCAATGGATTTCTGAATGCGAAGCAGCCTTCCAAGCGCTGAAGAAGCATTTGGGAGAGGCACCCCTGTTGTCAAAACCTCAACAAGAAGAGCCACTACTACTTTACTTGGCGATTTCGGATGAGGCGGTCAGCGCTGTCCTAGTCAGAGAAGAAAATGAGCACTAGTTGCCGGTATACTATGTCAGCAAAGCACTCCTCCCAACTGAAAAACGCTACCCAGACATGGAAAAATTGGCACTCGCTCTCATCACAGCCTCAAGGAAACTGAGGCCATACTTCCAAGTCCACTCAATTGAAGTTCTCACCAACTTCCCATTAAAGCAAGTGCTACAAAGAACGGACGCATTAAGACGCTTGCTAAAATGGGCTATTGAGCTTAGTGAGTTCAACATACTGTTCCAGCCTTGACATGCCATCAAGGGCCAGGCCCTTGCAGATTTTGTGCAGAATTTGCTAAAACCCCAGAAATGGAGGTGGCAATGGAACCAGCCGAGCCCCCAACGTGGAAACTGTTCATAGATGGATCCTCAGGAGAGGCCAACTGCGGGGCAGGGATCATCTTAAAAAGCCCTGAAGGCCGCAAGCTAAATTGCGCAGTAAGGTTCGGCTTCAAGGCCTCGAACAACGTCGCAGAATATGAGGCCCTTCTAGCAGGCCTTAGATTAGCAAGAGAAATGCAAGCCAGAAAGCTCCTAACAAGCAGCGATTCTAAGCTTGTAGTGAGCCAGGTCAATGGAAGCTTCGCTGCCAAAGGCAGTAGCATGGTTGCATACTTGAAATTGGTTTTGAACCTAGTTCCTCATTTTGAAAGGTTCGAGCTGATTCAAGACCCATACCTAGAGAATACACATGCAGACGCCCTTTCAAAATTGGCCAACAACAAGGATTCTGAGCTACTAAAGGTCATCCCTATTGAACAATTATCGAAACCCTCCATTTCCAGAGGTAAAGAGGTACTATGGATAGAAGGCACCTCATTATGGATGCAGCCCATCATCGCCTATCTAAAGGATCAAACACTACCTACTTCTAGAAGCGAAGCGATGAAGTTAAGAAGAAGGGTTACGCACTTCATCTTGCAAGAGGATATGCTCTACAAAAAAGGTTTCGCCTCACCACTTCTCTGATGTGTGGGAGGCGAAGAGGCCACATATATACTTAAGGAAAATCCATGAGGCAATCTGCGAAAATCACTCCGGAGAAACGGCTCTGGCACACAAGGTTCTTTGTCAAGGCTACTTCTGGCCAACCCTAAAAAGGGATGCTTGCCAGTTTATCCAGAAATGTGACAAGTGCGAGCGCTTCTCAAATATTCAAAGGCAGCCTTCTCAGAGCCTCTCCATAGTGATCAGCCCCTGGCCATTCGCCAAGTGGGCTATCGACTTCATTGGTCCACTCCCAAAAGGAAGAGAAAGCGTGACTTTCGCCATTGTCGCCATTGACTACTTCGCCAAGTGGGTCGAGGCTGAACCTCTTGCCAAGATCACTGAGGTGAATACTACGAAATTTATCTGGAAGGATATCATTTGCAAGTTCGGCATTCTCCACTCCTTAGTATCCGACAATGGGAGACAGTTCGACAACAAAAAAATGCGAGAATTGTGCGACGAACTGGGGATAAAAAAGGATTTCTCAATGCCTCATCACCCGCAAGCAAATGGACAAGTTGAGGCAGTAAACAAAACTATCAAGCATACCCTGAAAATGAAGCTTGACACCTCAAAGGGGGCTTGGGTCGATGAGCTTTCCCACGTCCTCTGGGCCATCAGAACCACAAGCCGAACTGCAACAGGGGAAACACCATTCTCAATGACCTATGGAGCCGAGGCCATGAGCCCAATCGAGGTCGGGGTCCCATCGCACCGTCGAATACATTTCAACAAGATCAGTAACGATGAGGCCCGAGTAAACGAACTCCACCTCCTTGAAGAAAGGAAGGATACCTCCAAGGTGAATTTGACAAAGTATCATATAAAGAGACCCGCTATTATAACTCCAAGGTCAGAAATCGAACTCTTCGCCTGGGGGACCTCGTCCTCAGAAGAGTCTTCCAATCATCAAAGCTAATCGGGTCCGGAGTGTTGGGACCGAACTGGGAGGGTCCTTACTGCATCCACAGGGAATCCCGACCTGGCACTTTCGAAATGGAAGACATGGCAGGTAAAGCACTACCTCATCAATGGAACATCGAACACTTGAGGAAGTACTATCAATGATGAGCTTTTGTTCCGATCTGATCTCAATGTTGTCTAATAAATGTGTGTCCTGATCCGATCTCATTTGTAATTTTCCTAGCTTACTGAGTGCTGAAAATGCCTTAGTAAAGGGTAATGTAACTTCTCTAAGTAATGATAGTTCAGTTCTTTGTCACATCGGTTAGTAAATTGTTATCTCAGTCCTTCAATATGTTTATTTAAGTGATCTGATCTTCTGTCATTAACTGGTTATTGTTAAGAGGCGCTTAATCTTAAGTGCTTATCATTCATACATGTGTAAACAGATCAACACGATAAGAAAACAGAAGCAACAGTACTTGGCAAAAATTTCATTTCATTCACTTGAAATTGAGTTACAAAAGAGGCCGAAGCCATTACAAGATTAGCCCTATTCTACAGGAGGGCCTTCCCCGCCAACCTCTGCCTCGCCTGCCTCGAGGACCTCCGAAGCGTCCTCGGCAAGCCTATCAGGCCGGCCTCTAGTAGGTCCCCCGAACTCTGCCTCTAAAGAGGAGATGTCCAGAGTGGAGTGGACCTCTTTCAACCGACCTAATAAGCCTTGGGCACTCCAGGAGGCCCAAAAATTTGCAAAGTCGTCGTACATGGGATGCTCCTTGAAGTGGTCAATGAAATTTTGAACAGCCACTTCCCCTGCCGACTTCAATTCCTCCTTCAAGGAGGCGATTTCCTCTAATTGGACCTCTACCCTCTGCCACAACTCGGCTTTTTCTTTATTGGAGGCCTCCAGAGCCTCCGTGGTGAGCCGGTGGTGCTTATTGGCGTGATCCACTCTTCGAGTCATAGCAGCCACCTGGCACTTCACTTCATAGAGCTCCTTCTTCAGTGACTCTATATCTTCTTTGGCACCCACCAGCTAGGCCTCAACCTCCCTTCTTCCTTTCTCTTCCTCCACGGCCTTAACCTTGGCCTCCCTTACCGCATCCCCGTATTGCATCGCTTCCTCGAGGCGCTTGGTGAGGTCCTCCCTCTTGGCGTTGAGATCTTTCACCAAACCATCGAGCTGGATGCTGGCGCTCAGAGCCCGGGCCACACAAGCACTATTGGTCGCCACTAAGTCCTCAACAGTGTAGGAGGCGGTGCGATCCCACCATTCTTCGGTCCAGTATTTATTGTGGACCACCGCCACTAAAGTCGTTTCTGAGGAAAGAGCCTCGAGTACTTTTTTTACTGGCTCATCGATGTTTGTGCCCAAGAAGTCAACCTCCTTTGAGGGATCCTCTTTTCCTCTTGGGCTACCCCGGCACCTGGGTAAGAGGCACAACAGCAACTGGCAGTGTGGTCGGGGCAGGAGAAGCCTTTGATGGCGCAGGCATTTTCTCCGGAAGGGCCACCCGGTAGGAATTGTAGTTTGCCTTAAAATGGGGGGTAGCCTCGCCACCGTTGGTTGCTTCGAAAGGTAGCAGGCTTTTTGCCCTTTCGAAGTAAATTGGCCTAGGATCCTCAGGCACCTCCTCCTCCGTCGGAGGCTGGAGCCTCTTGCTGACGTCCACCAAGTCCTCCATCTGCTTCTTATCGCTTCGACCATCATCTTTTGTATGGTCTTGAAGTCGGACCGGAGAGGTATCTTCTTATTAAAGTTATCTGCAAGAAAGAAGTAAATTAGTACAAGTGTAAACGACTCGGGATACTGAAAGGTATTCGCTTCGAAATATTAGCTTGTGAGGCCATCAGGTCGTGCGTCACAAAATGAATGTTCTTTTTGATCAGTCGATGGTATGACCTCTTCTTTGGAGGTAGCTGATATATAATGCAGATGATGTCGAAGTCGTCAGAGGACAACTCGCACCTAGGAAGAATGCCTTCAAAAAATGAACACAAATGTTAGTTATGATCCGAACCGAAGAGAAATAAACAAGAAACATAGCTACAATACTCACTAAGTGACGAGTACTTCATGGAGACCGTAAGAGGTGCCAGGGGATCTCCCTCCATCGTGTCCCATCTCCCGGTAGCCCAGCACCACGAGCTCTTCCACTCCTTGATGGAGCTCGACAGATCAAGCACGAAAGGACTGTGAGAACCCCAAGAGGTCAGGTAATACCAGCCCCTGGTCTTATCCTCCCCCCCCCCAACTGTTACTTTGGGAATCTAGAGGGTCTGAAAAACATAGAAAGGCATCTCCACCCCAAGTGACACCTCTTTCCATAACATCCAGGAGTCCACCATTTGGCTCTAGGAGTTCGGTTTCAGTTGGGTCGGTGCTAAGCCGTAAGACCTAAGCACCATCTGGAAAAAAGGGTGAATTGGAAGCTTAAGATCAGCCCTAAGGATCGCCTCGTTTATCACCACACACCCTGGCCTAGGGTCGTCAGGTTCGGGTAGGATCAGGTCTATACTATCTGAGATCCTATATTCAGTCCTAAGTCTTTCTAGGTCAGCCCCCTTTAGCTTGGAGGGATAATCTAATGCCCCCCAATGCACAGAGGTATCTGCTGGGTTATCCGGCCTCTTCCAAATGTTCTCCCCCCCAAGTATCACTTCGGCTACTTTGGAGGAGGTCGTCACAATGGGCTTGTCCATCAGCACTAACTCTAGCCCCCTCTCCGAACTAGCACTACCCTCAGAAGCCATTTTCAGAAAGGAAATGTCTCAAATATTTACTGAAACTTACGAGTTTGAGTGTTCCCCAGTCGAAAATGGTCAAAAAGCGGTGTGTGGTCACCAAAAATTTGAATTTCTCGTCAAAAATGCTTGAAGAACGTCGAAAATCGTAAAGAGTTTGAGAGCAAATGGGATTTTCTATTTTTGCAAGAGTGAAAAGCTCTAAAAATGCTCAAGTCCGCCTTTTATAGAGCGCTCTAACTAATCTCTACAGTTGAATTCAAATGCAATCAATCTAGGCCGTTGAAATGAAACGCCAAATTTTATCTACACCTAAGATTTTACTGTGACCCTCACGCTCGCATAAAACGCATCGCCTCGGTCACCACCAGTTGTCAACAATAAATAGCCACAGTAGCTTTTTAGGGAAATGGGCGCTACACCCAACTGTCACCTTGAAAATACGCAACAGCTGTCAAATTATTTAACATCAGATATGCCCGCCTCGGATCGAGCTCCTCACTCGACTTTACAAAATTTAGATGCACCTGACGCGGAGTCTCATGTAGGTCATCACCTCGATCGCTGCGTTCCCTCCTAAACTTTACAAAGTTTTAGCCATCTCCCAACGTATCGTCCCCCGTGGGTCAGCGCACCGGTGGCAGATGAGCTCCTCACTCAACTTTACAAAGCTTAGACACACTTGACGCAGAGTCCCCTGTGTGTCATCACCTCGGTCGCTGCGTTCCCTCATAAACTTTACAAAGTTTTAGCCATCTCCCAATGCGTCGTCCCATGTGGGTCAGCGCACCGGTGGCAGATGAGTTCCTCACTCAACTTTACAAAGCTTAGATGCACCTGACGTGGAGTTCCCTGTGAGTTATCGCCTCAGTCACTGCGTTTCCTGCTAAGCTTTACAAAGTTTTAGCCATCTCCCAACGCGTCGTCCCCTGTGGGTCAGCGCACCGGTGGCAGATGAGCTCCTCACTCAAATTTACAAAGCTTAGACACACCTGACGCGGAGTCCCCTGTGGGTCATCGTCTCTATCGCTGCGTTCCCTCCTAAGCTTTACAAAGTTTTAGCCATCTCCCAAAGCGTCATCCCCTATGGGTCAACACACCGGTGGCAGATGAGCTCATCACTTAACTTTACAAAGCTTAGACGCACCTGACGCGGAGTCCCCTGTGGGTCATCGCCTCGGTCGCTGCGTTCCCTCCTAAACTTTACAAAGTTTTAGCCATCTCCCAACGCGTCGTCCCCTGTGGGTCAGCGCACCGGTGGTAGATGAGCTCCTCACTTAGCTTTACAAAGTTTAGACGCACCTGACACGGAGTCCCCTGTGGGTCATCGCCTCGGTTGCTGCATTAACTGTCTCCCTACGCATCGTCCAGTTGGGCAGCACCTCGATCTCACATAAATTTTTCCCTCACGCAGTAGCGAAGCTTTAGTGCATCTGCCTAGGATCAATGCTTCGGCGAACACATAAGATCGACCCTCAAGTTCTCACAAATCACGGTCCCCATCCCGAGGCATACATACCCGATTGGGAAGACAAGTCCAGTCATGATATAAATATTCATACTTGGACTTGGGGGACCACTGTTACACCCCTATCTGAACCACTTCGGAAAGTCCACCACCACATCATGCGAGGTGTGGAACACTCATCCGAAGTGGTTCCGAAGTGACTTCACCAATGGTGGCGATCTGCTACCACACTACGAGGCATAGGCAATTTTGCGGGACTGACCGAAGCGCCCTCGCCCTCATCCCCGAATTCGAGGCGAAATGCACTCCGGGGACCTCTGTCAGAGGATCCACCGCCAATTTCAGAATGAGATCTTTGTCAAGATCTTTTCTGCCCCTAAGGCTTAAAGTGATTTGATGCTCCATGAGACTAGTTGATATGATGTATCAACTTTATATCAACTCAACTCGGGAGAAGTAATTACCCGCCTACTCTATAGACGCGGCTGATTGACGTCTATGAGCAGACGCCTGATACCGTCAGATGTATACACGTGTCCCACATCCAACGGTTCTCCTCACCTATAAATACCCAATGTTTGGTAAGAGGCAAAGGTAATGAAACTCTTACTACTTAGCACTCCATAGCAAGCAAATATATATATATTCTCCTCCCCACTATTTTGCACAACCTTGGTACTATTCCGATCACCTGAGCCTAACTTGATCGTCGGAGTGTATATGGTCGTCGCTATCCCCACTGGTTCCGACCGTGTGCATCTAATCGTGCGTTGATTGTGCGCAGGAAGAAATATGTGGAGTGTCTATCGGTTGGCCACGTGGAGGGTTCGATTTCCGAGGTCAACACACTCTATATTATATATTGGTAAATTCTCTCCACTCACTGCCTCTCTCAATTTTCTCTCACACAACTCCTTTATCACTCTTTCTCTTTCTCAGCTCTTCTCCACAACGTCGATGGAATCGCCTTCTAGTTTCTTCCAACATGGCGGTAAAAATGGATTGAGTTAGTCCTTTTCTGGATTGTTCCCAACTGCTTGAAGAAGAAGGTTCAAGAAATGGGCTGCATTTTATATTTTTCTCTGGAAGTTTCTTTAAGTTCCGTGCTGTATCTTCAAATATTACTCCTTTCCACATAAGCCGTTTTGAAGGTTTCTCAAGACTTAGGAGTTGAAATAGTTGCCGCCAGAAGGAATTGCTGCCTGAATTTCTAGCACGACATTGTGTCCAACATAGCAAAAGCCACATCACCCAATGCCTTGAAAAGTTAAATCTGGTTGTAGTCAAGGCTCCTGGGCCATGATTCCTATTTGCCGGAGCTAAGATCAAGATAAAAAGGGTGAGCTTGACTTGACTGAAGGAAAAGGGAAAATTTTCTGTGGGGTCATTTGACCCCACATGACCCCATGTGGGTCCGTCCCTGACCGTTGATATTAATATGAGATCAATGTTGGTCATTAAGGGGTGTAAATAATGCCTTATACTGAAACGGTAAGGACATTTTTTCATTCTATTTTTCTGCCCATCTTCTAGAATTCGCTCTCTGAGAGTTCTTCTTCGTATTCTCTTCATCGTCAAACTCTGGTCGGATGAATATGAGATTACTTTGTTGAGATTAAGAGTCTAAGTAATTCTGTAGTTAAAAGAGTGACAGTTAGATGGAGGTTTGGGTTCTTTTGGTCCATAGATGTAACTTCAACTGGTATGTTTGGAGGGTTCAGATTTTCTGAAGTTTCTATGTTGAAATAGAATGGTACAATATCCTGAGCCTATGTTCTACGAGACCTTTGATGCCTTATTAATAAGAAGAAAAATGCCTAATGCACAGGCCCCCTCACATGTTGTGTGAGGAGGTGGGGGTGGGAGTGGGGGATTATTTAAAAAAAAAAAAAAATTACCCATCCCCCTTATAATGTGTCTAGCCTGTACAGGTCCTGTGAACACAGGCCTGTACAGCTAGCATTGTTATATATTTATGGTATAAATATAAAATATGAAAGAAATAATCAAATTAGATAAAGTGCCAAAGTGGTGGGAAATGTGACATTTGTGTGGGACGTCAGGGGTTCGAATCACTCCCCACGTAAATATTAAAACGTCTTGATTTGGGCCTTGGGGCCTTGGGCTTCCTTGACTAGAATAAATATTTTTTTCTTCATTATTTAATGGGTAAAACTAGCCAGTATTTTATGACTGTTTGTTTTTGTAACAACCCACTAACTGCCATTAAAACACCAACTACTCAGTCATTAAAATTCTGCAATAACATGGTGAAGACTGTTACTACCATCTTGCCTATATAAACCCATATCTTGTTTTGGGAAAAGACACACAAAAAGAAAATAGAATCAATCACTCTTTTCATATTGTGAATTTCTTATATTCGGGTTTTTATACCTATTCTGGAGTACAATTGAGAGTTCTAGAAAAATCATTCGTGATTGCTGCATAAGTGGTTTACGATCGTTGTATCCTGGGAGTGATTGTCCACGGAGGTCACAGCAATTATTGACGGGCAATTTCACTTTAGGACATCGTGCTGTCACGAGACTCGATCGATAAGTTTTATATTTCTGCATTATATTGTTCTGATCACTGCTGCAACTAATTATTTTTCCAACAAGCATTTCTCTAATAAGAAGTTGTAACTTCTGTAAATCAATCTTAAATATTTTGTCCTGAACCTTCGAGTTTTTTTGTATATCAGAGCTTCTAGTGGCTGCATTTGGTGATTAATCGAACCTTGGTGGAGAAAAATTAAGTTTATTCTTTTGGATCTAAAAACAAACCCTAAATCTAGGTTTCTGTTGGACAAATCCGTATGGTTCTTAGTGATTTTTGCAACTTCTGTACATTATTGGCGGTTGTCTGGACATCATTTTGTTTATTGGGACTTTTGGTTATCAAACCTCCATTAGAACTAAATAAAACTCTCGAACCGGGGTGCTGTTTATGTTGTTTTGAAGAAATTGAATTGAAATTTGATAACATCTTTCTTACTTATTTCATGCATTTTATCTTCCACTTTCTATGATTTTAACAATTAAATATATAAAGAATTCAACAAAAGATACGCAAAAAATACATAAAATTGGACTACTTTATTTTGCAAGAGCTAAATTGAACATATCATTAGTTGAATTAATATAATTTTGTAAATATTAAAAAAAATTAATTTTAGTACTGAACCGAGGACTCAAATGGAATCGAACTTGAACGGTTCTATAATTAAATTTGCACCTAACGGTCGACTTATTAAATACTCAAAAATTTTGGGCCTTGAACCGAGTCGGACAATGTCCAGCCCTACTCTCCATAACACCACTTTGATTTGCATTTTTCTAAACACTAACTTGAATATTTTGATATTTCTTCATATATTCTATGTTATGGTAATTAATGCTAAGCATCCTTATCTTTCAATATTATTGAGCAAAATGTCCATTTCACACCTAATTTGACTTTCCATTACAACAATTGTATTTTTCTTATCCAGTAACATGACAAATATATGCTTCTATTTAAATAAAACAAAAAAAATAAAATTAAAGAATAAATTGCAATTATACTCCCAAACTTTTAAAAAACTGCAAACGAGTCCAAATAAATTATCAAAAGGGTAGTTTGCACAAAACGTCCCTACCTTTTCATATTATTGTGCAAAACATTTATACATTTTATGTTTTGACATTTTCACTTTATTTTCACATTACATTGCGAAAATCATCATTTTTTTTATCTATTTTCTTAATTAAAAGTTGTAAAATGATGAATATACTCTCCTATTTAAATTAAAAAATAACAAATTGCAACTATACTCTCAATTATTTTTTCAAAAAAGTACAAATAAATTTTTTTTTGCTTTTAATTATTTATTTGAAATTGGAGTAGCATTAAAGACACTACTACATTGCATCTTCTCTTCTGCTATACCATGTTTTTCAACATCCAAAACCAATCTTGTACTACATTTTAAGCAGTAGAAATGAGAAGATTTATAGGACAAAAGTCGTGAAAATTTTCTTATTGTTCAAGAACATGGGTCATGGTTTTCAGATTCTCCACATGATTTTTATCTTCATTTTCATTCTCACATCATATCACTGTACCCACAATTTTTTGGTCGTAAAAGCCTCATTCAATGCAGGAGGGTATCGAGATGAAGATCGAAAGACCTTGATTTTGGAGAAATTAAGAGTTTTGTTGGGACTTAAGAGCTTCCACATAAAAAGACCACCAAATGCTTACTCACCGACACCAGAACCGGCCCCGGGACCTTGCGGGGAACTCAACATTGGAACTGATGCTCCGGCTCCTACTCCGGTGCTGCATCCGCATGGACATCCTCGTCCTCCCTCGCATCACTATCATCGTCCGATGCCTTCTACGCGCAAGATTCAAAATGGTGATAAGGGTACTTCTATGAGAGTTTGGACAGCAATTCTTGTTTCAGTTGGAGTTACCTCTCTAGTATTATGTGCCATTGGAATCTACTGGGGCTGTCGGAATTTTGAAAGACAAAAAAAGAGATCGAAGAAGACTATATCTGTATTTAGCACTGAGGCAGGAATCACAAGTAAATCAAAGTATATGAGTGCCCAAAGTTCTGTGAAAAAGGTAAATTCTAATCCAGGCCCTGACCCTTTTTACCTTGATTCCTTAGAAACTGCATTGGAACCCGAAACATTTTGCTTGAAACTGAATTTGGACACTCAAGACACATACTCAAATCAAGTCCCGGTGAAACAAGAATGCGAGAATGATAGAGATTCAACTGTTGGAGAAATAACCACTGCTCGTGAAATTTCTGAATATAAGTATGAGTTTGATAGCTGTAACTCTTCATCACGTGGTGAAAAAGTAATTACTGAAGAAGTTGATTCAGTCTACGATAAATTTATTCCCGAGGAAGCTAATTCCTCTGATGATGAATCTTTCCATTCTTTTTGTGATTCACATGCTAAACTTTCTAATGCATCAGCTGGTAGTCTTAGTGACAACTTGGAAAATTTCTCCCAAAATGAATCAAAGGTATCGCATTTTTCTGTAGTCACTACAACAGAGAAACCAATTCAAATTTCTCAACTTCCCTTGGCCCCGAGCCAGTCATCCCCTCCTCCACCGGTCGAACATATTTATCCTTCTAAGTCTATCCCTTTTTCAACAAAGAGGATACCGAACCTTTTGAGCTCATCATCATCAGAATCAAAGAAGAATCCACATATTGAATTATCGTTACCCCCTCCTCCACCTCCATGCCCCCCTCCTTTTCCGAAAGGAAATGTTAATTCTCTCAAAGTCCCACCTCCTCCCCCATCTCAGCTCACTCAACGTGCACCATTGGGCAAAGACGGTGCCCCATTGCCAAAGCTTAAACCACTTCACTGGGACAAAGTCAGAGCTGCACCAGATCGTTCAACAGTATGGGACAAGATGCGATCAAGCTCGTTTGAGTAAGATATTACATTATCTCCATTATGATAATGATTTTTCCTAGTACAATTTGTATATGATCATGACATTTTGCGCAGGTTCGATGAGGACATGATCGAGTCACTTTTCGGTTACAACCTCCAGAACACCATGAAGAATGATGAAGTTAAAAGTAAAACCCCATCACCAAGCAAGCATGTCCTGGAGCCTAAGAGACTACAAAATATTACTATACTTTCAAAAGCCTTGAATGTTTCAACAGAACAAGTATGTGCAGCACTAATTCAAGGTAAACAACTTCGATTTGTAATAGTTACACGAACAATTGTAATCCATTAACTAAAAACCTTTTCATTCTGTCTGACTAACAAATGATAGAGCTATGTAATAAGTACTACTTTGATTATATGTTTTTCGACTTTTCCCAAATAGGGGATGGATTGTCATTGCAAGATTTAGAGGCACTGACAAAGATGGTGCCTACTGATGAAGAGGAGGCTAAGCTTGCGAACTACAAAGGAGACAGTAATGAATTAGGATCAGCAGAGAAGTTAGTCAAACAAATGCTTAAAGTACCATTCGCATTTTTAAGAATTGAAGCGATGCTCTACCGAGAAAATTTTGAAGACGAGGTTTTCCATCTCAGAAAATCCTTCTCGATGCTTGAGGTAAACAGTTCAATCGAACAATTTTGCACAATCAAAAGTGTAACCTTCTAAGAATTACCACCTCTGATATTTTATCAGGAGGCTTGCAAGGAGCTCAGATCAAGTCGGCTCTTCCTTAAACTACTTGAGGCAGTGCTTAAAACAGGTAACAGGATGAATGTTGGAACAATACGAGGAGGAGCAACAGCCTTTAAGCTTGACACCCTTCTTAAGCTCGCTGATGTGAAGGGAACAGATGGAAAAACAACACTTCTCCATTTTGTCGTCCAAGAAATTATCAGATCAGAAGGATTTCGAGTATCGGAAAGCATCATGGGCAAGATTAACCAAAGGAGCAAGACCTCAAAAATCGAAGATAAAGAAGAAAATTATAGGAGAATGGGTTTAGATCTTGTATCTGGCTTAAGTACTGAACTCTACAATGTTAAGAAGATGGCTACAATAGACTTGGATGTTCTTGCAAGTTCTGTAGCAAATTTATCAGATGGAATGAGTAAACTGCAGCATCTAGTAAACAAGATCATCAAAATGGAAGATGAAAATGGGAACTTTGTGAAATCAATGCGATCATTTCTGAATTATGGTGAAACGAAGTTAAAGGAATTGCAAGAAGATGAGAATGGAGTCCTATTACACGTCCGACAAATGACCGAATATTTTCATGGAGATGTGAGCAAAGATGAATCGAATCCACTTCGAATTTTTGTAATTGTAAGAGATTTTCTAAACATGTTAGATAATGTGTGTAAAGAGCTTAGAAGCTCGAAAGCAACGCGTAGTCCTAATCCTCTCGCCTCATTCCGATAGATTAGATGGCCTTGTTTGTCTATGGTTTCTCAAATCTCACAATACTTAAATAGAATTTGTGTAATTTGTTCCCAACTTTTAATGAGAATTTCAATTCTGAACGTGAATATGATTGATGGCAACTTCAAAAACAATTCTTGAAATGTCATCTCTGTTGGGCCTTTGAAGTTGGCCTTGCACGACCTTCTAATAGTGTAAAAAAATTCGAATGTCCGATCTAAGTGTATATAAACTGAGACTGCATTCGAATTTACCCGGATGACTAATCAGGGAGAGAAGGCCACTACTCCTCAAGGATTAGTTGGGTGAAGCTCGGACACCTGAGTTCTGCTCCTTAAGGATTAGTTGGGTGAAGCTCGGAGACCTGAGTTACAAAAATAAATAAAAATCTATAGCAATTTGGTGAGAGTTAAACTATACAATTAATCAATATCTTAAGGATCTTGCACGTTGGTATATTAAGTTAAAATTTGAGTTGTGGGTTTATAAGTACTTTGGTCGATAACCTCATAAAGTGAGTTCAATTCGATTTACTCGGGAGTCGGGACAGGCTAAATAGACAAGTTGATCATATCATGGTCTCGTGTGTGACAAACAATATGCACATGGAGCAGAAAGCTATTTGGATGTATCAGGCTACAATTGCCTCTCTTTCTTCTCTGGATGTTTTCTGCTGTGTTTCTATGCATTTATCCCAGTGTCGCGCTAATGCTGTAGCGGGCATAAAAAATAAAAACTGGATCCAAGTTGACATATTCTATTAAAGATTGAGTTGACGAGTCGAGATGAATGTCATTTTTAGCCTTAGGGTAACTTTCATGTGTGGTCCCGGTACTTTTAGCAAAATTTAATTTAGGTCATTAAACTTTAATTTGTATTCAGTTTAGATTTGATTTTCACCAGTCCATGGGGATGTCAATGAGTGCACGCCGCTCATCAACTTGGCCACCTCTCAGACAAGTTGTGAGACAAGCCGAGCCGAGTTAGGAATTTCCATTGCGAGCAGCTCGCTAGCTCGCATTGTCGTATAGATAAGCTCATTGGCTCAACTAGCAAGCCTGTTAAAGACTCGCCACCTATGTGATATGATGATGATTTTTGCGACTGATATGATGGAACCTGCCACTCTGTTTGAGGTAATTTAAGGAAGAAAAGAATTTAGGGCTTTGCCATTTGGACACCCAATTTGTACACTCTTATTGACAATTGTATTGTTGTCAAAAAGTGGTTGGATGAAACAACAGTTTTTTCTTTTTTAAATAAAGGTGTACACCAAGCATGATTTAAAAATGTACGAGCCAAACGTGATTCAAGAATGTAATAGAGGACATGGCGTGATAATGAGTACCTATTTAACAATCATTTTTTGAAAACTTTTTTTATTACGTACTCATTTTCATCAACACGTTCACACAATAAAATATCTGCATATAAATTTGAAACTTTTCTCTACTTTGTAACCACATATTTTCCCGAAAATCACTATTCAAAAGATTATTTTTCCAAATAATAGTTGTCAAACGGGCTAAATGAGAGCGAGATATTGATTTAAGAAATGGATTAATTAATTGGACGAACCGATTCGACTTAACCCCAAGCAAGCTGAGCTTGAAATTCTCTAGACGCTCGTGCTAGGTTTGCCCCCAAGTGAGCACGAGCCAAGTCGTTTGGTGGATCAAGGTTCGGCTTGGCTCGACTTGATTCATCAACATCCCTACTACTCCATCACATGTTGCCTCCCAAAATTGATGAAAATTAATTATTAATCATACCTCAATGAATCTTCTATGTATCACTCATGGCATGCTAATTTTATACTACACCATCATATATCAAAACGTTAAATCAAAATCCACATCTTTTAACCTTTTAATATAAATATATTAACATTACTCCAATTTTATCATTTTCATTTCTAGAGTGTCACGTAGCAGTTGTATAAGATATCAGTTACAATCGGACATGTATTTAAGTAACTTCTCCATAAAAATTAACTGGAAGTTCCGTGACTAAACTGAAACATGCCTCTGATTATTATTCGGAGAGAGAGAGAGAGTGGCATTCATTCTCTGCTGTACTCAATACTCATCAGGCAAGTACTACTTTGAAAAATGCCTCTGATAACCAAGAGAATGTGGATTGGCCAAAAGATATCTTACTTCCTAGAAGTAAAAATATTCCTTCAAATCAATATTTCTAACAAATTTTGAATATTCGGAGAAAATTATTACTAACTTTTTAATAAGAATAAAATAGGGTCTTGGAAATGTGTAGTTAAAATTAATATTTGACTTTGACTTTATAAAAAAAAGTGACTTTTAATGTTATACTTACAGAGGCTATATATATCTCAACAATGTTCAATAAAAGGGTAATTAGTACAAAACGTTCTTACCTTTCAAAATTATTGTGAAAAAAGTATTTACATTTCATTTTTTTTGGCATTTTCACATTTCATTACAGAAAATGTCATTTTTTTAATAAAAAGAAAATGTAAAATGGAAGAAAAATTAAAGAGCAAATTGCAATTATACTCCAAAACTTTTTGAAAAATTACAAACGAGTCCAAATAAATTATTAAAAGGGTAATTAACACAAAACATCCATGCATTTCAATATTATTGTGCAAAACGTCCACATATTTCATTTTTTTGGGATTTTCACATTTCATTGCGAAAATCATAATTTTTATTCATTTTCTCAATTAAAAACTGTAAAATAATAAATATTATCTCATAGTTAAATAAAACAACAATAAAGAAAAGGAAAAAAAAAACAAATTAAAACTATACTCCCAAATTTTTCGAAAAAGCACGAATAAATTTTAAATAAATAATTAAAAGAATAAAAATCAGTTTCTTTTTTTAATTATTTATTTGAAATTTATTTATACTTTTTTTGAAAATTTTGGGAGTATAGTTGCAAATTGTTCTTCATTTTTTTATTTAAATATGATAATATATTTGTCATTTTACAGCTTTTAATTGAGAAAATAAACGAAAATGATGATTTTCACAAAATAAGGGTGAAAATGTCAAAAAAATGAATGGTAGGGACATTTTGCATAATAATATGGAAGAGATGAGGATCTTTTGTGTTAATTACCCTTTTAATAATTTATTTATACTCATTTGCTGTTTTTTAAAAAGTTTGAGAGTAAAATTACAATTTATTTTTTAATTTTTCTTTTTTTTAAATAGGAGGGTATATTTGACATTTTATATTTTTTTTTATTGAGAAAATGACATTTTCTGCAATGATAGGCGAAAATACCAAAAATTGAAAGGTAAATAATATTGAAATGTATGGACGTTTTGTGTTAATTACCAAGGCTGGTCCTGTGATCTTTGGGGCTCGAGATGATGTCCATAAATTGGGCTCCTCCCCACAAAATTAACATAAATGTAAAATTCAACGGTATATCTTGCATTATATTGCTAACTTAAAATTTAACATTAAAACAATAAACTAATATATTATTTCAACGATATATTATACAACCTAATGCCCAATGATTAACCTAAAAGAAAGTACGAAATATCTCAATTATTTCACAATTAGAGTTTTCAATAAAGTTACTATGCGCGCCTATACAATAGTTAATCATATAATAACCAATTATATAAGCCGATCAGACCACCATTATATAAGATGACAAGGTTTCAAACATTTCTAACATATTCAATAACAAGTTAGGGCAAGCTATTGCTAATCTGAAAAGTAGAATTTTAACGAAAATTATGGAATCACACCCTTGAGAATTCCATCGTCACAACTCATAAGCCTGAAATAAAAATTGCATCATTAGACAATTCTCTATTGCTACCTTATGCCAGTCAGGGACGTTAAATAATAAATAGATACCAAACGTTGCAGGTTCAAGTAGGACACACATTCTTGGACCAAGATGTGTTGAACAAATTCCCATTTTCCATTTTGCAAATCCAATAACATTTTCGATTATTTAAGCAAAAATTTGAGCATTATGAATTTATAGAAACAATACAAAATTAAAATGACGTATAAATATGTGACGCAATGTGAAGAGAGAAATTAAAGATGACAAATATTAATATCCATTAATTTTTCGCAAGAATATTGAATAACTAAAAAAAATTTAATCTAATTTGTGATTTTATGAAAGGTTACCTTGCATCGATATCCCATTTATTCGTGTATAGCACATGAGGGAATGGGGATGTCAAAAAGTAATGCAAAAAAAATGTAAAGCAGCCATACAAGCAAGTTTTTCCTCATAACAAAGCAAGGAATATTAATCAATATTTTTTTATTAATTTCCTTCATTCTTGTTTCAGATTATCAGAGAATTTCTCCAATGGATTTCAAGCCCATTGTATTTGCCTTGTTGGGGTTTTCAGCATCGTTCATTTTTCTTTTTCCAGATTTTCGAAGAAGGAAAAAACGACAAGTAGCAGAAGAGAAATTAAAGATTGTATGTGAAACTCTGCAAGAAGCTGAAGAGAGAGTAATAAGATATGAAGAAAGACATGATAAAATTCTTAGCCAAATTTGCTCTTATTATTTGGTAAATGAGAAGCTGGAGGAGGCATTGGTGGGGGCTAAAGATGCCATGAATGATGCCTTGGAGTTTACTGTTGGTCTCAGAAAGTTGCAATTGGAAATCATTACATCCTATCCCTGACTAATTGTGGAAGACCATGTTCGTATTTTTGGTACGATGTACTCGACTAAACAACATTATTATAAATTTGAATTTTGTGTATCTCTTAATTGATTATGTTCGATCGTGTATGAGTTAGAGTACAACCATGCGTTTGGTTGTATGTACTAGCAATAAATTGGACATGTCGGACGTGGGTACATTTGATAGCTATGCCTAAGAATGAACATATAAACAGTTTTAGGACTTCTTTTCTTAGAAAATTAGTTTTTCATATTCTCCTTGAGAATTATTGTTATTATTATTTTGGTTTTGGGTTTTGAAAATTATATAATTCTTAAGTAGCAACAAATCGAGTACAAAAACAAGAAAATAAAAGTAAAACACATTATCAAAAACTAAATAAGCACCTTTTTGTTTCTCAAGTAAAGAGGAAAAAATAAATACAAAGTAGAATTCCTACAAAACGAAACCAATATCTGAAAAATAATAATAACTTGAATTGAATAGATGCTGAAAAGGCACCATTTAAGGTGTACCATCAAGCCTGCCCAAAAAATTTGGTGTTATTTAGTGTTGATTAGCCTAATTAACCCAGAAATGAGATTATTTATCCTGCTGAGTGGGAGATGGAATGTCACTCTGGTTAAGCCTTGCAGCTGCGGCCACAGAGGCTGCTACGCCCCCTGGTCGAGTGCACAGATTCGGGTCGTTTCTCAGCTCAGCGCCTATCACCCCCTCAGCAACTCGACGTGTCACTGGTTTATCTGAGGGTAACTTTGAGCTTGCTTCCTGTAAAAAATGAAAGAAATAAAATTAAAGTCCTGTTCATTGTAATTGTATTGTATTGTTTAGTCTTATCAAATTCTGCATCAAAAACATGCTATGGATAGTTTTAAGGAGCACAACGAATTTGAAATTTAGTTCATTTATATTGTTGAGAACTATCCAATACTTCATATCAAATATGCTTTGCACAATAATAGTAAAGGATGGCACCTCAGCTAAAAACTTAAACTAGTTAATTTAACTAAGTAAATGTATCTCCCGTGGTTACTAAAACTTTTAGATGAGATAGTTCGACATAATATTAAGAGGCGAATGGAGAGGGGGGTTGGGCTTGGCTATAGCCCAGCTCTGACCCAGCCCATAAGCAAATTGGTATGTGAAATTATGAATCTATTGACAAAAATTTGAACTTTAGTTCACCATAACAAATCTTTCTGACTTCGCCCCTAATAATATTATAACAAGTAAAGGATCTAGGTCCAAAAATTGCCATCATCAATTTATGAAAATTTGTGCGTGTGTCAGGCCTCCAACAACTTAATCTTTTTGATGAGATAGTTCATCAAATGCATGTTCGAGTGGATAGATAAAACTAATAACTAATATATAGCATTGCTAGAGAGAGAGTCACCGTAAGAATGTCACCCAGTTTGGTTTTATCCTCGTCTCTTGTCATGCGAGCATTGCGAGTTGCTGCAGATTGTGCAGCAGCAGCAATGCCACCCGGTACTATGTTGGCACGGCCAGTGGCCCTCACTTCGGCAGCTTGAATTGCGGCTGCATCACTATAGTCGACAGGCTTGTGTCCTGCTGTTAATGCTGTAGCTTCAAGTGCTTCACCAATTGTGATGTTGCCTCTTCGTTCATACACAGATTCTGGGGCAAGTGGGGCTGGTTGAATGTCTTGCCCAATAACCTTGCAATAGGGTAACATTAAACCACATCATTTAGTACATATGCAGAAACATATATATTAACAAATGAAACATCGTGTGTACTGATCGAATGGCTAACCAACAATTACTAGCAATTCCGATTCCATATAGACTCGTTACAAGGCGATTTGAGGACCGATTTTTGAGGCAATTTGTTTTAGTAAATCCATATTTTGATTCGATTTAGATTTTTCATTGTCGTTACATTTTGTTAGACGAACAAAGTTAGCCCCCTATTTCGTGGGGATTAAAATCTAATTAAAAATTTGTGATTTGTAACTGTAAAGTCTATAATTACAACTAGTACGTAATTATGACCATAAATTTTATATTACTGTAATCTTAATAAAAATATTTTTTGATTAATAAATCCTAATTAAGACCTGAATTTTGAAATTTTAAAATAATTTTCTTAATTTTGAAATTGTGTGTTATAATGGCCTTGATTCCTTGAATATGAATTTTTACCTAGAAGCAAGATGGGCCTAACACGGCCGCAACTCTTATTTGTCTTGCCCTATTTGGTAGGGATTAAAATCTAATTTTAATCTAAATCAAAATTAAAAATTAATTTTTATTACATATTTCATGGGATTCACAATATTTTAATTGCACATTTCATTAATTTTTATCGAGATTATTTAAAAATCTAATTTTAATACTCACCAAACTAAGAAAAAATTAATAATATGCACGAGAAAAAACCTGTCCACCAATTGCTTCAGAGATTATCCGCTTGCCGGGCACATTAGTCTCAGTGATTACTACACCTTCATCAGCAACAATGTTGCTGCCCGTATCACTGCCACCCGCTGAATGCAGTGCGGTTGCTGGACCTCCTTTCTGTACTTGTCTGAACATGCGATTTTCGGCAGATTGCATTTTTGCTGCAGCATTGCCTTGATGAGGTTCTTGCTGAGATTCAGGCTTCTTGGGTTGTTCTTGACTCATTTTGTTGTGATAATAAGCAGCAAAAGAGAATTAATTATGTGAAAGGAAAAATCAAATTTGGTTTCTTGGTGTTAAGGGATTATTTATAAGAAGATGGAAACATCTATATATACATGCCATTGTTATGTGGCTTTTGGACAGGGCAAAGTGAGACATTTGTGGCAACAAAAGAGGATGTCCCTAATTCACTTTACCCATTTGTGGCTAGAAAAAGGGCAATTGTGTAGTTAATATTTAACTACATTTGTGGCAAGTGACAAGTGAGCCACTAGTGTGGCTAATGGCCAACTAAGTGTCATCAAATATTCTAATAACAATTCTAATTGATAAATCGAAATTGAACCAGTTCTAAAGATCATAGTACTGACCCGTGCATAAGTCATATGCAATTCTCACTTCACTTTTATAATTCATCCTACTTTATGTGTTGGTTTTCCCATCATGCATTACATGCCCATCGCATTGCTACGGGCGACTCAATATAATTAGACTTGCATCCATTGATACCGCATCATGACCAATATCATCTCTATAAAATATAAATTGACCCAAAGGATAAAATGATTTGAGCAAAACAATCCACAACTGGTTCATTGAGCAAGCCAACTTGTAGGGCTATGGTGGCAACGCATGATCAAAATTTTTTTTTCCATAGAAACTTAAATAACATAATTTTCACGTATTTTCAATTTTTATTTTTTTTTATGAATTTGTAATAAGATTGTGCAAATTTTCACTCATCAGCACAGGTACTTAACTTTTTTGTTTTGGGGGATAGTTTTACATAGGCATGACTGACTATTTATTATAATCAATGTCACATAAAGTTTCAATTTGGCTGCCATTAGAAAATTGATTCTTGCCAAAATCTTTCCTAATTTGCCCCTATTTTATTTTCAGTATGTAACAGTAAATTATTGTTGAAATTAGTAAAAAATTTGAATGATTTAATTTGAAGAAGAAGAAATGAGAGTTATTCTATGTTTTAAAGAAGTGAGAAATGTGTGTATTTGGATGATTTCAAGAAGCTGGCATATTAAGTAAGGAAAATTTGAATAAGAATATATTGGTAAAGTAACAAAACAAAATATTCTAAATTAGGTAATAGACTTATATATTTGGGATAAGAGAAAAAGAAAACACAGTTTATATAATTAGGACAAAAGGAGTATTGAAGAAAATACATATTATTATTATTATTGGGAGAGTTTTTCAAAATCTTGTGATTAATGAAAGGCAAATTTTGAGATTTTATATGAGTACTTTTTGTTTAAAAGTTAGTATCTAGAAGTCATTAGAATTTGAATACCCCGAAATTTACCTTTAAAAGGTTTTAATTGAATACATCATGATTTTTGGAGATTTTTTAAAAGTAACTAGAAATCATTAAAATTTGAATATCCCGAGATTTATAGATGTCTTTAAAAGGTTTTAATTGAATACATCATAAATTTTGTAGATTTTCTAAAAGTCTCTAGAAATCATTAAAATTTGAATACCTTGAGATTTATAGATACCTTTAAAAGGTTTTAATTGAATACAACATGATTTTTGGAGATTTGTTAAAAGTCTATAAAAATTTCAATTGAATACACCAATAATTTTTTAGAGAGTCTCAAAAAATCTACATTAAATATCCCTTAACTTTTTAAATCCCAAAAAATCATTAAAGTTTCAATTGAATACACCCTTTTAAACTTCATCGAACGTGCACTAAGTACTTGTTCGGTTAAGCTTTTAAATTATAAGTACATATAAATGAATGATGAATAAATGAACAATATTTGTAATCCTACGAGACATATAGTTAAATGATGATTTGAATGTGTGTAAATATGAGCTTGTAGGCCTTAGACAAGTCCTTTTTTATTGGTGGCAATTGAGATTCGAAAGTCCCAAAATCAATTAAAATCAATGATATATAGTATTATAAGGCTAATCTAATAGGCTGAAAGGATGTTGTGAAAATAACTACTCGTTTATAGAATAATATAAGCATGTTGAAATAATTGAATTGACGACCCAATTTGGACCAAGAAATTATACAAGTTGTTTATTTTGAACGCTAATATATTCCAACAAATGTCAGCCGTTCAAATTCGACTTTTGCTTATACGAATTTCGTTGGAGCCCGCTTAAATAATATAAAGTAACAATTTGAGACTTTTGCATATTTTTGTCGAGAAAATTATATCGACGTGTTTGACAAATTAATAAGATTCTAAAAGGCAAAAGCAAATAATGTTACAATTCTTATGCTTATGCATGATAATTAATAAGGTATTTATTTTAACAATAAAAAACTTACTTTTTTTGTTTGCCCCATTATTCCACATTATAATGAGAGGAATAATGAAATTTTGACGAATGTGTATTAAAAAAGAATAAAAAATTTTGAATTTACATATAATATTATTGTATTGAAAAATGTGTGATTGATATAAAAAGAGGAAAATGAATTATAATTTAACGACAAATAATGAATGTCAAACGGGGCTTAAATTTCCAATGCAGCAGCCCCCTTGGGTATACCAAAATATGTCACTATCTACCCAAGAATTCAGAAAGTTCCAAATGAAACCAAACAAAAATGACACCATTTATCTGAATTATGAGGTCAGCAATATCCTACGTTAATTGTTTGTCACAATTGACGATTAGCCGTTAGAGAGAACTATATGTACAGATAAAGCATTTACAGAAGGCTGACAGATAACACTTAGCAAGAGGTGGGGTGGAATTGGGGTGATTTTTTTTACAATAAAATATTCATGTGGGACACACCTCCAACGTGAGACTTCTGTGAACTTTCTATGAAACCTTATTGTGTATACAAAAATTAAATCGCAGTTAATCATAAAATAGTAACCAATAATATTGAAAATCAATTTAGGTACCAGCTAAAAATAAAAAAAACTAGAAGAAGATAGGAAAATGTAGCTATAGGGTCGTTCAGGATTGGATTTTGAACGGATTATCTATTTTTTCTTGTCGAACAGTATAATTCAATTCAATTCTTATATGGTGTAAAAGTCGTTCAATCAATTTTTTCCAAACTTCTAATTAAGAAAATTTATTTAATTTTTTTGAAAAATAGGAAGTATTGAGTATATTCAAGAACGTGGAATCCCATATGCCCAGTGGCCAACCTTCTGGAGACCAAATGCCTCACGTCAAAAGAGAAATGTAGTGGAAACTTCCATGATCCTTCTGGAACCAAACCAAGCATTTGTTTGGTTGTGTTTAAAAAATTACTTATACACAAGTCAACAAACAAGTGCACAAGTAATATTTCTTACCACGGGACAAAGTTACCAGGAAAATTTTTTTTTTTTTTTTTTTAAATAAAAGTAGCTTTTGAAATTTATCTCAACTTAAAATTCGGATGAGCATGATCTAAATTTGTATGATTTCAATCAAAATAGTACCAAAGCGGATACGATTAGAACTACATATGAATATAAATGGTTCTATTTGCAGTGAACTGAAATTGTCTATTAATGAAATGGTTCGATCTGGTCCAATGCAATATATATTTTAGAAAAAAAAGTGTAAAAATAAACTGTTGTGTAAAATTATTATTTCTCTTATACTTTTTGTTTCATACAAAAATATTGATTATTCTCGATACATTTTAATATTATCATTAATATTAAAAGATTAGACAAATTAATTGTACAATCGAATTAAAATTCAATCTGTAGTTAGCATTGAAAATTGAACAAAAATATCTTAGTTTTTTATTCTAAAAATTAGAAATAATTAAATTTTAGATATAAGTGAATTGGACCAGTTAGTTTGTCTAATCAAGTTCGCTCCAAACTACTCTAGATAAAAATGTATATTATGTTCGAAATCAATGGCAATATTCAAAATTTTAATTTTAATTGATCAAACTTATTATTATTTTTTATTTTTTTTTTATCGATCTACTGTCTGGGACCTACAATTTTCTACGTTTAGGGGCTCAAACACACCCATATCTACATGTTTAGTGGCATCACGGCTTATAAGTTCTTGAAAATAATAGCAAACAAGCAGTGAATTTTAAGCTTGCACAAATTGGCCAAACATATGCTTGCAAGAAAAGTCAGACTTCCCGTTGATTTTTCTCTTGACGTGAACATCACGGCACCTTCTCGGTCCTCTCTCGTCTCCATCCCCTCTCTATATGTCTTCATACATTTGCTTACTCGAATCTAAACTCACCCAAAACTGCATCCCCTAGTCTCCGTTAAAGGGGAAAAGAAAAAGAATAACAATAATTAATTAAGAATATTGATGATTTTGCTTGTTGATCCAAAAACCATGAAGCACGGGTATGTTTTTTTCTCTCTCCTCTTCCTTGTACTGTCTTATGGAAGCAGTATGGCCGGAGCTCAGTCGGCCTCACCGGGATCTGACTCGGGGAACTACAACAGCTATGCAACAAGGTTCACCCCAGCCATGGCCATAATCATAGTCGTCCTTTTAGCGGCGTTTTTTTTCATTGGTTTCTGCTCTATCTACATCCGCCACTGGTCCAGCGGCTCCGGCAGCGTCCGTCAAGCCCTCTCGATGCGCCGCCGTGGTGGCGGCCAGGTAGGCCTCGACCCTTCGGTTATAGAAAATTTCCCCACTTTCTTATACTCCGAAGTTAAAGATCACAAGATTGGAAAAGGATCGCTGGAGTGTGCAGTGTGTTTGAATGAATTTGAAGATGATGAAACGCTGCGTTTGATACCCAAATGTGATCATGTTTTTCACCCGGAATGTATCGATGCTTGGCTCGCGTCTCACTCTACCTGCCCGGTTTGTAGAGCGAATTTGGTTCCCGGTGATGAACCGGCAGACTCGCCAGAGTTGACAAACAGTTTCCGTGAAAGAAATGAAAATATTGGAAGAAGTCAAAGAACCGACAGTTTCAGAAATGAAGAAATAGTCATACAAGTAACCGAATCCGGAGAAAATCAGCCGGACGTGAACCGGAACTCGAGCTTGGAGTTCCCGAACCGGCCGCCGAGGTCCTTATCTATAAAAAGACTAAGGACGTTCAATTTCGGTAGGTTCAGGTCGCACTCTACCGGACATTCATTAGTTCTACCGGAGGACAATCTTGACCGATTCACTTTGAGATTACCAGAAGAAGTTAGGAAGGAGGTGCTGGACCGGGCAATGCTAAATCGGACCAAAAGCTGTGCGACCAGGTTACCTGTGGATGAAGGGAGTTCAAGAAGGGGTTATAGAACCGGTGGAGGAGAAGGAAGCCGTAGAGCTGCAAGATGGTTTGAAAGGTCGAACCGGTGGAGTTTCAATATGGCACGGCCAGTTTTCTCAAGAGCGTCATCAATGAAATCACCTCGGATGGTGGCAGAAAACGGCGAAGGGTCATCAAAAGGAGGTAGGACGCCTGTAAAAATGCCGTCCTTCAAGTGTCTGGAACCTAAGACCACAGATGAAAGCCGGGTCTCGGTTCATTCTCCGGTTTAGACGGTTAATATTTCCCGGTTGAAACATAAATATCATTTTTCATGCGAAGTAGAACTTGTGGAACAGGATTGGATCGTGGTACGTGTAGCCCTGTACTACCAGGGCGCCAAGTGGCACTCCCCTATAGGTGAGGGGCTTGCGCTGTACAACCTTATAATCCAATAGGATTTGGGACCCACATTTCAAAATTTTGCCATTGACCGTAATAGGTTGACTTTGGTGCTCTCCACTCCCTCTTGATGTACATTTTCATCATATATACCATAAACCGTGCCTTGTTCCATTTGTTTTAGTGTTTGCAAAAGATTTGTCTATTTATATATTTTGTTTATCTATTAATTATAAGCTCGTATCATGTTTATTGCTTTATATTTTTGAACATTTCTGATATTCACGAACTATTATAAATATTATCTTGAATATTTTGTTACATGCCTTCTACGACATCGACACTGAATGACATTAATTCTTTTCTCATCTTTAGATGAAATCGCATTTGGGTTCCCATTCAATTTTTTGTGACATTTTTTTTTTTTAATTTTTTTTTTTAATATATGTTGATCCATGGAGTCCATTCAAAATTTTATTAAAGCTTGCATATTATCGCTTTAATTATGGGCAAAAGGGAAGATGATCACTTTTAAGTCATGGAAGCAAAATGGAGTAGAAGCATTTATTCTGACCTTAAGGTATAGTTGATTTGAACATGGGCTGGTATGGTACTTTTGGATAAAGGAAAAATTAGGCCATCAACAGGGTCCCCCACCTGGCCCTGGACGAGCAGAGTAATCTTCGTCATAACCACCATGTAAGCCAATAAAGAGGTGAGCTCAATCGAGAGATTGTAGGCCAAAAAAATTAAAATATGTGGTTAAAAATTAAATTAATTTCTATTTCAATTAAATTAAATTAAATTAATTTCTATTTCATGAGAATTAAAATTAAAGTTTTGATTGTAATTTTTAAAATATGTGGTTAAAAATTTGTGGGACCCATAAAATATGTGATTAATATTGATTGTTTAACTTTGACTTGATTAAAATCAAATTTAATTCAATATCGAAAGGGGGCAAGTCTTTTAAAATTATAATTATGTTCATGTCCCTTTGTGTTGTGCATTTGTTTTCTTGAAACAAAGAAGTGGCTATAAAGACTATATAATTCTTCTCGCCCCGTACAAATAGGGGAGCTCAGTGAACCTCTGTGTTTCTACTTTCGATTACATTGTCATTACATGGAAGAAAAGTAGATGAGGATGCTACAGGCATTGCTTCTTCTTGCAATGACCCAAAACTTGGAATCCATGAAAACCTGCTGAGTTGTTCTTCACTGTGGAAGCTCCATAACCTTAACTCTCCTTAGAATTCTAAGCTTTTTCTAGGGTTTAACTCACAAACTCACAACTCATAGGGTATCTCCAATGTATACACCATTTCACCAAAATGCACCAAATTTTGGTGCAAGTTTCCTCCAATGTGACACCAAACTTTGCACACAAAGTGAATAATGTTGTACCATATTTGCAAAGTGTATAATGTCATTTTTACCCTTGTTTTCCTTTCCCAAATAAATTGATTAAGCCCCCGTTTGGCCTCTATTATTTTTCATTACATTACATTTCATGTTTTTCCCTCCTATTTTCAACAACACAATCATCCATAAAATAATATTACACGTAAATTAAAAACTTTTCATTCTTTTTCAACAACTAATTTTTCAAAAAAAATACTATTTCATCTATTTTCATTTCTACAAAATGGGGGCCAAACGAGTCTTAAGGGTATCTGTGTCATTTGTCCTATATATATTTTTAATACAATAAATTATTATTATTATTATTATTATTATTTGCATTTAAAATAAATTTTAAATGTAAAAAAATGATAATTAATGAATTAATCAAAATTTAAAATATAACAACACATGATTATTTCTTAAAGTTAACACGTTATATATTAAATGACAACATACATACGATATTCTAATTTTATTTAAAGAAAACGATATATTAAAAAAGTACATAGTTTAAATTGCAAAAATTCATTGCTTGTCATAGACAAATCAAGGATAAAGAGACTCACATTCCACTTCAAAATGTATTAATCGATCATTTGTGGGAAGAACATAAGAATTTCGAGAATTAAATTGCAAAAATTTTGCGACTTCATTATATCATAATATCCAAATTCGAAATGTATTGTACTATTTTTTTAATGACATGATTTAATATTTCCGTTGTTGCAGTATTTTTATTAATTGTACTATTTTTTTTATATTTATTGATGAATTTAATATTTTTCATAATTTAATGTAATTATTTATTTAGTAATTTATGTATTTATAAAATAATTAAATAACTAATATTTCAAATAAATAAATTACTAAGAACAAAAAAAGGGGAAGAAAATGATTAAACACTGTTCATTTGGTGTAATGGTTACGAAATGGTACAAATTTTGTTGCAACGGACCTCGTAGAGACAAAACTGCCAACTTCGCTCTGCTCCTCCAGCGTCTGACAAAGTTTTGAACAAAATTGTGGAAATCCCACATGCCCAAAAACAAATTCCCTAGTAAAAGTAAGTTCAAGGTCTTTCCAACAATCTGACTTTAGCCCCCACCAAAGAAAAAAAAAAAAAAAAAGGAAGGGAGAGAGAGACTTCAGTCGATGGTAAAAGTAAGAAATGTTAGGGTATTTTGCCTTCGATTTTCCGGTCCATAATTATCACTTTTTTATTCTAAAAAATTAATTGCTTACTAAGCATGATGTCTAGAAAATCAAAATTATATAAATATATATACATTTTACCATAATGAGAATAACATTGTCAATTTTAAAATATTAAAAGAGTTATAACCCTTCAAAATAAAACTTTTCGTATAGGATAAAACCTTCTGTCCCGACTTGGGGACAAGGCTGAGGGCATGACACCCCCTATTGGAGGGGCGCCTGTCAAGGGTAGCCTTCTTTCGTAGAAGCTAAGCAATTCTTTAATTAAGTTAGACATTTAAATTTTTAAATAGAAGTGCTTTTAGACCCTCAAAAAGCTGTACCAAACACATAAAAATTAGTGCAACTAGAGTTTACAAGAATGCACACAACCAAGTGAATCAATGCACACAACACTAATGTGTTTTTTATTATGATTTTTTGGTAGATTATTTTTCCTTTTTTGATAACGTGATAGATACAAATGTAGCATCATAAGGTGATATTAATATTGGTTTTGAATAGTTATTAATTAGAAATTTGATATACCTCTAATATTTTTTTTTTCATTTTTGAATTATCCAAATAAACATGCTGACTTGCTGATGAATAGAGATGGCAGTGGGATGGGCAGTGGGCAGTGACTTGTCCCGTTGTTGTCCTTTTCTTTTCTTTTGTTTTTGTTTTACATTTTCAAAATTTCGAATTATACTATTATTAGAGAATAAAATATAAATTCAAAATTTTAAAATTCATAACAAATAATGCTTAAATTAACATTTTTTTTCCCTTTTTTTAACTTCTTTATGGGACGGGGCATCCCTCCACCCATTGGGGGGGGGGGGTTTTGGCCCCAGTCAAGATTGGCGGGTTTTTTTTTCCATCTCTATAACGATGAAGGGTGTTGAATTTGATTCGGCTGTAGAGTTGGCACCAAGATTATCAGGAACTTCTTTTTTTGGGAATGATCTTTTGTCACATCTCGAGTTATGGGGTTTCGTGCTTTTAAAATTGCTTCTTGTCTTCTTCCCACAAATTATGACAAATGATGTAGTTTGAATGCGACTTTAAGATGTAGGAGAATGATTGCGATTTAGGCTCGTGTCAATATTTAGAGCATGTTTGATGCTACTTTTCATTCAAATGTTAGAGCATGTTTGATTGGTCGAATTCCACTTCTTCCAATTTTATCTATTTGATACGATTTAATTTTCATTGAATTCCATTTTTTTACTTGTCTTGGGAAATTGTATTTTCTTGATTTTTAAGGAAAATCAATTTCCACCAATATAGTGGAAATTGGTTTTCCAACCTACTGTTCACATTTGTTTGTTGTTTTTTTTTTTTTTTTACCTTCCATCCCTTAGGGATCGAGAAACCGTTGAACATGAAATCAGTAATGGCTTCTCTAAAGGCTCCTTGGAGGGGAGGGGCAAGTCTTCACTTTTTATGGCAATTTTCATTTAAGATAAAGCCAAATGAACACCAAAAGATAGATAATTTTCTTGATTTTTTTTATTGACAATGGAAACAAAATTCATTCCTAATACCAATAAAATCTATCCATTTAATTGACAATTTTCATGAAAAAAATAAAGTCAAACGAGTACCAAAAAATACTTTTATTTTAACATCTTTCACGTGGAAAATTATACTAATCAAACACAATAATTTACAATTCTTAGGAAAACAATTTCTAGGCAATTCAATTCCCTAGAATTCGTTTTCAATTCAATTCAATTCCATCTTTACAATCAAACAGACCCTTAATGAATTGTTGGATTGTCAGTAGCTCTAATTGTTGACTTCCTTCACACTACAAGACAGACGTGGAATTCACTAATGGTAAAAAATAAATTTTAATTTTGCAAATAGTAGAGCCAAAGAGGCGCCTAGCCTTGTTTTAACATTTATTTGTTCTTCAAATTCATTTTTAATCACTCATTTTATGGGATTTACTATTTTTTTTTTCAATTATTCAACTACTCATTTCATCGAAATTTTATCAAAATCAACTAAAAGTTTAATTTTAAACAAAATTTACAGGGGCTTATCTTCAATAGTCTCTGACCAGTAAAATGTTATGGAAGGTTAAAGAAGAGAAAAATGTAAGGACTAATTATCACATCTGGTATTGAAGAAACTAAGACTTTTTAGACTTGGTTAGATTTTGATTAAAGCTATATGTACATAACCATATTTCATGGAAAACATACAGACTACTCGCATGTGATCGGATCCACCTTATTAAAAATTAACCCAAAAATACTCACCCACTCCTGCTCGCGTGTGTCTGTAAAGGCCCGAAAACTTTTGGCACGTACTTATAGTGCCTTTCTTATATTTTACATCTTTCAAATTAGAATTGAAAATTTTCAGATCCACAATAGGATAAGATCTCACACAATTAGATGAGATCCTTTGTTGATTAGACCAGACCATGAATTGAGATATGATCTAGAGTTTATTGAATGGATCCTTCCATTGTCATATCAAGTTATCATGTCCAGCAATAAGAAAATTTCGATATCAATGTATTGAAAGATAGGATGGTCAATGGTACGACAAGTTAGATTGTGTAGAGGGTCAAATTATTTTTATTTATTTATTTTTGTTGTTACACGAGGGTTGAAAATTCATTGTCAACAAATACAACAACAGAATTCTACTAAAAAAAATTTGACATATTTTTGGTTATTTTTCTGTGTGGGCCATATTGGCCGTGCAGTAGAAACTTCGAATACTCGGCTTTTACCAGCTACCGACTAAAGTCTTCTCTTTCTCCTAATTAGACCAAAAATTATCCGACCATTAGAGGCCACCGCCACTGCCCGCCGCGACTTCGAATCCAAATGGGCATTTCGTGGAGTAAAAGGCACCGTTACGACCAGCCTTACCAGAATCAAGTTAATGACCACCACCAACAACCTGTCACTCCATCCTCCTCTTCTAGCCCTCCTCCTCCTCCGGTCAACCCTCTTGAACCACCGCCACAGTCTACATCAGCATCCAATACTTCCCGACCACAATCACCACCCCAACCCACTGAACCACCAAGCTATTCCTTCGCAGCCAATGCACCTTATCATGCACCCTCTTCAACACCACAGCACCTCCCCCCTGCGCTGCTCCCTCCGCCACTGCCTCCTCCTCCATATCTTCCTAATTACAATTATAATCAGAACTACTCTAATTTCTATTCTAGGCCGATGCATATCACGGGTCAATACTCCAACTACCGTCCGTATTTCATCCCCCCTACGAGGTGGGGTCCAATCCCTCCGCCGCCGCCTCCAGTGCCTTATGTTGATCACCAGAATGCCAAGAAGATCAAGAATGATGTGAATATTCACAAGGACACCATCAGGCTTCAAGTGGATGAGCTGAACCAAGATTACCAATTGGTAACCTTCACTTTTGATGCCTTGGTTGATGGAAGGTATTTAAGTCTTGCTCACATATGCTTATACTTGATTTTATTCTTTTTCTTTCGGTTTTCTGTTAATATATGTGATATTGTATGCTTGTGTTTGATGTGGATGGTGATTTTTTTGGCTTGATGATGATGTGGTTTTGTCGTTTGCCTTTGACTTTGATGGTTAAGGATCTGAAATGTGTTACCGGCCTCTAAAGGGAATATTTTAAAGGTTTAAGGATGTGATTGATGTTAAAAACTATAAGAATCGATTGATTGCTTGTTTAGAATTGATTTGAGATGGGAGAAAACTGATTACTGATTACTGAAGTAGTCTATCCATTTCAAATTAGAACTTGAATCAATTACAGTTCTAGGCAATCTGAGCATCAAAGTGCTAAGAGATAAAGCTAGTAAGAGAAACATTAGGATAAATAATTGGTTTTCTATCCCTAGCACCCAGCCGATAGAAGACATAAACTCACTGGTGCTGAGGCGAGGAAAAATGATTTCCCTAAGTTAATATCGTGTACCATATCCGGTTTCAATTTTGAGAAGCTGTGATGAAATTTTATACAAGATGCTTAGAAATATCTAGTTAGTGTTGTGCAAATTGCAATCATGCTGTTTTAATGAAGAGTCTTGCAAATTATTTTTGCATCTAGTCATTAAAAACCTAATATTGTACATGAGAAAGATGAATTCATGTAAATTTTGTTTATATGAATTACATATATTAAGTCTATTTGGCTAACATATTACTTATTTGCACTAGCTCTATGCTTCAAGAGAAGCTGTGAAAGGATCACAGAAAATGGATGTGAATATTCAATTCTGGCACTCAAAAAAATATTATAATTTCTTCTATTGCCCTGTTTAATAGTAAAACCTTCTCAATATTCTTATCTCAGCGAAATTGAACTTGTGGAGATGATGTTTCTTAATAATTTAACATTTTTCATACAATATTGGAGGTACAACAGTCCCTTAAAGTTTCACTTTTAACTGTGTATACAATTTGTCTGTTTGGGGCACTTCTCCACTTAGCACAACCAATCTTAATCCTTTTACATCTCTTCCACTATCTCCCTTCCCATTTTTATATTTTATGGCCTCTAATCTCAACTGTGCCTCAAATGAGTTCTACATTTAATAAACTCACACTCAATTTACTTGGTGTCACATTGTTTTACTTTGAATTGTTGTTTCAAGATGTTCTCTCCACAACTCCAACTAAGAAACAAGTGCCATTCTAGCTTCATCCACTAGGATGACTTGACCGGTGACCCACAAAGAATATGGATGATAATGTCTCATATGTAATTAGTTTGTTAGTACATGGTAAGAATAAACAAATGTAGGCTTGAATGGGACCCTTGATGTGGCCATATAGCAATAGGGAGATCGCTACTCTACTTTAGTTTTTAAAGTGGTCATATTTCCCTTGCACAGATCTTTAATAATATTGACAGGACCAGTATAACTCCTTTCTTTTGTAAGTTCTACCATATTGCTTTTTCTTATGCTCTATTATACATCTTCACTAAATCAAGTAAAATTGCGTGAAGGTTTTCCTCCTCCCTCTGTCTGCTCCACTAGTCTTTTTAGCAAATAAATAGCTTATACATCATATATCTAAATTAATTTTCTTAAAGTGTCATTTCAAGATTAATTCGTGTCTCAATCACTCTCTCCAAGGTTCTATTGTCTTTTGTGAACTAATTGCCATGATAATTTATACAATTTTGAATATCGTCTTTATTTTTAGAAATGGCTTTCCCTTCAATCATCTAGAATCATTTTGGTTGAGATTACTTGGTTAATGAATATATTCCAATATCGTCTCGACACTTTCAAACCTCAATAGGAATATCATCTGGTGTAAAACTTTCCCAACATCTATGTTTTAGGGCTTCTACAAAATATCTTCGCTCTTGCTAAGGTTATAGCTTCATCTACCCAATATTATGGTATGTTATACTGTGTATAGAAATATTATATTCCTTTATTTTATCTTTGCTGTTACTTAGATAATATCTTCCCCCCTCCCTCAATTTTGTTCCCCTTTCCAACTCGGGACATCCAAATTAGGTTTCTGCTCCCATGAAATGAGTTGCCTTTCTTTACTGATTACTATGGATATATGTACATCAATTAAAGTAGAAACACAATAATACAAATATTAACTCATAAAATGATATCCATTGCATGGACTTCTTTACGTTGCCATCAACACTCGGCTATTTGATCTATGTAAATGGTAACATTAAACAATTTTAGAAGAGATGGAGGGGGAGTGCCCAATGCTTGACCCATGGAGTAAACAAAAATGGAATTTGTAATCAGCTGAATTTTCTTGTCTGGTGAACAGCAATAGAATTAATTGGACTGTGGAATTATAAAGTGGGATATATTTTGGTTACAGTGAGATAGTTCTTTAGGGCTCTGATGCTTGGACTCTTTGAAATAGCAGGAATACTTAATCTCTTTTTGAATAGTAGATTATACTACTTTGACTATATCTTTGACCATATGAGTTGCGGACAATTTTTTTCCTTTAAATAAGTAAAATACAACTAATTGGCATCCGGAAAAAATTGCAACACTTTCCTTTTTTAGTAATTTGGTCCCTAATCTTTAAAAGGGTATAAGTTGATCTTTTAGTGTTGAATTACACTTAACATAATTAGTTTTTATTTGACATTAATTGTGCGAATTTTCGCTAAATTGTCATTGGGTCTTCATAATTCATAAAAATATATCATAAAATTGTATGTTGAATGCTTGAATCACACTCAACGTATTTAGTTTTTATTGACAACAAATGTGAGAATTTTCACTCAATTGTCATTTGATCTTCACAAAATATATCATAAAATTGTCAGTTGATGATTTACATATACTTGAATAGTTTCGGTCCTTTATTGTTCACCTACAATGAAATATAGGTGTGAATAGTTTTACCGAAATCGAACCTTTCAAGGCCCAACAAAAGTTTGCAAGGTTGAAGTAGCGAGTACTCTACTCAATGAAATTATTTATTTGAATAATAGAATCATTTCACTCTCACTTATAGCTATTTTTGGTCGTACTTTACACACTGTCCAACTCACATAACTCTCTTCAAGTGCTGCATGCATGACAACAATAATCAGAATTGGATATTATTATGTTAGATGATATTAGATATTATTTGGTGACTTATTTGCAATGTTTTAATAAAAGTGTTAAAATATGTTTTTTGACGATAATTTTTATTGTCAGCTCACGAATTTAAAAAAATATATATTATGCATGTAATTGAATCGGAACTTGCATTTAGTTTCAGTAAATGTGGATCGAAATAGTTTCATTTACGAAATATTCGAAGTGTAATGAATGATTTTGGTTATTGAAATACCCTGATTGACTCACCGAATGTCAAGCCTAAGAATGGGTTGAGATCAAATTTTACTTTTTTCTTTAAAGTTGAAGATGGACTTGCTATATACGTGATACTTTAAGGACCAAATTGAGTTTTATTAGAATCTATTATATTGTTACAATATTTGCTAGTAATACCTATAGTATGATAAATGTTTGTTTAATAAGAGAGAGGACAAATAGTGGTACTTTAATGGCACATCAGGAAATAATAATTATTTTCCGTGGGCCATTTTATCATTGATCAAAGATTTTAGAATCTGAGTTTAAATTTTAGAATAACTTACAATTACTATTGTGGAATGCTTTATTAATAAAAAAATAATTTGAAATTGAATATTTTTAAAGATAAAACATTGCTTTTTAACTAAAAAAAAGTAGAGAGGCTGTACTACTTGGCTACACCCATGAGTGTGACCAGTGATGATGGTCCTAATGGGTATTCATTGATCTCTTTTTGAATTGTAGAGTAGATTACTTTTACTAGAAGTTTGACCAAATGAGTTGCGGACTATTTTTTTTCCTTTAAATAAATTAAATACAACTAATTGGCATCCGGAAAAATTGCAACACTTCGCCCAGCTTATTCCTTTATTACTAATTTGGTCCCTAATCTTAAAAAGGGAATAAGTGGATCTTTAATGTTGAATTACACTTTAAAATAATTAGTTTTTATTTGACATTAATTGTGCGAATTTTCGCTAAATTGTCATTGGGTCTTCATAATTCATAAAAATATATCATAAAATTGTATGTTGAATGCTTGAATCACACTCAACGTATTTAGTTTTTATTGACAAAAAATGTGCAAATTTTCATTCAATTGTCATTTGTAATTCACTAAATATATCATAAAATTGTCAGGTGATGATTTACATATACTTGAATAGTTTCGGTCCTTGATTGTTCACCTACAATGAAATATAGGCGTGAACAGTTTTACCGAAATCGAACCTTTCAAGGCCCAACAAAGTTTGCAAGGTTGAAGTAATGAGTACTCTACTCAATGAAATTATTTATTGAATAATAGAATCATTTCACTCTCACTTATAGCTATTTTTGGTTGCACTTTACACACTGTCCAACTCACGTAACTTTCTTGAAGTGCTGCATGCATAGCAACAATAATCAAAATTGGATGTTATTATGCTAGATGATATTAGATATTATTTGGTGACATATTTGCAATGTTTTAATAAAAGTGTTGAAATATGTTTTTTGTAATATATTTCATTTCTTCTAAATATTGGAAGACAATTTTTATTGTCAGCTCGTGATTTTTTTGAAAGTATTATGTATATAATCGAATCGAAACTTGCATTTAGTTTCAGTAATTGTGGATCGAAATAGTTTCATTTACGAAATATTCGAAGTGTAATGAATGATTTTGGTTATTAAAATTACCCTGATTGACTCACCGAACGTCAAGCCTAAGAATGGGTTGAGATCAAATTGTACTTTTTCTTTAAAGTTGAAGATGAACTAGCTATATACGTGATACTTTAAGGACCAAATTGAGTTTTATTAGAATCTATTATATTGTTACAATATTTGCTAGTAATACCTATAGTATGATAAATGTTTGTATAATAGGAGAGAGGACAAATAGTGGTACTTTAATGGCAAATCAGGAAATAATGATTATTTCCCGTGGTCCATTTTATCATTGATCAAAGATTTTAGAATCTGAGTTTAAATTTTAGAATAACTTACAATTACTACTGTGGAATGCTTTATTAATAAAAAAATAATTTGAAATTGAATATTTTTAAAGATAAAACATTGCTTTTTAACTAAAAAAAAGTAGAGAGGCTGTACTACTTGGCTACACCCATGAGTGTGACCAGTGATGATGGTCCTAATGGGTATTCATTTATTGGTCACATCTACACAACCCCCCAAAAAAATAATTAAAAAAAAATCAAACAAGATAAAATAAAATGCCATTGAAGATTTGGTAAAATTAAAAATATTTTTTCCCTTGTCAATGGACGATTACATATATAATTTGATAATCAATAGAAATTCCAACCATATCTTTTCCTTTCCCCTTTTGTACCCGTAATTTGATATTATTTTGTTTAATTATGTTGCCCGTCTAAGTACTTTTGCATGGGTTTTGATTTGAATCTCTAGATCGAATGTCACACTTTCTCATAGGACTTGGGGTTGGCAAGGGTGGTCCTTGGGTTTGGGGTAGTTGAAAAACGGGACTAAGGGTTTAGTTAATATTGAACGATCATTTTGAATAGAAATCGTCTGTAATGACCTACATTGTCTAATAATAATAATAATAATAGTCGTGGATAAAAGTACAAAGTGAGGTAAAAGTGGGAGATTGCAACTAAAAATTTAACAATCGAGATGGGTCAAGAAATGAGGTGAATGTTATATGACTTGCATTAAAGATAGGTAAATTTATTCAAATGAGATTTCATCGTAAACTGAACATAACAACACACAAATGTTATTTCATAATTATAATCTCTAGCTTTGTCTAATTTATGTTATGTCGATCATCGAGACGATCACTAAAGTAGTATTCCAAAAAGATAATTTGCTGCTACTACTCGTGGGGTCTTTTTGGTCGGTATTCAAACCCCTTTTGCACAAAGGTTTTCTTGAAAGGCCAATTTATAGTCCTTATGGGGTTAAGAAATAATAATTTAGGTTGGCACTCGGCAAAGAGGGGTCCAAATACACACAAAACCAATTTTTGAACAACTTTTAATTTGTGTTTACACTCTTAGTGCCCATCATGTTGACTTATAATTTAATTTACTGTTAAGTAATTTTATTATTATTATTATTATTATTATTATTATTTTTGCATGAAGCTTGGAGGGGAGATATGCAATGAAATCGAAGGAGCAATATCTAATAACATGAAAAATAATTTTTTTGATCAATTGACGTGTATACCAGTTAGTTCAATTAGAGGTGTCAAAATAGACGCGACTCGATACAATACTTTTCAGCGTCACTGCGTGTGTGTTTAATACTGACTTGTAGTTAAAAAACAAAAATCGAAAGATAAAAATCAAAAAATTTCTCTGCCAGCCGGTGCTTGTCCATGGTCTGAAAGCATGTTTCGCTAAGCTTATAGAGTGATTATAATCTCAGACAAACAGGCCATTGTATCAATTACTTAATGTCTCCGTACTTTGACCAATCCTGCAATTTACTAAAACAGGAACTATTGCACGGTTTGTATCCATCATAGGTTAATTTCATCTGTGGTAACTGAACTTTCAGAATAATCTTATTTAGGGCACTAAACTTTAATTCAGTTTCAATTGGTCGATAAACCTTATTTTAATTTCAAATTCACAGCACCATAAGGAATTGTGTCCCGAATTGATGAAACTACTTCATTGACAATGATATTAAAATGCATATTCGATTGATCATTTCATAGCATGTTGTGTCGTTAGAGAGGCTGTACTACTTGGCTACACCCATGAGTGTGACCAGTGATGATGGTCCTAATGGGTATTCATTTATTGGTCACATCTACACAACCCCCCAAAAAAATAATTAAAAAAAAATCAAACAAGATAAAATAAAATGCCATTGAAGATTTGGTAAAATTAAAAATATTTTTTCCCTTGTCAATGGACGATTACATATATAATTTGATAATCAATAGAAATTCCAACCATATCTTTTCCTTTCCCCTTTTGTACCCGTAATTTGATATTATTTTGTTTAATTATGTTGCCCGTCTAAGTACTTTTGCATGGGTTTTGATTTGAATCTCTAGATCGAATGTCACACTTTCTCATAGGACTTGGGGTTGGCAAGGGTGGTCCTTGGGTTTGGGGTAGTTGAAAAACGGGACTAAGGGTTTAGTTAATATTGAACGATCATTTTGAATAGAAATCGTCTGTAATGACCTACATTGTCTAATAATAATAATAATAATAGTCGTGGATAAAAGTACAAAGTGAGGTAAAAGTGGGAGATTGCAACTAAAAATTTAACAATCGAGATGGGTCAAGAAATGAGGTGAATGTTATATGACTTGCATTAAAGATAGGTAAATTTATTCAAATGAGATTTCATCGTAAACTGAACATAACAACACACAAATGTTATTTCATAATTATAATCTCTAGCTTTGTCTAATTTATGTTATGTCGATCATCGAGACGATCACTAAAGTAGTATTCCAAAAAGATAATTTGCTGCTACTACTCGTGGGGTCTTTTTGGTCGGTATTCAAACCCCTTTTGCACAAAGGTTTTCTTGAAAGGCCAATTTATAGTCCTTATGGGGTTAAGAAATAATAATTTAGGTTGGCACTCGGCAAAGAGGGGTCCAAATACACACAAAACCAATTTTTGAACAACTTTTAATTTGTGTTTACACTCTTAGTGCCCATCATGTTGACTTATAATTTAATTTACTGTTAAGTAATTTTATTATTATTATTATTATTATTATTATTATTTTTGCATGAAGCTTGGAGGGGAGATATGCAATGAAATCGAAGGAGCAATATCTAATAACATGAAAAATAATTTTTTTGATCAATTGACGTGTATACCAGTTAGTTCAATTAGAGGTGTCAAAATAGACGCGACTCGATACAATACTTTTCAGCGTCACTGCGTGTGTGTTTAATACTGACTTGTAGTTAAAAAACAAAAATCGAAAGATAAAAATCAAAAAATTTCTCTGCCAGCCGGTGCTTGTCCATGGTCTGAAAGCATGTTTCGCTAAGCTTATAGAGTGATTATAATCTCAGACAAACAGGCCATTGTATCAATTACTTAATGTCTCCGTACTTTGACCAATCCTGCAATTTACTAAAACAGGAACTATTGCACGGTTTGTATCCATCATAGGTTAATTTCATCTGTGGTAACTGAACTTTCAGAATAATCTTATTTAGGGCACTAAACTTTAATTCAGTTTCAATTGGTCGATAAACCTTATTTTAATTTCAAATTCACAGCACCATAAGGAATTGTGTCCCGAATTGATGAAACTACTTCATTGACAATGATATTAAAATGCATATTCGATTGATCATTTCATAGCATGTTGTGTCGTTACATTTTAACCTTTTCATTCAAAACACTATCATGACTCTCATTTTATATTTTCATTGCTAGGATATAAAATAGCGATCATGGGGGAGATCAATTAAAAAATGTACATGTCAACTAAGCCATTGGGAGATCAATTAAAAAATGTACATGTCAACTAAGCCATTTTGTATCTATTTAGGTAATGATACGTGACGGGATGTAATACTAATAAACTTTGAAGCTAATTTGAAGTTGGATGATAGCCGATGAAATTTACACATTCAGGATTGATTTTCCAGGAACCATCAAGTCTAACCAGCTAAAGTCACGTTACAGTGACAAACGTCACGTGATATTTTATTATTGAACTATTTAAATACAAACAACTTTTTTATCAAATAATCTGTTAGCACCTTAGAATTATATAACTGCATTTGTTAAATCTCTTCAGGTAAAGTGGCAAAATCGGACCAGCCAAATGAAATACGGTAATAGTACTCTGTCCGTCTGCACTGAGGAAAGGAAATCAACCTAACCCAGTTAGACAAGACAACTATTAGCTGTCTGTCACTGGTCAAATGTCATCTTTTATTGTGTCTGTGTGCCTATATAAAATATTATATATATAGATATTTAGATCCACTCAAGAAGAAAGCTCATATGGACAATGCACTAGAAGTAGAAGCAGCATAGTTGTTTTTTTCTCTCTTTTCGAACCATTCAACCAACAGTACAAAGGAAACTGCACTCTGATTAAGTTACTTAAAATTCTCTGCAAACCCTTTTTTTCGCTTGGCCTATTTCGCTGTTTTCTTTCAGATTAAGCTTAACAGAATGAATAAGCAAGATATGTTGAAGATCCAGGTATTTTAAAGCTCTATGCTTTATGAACGTCGTGTGGGTTATTTGATTTATTCATAGTTTTGCTTATATAATAAATGTTTATTTTGCTTCCTACAGACTTGTGTTCTGAGAGTTAACATACACTGTGATGGTTGTAAGCACAAGGTTAAAAAGAAACTGCAGAAGATTGAAGGTAAAATTGAGTTTTTACCATGAAATCTTTATGTTTTTTCTCATAATGTAACTCTGTCTGTGTTCTCGGTTCGGGCTAAAGGCTTTGTCCAATGAGAACCGGCACAAAACTTCAGTCAAATTTTATGACATGAATCTTAAGTGAACATAGTAAATTTGTGTAAAGGGCGGTGTAAAACTTAGTCAAATCTTGTAACACGAATCTTCAGGTGAAAAAAAGATGTCTAGACGATTTTAAATTTACTGGAAACGAAACTTGGTCGGGTGTTGTTTCTATATGTTCCCACAGCAATTTGCTTCGATTTTACTTATTTTCTGGGCTTAATTACTCTTTTAGGAGTATATTCGGTGAAAATTGATGTGGACCAAGGGAAGGTGACAGTATCTGGAAATGTTGATCCAGCAACACTTATAAAGAAGCTTGATAAGGCAGGTAAGCATGCCGAGCTATGGGGAGCACAAAAGGGTCCTAATCTATGGAGCAATCAGTTCAAAGACATTCAATTTGACAATTTTAAGGGTGAAAAAGATAATAAATCCCAAAAGGGTGGGAAGAACCAACAAAAGGGTGCAAATCAAGCTTTTCAGGAGATGCAACAGAACAAAGGATTTAAAGACGTGAAATTTCCGGGCAAGGACCAAAAATCTGTCAAGTTCAAGTTGCCCGAAGGCGAGGAAGACGATGATTTTGATGAGTTCGATGATGAGTTTGACGAGGATGATGATGAGTTCGATGATGAGTTGGACGATGATTTTGATGATCACCACCATCAACCCAATAAAATGATGAATAAGGGCGGCGGCCGCGGCCAGGGACTACATGGGCCTAATAAAATTAAAAATGGCCCTGCAAAAGGTAGTGGTGGTAATAAGGGCAGAGATGGCAAGAAAAGCAGTGGTATTGATATGTTTTTTAAAGGCTTAACTGGAAAAAGTAAGCATAAGAATGAAAATGAAGGGAAGGGAAATCAAAATCATGGTGGTGGCAAAAATGGCGGAGTTGCAAAGGGTGGCAAGGGTACGAAGGATAGTGGTTTTGGTGAGAAGAACAATGATAATTGGGGTAAGAAAGGGGGCGAAAATTTTAACGTGGGCCAAAAAATGGGCAATAAGCAGCAGGGGTTCGATGTGATTCAGAAAGGCAGCGCCGGAGGTAGAAATATGGGTCCAATGGGACAGATGGGTAGCTATCCAATGGGTCAAATGGGGAATATTCCGGCAATGCAAGGATTTCCAGCTATGGCCGGTATGAATTCCGGTCACTACCAAGGGATGGGACAGGGAAACCCGTATATTATGCAGCAAAACATGGCACAGATGATGATGAACCAGCAGCGGGCAAGTGGCCACGATATGTACCATCCTATGATGTATGCGCGCCAACAACCGCCGATGAATTATGGACCGCCTCCTGGTGATCACTATACTCACATCTTCAGTGATGAAAATGCTACTGGTTGCAATATCATGTAAACTAGCAGAATGTGATTTTTTTTTTTTTTTTTTTTTTTTTTTTTTTTTTTTTTGGTTTTTTTTTTTAAACCCTTTTTCAAAAAAAAAAAAGAAAACGCGTTTTCACCGTTTTAAAAAATCGAAAAAAAAAAAAAAGAAACTATTTCACTCATTAAAAATTGAAAGAGAGGGGGCCAAATGGGAGCTTATAGAAACTACCTATTATTTGAAAAATATTCATACAGTACTTTTGAATAAGAGAACATTACATATATAAGGATATGAGATGGTTGCAAGGTACAATTTCAAAAATAAGAAATTAGGTTTATTATTTCAACTATCATGTCTTAACTAAATTCTATAAATTAAATAATTAATTAAAAAATATTTTAAAAGGTTTGAACTTTTGTCAATTGTGCTATGCAGTGTTATCCAATAATAATTATGCTTGGTGTAAAATCATGGATGAGAATTTCGTTTACAAAATGTAACGTGGCATCATGTAATTGGATAGTTTTAACAAAACTCTTTGGTAGCCAACAGTTTTTTGCCAACACACTGCATTATCCAATTCAGAGTGAAACATCTCCTAAAGAATATTTCCAAGGACTAAAGACAGCATTATTTGGGTAAATGTAATGAGGAATAGAGAAGGTTGTGGTCCTCAAAGCTTTTGATAAGCCAGCCACGTGCATATAATTTCGCCTTGTTTCTCAAGAGAACTTTAAGAAAGAAAATCTTTGGGTAGGTTGGAGTTGGATTGTTGGGTACTGGGCAGATAGAGTAAAGAAAAAAAAGGTTTGAACTTTTGTCAATTGTGCTATGCAGTGTTATCCAATAATAATTATGCTTGGTGTAAAATCATGGATGAGAATTTCGTTTACAAAATGTAACGTGGCATCATGTAATTGGATAGTTTTAACAAAACTCTTTGGTAGCCAACAGTTTTTTGCCAACACACTGCATTATCCAATTCAGAGTGAAACATCTCCTAAAGAATATTTCCAAGGACTAAAGACAGCATTATTTGGGTAAATGTAATGACCCATCCTCACATGCTCACTGGGGGTGGAACCGTGGAGACTGGAAAGTCTAAATTGGGCGGAGGCCTTTGGATTGTTTACCTTTTGCATTCTTTGGTCCACTAATGACTTTGATGTTATGGGCTTAAAGCCCATTCTCTGTCCAAAGGTTTTAAAGTCATTATATCGTCTGGGCTAAACCCAAATAATCTAGGGAAAAAATCAAATATACCCACTAAATAAAAAACATTTCATATTATTGTCAGAGATTGCAAATAATTTTAATAATACTACAAAGGTATGAAATATAACCAAAAATACCGTGTTACGAAATTTGCTTGTTAATCGTTTTTAACCAAAATCATTAATGTGATTGCAGGATAGATGCTAATTCAAATAGAGCCATTCATTAAATGATGTTGCTACAAGACAAAGAGGAAAAGTGGGTTTTCCAAATTAGAAAGCAATTCTTTACATCGTGAGGTAATATTAGTTTTTATGATGTAATTTAAATTTGTTGTGATTCGCTAAATCCCTATATAAAAAACATCATGGATTGATTTGGGTCAAGTATTTTTATCTTTGAATTCATAATGGAATAATATCTAACTTCCTTGTAAATTTATTTGTCGCTATGTATCTGGTTTTATGTATGTGCAGTTTGAATATGCAAAAAATTATGTTAAATGAGCGTTGGATATTACTCATCATCGCGCAATGATCTTGCCTCGAGTTTATCAATATTCGAGAAATTGGATGTCAGTACGGTAAACCAATTTGAAGTAGGAGATCATTACATTTTTGTGCACGCATAAAATAGTGTAAGTCTTGATGCATCTGCCAACGAAATATAAGGATGGAATGGATACTGAAATATTGTCAATCCATGTTGCTATCACTGGGATTACGCATATTCAAAATTTTACCTATTTATATATTTTGTAATGTACGAAACTAAATCACACTGATCCCTCTTTCATTAAAATGTTTAGGTGGATTTCATATTGAATTCGTGCCATTCACAATTAATATTAACGTGATTTCATCTCTTTGAAACAGGACTTGTTTAAATATTTTTGTTCAGGAATGAAAGTTTGTGTGAGTTGATACATCTATATTTGACAAATTTTCATGTGGATTGGGTGATCAATACATCCCAATCACATTTGTTCTTAATGAGAGTCTAATTTATGAAATATTTGTGATGGTCAAACGCATACATGACATTATATCTTTTTGTGGATGCAAGTGTGGAATCTATTAACATATTCATCAACTCAATATGAATACCTTTGAAATTTGAATGCTATAATACGTGCTTTCCACATTATTTCGAATAATTTTCACTCTATACTTTGCTATTTCAGATTCCTAATATCAGATTCCCTAGCGATTATGAAGAATAGACAATTCTGACTTTGTCAACTAGGCGTACTATGAAATGTTACATTGTATCATTAGTTGTGTAATGCTTTTTTTATTTCGAACGTATACCATAACATTGAGTTTATTATTGAAGAATGGAGAACAAGTATTTAAGATTTAAAGAAGGTTTGACTCTTTTTTTTTTTTTTTTTTAATTTGGAATTTTTGTTGGTTTTGTACGTAGAATTCTTTTCTTTTCTCTTCTATGTTTGCATGTTCAAAGAACTTGATGACCTCATTGGGTTTACGTTTGATTATATAGATAAATTGTTGATTATCTGGTTGCAGAATCAAGTTTCTGGGCAATTTATCAATGACCAATTTGGTATTAATTACAAATCATCTAAACACGGCTAATTTGGATTTCATACTGAATGCATGCCCTTCACGAAACAAATTAGCACTTTTTTATGCGAGGACGTGTCATAGTAAGCACTTTTTTTCTCTTCATTATATTATTGCCCCTCATGGGGTGGTCGAGTTGGTGGAGTAGATAAGCGCGGAGGCCTTTGGTCACGAGTTCGACTCTCCCTACCAATACTTTCTTGGTCAAGCCTGTAGCACTGAGCTTGCCTAGTGCGATTTACCTAACTGACGTGGTTTGCAGGCTATTTGCATCAATCCGAGGGTTTACCTAATGCACACTCGAAGGGTAGTGACTGCGGATTCTTCATAATATTAAAAAAAAAAAAATACATGTTTACATTTTTGATATGGTGATTGGTGTACATGACTGAGAATACTGAAATGTCGAGTTACTCAAGATTAACCAACATTCATAGAAACCGAACCAAGAAATGCAGAAAATAAAAGTGCAAAAATAATGAACATGATGATTTTTTCCGACCGAAGCCCCAGAGGTTTAGCACAAGTGCCTAATCCCCTATTGAGCATCCACTATCAATGGATTCAGTTCGGTTGCACTATAAGGCCTCCAAAATCAGGCAGTAAGTATACAATGTTTGCAGAATATTACAATATACAAGTCACAAAAACTTATCTCATAAAGATTCACCAAGGCAGACCACGGTTCACGAAGAAACCACGAACAGATCACTCAAACACTTAAGTCACAGGAACTGCCATCCAAGAATCACATGACTTCACAAGTCATTATACAATATGTAAGCTATTCTACACAGGAAACACAAGAAATCACCAAGATTTCATCAAACCAGACTGCACATTACATGAAACCACTCAAGTTTCCATAAACTCAACACGGCAGTTCAGCAGTTTAGAGATCTATAATATATTATAGATTAACTCAAGAAAGAGTTCTGAAAATCACTCAAGAACAGAGCCAAAATGAGAGATTCATCGAGAGAGAAAGAGAGGCAACTCAAAAACCCTCGAACTCGAGAAGCCAAATGGAGTAGAATGAAAAACCAACAGCCACCCAAGCCATTTAGGGTTAAATACATAGAATGATCTAGAATCAGATCCAACGGCCAAGAGATCAGCACGTGTCACAATCCACAATCCATTTAACTCTTTCCATTAGTAAAGTGTCACTTCACAAAACACGTTTTTAGTTAAATTTGTGGAAGCACAATTTAAATCAAAGTGATCAACAGTTCGACTCCCAACAATCTCCACGTTGCTTCCATAATTTTAAGTCATATAGTGCAGCCATGAGCTTAACCAGCATTTATAGTTTCATATGCTCGGTGTACATGTACATTCAATATAAAGAATCAATA
>NC_036251.1:8305829-8307551 GCF_002742605.1 Olea europaea var. sylvestris
AATAATCATCACTTCCCAGTCTTGCCACCCTATAAATCATGGCTTGCAATTAATTATACCATCCATACTTAGCAAATATCTTTCTAATGGCTTCAACTTTCAACTTTCTTCTCATTTTCTTTGCAGCTCTCTTTTTCATATCAGACTCCAGAGTTGTTAGAGCCCCCTTCAAACCTAACTCACTCGTTCTACCAGTCCACAAGGACACTGCAACTGGCCTTCATGTAGCCAATATTCGCAAGAGTACTCCTCGAGTTTCTGTACCTTTTCTTGTTGATCTAAATGGGAATTTCTTGTGGGTTGTTTGTGATCAGAACTACTCGTCATCAACCTATAATGCTCCTTTTTGCCACTCCACACAATGTTCACGTGCGGGCGACCATTACTGCCATAAATGTCACTCTGCAGCTCGGCCCGGTTGCCATAATAATACTTGCGCTGTCATGACTATAAATCCTCTAACTCGTCGTTATACTGTTGCAGAACTTGCTCAGGATGTCGTCTCAGTTCAGTCCATTCAAGGATCAAACATGGCTCAAATTGCCACTATTCCTAACTTCCTCTTTGCCTGTGCACCTTCATCTCTTTTGCAAGGACCATTCCCAAAAAGTGTACAGGGAGTAGCTGGATTAGGTCATGCTCCGGTGGCTCTACCACTACAACTCGGTTCTCACTTCGGGTTCCCACCGCAATTTTCTTTGTGCCTGTCTTCCTCCACCAACACCAGTGGTGGCATTTTCTTTGGTAATGCTCCTTTCAAATTAGCAACCGGCGTTGACAACATTTCTAAGTCAATGGCCTACACCCCTTTATCCATTGGTCCACAGGCAGAGTACTTCATTCTTGTGAAATCAATAAAGATAAACAATAAAACAGTCCCTTTTAACACTTCTTTACTATCAGCCACCAGAGGATTTGGAGGAACATTGATCAGTACAACAACCCCTTATACAGTTCTTGAGCACTCAATATTCAAAACCTTTGCTAGTTTTTTCATCCAACAGTTTGTAGGCGTCCCTCAAGTGAAATCAGTACCACCCTTTGGACTCTGCTTCAACTCCCATAACTTGCCACCAACCCGCTTGGGTGGATATCCAAACATTGAATTTGTTATGCAAAATCGAAACGTTAGTTGGACCATATTGGGAGTTGATTCACTGGTAAATGCACGACCAAATGTTTCTTGTTTAGCCTTTGTTGATGGAGGGCTAAATCCCAGAGCTTCAATTGTGATTGGGGCATATCATTTGGAGGACCATCTTCTTCACTTTGATCTATCAAATTCTAAGGTGGGTTATACCTCTTCACTCCAATCCCATCCTGTGAATTGTGCTAACTTCAACTTCACCTCTGCACTGACACTGGAGGAAGATACAATGAGAGACTGAAAATTTGCTGATGTTGTAACGAATGTAATCTAGAAGTGTGTTTAGTTTTTTAGCAGTATTTTTGGGCTATCTTTGTAGTGGATTTTACATGGAAATGAAATAAATATTTTCCAATTCTTTAGCCTTATTCACTTGTTGGATTTATTGTTTTTGTAAAGATGGTTAAAATTCGACTCAACGTGAAGATTGTTAAATAGTAGTCAAAAGTTAACCGGTCACCCAACATTGAATTGATTGTAGAACTAAAATGGTAAAGACGGACAAGCACGTCACATTTAAAAGACATCAACAACCAAAAAAAAAAAAAAAAAGGGATTTTTTTTTATCAATGTGA
>NC_036251.1:8312977-8319050 GCF_002742605.1 Olea europaea var. sylvestris
TAAAATATATTTCCAATAAATACACCACAACATATTCACAATTATACTCATAATCCAATAAAAACTAAAAATGAAAAAAAAAAAATATGGTATACTTATCATCCCAATATTACTTCTCATTTTTATCATCCTTTAGACATTTTCACTAATTCTAAAACAAGAATTTCCAGTATCTTTTAGTCATAGAGATTCTGCACCAGGTGCATTATAGGTGGAAAATATTATCTTTTCGTTGCATAAATTTTTCACGACAATAGCCTTTTTAATTGTTTTTAACGAGATTTTAATTATAACATTATATTGGATTCTTTTAAGTAAATTCAGACCATTTGCAGGAATATTCCATATTTGACTTTGCATCATCCTCTTTCTTTTTTTCTCAATTTTTTATGGTTTTGGTGTGTTATAGATGGAGAGAAATTCATATAACTGCATGTACAAAAATTCAAGGAAATTGACAGATCTCATGCACAAAAATCCACGAAAGTTGAAACATAAATTCATAATTTTATATGTTTGTTTTAAAATCATAATAAATCTGTTTGACTTAACAAAAAATAAGATCCTTAATTTTCAAACTCGACAAATAAATTGAAAAAATGAATTCATTAACAGTGAGAAAAAATTATCTTGCCGACGTGAAAGAAGGCAAAAGTCGCAGGAAAAACTATGAGTAATGAAATTTTGAGAAAAAAATAAAGAAAGAAATTAGGTTTTACATTTGTGGTATAATAATAATTTATATAATTAAAAGTATATTAAAATTAAAATTATATAATTTTCCTTATGAATATTTTAGTAAATAAGAAGATTGTGGTGTACTTAGTGAAATTTGAGTGATAATAAAATTATCCTTTAAACATTCTTTTAATACATTCTCACGCAAAGAGGGAAAAAGAGCACTCCAAGAAACAGCAAAAATTGACGGAAACAAGAATCATGTTCGGCGTATAATAAGGGCCTATTCGGTAGTGATTATGAGAATTGATTTTTTAATCGTTAGAGAGAAAAATAGTTTCTATTTATGAGTGAAAAAGTTAAAAATGACAATTGACATAATAAAAAAATTAAATTTTTTGAGTAAAAAATTGTTACCAATCGGAGGGTAAGTTTTACACTTGTCATACAAAAATAATTAGTAAAATAAAATTATTTCATGGTTATGTCTATCAAATATTGATTTACGAGTGGCTTTATTCTTCTGGTATTAATTGCCCCGAAAACAAAATCTAAATTTGATCATTTGGAATGGCATGGCCTTCATCTTCTCCTCCTCCACTCTGAGAAATACTGCGATCTCACTGATCCTTCTCACAACCCTCCTCTTCTTCCTTCTAATCCCCCTCCCATCTCAAAACTACCCCTCAACAGTATCACTAATTTCTCGCAGGTCCCTTCTGAAGAAGAACAATCCCACTAGCTTAATCTGTTCTTTTTCCAATCTTACTTCTTCTGATGGCTTGTTTAATTACTCCTCTTTCCATTTCTGTCTATTTGGAGAAACCCCATTTTTCTCTATCCCATTTCTCACTCTTGTCCTCCTCTTGCAATTCTATATCTTGGTCAAAACGGCACAGGATCGCTTCTCAGTGGTGGTTACTAAGCTTTCTACCCATTTGAAACTTTCCCCTTCAATGGGTGCTGTTACCCTTTTGGCTTTGGGAAATGGGGCCCCCGATGTGTTTGCATCTGTGGCCGCTGTTCGAGGGGGACAACCCAGAACTGGATTTGGCGCAATCCTTTCAGCTGGGACTTTTGTGTCTGCATTTGTTGTGGGTTTTGTTGCGATATATGCCTCGCCATTCGCAGTGGATCCGGCACCATTTATAAGAGATGTGCTGTTTTACTTGACTGCTGCTTTGTTTCTGTTTTATGTTTATTTGAGTGCGGAGATTTTCTTGTGGCAGGCAATTGGATTTGTTGGATTTTATCTGTTTTTTGTTGGGTTTGTGTTTTGGATGGATATGGGATATAATAGTGGGAACAAAATTAAAAGTGCAGGTGTGGAAGAGGTGGGATTGGTTAATAATGGAGGGTTACACAACGGGTTGGAGGAATTGGATTGTGAATATGGTGAACTCAAGAGGAGATCGGAAGATAGAATGAAACCGAAATTCTTCGAAGTCCTTTTGAAGGTATATTCTCTTATGAATTCTTTGTGATTTTCAAATGAAGTTTATAATTTTAAAGTGCTGAGATTTATTTGCATTTCAAGTTTGTTGATAAAATTCAAGTTTGTTGTTTTTTATCATCTTTTGCTACTGCAATTGGAGTTATAAATTTCGATTGCTGATCCATGAAAGATTTAATGATCTTTTTTATTACCTGTATATGTTATCATTCAGCCCTGAACCCTTGACTCTATTTAGGAACGCACATAATTTACACTGGCCTAGAACTGGATCAGTGATGTTGCTTGAGTGTGTTGAAAGTGGAGAAGTTTGAACATGCTTCATTTGCTCTATAGAGGCCCAGAACACTGTTTCTTCTAGTTCAGTTCGTTCTCTGTGTTTAAATGAAAATTTACTTCTATAGCATGGTGTAATGACCTCCTAAAACATTCCTGGCCTTTCTATAGATGACTATGACTATTGAATTGTGAATCTGTTAAACAGAAATGAAATAGTTTTAAATGCTAATTCCATCGAGATCTGGATAACTGGTTCATAGAGAAGGAATAAAGAGATATTTCATGACAGCAAAGTGGACTTTGGAGTTTCACCGAGGATTTCATTTATGTTATCTTTTCCATACTTGAGCTCAAGTACCTATAGACTATAGTACTACTTTTGTGCTCTAGGTCTCTACGGCTATAGGTACAGCTACAAAAAGAAAGATTGCTCTTTGCCTAGTTCGATGTTGAACTGAAATTGTCACCTTTTGGGGTGTTTCTTGTACACAGAGAGTCCATTAAGAAAGTTAAGATAGAAGACATATAAAACTTTTGAGAGAAAACCTGTCCAACAAAATTTGTTATGGATAAGCTCAAAGGTAAAGCAATAAGCACCATAATTAGCAGCATCAAAGTCTACTATAAGGCAAATCAAACTTTGCATGAAGATTCTTTCACTCCTTATGTATAACACACTACCGACTTCATTCCTTATTTGCTACACCATCTATAAACATTCTTACATATATGCCTTCCTATTATTTCGAAATTCCAGCATAAGTGGAATGCTTACGAGAGACTTGGGGAATGGGGATTATATTCGAAACTGTATAGATATTCTTAATTCCCCACGGGAGTAAACTTTAAGGGTCGTACGGGGTGGAATGCAGGTATTAAAAGATGTTCCAGATACAGCTATGTAGTAGAAGCCCTTAATTCTCAGGTAATAGAGGATGTTCCAAATACTGCTATGCAGTAGAAGTCCTTAATTCTCACGTTTGAACAATATTTTCTATGCCTTTTCCGGGAGTTTTGCTGCTTCTTGTTAGGATATAATCTTTAGTCGCTCCAGAGTTTAAGTTGGTTTTGCTGCCTTGATGATCGACAGTGCTTGGTTTTTGAAATCCATATCAGCTAATGGGTTATTATATGCTGAAATCATCCAGTTTTCACGTAGTTCCATAGATGAAGGTCTCCAGCGGAAAATGTTAACCTTACCTGATCTTACAAATTAATTAACAAATTGACTTCCCCTGCCCCCCACCGGTGTCATAAAGGTACTTTTTTCTTGATCGTCAGCCAAGATATGTTTCCTTGTGCGCTGAATGTCTTTGGATTGAAATAGAACTGAAGCGACGTGATGATTCTTGGGCTGCTTTACTCCTTTTTTTTTTTTTTTGGCTGTGCTGCCGGTCAAGATTGGTTGACTAAATGACAATGAGATTGTGTACAAGTGCAGACATTAATGAGGCCTTTATCATAATTGAATTGGTAAACATTTTGTTCCCCAAAAAGATCTTAGATTAATCAACAGAATGTGAAGAGAGGCTAAATTAGTTATCAAATTTTAAGACTGGCTATTTTTAGCTTAATGGTACAAATTCGGAAATATGCAATTCCTGGAAGATTCAAGTATTGTTTATCAGCAGCTGATATTTTAGTTTTGTATTTGCAAATATTGTAGTTTAACATGATTCTATCTTTCTTTTCCACAGATTCCAAAAGCATGGGAAGTTCCAGTCTCTGTACTTCTAAAACTCACTATCCCGCAAATTTCGCCGTCCGAATGGAGCAGATTCTATCAGTCAGCCAATGTTGCTCTGTGTCCACTCGCCCTATTATACTCCTGCAAATCATTCGTGCCTCTAGATCATCCTATTATGTTTCTTTTTCCCAACAGTTTTCCTCTTTGGTTGGTGGTACTTTGTGGAAGCGGCTCTTTAGCAATTCTACATTACATTGTCGAAAAAGAGCCCCCTAAAACCGAGCAAATTCCTGTAGTGGTCGTGGCATTTGTCATGAGTGTATTCTGGATTTCCTCCGTGGCTGGAGAACTTCTGAATTGCCTTGTAGCACTTGGACTTCTTTTGGAACTGTCACCAGCACTTCTTGGATTGACAGTGCTTGCTTGGGGAAATTCAGTCGGGGATCTTGTTGCTGATGTGGCGGTCGCTAAAGCTGGGCAGCCGGCCATGGCCATGGCAGGGTGCTTTGCAGGGCCTATGTTCAACATGCTTTTTGGACTTGGAACAGCTTTGGTGATACAGACTGCTAATGTTTATCCCGAAGCTTACAAGCTCCATTTCCACTTGAGTATCGTGGTCGCATTTGTCTTCTTGCTTTTGAGCTTGATGGGTTCCTTGTTGGTCGTAACTTGGCACAGATTTCGAGTTCCTCGATTCTGGGGGTTCTGTCTTGTTGGCCTTTACATCGTATTCATGGGTGTAAGCCTAATCATTGCCAAATTCTCGGTATAAAGTATTGGAAAGGGGATGAATTCTCGTGCTTGGAGGACGACCTACATTCATCGACATGATGAATTCAAAGAAACAGATAGGTTTTGCAGATTTCCCACTTTTGAAGTTATTCTTCGTAAACTGGTTAAATCTTAGTTCAAATTATGTCCTCAATTCTTGGATAAGTCACTTCAAATTTTTAAGTTAATTAGATGGTATCGAAGGGTAACATATCTTATAGATTATAGTCTTGGTGAAAATATATGGTGCAATTCTTATAGTATTTTTTCTGGTTCTGGTTTATGACATTTTCTTGATGCAATGTTTGTGACATAATATCACCATAACTCATAGTTAAGAATGACAAAAGTTCATATTACGAAACATCAAATGAAGTTTTTAATATTTTTAAAGGGTTAAGGTTGTAAGCAACATGGCCGGATCCATGATTCAATTCCTTCTTTCTCAAATCTTTGACTAATTAAATTTGGAAAATTGTCAACAGCCGAACCCTTCAAAATTTTCTAGATATTTGACTTGCAGACTTTAAAATTTGAAATTGTACATAAAGTTGCATGAAAGTTTATCCCATAAAAATCTAAATTCACGAATTTAAATAGATTGGAGACTCAAAACTTCACTCTCGATTGAAAACCTAAAATCACGCTATTTGAACAATTGAGAAGCCCAACCTAAGTTTTTCTTTCCAAAACACAACCATATGGATTAGGAATCCATCTTTGGATGACATGATCTAGTACAAAAGAATGAAAAAACATCATGACCAATTACACTGCAACCTTTGTGCTTTTCTCATTGCAAAACATTTCAAAAAAAAAATCGATAGGACTGACCAGTTCCATAGAAAAAAAACTTGGTGATAAAGCCTACCTAAAGCAAGAAAAATAACATACATAAATTTTTTGAGGTTCAAATGGCCACAAAATGGGGGTATGAAACTCAAACCAACCATCACCTTCATGTGTGCAGATACCCACACCATGTGAAAATTACAAGTTTTTGCTCCTAAAACCCCAGATTAAGAGTTCATCACGATTCCAGTAGTAAGAAAAGCCAAACAAGAAAATAAGCAATTCGAACTCCAGCATTAGGAACAATCAGTCACAGAGCTTGTATATTTTAATTGTTATCATCTTCTCTTTTACTTTGTAAATGAGCATCTGAAGCATTTTGGAACATTAAATTCTGTGATCAGAATCATCTT
>NC_036251.1:8324685-8326391 GCF_002742605.1 Olea europaea var. sylvestris
TTTTTTTATTATTTTTTTTATTTTTTGCTGTTAATTTTGGTATGTTGACAATGTATGGACAAAGTGTCAGCGATGTGTTGGTATCTTGTCCATGTCCAACAACTGACTCGCCAGCGCCAGGAGGGTGTGGGTGTATCGTAGAGTGCATTCATCTTTCTTTACCTCATTGTAGTACTTGACTCTATAGTTTCAATATTTTTCTTGTTAGTAGTTATTCTTCTATAGTTTCGATACTTTTTCTAGAAAGTAGTTATCCTCCCATGTGATTCATTCCCACTTCATACTAATCTTCTGCTTCATATGAAAATAAAAAAATCCACTCCAAGGTAAAGGCATTTACTTGGTTTATAATTATTAAAGAAAGTGACACCATTGACCTGCTACAGAAGAGTAGACCTCAGAAGTCTTTATCCCATGATATTTCTGTTATGTGCTAAGAAAGTGGAATCACATTCACACTTGAACATTGAAGGATGTAGATATTGTAAAAATTAAGTTAAGTCTTTCTTATTTGGAATTATGAACTACGATGTTGTGAAAAATGATGGTATGAGGCTGTATTTTCTCCAGGCTGTAAAAGGATTATCCTGTAAAATGGATATCTCTTCCATTGGTTGTCTTTTGTCATTTGAAATGCAGGACTTATGAAAGAGTAAGGAAACAAACAAAAGTTATCTAGGTCATATAAATTAACCTAAAAGAACTACTAGTAGCCGGCCAGTAAGCCAAATGCTAAAATGTTTACTCAGGAATCATAGTTTTACGTGAATAATATGTGTCATGCAATGTTACAAAGCCTAGAATATGCTGGCATTATTGTTACTAAACTCTCATGCATTAGTTGCTGCGCAAACTTATATCTCATAAGGGCATGATGACTTTATAGTAGTTCAGTATTTTGTATTTTAGCTTTGTTGAACAGGCCTAAATCTGCTGCTTAAATCTACCTGATTGAAGTGTGTTGCATTCTAGTTGTGATAAGATAACTTATGCCTGACATTCAGGGAATTTGAGTTTGTATCTAAGGTCCTTTGTGTATAGCTTCGTTGATAATGCCATCTATGACCAAAGACTCTGCGCCTTTATACAATAGAAAGATGATTTATGATGTTTATATTGCATAGTATTAAAATCACACCTGTTTCTGAATTGATGAACTACTTATAATTACCAATATGGCAATATTAGCTTTTTATGTTGTGAATAATGGAAATGTTTTTGATGTTACAGATATTATCTTCTATTTATTTCTTTTTTATGTTGCATGTGGCCAAAAGATACATTCAGCTGTCGTTTATTCATTCTATTATTCTCTCTTTTACTGCAGACACTTTCACTTGTGATTTTGAACCGGATGGGAAAGTGATGATTAAGGGTATTACATCAACTGGCGAACAAACAGTTAAGAAGAATAACATGGAATTTGTCATGCTATCACAAAATTTATGTCCACCTGGTGAATTCTCCATCTCATTCCAGCTACCAGGGGCAATTGATCATCAGCAAGTAAAAGCTGTTTTTGGAATAGATGGGGTTTTTGAAGGAGTTGTTAAGAAAAGACAACCAAGTAGTTTCTGAACTGGTTGAGTTTTCTCTGGTCCAAAACCTCAACTTGGTATGTTGAAAATATGAAGAAACACACATTCACCTTGCATTTATTTTTTCATATGACTTGCTAGTTGTCCTGCTTAATTTCGTTTCACCTG
>NC_036251.1:8326491-8345802 GCF_002742605.1 Olea europaea var. sylvestris
AACCAAAATGGATTAGAGAATCTTTTAACAGACACAAGCTCTTGATCTCTGCAAAATCTTTAATCTTTGTCTTTGTTGCTTGACAGGTTTTCCTTGTGTGAGCAAAAGCAATGCCTCGAAATGGCAGAAAAAGAAAAACTAAAGCCCTTGATAAGCATTTTCCAGAAGGAATTTTGTTTGACATTGTTTCAAGGTTGCCCGTAAAATCCGTAGTGCGTTGTACAACAGTCAGCAAATCATGGTATGCTTTAATTAAATCTCGTGATTTCATCGCTACCCATGTCAAACAATCTATTGCAAGCAACATTAATGATGATAGCTCGCATTATATTCTCGACTTGCTTCTTGATGAACATGGAGGTAAGCCTTGTGTGGTACTTCGTGACAATGTGGTGAGCTTTGATCCGGTGTATTCTGTGGACTTGCCTATGGATTTTGAATTGAGGAAATGCAAAATGGTTGGTTCATGCAATGGCCTAGTTTGCTTAACTGGAACTTCTTGTTTTGCTGATGGTTGTCTCATATATTTATGGAATCCTTTGCTTCGAAGAATTAAACGCATTAGTTGTACTTCTTCTTGCTGCAATAGGTTATATCGAAAATTCACTGACGTTGGATTTTGGTACGATAATGAAAAAAATGATTATAAGTTGATAATGATTAGGCACTACATAAATAAAGGTTTGCCTCAAAATGACAAAGAACAATCTCAGGTGGAACTATATAGTCTATACACAGCATCTTGGAGAAAGATTGATGATGTAAAAATGCCAGGGATACTCCTAGATGGAGCTGCCGTATTTGTAGATGGTTCTCTAAATTGGATTGCTTATCATTCTCTTGAACGTACTTATTCCATTTTGTCATTCGATACTCGCTTAGAAGTATTCCAAGAGATGAAGTTGCCAAATTATGATCACTATAATTCCGTCATCCCTTATCTCGTGGCCTACAAAGGGTGTCTTGCTCTATTCGTTGCTCATTGCACTGGTGAGGAAGACGTTTTGAGTTTATGGGTAATGAAAGAGTTTGGAGTAGCCGAATCATGGTTGGAGGAGTATCATGTGGTATTCGAGGTAGATTGTATATTTTCAGTAGGGTTTACCAAGAACAGTGAGATTATTTATGCAACTTATGATGAAATGTTTGTATATGACTTTGAGAAGAAGCAAAGTAGAGATATTGGACTTGGATTTCGTTGTGATGCAGATTCTTTGGTTGAGTACACTGAAAGTTTGGTTCTTCTTGACGAGAAAAATGAATTACAGGAAAACTAAAGGTCATTGGAATGATAACCTGATGAAAATCTGCACATCAATTAAGAGAAGACCAGTAGCTAATCTTATGTTTTTAATTTTTCTAGTTGATAAAATCGTACTGTTTAGTTTGTTATTTTGTTGATAATCTTCTGCTATAACTCAAAAACGAATCCTTTTCTGTATTTCAGACTAATATTAGTGTGTCAGTTTACTTATTCCTTATATGTTGTTGATTCTAAGCGTTCTCCATTTGACACATTGCCTTCTCCTCTCTTTTTTGATACGTGTTCATAGAGCATTTGATATAGCATGAAGCAAAATTGTTGAGGAAGCATGTGTCCATCTGGACAAAGGAATTGTCAGTTGTCAACACACTTACTTCATTATGTTGAGAAGATAATAAAAAAATCAGTAATTAGAAAGTTCCATTCAGCGTTCTTCAGGGGATAACATTAAAGATGACATGTTTATGGTTATGGTCTGGAGAAAAGGTAAATTTGAAGCCATGTTGTTAATTTGAAACAGAGAACTACAGATAGAGGTGTCCTAAGCTTTGTTATGGATAATGACCTTGGTTACAGCTCGGGCAGTGATGAAAGGTTGAGATCTAGGAAAAGCTCGGGCAGCGATGAAAGGAAAAGACAGCAAAATGTATGGAAAAAAACATGCTAACATTTACATTTAGGGCTGAGTGTAGGTTTTAGTGAGAAAAAGAGTGATCAAGTTTGGTCACATCCTTGTACAATTCATATGGATCCAACCAGCTGGACCTTTTTCCTTTATAACTAGGAAAGAGAGGTACACGATCTCTAAAAAAGATTACTAATCTTTAACTTTTTGAGGAATTCTTCATTAGCGGTTGTAGATGATTGATTTTTTTTTTTTTTTCAATCTTTTCAACCTTGGCTCTATAGGAGCAAGTCAGAAAGACTGAGAAATAGAACTATTTGATTTAATTCTATAGATTATTTTTGAGGTTTAAAGACAAAAATTATAGCACATTTAACTGGTGCCTAGATTTAACATTAAAATAATAATAATAATAAACTTAAGAAAAAATGGAAATAGAATAGGAAAAGTTTAAAACTCCACCCCCATGCAATTAGGTTGACAATTTACTGGTTACATAACGGGCGAACTAGTTATGGTGAATGGGCTGGGGTTAAAAGATAAGAAACAATTGAGATTAAATGTGCAGGAGGCGCTATAGATTGAGGACAGTAGCTGCAATTTACCCATAATTCTAAAGCATAGTACTTGTGCACAAATTTAAGGAATGGCTTACACAATTAATTAATCGATTATTATTTCAAATCGTGATTTTTTTTATTAATCCCGCTCTCTTCTGTAAAGACAACGAAACTCGTGGCGAGAATAAGATGACTTCTTTAATGTAATATTAATTTAACTCAAGTAACTATAAATTTCCTAGTAGACTAATATTCAGAATATAAATATATATATATATATCTGGCAGAACTATGAATGGAATTAAAACAAATTATTAAATCCTTCAAACAAATTATGAAGAAAGAAAACTAATTTCTAAATAAATAAATGGTTCTTGAGTGAATAATTGATGGGCGTTGAAGGAAAGAAGTTATGAAAATCAGAAATAATCAAACCTGTACGAAACATAGAGAATTTCACTTAGGGTATGTTTGGTACATGAAAATTTTCCCTAGAAAATGGAAAATCAATTCCAACTTTCATTTTAAGGGTGTTTGATAGCTTTTCTTTTCTATGGAATTGCATTTCTTGGTTTTCATGGAAAACCAATTCCCACCTATTTGGTGGGTGGGAATAGGTTTTCCCGGGTCCTGTAGCCCTTTTTTTTTTTGTTGGAGCAATGGAAACAAATTCTAAAAATGATTGTAAAAATATATTTTTCTTTAATTGACAATTTCCATGTAAAATAAAGCCAAACAAACACCAAAAGATAGATATATATATATATATATATATATTTATTTATTTATTTTTTTGGTGCAATGGAAACAAATTGCATTCCCAATATCAGTAAAATATATATCTTTAATTAACATTTTTCATGTAAAATAAAGCCAAACGAACACCAAAAAAACTTTTATTTTAATATTTTCCACGTAAAAAATTATATCAATCAAACACAATAATTTACAATTTTCAAGAAAACAATTTCTAGGCAATTCAATTCTCTGGAATTCGTTTTTTTCCACCCAAATTCCATCTTTACAATTAAACGAACTCTTATGGAATTTGAAAGTTTTACAATTGAGTTGCTATAGTACACTCAATTCTTTTTTTTTACACAAATTTACTTTCAGCTCTACATTCCTTGTACTACAACTGAGTTAACACATCTATTTATAGGCTATGTTTTGAAATTATGGGTCTGCCTAGATTCAATGGATCCTGTGTCCATAATTACTTGCAAGTTGCATGCCATTTTATGCAAGTGGTAGTTAAGATGAACTTTGCTTCTTATCTTCATGGCATAAGTTGTTGAAGTATTTTAATTGGTTTTGATTCTTTGAAGATTACAAATTTGTTTAGCACTTTTAATACCTCCTCTTAATTTGTAATCTTCAAATGCTTTTTGAATTTTTCAAACTTATCAATCGTCATTGACTTTGTCAGCATGTTGTTCAGTTGGTAACTGATATTCATAATTCCGTGCAAATTTCTTCTTGATTTATCAAATCTTTTACAAAGTGATGTCAAAGTTCATTATAGTTTGATACAGTATGGAAGACTAGATTTTTTGCCATTGTAATTGTTGATATGTTGTTGCAATAAATTACAATTGGTCCTTTTTGCTAAACTTTCAAATCTTTCAAAAATCTCATAAGCCAAATTGCTTTGCACCCTGAATATGTAGCAGCAATGTACTTTGCTTCTGTTGATAATAAAGCAACATATTTTTGCTTTCTTGAGCTCAAAGAAATCACAATTGATCTAAGGCAAAAGATGATCGAGAAGTGCTCTTTCAGTCATCAACCGATTTGTAAAGCCAACAATTTTGCATGTTTTTCTTTTTAAACTTGTTGCCATGGATCTTTGTTCCTTTAAGAAATCTCAAAATACTTTTTTGCAGGTGCAAAATTTATTTTAATTGGTTAATTTATGAATGTGGAAAATATGCTAACTAGATATGTTATGTCTGGCCTTGTATTGAGGTAAACCAATGAACCAATATCAATTTTCTATAAAATGTGGCATCAACTTTTTCTACAACATCAGAAACTTGTACCTTTTCATTTAAAGCCATTGGAGTCGAGACTGGCTTAGACGGGCTCATGTTGAATTTCATTTAAGAGATCCTCAATATACTTTTCCTGATAGAGAAAAAATCTTCTCAGACTTTGCTTTACTTGAATACTAAGAAAATATTTCATAAATTCCAAGTGAACTATCTCAAAGTCTTTCGTAATTTTAATCTTGAATTCTTTGACCATGGTTTTATTTGTACCAAAGTAGATTAGATCATCCACGTACATGCATACAGCAAGAAATTCCTTTTTAATGTTCTTCACAGTCACTTGCTCTTCGATGGAAACCATTTTGAAGAAAATAGCTTTTGATTTTGCTATTCTATTCTCGGGTGTCTGTTTTAATCCATATAATGCCTTTTAAGATGATAAATTCTATCTTCTTCGGTCTTTTTTTTTTCTTTTTTCTTTTTTTGAACTACAAAACCTCCAAGTTGCCCAACATTTACTTCTTCTATTTCGTCATTTAGATATGCTAATTTTACGTTAGGCTAAAAAATATTGAGCTCCAATTGTGCTGCTAAAGCCATAGTTATAGGGATAGTCTCCATACTTACAACTCAAGCGAATGTTTCTGTGAATTCAATTCATGGCTCTTGAGAATATCCTTTTGCGACAAGTCGTGTTTTATATTTTTGGATTGACCTGTCTTGATTGTATATTATTCTATATATCCATTTAAGCCCAGTGATTTTCTTTCCTTTTGGTAAGTCAATGAGCTTCCAAGTTTTGTTTTTTCTTGATGGTGAAATTTCCTCATCCATTGCCTTTGTCTAGTTTTTGTCTTTTGAAGCTTATTCAAATGATTGAGGTTCACAAGAGAGTAATTCAAGTGCATGTGATTCCTAGATTTCTCTTAGTGAAAGTGGTTTTTATTTTTTTTGGATGGATTTTTTTTAATCATTCTTCAATTGTTGGAATACATGGAGTTGCATGTTACTCAATGTTGGAAATTTGAGATATCGATGGATCATCAAATTGATATGGGCTGGAATCTATGACTTGCTTGCCCTTCCAATCACAAGTTGCACTTTTGTCAAACACATTATCTTGAGAAACTGTAATTTTATTTGTGTTTGGATTTGAGTAAACGATGTTCTTTAGACTCATCATTGTATCCAATGAGTAGAAGCTTTTGTTCTTTCTCATCAAAATTTTCTCTATTTTGTGATGGAATTTGGGTACAGGCAATGCTACTGAAAATTTTTAAGTGATCTACTTTTGGTTTCTTTTTGTACCATGCTTGAACGGAATTTTGTTACTTGTAAAAAAAAGGTTGAACCCCAACCTTAAGGGTCCCCTACCACTCTTGTCCTGGAGTATCGTGAGGGAAGTAAATCGCAGGTTATGCCTCCAAGGGTACAGGGTGGAAGGCTGCTTGTACACTTGCACTTACCCAAGAGCCAAATCCATATTTCAGGATTCGAACCCTTGACGCGGCAGCCTCAAGCAAAGTTGGATTTTTTCACCCTCCCCTTTTACCACTTGGAGATGTACCCTGGGGGCGAATTTTGTTGCTTGTAGCTTTTGTAGGTGATTGATTGTGAATGTACGTGTTGTCATGCTTGCAGCCTCTGCCCAATAAAGGTTTGGATTGCATTTGCCTTTTAGCATACTTTTTATCATTTCATCAATTGTACAATTCTTTTTTTCTGTTGCGCTAATTTGCTATGGGGTTCCACTAACTATGAGCTGCCTTTGAATGCCATTAATTTTTGCAATATTTCACGGAAGGATTGAAGAGAAATTCCCTGCCATGATCAATCCTTAATATTTGTATAAGAAATTACTTTTGTCTTTCTACTAGTGCTTTAAACTGTTATTCAGAATGAGATATAAAAATTGTTGTTTTTTTTAATCATGTATAAAAATAAATATAAAAATTATATATCTAATGGCAAAACCATGGAATTAAACTAATTATAATCCTTCAAACAATTTATGAAGAAAGAAAACTAATTTCTAAATAAATAAATGGTTCTTTAGTGGATAATTATTGGGTGTTGAAGGAAAGAGGTTATGAAAAATAGAATTTGAAAGTTTTACAAATGAGTTGCTATCGCACGCTCAATTCTCTTTTTTTCTTTACACTGATTTTCTTTCACTCTTTCTATATTCCTTACAAATGAGCTAACATATCTATTTATAAGCACTGTCTTGAAATCATAGGCCTAGATTCAATGAATCTAATGATCATAATTACTTGCAAGTTCTAAGCCATTTTATGTAAGTGGTAGGACTTGGTTTCTTATCTACATGAAGCAAATTGTTGAAGTGTTCTAATTGGTTTTGTATTCTTTGAAGATTACATATTAGTTTAAAACTTTTAACAATAATATGCTGTCCGAAACGTCCATTATTAATAGACCATTTGAACATCGACTAGCTGCACTTCAGAACAAAGTCTTCCCTGTAGGGAAGCCTTGCAAAAGGAAAATAGGACACCATCGGACTTTCGGAGATTAGGTTGATATTGTTGGATACGAATCCCTGAATTCATATATTTTATCAGACTAATGGCATCTCTTTAATGGATCAAAACATGGTAGTCTCTTGGCACTACTCACTTGAAGAGGAAGAAGAAAAAAAACAAAGTGAAAATTAGAAAAAGAGAACCTTTGGGTGAATTCATGTTACGTTCTCTTGTATTTCGCAAAGTCTTGCAGTTCCCAAGGTGAATCCAATACGTGCTTAGCAGCCCGATTTCTAGTAACATATTTCATTGTTTCTGTTAGAGTTTGGATGTGACCCAAATTAATTGTTGAAAATAATTGAGAGTTTTAATTAAAATGCACATTACGATGAATTCTATTTGGAATGCTTTTGGAATCCCATTCGAAGTCCATTTGGCAAATTTTAGTTGAAATTCTATTTGGAAGCCATATTAGGAGTTGAAAATTTGTGTTGACTTGAAGATATCAAGATAAGAAAACTTTTGGACATTCTGTTTCATCTACAACTTTACTTTTAGGGCTTAAATTGTTACCTATATATATTTGGCACTTCTCTGCAATTTATTTATGTTGTTTAACCTCAATATAAGTTAGACAAATCATAAACACAAAATATTTGTATTTTTTTCTATATTGTAATAAAATCCTTATACTCTACAAATTATTTTATTTTTGTGTTCTTGTGATCAATTATTATATATTGTGGCTATAACCTCTTATATTCTCCAACAATTTGGTATTGGTTTAATCCGATATCATCTTGCTTTTCACAACAAACTGGACGTTGTTCCACTTTTAAAAAGTGATTTCAAGTCTGGTCTGGATTCTAACAAGTGGTACTAGAGCTTTTCGTATTGAAATTCTTAGGAAGATTGAGGATTTCTTGATGACAACAATGAAGTATGATATTCCGCTATTAGATTATAATACAAGATTCTCTTTGTGGCAGGTAAAGATACGAGCATTACTTGCTCAGATGGATTTGGATGATGCGTTGTTGGGATTTGACAAGATGACCAGGTCTTGAATTGTAGAGGAGAAACAAAGGGAGGGATCGAAAGTAGGACTGGGCGCGGTTTGGTTTGGGTTGGTTTCGACTCCAACCTGAAACCAAAACCAAATTAATCGATTTGGATGAATTTTAACCCAAACCAATTCACTCTAACTTTTAAACCATTCGATTTGGTTTGGTTCAATTCGGTTTGGTTAGTCGGGTTGGTCTTTTAGTCTAGATCGAATTTTTAAAAAAGTTGTCCAAGTTTTGGGCCCAATTAGATTACAAAAACTAAAATAGCCAAATAACTTTATATTACAAGAATTATTGACTAACAAATAAAGTTAGGTTAATAGAGACAGATCAACAGAAAAATTTAGAATTTTGTTGCCTTTTTATGCATTATGTAGTCTAACTGTATAAATAGGAAAAAATGCTAATTATAATATAATAAACTTGTGAAACGAAATTTTCAGTACTATTACTTATTGACAACATCATAGATTAGAGGAAATCGTGATATAATTATGAGATTAGAGTTTATCTTTTTATTTTTATTTTTCTTAAAAAAGAAGAAGATAAACATGTAAATAGGTTGGGTTGGTTCGGTTAACCAGTGATTTGAGGTTTCAAACCATGATCAAACCAACCCACCATGGTTTTGTTTAAAAGAAAACCAAATCAAACCAATTACTTGTGTTAAATAGACCTAAATTGATCCAAGTCGTTTCGGTTTGATCGATTTTTCGATTTTTTTTGCCCAGGCCTAATCAAAAGGCCGTATCTCAAATACATCTTCATCTCTCAAATAATATTTTTCAGGACATTTTGAAAGAGAAGTCAGTTGCTACATTATGATTAAAATTGGAGCAATTATGTATGACGAAGAGTCTCACTAGCAAATTGCATCTGAAGCAACGTCTATATTCTCATTTTATGATAAAAGGTACATCTTTTGAGAATCACCTAATCGCTTTTAAAGAAATCATTACTGATTTGGAGATCTAAGATGTCAAATATGATGGAGAAGACTTGGATTGATTTTGTTGTGCTCATTGCCCACCTCATACATGTCTTTTAGAAACACGATAATATATATCTGTGATACTCTCATCATCAAAAAAGTCTACAATGCTCTATATTCAAAGGATAAGATGAAACATCTTGTAGTACCTGCGAATCATGGAGATGACTCATTGTTCATGGTGGTCGTTCAAGGGACAAGTTAAAATCTAACTTCAAATTTTGTAATTATTGCAAGAAAAATAGGCACTTGGTAAAGATTATTGTAAGTTGCAGAATATATTAAAGTTAACTACAAATCAATCATCTGAAACTTTAGGAGAAGCAAGTACTACAGAAAATCTTAGCAGTGATGGAGAGCTTTTATTTATGTCTGACTATAATTCCAAACCTAATAAGGCTTACAGCTTGCACTTTTATATGTCATCCAATCGGGAATTATTTTCAACGTATGAAGAAGTTTTAAAAGATGTTGTGATGATCGGTAATAACATACCTTATCGAATAGCTGATATTGATCGGGTCATAATAAAGATGCTTGATGGAAAGGTTAGAACAGTTGATGCAGTGAGACAAGTTTCAAATCTGAAGAAAAATCTTATCTTGTTAAGTACTTTTGATTCAAAATGGTACATGTGCGCTGTTGAAGGTGGAGTCTTGAAGGTTATCAAATGAGCCCATGTTTTGCTGATGGGACATGGAAAATCCATTTATATATCGTGCAGGGTGATACAAAATCTTCAAATAATTAACTCACGTGGATTTAGAGTTGGATTTTGTACCATTGGAGTCTAATTGGGGGTCTTCTTTTACAAATACATCTAAGTTGAATTTCGAAAATATTGGTAAATCCGTCTTGTCATCATTATCGATGGTGTCACGTATTCAATTGCTAGAAATAAACCCTTTTTTGCCATAAGATTCCACATAGTACAATTCTATTGATTTTGTTGATGGTTTGAATGTGGTCAAGGGTGTTGATTTTAGCCAAGTTCCTTTTTTTGATGCATTCCGCTATAATTTATAATTCTGTAATTTCTATTACAGAGCTTGTCTCAGCCTTGTTTGGTAGTTAATAGATTACTTTTGTCCCTAGTTGGGATAGCAGAGGTGGAGAGTATTTTCAGTTAGAATTGTTGATGGAGAAGCTCATTTGTGTTTTTATTAAAGTATTCAAGCTTATTCCTTGTAGTAAAATTAGTCTCCAAGTGGAGAATTTTTTTTTTTTTAAAGTTTTGTTCATTGTAGTGGAATTCGTGTCAAGGTGGAGATTGTTAGAGTTTGGGTGTGATTCAAATTATTTGTTGAAGATAATTGCGAGTTTAATTAAAGTGCACATTAAGAAGAATTCTATTTGGATTGCTTTTGGAATCCCATTCGAAGTCTATTTGGCAAATTTTAATTGAAATTCTATTTGGAATTCGTATTGGGAGTTGAAAATTTGTGTTGATTTGAAGAGATCAAGAAAGGAAACTTTTGTTCAATCTATTTCATCTATAATTCTACTTCTATGACTTAAATTGTCCTTTATATATATTTGCTTTTCTCTACAATTTAATTAGGTTGATTAACCTCATTATAAGTTAGACAAATTATAAATACAAAATATTTATATTATTTCCCCATAATATAATAATATTTTCATTCTCTGTAGATTATTTTACTCTCGTGCTCTTATAATCAGTTACTTCATATTGTAAGTATAACCTTTTATTTTCTCCAACAATTTGATATTGGTTTAATCAAATATCACCCTTCACTTTTCACAACAAACTGGTATCAAAGTAGTACCACTTTCAACAAAGTGGTTTCAAGTGTGGTTTGGATTCTAACAATTTCTTATTTATTGAGAGCATGTTTGAGCGGGATTTTTACCCTAAAAATTTGATTTTTTTATCGTTATTTTACTATTTCAGCAATCATTTTTTACTTCTTCTCTCACAGGTAGCTCCCACTTTTCTCTTAATAGTCAAAAAATCAATTCTCAAAATCCTTACCGAACATGCCCTTATACTTTCTTTCACTTTAATTCCTTTGGGCTAGTTGCATCTCATAAGGCTTTTTCGTTACGATTTTCTATTTAAATTCTACTTAAGACTTTGTTGTTTTTTGTTTTGAATTAGTTAATTATACAAACTTTTGAAAGTTTTTTCGGTATTTTTTGGAATCAATAAAATTAGGGTGTTGTTCTTTTCATTTAGAGTATTGTTTTTCTCTATAAAGGAAAGAGAACTAGCACGCCAAGGTGATAAACACTTTTGTTGAAGGCAAGATATGAACATAATTTTGATAAATAGCTATGTCGAAACTATAAATAGCTATGTCGAAACTTACTCAATATTTTTTACTATTTTTAGACTAAGTTAAATCACATCTAAAAATTTAAATACTTAAAAAAGAAATACATTTATATATTTAAATTAAATATTTAATAATAATAAAATATCAAGCATTTAAAAAACTACGATATATTCAAATTTAACTTAATTTCTTTGTTTGTGGTGAGAATAGTCTAGTGAATAAGGGATCTTCCCATAGAAATATGTAGTACAGTCAAACATTTCAAAATGGGGAAAATTTCATAAGAGAATAAGTATAACATATTTCAAAATTAAGAAAATAAATTTTAAACTTCAAAAATCAGATTTTTATTAAATTTTATTTATGATTTAATTAATTAAATATATTTAGGTCACATATTTATATAATTTGATCACAGATTAACAATTTAATTAGTCACTTATTATTTGTTGGTTACAAATCAGAAATTTTATGTCATAAATTATTTTATGATCACAATTCAAAAATTTTGTAGGTCACGATTTTTTCATCAGTCACAAATAAAAAATTAATTAGTCACGAATTAATGACTAATTAATTTTTAGTCACAACTTATCAAATTATTGGTCACAATATATTTTTTGTTCACAAATCAAAAATTTGATATGTCACATATTATTTTTCAGTCACGAATAAAAAAATTTGTAGGTCACAGATCACAAATGTTATAAGTGACAACTTATTAGATAGTCACAAATTATTAATTTTTTATGTCCCACATTATTTCTTGGTCACAATTTATCTTTTCATTGGTCACAGATTAACAAATCACTGTCACAATCAACCAAATAATTTGTGACCATCATCAATACTTACGACCACCACTTCAACACTACCTCCAACAGAACCACCACCGTCATCGCCAAAACCACCACCATGTTAGTCACAAATTAACCAATTTATTTGGTTATAACAAATTATTTTCGATCATATTGGTCACAATATCTAAATAATTATCACATCGTCCCAACTCCGTCTGTCACCACTGCCACAACCTACAATGCACCGCCATCACCATCGCTTACACAATAAACTAGTCGGTACCACAAACACTATCTCCACCTGATTGCACTACCATCACTGCCAACTATAACTTAATAGACAACCATTGGATAACCCTTCCCACCACCACAACCACCACCCCACGTCCCAAAACCTCGATCAAGCAGATGGAAGGAAAGAGCCAACCAAAACTCCAAACATCGTCATTGTACCCCCACCATCTACCTACTTGCACCACCACCCTCATACCCAGAAGCTCCGACTCAGTAGGTTGGAGGAAGAACCAACCCCCAAAAAAAAAATGCTTATCGCTACAGCACCCCACCTCCACCACTGCCATTTGCATCATCGCACCACACCACAAAGATTGCCACCGTATAGATCCGCACACACAAATCACTGCCGCACACACCACTGCAGACCAAGCACCAGAGATCGACGCACCACCATAACACAGATCAATGCACCACTCACCATTGCACCACAAATCGTCACGGGGGCATCGCGATGCCGCTCAGGGAGTCCTCTGGTGGCACCTTCTTGTCTTCCAATGGGATTGGGGAGAAATTATTGGTAGAGAGGGAGAGAGAGTCGAGGGAATTGAGAGAGAGAGAGAGAGAGAGAGATGGAATTGATATTTATATAATTAGGGTTTGAAATTGTTTAATTAATTTTTAAATATGTAAATTAATTAAAAAATTTTCTGATTTGTGAAATACTAAACATGGCATCTTATTTATGAAATGGGGATTTTTAATCTATAAGAATATGTAATTTCCACTTTCAAAATACGTTTCACTCTTAGAGCATATTGGCTTGTGGTTAAATTAAAATTGCTTTTAGTTCAGTTTGTCAAACATGATTTTTAAATCTTTTTTACTAATAAACTTACTTTTTCTGAAATTAAGCCTTTTTTTTAGCTCCATTTCAATGAAAATTTGGGGAAAAATTAGTTTTGGAATAGTAATTTTTTTGAAGAATATGTGGTTTAAAAAATAAAGAAAAATTTTCAGTTTACGTATAATATTATTTTATGGAAAAATGTGTGATTAAAAATGAGTTTTGAAAAAAATGAGTTTTCGAAAAAAATGGTGGCCAAACATAAGCAGATTCAACTTGCATTACAGAAGGAAAAAAATTAAAAAGTATATTTAGCTAAGCACAAATAAAAAAAAATAAAGTTACTTATTTTATTCTCAAACCTATTTGGATAATTTACCTTTTATGCATTATTTTATCGCAAAAAAGTCACTTACTTGAAATTAACTCTTTTTAACTTAATTTAACAGTAACTCTTGCCTTAAAATTAAAAATAAATTACTAATCTTAAAATTTCACCATTTAAAAAATATCCATCATTGCTTATCAATAAACTTATTTAGGCAAACATATACTATAAAAATTAGATATACTTTTCGGAAAAGTAAATACTTGCTCTAAAGAAGTGATTGCTTGAAATAAAAGTTCCTTTTATATTTTTGGCAAACACGTTTTACCCAAAAAAAAATAATAATAATAATAAATAAATAAAATGAAAAAGTTACCCAAAAGTAACTTTTTTAAGGGACGGCAACGAAGCGAGTATGGGACGGGTCGGCCATTCTGACCCCTATCCTGTCGAGTATTTTTGTTATCTTACTCCATACCCATACCCGATTAAAGCGGGGCGGGGCACGTCCCTGCCCCATTTATTGTCCCATTTATTTTTTTCTTTTTCTTTTTATTTTTTGCTTTATTTTCTTATGTTCTTAATAAATATTACTTTTTTACCAATTTGTTAAAAACAACTTATGTTCTCTTTAAAAATAATAATAAATATATTATTTTTGTTTAATAAAAACTTAAATTTGAAATCAATTTGCAACGGAGCGGGTAGTGGGACGAGGACTATGTTTTTTGTACCTACTCCATACCCGTTTCAGGGCAATGACCCTTGCCCGGTACCCATCTTCCGTGGGTATCGGGTTGAATGGATTCTTTTGCCATTCCTAAACTTTTTAACTTAGATGAATATTTGCACTTTGCACCCACAGTGTATTCATGTTATTGCAAGAAGCGTCATTTCCTCCCCGCTGTTCTCATGGACTAAAAATTACTTTTAAATGCTTTTAGTTTTATATTAAACATGCTCTCTAATCTATTTTGATAAAATGTGAGCCTCCTAATCCACAATTTAAGTATCGTCTGCATTTCACAGCGATTTAAATTAATTGAAGTTTGTTTTATCTTCTAAAAACATTATTTCCTATTACACAAATTAAAAGTTCAAATGTGCCTACTCTACTCTTTTACTCCTTTTAGTTTGCTATTTTCCATACTCAACAAATTTGAATGATGACCCATTCGGTGTGTTTAAAATTTTTGTTCTCTTTATTCTTGTATCTACGTTGATTTTTAAACTGAACATGTCATCCATGACGTCATTCAATAGAAATTCTCAAAAAGTACGAGAGCCCACAGATTCAAGAAATGAACAATATAATATTATCTTGGTGAAATGTGCTTGGATTTGACCTCATGTAGGTCGAGCTATATATAGTTTAACCTACTTTAAAGTTAATGTTTCCAACCTTTTATATTAAGAAAATAAGAAATAGAAAGAAGTTCATTAGCATTTTCGCTTATGATTCCCACTGTCCCCACTGTCCATAAGTTGCAACTCAATTCAAGGAGGATATTGGAAAAGTGGTCCCAAAGATTTTAGATAAACCCTAACTTTGGCAAAAGAACTTATGAGAAGCTCTCATTTTAGCAGTCCTTTTTTTGTAAACTGATAACTGACTAATTATATAGTATTAGCATGCCTTGTACGTACTAAAATCATGTTTTGCCAGGTTCAAGTGTGTGGAAAATCCTAACCCTCATTTTTGGGAAAATGATAATCTAATTTGACTAATTATCTGACCAAAAAATTGCCTGCTGCTATATAATAATGTGTGTGAGATAGAGATAGAGATCGAAACCAAACTGCATGCAGTGCTAGAAACTACATATCGAATGTGCTTGAGACACAAATAGTGAAAAGAAAGAAGGAAATAAAATACACAATCAGCCTATTATTGAAATAATCAAAGCTTCTTTAATCATTGGATGTATATTATATGTAAAACCGAATTCGAGTTGAACTATGTTCCGGGGAAAGAACGAATCAAATGAGATAGAAACGGAGGAGGACAAGAAAATACTTGAACATCTGGGGAGAAGACAGACAATAATGACTAGTAGAGGGATTGGGGAACCAACTTTCTTGAAGATGAAAGGACTAACCTGAAGGTAATCTTAAGCAAGGACGGAAAGGAAGAGTGGCTGATCACACAGCACAGGCTAGTGAGATAAGATGTACATAGATGATGATGCTAAATACCAACGAATTAGGGGTTCCATCTCAAAAGATTAACCATAGACCCAATCCTACAATAAGCTAGCTCGGCATCATGTATCAATGTCTCACCATGTGGGACTTAGTTCGCACTTTTCTAACACGAATAGGACAAAACCAGGCCAGCATATCAGAGCCCCGTGCCATTATGAGCAAATTATGGAGAGAAATCTGTTAGGTTTTGTGACTCAAATGTGTTAGGATTATTATTTATTTAGAATTTGATCAAGTGGTATCCTAGAAATTGGTTAGGAATCTTTTGAAGATACGTATTCGACTTTTACTTGGAAGGGAAATCTAATTACATTCAACAAAAGGAACAAATTTTGTTGCCTTATAGGACTTCTTTAGGGTTGTCCTATAAATACAAGACTCTTCTATCAGTTTTACTAGATGTAACAAATAGAAACCAATTGCTAGATTATTTTGTATTCTCCATATTTTTTATTTAATAAACATCGTTCGTCTGCGTTAATCCTTTTGTTCCTCTTTACAATTTAAACCTTGTTTCGTGATATGATCTTGTTTACTTCAATATTATCATTATAATCTCGTTCTTTAAAATCCGGTTTGGAATCAACGTGTGTTATTAAAGCTTCCGCGCCTCCAACAAGATCTTGGAATACAAAGACACAAAAATGAACCAATAGTGCCTGCCACCATAGCTCAGCACCAGAAAGATAACCATCAACAAAAACAAAACAAAAATGAATACAAATGTAAGGGTACTCCAGTCTCCGGCAAAAGAATACACACAAACATAAATTTATAAATAAAGAAGGTAAATAATAAAACCCCTGTTTGCAAGATTCCATATGTATACAAGACTCAATAATTCAATAAGGCTCCAATTACAGATGAATAAAAATAATGTTTAAATATTGATAAGGCTGGAAAAAAGGATGCCAAAATCCTATCTTCCAGCACTGCAATTAAACTATGTTTACAACTAATGAACTATTTTTAAGGACGGAGACTTAACACAAAGAAAAACATATTAGAATGTACAAATTCAATATAATTGAGACATAGATCATGAATAGCATAAGAGAACTTGTAAATTTTTGCATATGAGATTTACAGAGAGAATAATACTCTATTTATACTTTTATAGGGTTACAAATAGCTATTTAAGGGAAAGAATAATCACGGAAAAATCTTTATCATTTGTTCAGATGCTATAGCTGAAGATGCATATTCTTTCCCTCTACTTTTTTTACAACGAATTAATCATATTTTACATTTTTTTTTTTTGTTTCTAAGAATTATCAAATAAGCCCAGAATTGAGAATTAGTAAGACCCAAGATGTGAAGCTTAAAGTCAGAGATTAAAATTGCAAGATGAAGAGTGATAGTTCCAATTCCAGTTTGACTTAAATGTTGAACATGAAGCTGAGAAAGATTGGTTGAAAACATTAGGTAAACAATTGGATGATGAAGATCTCTATATATTAGCCTTATTTCCTTCTGATGGATACTCATTTTTGAGTTTTGAGTGAAGGGCAAAGAACCTAGTACAGATCTAGAGAGAGATCCGATTTACAGATTTTCAATTTAAATAAAGCGACGGAGAAAATGCATTTCTGTACGGTAAAGAGCAAGTTCTTTCTCATAGGGTTTCATTATGTTGACAACCATGAATACTCTTTCTTAAGAGAAAAATGGATCAGAATTTCAGGAAGATTGAAACGTTGATGCAAAGCAGTATAGATGAATGGTTATTTGCGAAGAACTATTTACATTTAACAATTAATACAAGTGATCCTGTGCTCCAATTTTGTCTATGATTTATCCATAAATCATACATCCATAAATAAAAAACAAAGACTGCAATCCCCAATCCTCAAAACTACAGCAAATTACATATATAATAGATTTAACTATTGATGCAACAAGTTACATTGTTTCATTCGATCCCGAAAATTTCAAGAAAAACGAGGATTCAGCTACAAGAAGAAGTTTAAAAAGTTACCTGGAAGATACTTTTCACAGTTCATTCATGGGGAGAAAATTTCCTAAACAATATTTACTCATCTCTTACTTCGATTAGCGGATGAGTTTTCCCCCTTGTTGAGTATTTCGAAATCTATAGGGACAAAAGTTTCTGGCTTCAGGCTGAGCCCATAGCTCATTACTTCATCTTTCTCTTCACTGCTCGAGGCTTTGTTTTGTTCAGACTTCTGTCTTTCGAACTCTCTAAACTTGTGCAGGTACCTTAACATAACCTCAGAATAGTTGTCAAACCCTAATGAACTGAGAGCCCAACAAAGGTCATCTCCGTTCCCTGTTTTTCGATTCTCCTTGTGACACTTGTCTGATGCTTCACTGGTTACAAAACTTATAAACTCTGTCACACATTCTTGCATTCTTTCTTTGGCTTCTTTCGAAATTTTTGCATTCCGGGGGAGGATGTACTTCATAATCCGCCCTACATTGGCTATTGGAAGAAATTTATCTTGCTCCTCAACCATTTACAAATAGAAACAGGTGTTATAAATTAGATCTTATTCCTAATTTGCAAACATAGTACGTTTCTAGTAGCTTCTTTATAGTGGCGCTGATACGTGACATACACGCATTATCAAAGCCGGTTCTGTGGGCAGGCAAATGAGGCCTGTGCCTCAGGCCCAAGACCATAGGGGGCCTATTTTGGACCCAAAGTTTTTTTTATTTATTTATTTTTAAATATTACAAGAAGGAAAAGAAAAACAGTTTTTCATTAATTGTGAGATGATTGAGATATTTGTTTATTATTCTAACGTTAAGTTTTAAGTTTGCAATATTTTGTATAATATATCATTAAATTTTGCATTTACGTTGATTTTGGGGGGCCTAATTTTTGAACTTTGCCTCGAGCCCCGACAAACACAGGACTGACCTTGCACATTATAAGTATGGTAACGTGTGTACTAATTATGTGTGTGTGTGTGTGTGTATAAAAGTATGGTCACGTGTGTACTAATTGTGTGTGTGTGTGTGTATTTTGTAATTCTTATTAGAAATTCTCATGTAGATGATATTGAGCTAGATGAGGATGCAAAAGAACTATCATGGATGGGAGGCATAACTTGGTGGTTTAGGCATTGTTGGAATATATGTCTTGTCAATGGCCCTATTATAAGGAAAAGGGCCCTTGTACACGCCTGTGTACAGTTGGCCTCCTGTGATAGGTCGGGCTGACAGACTACAGGGGCCCAAACATGAAGTAGGGCCCCTAATATAAAGTGACTTGTTATTAATTGGACCAAAAATTATCTTCTTTAAATATTATCAGGAAAAAGTCATGAATATAGAGAATTCTTGAAAAAATTCCTATCGATGCAAACGTGGCAGCAAATTATTGGATTCTTTTCTTTATTTTCTCTTTCCATCTTCCAATTAGTTTCCCCCATGTGTTGTTTGTCAAAATTTTCTGAGCTCTGTAATAGTATTACTTGCTCCCTTCCCCTCCCTCCTCCCTCCACGCAGCCCCCAAGAGGTAAAGAAGAAAACAATCTGATTGATGAATCCACCATATTTCAAATTATTAGCCGGTCGTTTGGAATGAAATAACCTTTGATAACCGAAAACCCTAAAAAGGTTTAGCCTAAATGGTGGATGTGGTCCCCCC
>NC_036251.1:8345873-8362560 GCF_002742605.1 Olea europaea var. sylvestris
AATAATCTCCAAACTTTAACGCTCCCAATATGTTCTAATCTTGATTATAATATTGTTAGTAGAGTCTAAAATGAAAGGACTGCATTGGTGCACGTTTTCTTGTTCTCTAATGGATACGTTTCTAACCAGTAGTTACAAACCCTAGCTTTTGATTGGCTCAGCATTTCTTTTTTAAACACTTAACTTTGTTAAGAATCAGCCCAATTCTTTAGCAATGGAATCTTATTCATATATTTATATATATGCCTAATATAATTCCATTACTTGTTTAGTCAAATTTGACTGATTTCAAAAACTTGTCCATTACCTGTATTTTAGCCGTAAGTTTTTAGTTCCTATACACAACTTTGTTAAGAATCAGTCAAATTCAGGTGTGATGGACCTTAGTGCATGGCAGCACATATGGGTTGCTCACACGCACTGCCAAATGGCTTATATGGCGAATGTTCATTCCTTTGCTGATTTTGAGGGTTGTAAATTCGATTTTTTTCAGTTTTTATTTTTATTATAATTGAAATCTAAAAGACACCTATGTTGGGTATAATATTTGGGAAAGGGTAGCAAGAATCTATAAATAAATTCAAGTTTTCTTTGATTGTACATGTGAAAATGGGAAAAGTAATAGACCTAATTCTATATTTTTCTTGCATACTTGTCATCATTCTTTTGCATACAAATTCAAGCCTTATATTCTGTTATACTGCAGAAATTGAATATAAGGGCTCTTGTATTAATTTATCATCTCGGTGTTTGGATTTATTTTCAAGAACCCATAAACGTCAGCAAACAATTTATTCGAATTCATTATATCTTGGAGACTTATTTGGATCCTTGTGCACTTTTAGTAAGTGGAAAATATAATGTTGAGGATATTGTCATAACGTGCCCTAAAATTATTGGTTATCATTTCAAGGCATTGGAACGAAGTATCTTCATCAATAATCTTAAGACTATATTTAAGTATGTTGCAATGGCTCCACCATGTCTTCTGTGGGATTTTGCAGTTCATTTTATGAAGTTGGAAAGGTTCGAAAGGGCAAATTTTTTATGTTTGCATGATAAGCTTCATTTCTCTCACCACCTTCAATGTGGTATATGTTCTTGATAAGTGTGTTTTTATACACTTATTAGGTACTTTAACGAGCTAATTATTGATAAAATTGAGTGAATTCCAGTATACAATTGTCTGGCTTTTGTAGGCTAAAATCCCAAAAGTAGAGGAGGAAAAGGCTGAAGGAAGGAAAAAGGACCAAAATGGACAAAAATCAAGACTTTGGGGGCTAAATGTACAAGTCAGAAAGTTCAAGGAGTTTCAAATTATGAAGGACTTGATTGAAAAGGAATTCAAAATTCAAGGACCAAATTGGAAAAAAATCAAAGTTGGAGGACCAAGCGTACAATTTTTTAGGGACCAAACTGAATAAAAGGAAAAAAAATGGCTAAAGCATGTGCCTAAACCTGCAGCTCAGGCGCACACCTTAGCCCCAATTTTGAGTAACAAAGGGCAATCAATGGACTAAACTTGCGCCTAAGTTTAAAAAGAAGGACCTGTGCGCATATTCTTCAGGGACTCTTCTTGCAATTTGATTGGGATGGTTTTTATACTTTTTAAATATTATTTTCATCCTTTCTTTATTCCACATTTTTAAAAACCCTAGCTTAAAGAGAAAAGGGGGCAAACAAAAGGAGAGAATATCACACAAAAGGAGGTAAGTCTTAGAGAAATCAAAACCAAAACTAATAAAGTTTCTAGAATCCGACCAAGGGACGGGTTTATTTCTTTGTCTTGTATGTCACATTATACTTTCTAAACTTTTGGGATATATTTCTTTAATCTTTTCACTTGTGCCTTTTAATTACAATGGGCTAAACATCTTGATGTTGAGATGAATGAGAAAACTTGACCTAACTATATTAATTTCTATATTTACTTGTTAATGTATGAATGCTTATATTCTTGTGTTTTTACCATTGTTTTTAGTGCATTATCATTAATGTGGCCACTATATGATTATGTCAAGTGCTTTATGCGATTATTGAGAAATTCTTGCACATTTTATAGTCCGAGATGCTAAAACCCTAGGTTCTTGTAGGAAACAGAAATATACTTCTAATTCTAGGTAATCCTTTGAGCCACTTTCACATATAAATGCCATTGATTGTGTTTAATCGACATAGAGATATAATAGATTAAACTAATTTATTAAGGTTAATTTCACTTGAGGGAGATAATTAACTAAATTATGAAAATTAGTTTTAACAAGATAAGTAAGTGTTTTTATTAATTTGTTTGTTGAGAAATCAATATAGTGACGGTTAAGTGGAATCACGAATTCTAACCTAATTAAAATCCAAATTCTTATCTTTGTTGTATTGTGTATTCTAATTGAATGTCAAAATCATTTTCTTGTCGCCTTTAACTTCAAAATCAAATTCTGTGTGTTACGGTTAAAATTAAATCAAATAGCATGTGGTTGGAAGAAACACTCTTTGAGGGATCGACTTCGACTCAAAATCCATTTTATTCCTTACACACTAGCCATGCACTTGCGGTATATGATTTTAGCGAACAGTTCTCACTACACCAAGGCCTAAAGAAACGCAAGATGAAAATTTGATGAACACATCCGACATCACATTGCATATGCGGCCTTCGCATATATATCATCTTGATTCCACTTTTTTTTTTTTTTATCATTACCATGACAAGAAGACGGCAAATGAAATATGGGATGCGTTGGAGGCTAAGTACATATTCGAAGACGCCAAAAGTAAGAAATTTCTAGCCTCTATATTTCATCAATATAGGGTGGTGTATTGGGGCATTTCATGAAATAATTCACATTTATAATCAATTTCAATAACATAACATAAATTATAGAATAATCGTTTGTAGTCTCCTTCATCGTTAATGAACTCCTTTCTATTTGGAAAGATTACAAAAAGAATATTAAGCACATGGATGTTGATCTATCCATTGAGGATTTAGACCAACATCTTTATGTAGAAAAGGAATTCAGATTAAACAGTTAAGAGAATAACAATGACCAATCTTCTAGAGTCCATGAAGTACAAGGAATAGAAAGAAACTGTTGACACGCTAAAAGCGCAGCCCAATTCGAATAGCCCAAAGAATGAAGCCCAACTGGGCAATTCAGGATAAAGGCCCAAATAGGGTTATTAATGAATGCAGTGGAAGCCCACGAACGCGGTAATATCATCATCCAAACTTGCAAGACGCCCAAGATCTGAGCGAATGAAGTGCCTTGCAGTCGCCCAGAGTTATGACCCTGTTCTCACCCAAACCTTCGAATCACCCAAGATCTTAGTAAACATAAGATATTATGGTTATCCAAAAGTGCAATTATCGAAGCAGTTATTGGGTAATCTTATCGCGTTCCACGATTCAAGGAGTTCAGATAAAGACGGTTGAACGACAAAGAGTAGTAGTAGCATTTAGAGACGGTAGTTCCACGATAAGTTGGCCACCATGAAGAAAGTGGGCAATGATAAAGCAACTAAGCAGTTTTTAAGCGGTTGATCACAAAGAGAGCATCAAGGGAATATAAAAGGAAGAAAAAATATAGAGCAAAGAACTCCGAATCAAACACTCTCAAAAAGAGAAATATGTAATTTTAATTTCTTAGTTTAGACTTAAAACATTTCTTTTCAGTACTCGTGTGCTTGCGCCCCTTGGAGTCATTCTATTTAAGTTCCAATTGTAAAGTCATCGCCAATAAAACACCCATTTTTGGGATTTTGTCTCAAGAGGTTTGTTCCTTATACAATCGTCTGATCTCATTTTAATTGTTAGCGACAACCCGCGCGAAACAATTTGGCATGCCCAGTCGGACTTTGGTGTTTGGTGTTGAAGATACAAAAGGTGAAACAATATGCCTCAGAAATACGATAAGGAAGCAGCAAGTTAGGGAGGAGTCCCGTCTGTGATCGAGTGATATGAGGAGCGGGATAGCTCTCCACGAACAGATGGACAGAATCAGAGCAATCATAGTCGTTACGAACCAATGACAGAGTTGAGTCCTTGAACCATGCGTGCATTACTCGGAGAACTCACATAAGATGTCGTTGAACAGGTAAATTTACGAAATATTCATAATATGGAAAGATTTACCCAGAATGGGAATGCACATTATGACAACATGTCCAAACAACTGAATACTTTGAACGAAATAATGAATAAGTTAGTAGGCCAAATTTGTCAGCTAGTTGTGCATCTTACAAACCACTTTCAAACCAGGACAATTATGGGACATAATCCCCCGGTCCTAAGTTTAAATCAAGGGGTAGAACCACCTTTTGATCCCTCTACTTCAAACCAGGGGGTGGTGTAATACCAAATCAGAATAGTGGCATTGGTACATCTAACTTGGGGGTAACCTAAATGTAAGAGATAATGTCCTAAATAATGGGCAGAACACCCCATGTGTTAATGATGGAATAAATGTTCAGGCTAATGGTAACAATGGCCCAAATCATGGTAACTTTGTTGCCAATCAAGGACTAAACATCAGGCCTCAAGCAAATCAACCGGTCAACCAACCTGTAGGAATTCCATATGACTCCAATGTCATGTTGAGGAATCAGATTATGAAAATCGTACAGGACCGATGGCTTTTGGAGTACGTCCTGTCATTAGGCCGACTTACACAAAGTCATATCCTGATTGGGTAGACCAAGCATATCCATGGCCTAGAGGGTATAAAGTGCCAGAATTCTCACTGTTTACTGGTTTAGGAGAGGTGTCTACTCTAGAACACATATGGCGATTCACACTGCAAAGAGGTGACGTAACTGATTACCATAAAATGAGGCTGTTCTCTAGTTCATTAACAGGAGTAGCCTTCTCCTGGTTCATTAATTTGTCGGCAAACTCTGTTCAAACATGGCAACAATTGGAGCAATTGTTCCACGCTCAGTTTTATAAGACTGAGTCTGAAGTTACTTTGGTCGATTTGGCAAATCTACGTCAAATGCCAAACGAATGGGCAGAAGGTTTTCTTCAAAGGTTCAAGACAGCAAGAAGTAAATGTTTTGTACCTTTGCCCGAAAAGGAGTTTGTCAAAATCGCTCAAGGTTGTCTAAACTTTGATTTGAAGAAGAAGTTCCAAGACAAGGAATTTTCTGATCTTTTTCAATTGAGCGCGAACGTAATTACGTATGAACGATTAATAAGAGATGAAGAACAAATGAAAAATTCTAGCAAGAGGACCTATTATAGAGATCCAAATTTTGATGTTCATACCATTAATGACGAGTATTACGATCAAATCGAAATGTGTTTGGCCGAATTAGTTAAAGGAGACACGTATACTTGTCCTATAATGGCTAAGCCTAGGCCATTGGGCAAGGATGAGCCTATAATAGATGAAAACATAAAGGCTAGAACGTTCTCGTTCGATGTAACCAAAGATGACCCTATATTTGATAAATTATATAAGGATAAGCAGATAAAGCTGAGCGATAAGCATAAATTGCCAAGCCCTGAACAAATTAAAGGTAAAAAATATTGTAAGTGGCATAATGCACGGTCACATTTAACTAACAACTGTTTGATTTTTCGCTATGTGTTATAGGATGCCATTGAAAAAGGACGAATTACGTTTGAGGATAACAGGAAAATGGCAGTGGATGAAAATCCTTTTCCACAGCTACTGGAGTGAACATGGTGACGTCTGGTTTCAAAAATAAGTTGCCAAAATTCAAGTTGGTTATAGATGATGGAGAAGAAGACCATGGACCACATCCCAGTGTCTTTGAACATATCAAAGGGAAGGAGCCCAAAAAGGACGAAGACGTCCTATGTGCAAGATGCAAAGAAGAAGTGAGTGCAAATGCAGAGAAACTAGGGATATGGCAGCATCACCATCGCCCTAGTTTTTTCCCAAACGCTCAGCCTGGTAGAGGGCGAGGTACATCTTTCTATAAAGGACCACCTTTTGAGAGGCAGTTCAGGCCAGTAAATAAGGGGAGAACATTCAGACCGCAATCTCGCCAACCAAATGTATGGCATTCGTTCCACTATAAGGCTGGAAGGGCGATACCTTTCAACGAGATGACTAGGACCCAACGGAGGCATTTTCAACGGAATTATGGGTAAATGATGAGGTAACAACAGGGAATGCTATGTCCTAAAGCATCTAGGCTACTCGAGGTAGCCAATCAAAATGTTCTCAAAGACAGTGAAGAGACTGGTACAGGCAAACCTATGGAAGAATTGCCAGAGATTTCTTCTGGGAGGTCGAAGTTTGAGCAAGACAAAAGGGATGGAGAAGATCCAGATCAGCCCCTTACTATTCAGTTTGGAACGTTGTCTCCTGTCGTGGCTAATAACTATTTACTAGCCAATGAGTTCAAGAATAAAGAGAAGGGAGAAGAAGAAAAGGAGGATAACGAAGAAGAAGTATGCATGTTGGAATATGAAGAAGGCCAAACTTCTAGAGAGGCCTACAATGGTGAAGAAGATGATGGTATGACAAACATCGAACAGGAAATCGATCTGGAAGCAGAAAGAAGAAGAAGGGGAGTATCGTACAATACTCTGTTGAAGCAATTACATTGAGAGGGAGTTCGTGAAGTAGACTTATTGGGAGAACCATCTGGGCGTTCTTTTGATTTTTTATGTGCTATACGGGACGCCCAAAAGGAAGAAGAGAGTGTCTCGCTCTGAAAAGTATGGATTACCTCCAAGAATAATGCCTCCTCCCACAGGTTGGGTAACTGAAGAAGAAGCATTAGAAAACAGTAAAAAGGAAATTCAGGAGACAGAGGCTCAGTGCGATATGCTGCACGTTGACTTATCACAAAAGGGTAACTCGACAGAGGACAAGCAGGAAGTGGAAATAGATGCTGCCAAAAAAGTTATTTTTAAGCGACCAGCCATGAAATTGATCAAACACTTGAGGCCATTGTACGTTAAAGCTCTAGTTAACGACATACCTGTGGCAAAAGTGCTTGTCAATAATGGAGCTGCTATAAACACCATTCCATCTAGGATGATGATGAAATTCATAAAGACATAAGGTGATATGATCCCAACAAAAGTCATCCTGACAAGTTTCAATGGAGGAGCAACTTCAACTAAAGGGGTTATATCATTGGATATAACTATAGGAACAACTACTAGGACCACAGTCTTCTTTGTAATAGATGGTCACACTAGTTACAATGTGTTATTAGGAAGATATTGGATACACAGAAGTCGTTGTATACCTTCATCGCTCCATCAATGCCTAGTTTTTTGGAATGACAAGGGCGAAGCAGAGGTGGTGTAGGCCGATCATAGGCCTTTTGTCACAGAAGCAAACTCAGTGGAAATGTTCATGTACGAAGGAAATTATGGACATGTCAGAGTAGTCCAAGATGGAGAAGAAACTCAGATTGTCGCGCAGAGTGAAGAGCCATTTTCGATGGTTGCACTCACTGAAATGTTCAGTCAGATGAGGCCAAATATAGTGGCCCTAGAGGAGCTAGTAATTGGCAAAAGAATAATCAAGGAGTTTTAAATGAGTTGTAAGCAACAAAGACAAATTGCCGATATTCAAGCCTTCAAAGCCAAATTAATGGCTTTCAATAAAGAATGCAAGGACAAGACAAAAGAAGCAGCAGCCTTGAAAACATTGAGAGACAAATTGGTAGTGTTCGAGTTGGAACAAAGTATTGGCCGAGAAGTCAACAAGGTAGATTGTTTAGAAGAAGAAGTGCCTACAAAGGAACTAGACGACGAAGTGATAAGGATCACCAAACCTGGATACGTTCAAGCACAAGACCCCCTGATTAAAGTTAATATTGGCAATGAAGGAGAAGATCGCCCAACGTTCATCAGCCAAATGCTCGATCAAGAGGTTAGATAAATTAATCGCTTTATTAAAGGAGTACAAAGATTGTTTTGCTTGAGAATATGAACATATGCCTGGTTTAGATGGAGATTTGGTGGAATATAGATTACCAACCAAGCCTAATTTTAAACCTCATAGGCAACCTTCTAGGCGTTTCACTCCTAATGTACTCCCTGAAATTAAGGAAGAGATAGAGCGATTATTAAAAGCAGACTTTATTAGAACGGCCAGATATGTTGAATGGTTGTCCAATATCGTGCCGGTATTAAAAAAGAATGGTAAACTAAGGGTGTGCATAGACTTTAGGAATCTAAACATAGCCACACCTAAAAATGAATATCCAATGCCCACGGTAGATTCTTTAGTAGACTCGACTGCCAGACATGTAATGTATTTCTTCATGGATGGGTATTCAAGATACAATCAAATTTATATAGTTGAGGAAGATATACACAAAACTACCTTTAGATGCCCTCGGTCTCTAGGATGTTTTGAATGGGTAGTTATACCTTTCGGCCTAAAAAATGCAGGAGCAACTTATCAAAGGGCAATGCATTTGATTTTTCATGATATGATAGACAAGTTTGTTGAAGTGTATGTAGATGATATAGTGGTCAAATCCCTTAAAGAAGAGGACCATTTTGAACAATTAAGATGTTCATTTGAGCAAATGAAGTAATATAAACTAAAGTTGAATCCCTTGAAATGTGCATTTGGTGTTAATGCAGGAAATTTTCTTGGTTTCTTAGTACACAAAAGGGGAATTGAACTTGATAAAAATAAAGCGAAGGCCATTTTAGAGGCTAAATCACCTAACAACAAAAAAGAATTGCAAAGGTTTCTAGGCCAAGTAAATTGTTTAAGACGCTTTATTTCTAACTGTGCAGGGTGAACTAAAGCTTTTTCGCCGCTTTTAAAGTTGAAAAATCAGGACGAATTCGTCTGGAAAGAAGAACATCAAAAGGTTTTTGAAAGCCTAACGACATATTTATCAAGTCCACCAGTGTTGGTGTCACCAATTCAAGGACGGCCAATGAAAGTGTACGTATCGGCTGAAAAAGAATTAATAGCTAGAATGGTCGCGCAGGAAGACCAATTTGGTGAAAAATGGCGATTTACTATTTGAGTAGACGGTTAACAAAATGTGAATATAATTATTCTGCCATTGAAAAATTATATCTTGCATTGTATTTCACATGTAAAAAATTAAGGGTTTATTTACGACCTGTAACCGTTTATTTAATTTCTAAAGTAAATTTTGTTAAGTATATATTCTCTCGCCCTATTTTGCACCAAAAGGTAGGCCTTTGGACATTAGCTTTATTAGAATTCGAAGTACAATACATACCCCAAAAGGCAGTCAAAAATCAAGCTTTGACTAACTTTCTGGCCGATCATCCATGCCTTGACATACCTAAAGAAATTGAGTTAGAGATCAATTCATTCGAATTAAAACTTTGGGTTTTATATTTCGATGGATCGAAAACCTCTAAAGGTGCAGGAGTAGGAGTAGCATTGATAAATCCTTTAGGGATTTGTTACAAGTTCGCATTCACTTTGAACAGGATGTGCACCGACAATCAGGCCGAATATGAAGCCTTAATCGTGGGCCTAGAATTAATGATAGATATGGGGGTAAAGAATGTGATCATTAGAGGCGATTCTCAATTGGTAATTCACCAATTGATTGGTGATTTTAAATGCCAAAGTTATTCCATTATAGTCAGTATGAAATCGCCCAAGAGTTGTTGGAAGAATTCGACCAAATAGAGCTTCAATATGTTAGTAGGATATATAATGACGTAGCGAACGAATTGGCCCAGATAGCCTCGGGGTACTCAAATGTTTTAAATTGGAAGTCTACTTGTGAGTATGGAACAATATTGCCTGTGATCCAAAGAAGGGCGAGAACGATTGAAATTCATTGCATACAAGATGGAGATGCAATAGATTTGAGGGCAGAGATTCAAAGGTTCCTTAAAGAACCTAATAAAGGAGATAGTAGAAAAATGAAGTTGCGTTTGCTAAACTATACACTGATAGATGAAGAGTTGTTTAAGAAACGCTATGATGGTATATTGCTAAAATGTGTAAGTTTGCAAGAAGTCAGGACGATCATGGCTGAAGTGCACGAAGGGATATGTGGAGCTCATCAAGCTGGCCAAAGGATGAGATGGTTAATTATTAGGAATGGATATTTTTGGCCAAAGATGGGAGAATCATGCGTTCAGTATGCAAAGAGTTGTCTAGCGGCGCCAGCACGAGAGATGGCACCTATTATCAAACATTGGTCATTTAAGGGTTGGGTGATAGACCTGATAGGGAAGATTTATCCCCCATCATCCAAGCAATAGATCTTTGTTATAGTTGCAACTGATTATTTCACTAAGTGGGTAGAAGCGATTCTTTAAAGGAGATCACCCAAAAGAATGTCATAGAATTTATCCGTGATCACATCATTTATAGATTTGGAATTTCACAAATTTTGATGGTAGATCACGGAACATCTTTAAATGGGGATCAAGTGAATAAATTCTTGGGCGAGTTTGGAGTTAAATTAGTGAATTTCACACCATATTACGCTCAATCCAACGGACAAGCAAAATCTTCTAATAAGATTCTAAAAAATATCATAAGAAAAATAATAGACACAAATGCCAGAAATTGGCACGAATGTCTAAACAAGGCCTTATGGGCTTATAGGACGTCACCTCGGTCAAGTGCCAAAATTACTCATTTCCAACTTACTTATGGATAGGAGGCCGTTTTGCCTATGAAAATCAACGTGCAATTGATCAGAGTGTGTTTGCAACATAAGTTAAGTAGTGATGAGTATACCGAATCACTAGTTCAAAACTTATTGGAGTTGGACGTCCTAGATAGATTGCAAGTTCAAAAACGAAGAATGGCTAAATTTTATAATAAAAAAGTTGTAGCCAAGTCGTTCAGCCTGGACAAATTGATTTGGAAAACAATACTCCCTTTGGACAGCAAAGATCCAAAGTATGGCAAGTGGTCGCCCAATTGGGAAGGACCGCATAAAGTAAATAATGTGTTGCCTAATGGAGTCTATCATTTGGAAGATTTAGACGGCACCAAGTACATGAGGTTCATTAATGGCAAATATTTAAAAAAAATATGTTCCTTCCTTATAGGAAAGTGAACAAATAAAAGCGTAATCAAATCACGTTAAACGATCGTAGATTAAAAAGGGTCAGAGCAAAATACGTTCAAATAAATTCCTTTATTATCAAACGTTCATTACAAAGTTGCAAAATACAAAATACTAAATGCTCTACAAGCTAAAATTAAGAGCAAACTTATCTCCCGATCGATCGTCGAGTAAATGGGTGAATTGGCATTGATTGCCATCCTGATCGCACTGCTGCAAAGGCAAGCAGAGAGGCCGAAAAGCACTCTCAGCAAGCAGAAAGGAAGAAGAAGCACTCTCACATCGCCTTCCTAAATGCATCGCTGCAATAACCGGCAAGGAGGCTGAGAAGCACTCTCAGCAAGCAAGGTGGCTTGCAAGCGTCTTCAAAATTGTCTTCCATCATCGAACTCCTTGTAAGGAACATGGAGACGATGGGAAGAACTTTGCTGCTGGCCAAAGAATATTTCCTATATCTCTCATACCAAAGGTGACATCAAGAAGGATGGCAAAATGGACGGATCAAATGATCCATTTCCATGGAAGACGAAGGTTTTGGATCGATTGTCAAAATGCCAAACAATGGCAGCAAATTGGTTTTGAAGAAGAGAATGGAAATGAAAATGACAAGTGTGGAGTATAGGTGCATTTAAAGATGCGTGAAGGTGAAGAGACAGAATATGAACAGCCACATTCGTGCCTAGTAACTAGAATCAAATGGCCCGAAATCTTGGAAAAAGAGACAGAAATACCCAGAGAAAATGTGCGTGAATCTTAGCATAAAGCAGTTAAATGTTTGGGGGGTTGACTATTAAAGACAGCGTCAATAAATACACAAGAAGACAAATTAATCGTTCATTAATGATAATGGCTGCTGGTATGTTCAGAATTACCAATGGACATCAGTACGAGGTTACAAGGGGAAAGTTAATACGAAGTTACAAAAAGAAAAGTTAAGGCATTAGACGTCTTAATTACAATTTACCCCAGACTAAACGAATTCTTTCCCTAAGTCTCCCCCAATCCTCTCTCTGCTGAGAAGAAGTGACATTCAATTCAGCCACAAAATCATCATCAACCTCCAACTTCTTGTACTGCTCAACCGAAGACTTGGTTCGCTCAATTCTTTGGGAGGCATTACATTTTTTAGCAACCATTCTCGCCTTGCAGTCGTCCATCCTTGCTTGAAGCTCCTTCATCTGTGCAGCCAAACTGGTCATCAAAGAGTCTTCAATCATAATTTCAGAAGAGATTTCTTTCAATTCGTCCTCAGCTTTGTTGATTTTCAGAAGCAAAGACTCTCTTTCAGATACAGCGCGAAGATATTGAGTACTTTTGGCCTTCGGTTCAACATTTTTGGCCAGCAAGGAGAGAATCTCGGAATGGACAACTTTCAACGTCGCTTTAAAATTAGCAGAAAGATTGAGCGACGGAAGTGTCAGTGCTTGCTCGAACTTCGCACTCAAATGCTCAAACTTATCCTTATGTTTGGCAGCACTAGCCTGACCGATGTCCATATCCATAAAGGACACATACTCAAATATCGACTGCTTGAGGAACTGCATATCTTTCTCTGAAGAAACAGAAGGACGACCGGTTGAAGCAGGGCGAGATGTCTTGACTTGCCCCCAGGAAGTGAACAAGTCCTGGATGGAACGCACAATCTTATCAGCATCCTACAAAGAAAATTGCCAACATTGAATGTTTTCACTATAATAAACAAAGTGGAAGTAAAAGTGAGGCAAGGATTACCTCATCAGCAATCTTGGGAGATGGCATATCCCCAGTCAAGTCTACCACCTGTGACTCCACCACTTGTGAGGACTTCCCCTTATCTGGGCGAGAAGACTTTGCCACAACAGACAAACCCATGGGAGCATCTACAGAACTCAAAAAGCAACAAATTAAAAACCAATAGCACAAGCAAAGGTAAAACATCAAAAAATGTGTTGCCTTCTGGTTCAACATTTTGGGGGTTGACGCCCTGGGAAGAAGGTGACTCATCCATTGGTTGTGATGAGGATTCCGGGACTGAAAGTTTCTCTTTAAGCGTAGTCCCTTCATCAGCTGGTTTGGATGAAGCAGCCTCAGCAGAGGATGATGGAGCAGGAGCTGCCAACACCAAAGCCTTCAAAGGAGAGGCTGAGCATTTTTGAGAAATCCGAATAAACCATCAGCACATAGAAAAGTTTCAAGTATAGAAATGTATGTTTGTAAGTAAACTAATTTAATTACCTTTCTCCTGACAATGAGAGGAGTGTCATCATCATCATCATCTTCCAAAATGGGAGATGCTGAGATTGGCTGTTTGCGGCTTAGGGCACTCTTAGCTACAGAGGCTTGGTGGGAAGAGAAGTAGATGGACGAATAGACTGTTTGGCACGAGTAGAAGAGGAAGGACTCCTAATACACACAGGGGTGACCAAAACAGGAGAAGTGGAAGAAATGTCTGGCTGATCCTGTGAATGGAAAGCGCGATTGGCATCAGTTGCAAACAATCTGCGCTGCACTGATGGCCAGAGTTGTTCAAAAAGGGGATGGATAGCATGGCTAGGATTGAAGGGGGCAAATGAAAAATTACTCGTCAAAAGAATATTGCGAGCATTTATAACTTTCGCCTCTGCCTTATTAATGGTGTGGAAGCGATCTATCAAATTTCTTGAATAACAAGGGGGAACAGGCCAAGTTTGGCCAAAACCAAGTTGACGAGCAAAAAATTAGGGAGCATATATTTCAACCCCGATTTTGGCATTGTTTCCAGTCAAAATATCTTGGAACAACTCCCTCCCGATCAAAAATTGAACCCAAACGAGCAAAGAGGTACTCGCACTGTCCAGGGTAGATGGGGGTTGCACATAATCTGGAGTTAAAAAGGGAGGAAAAGGAAGAAAGAATGAATTGAATCCAAAGTATAAAAGAATGAAAAGATGTCCCTTCTGGACATAGTTACAGGGCTCAGTGGGTCAATAGCTAGCCCATAATGGCTAGCAGAATAAAGGGACAAGGATAGAGTACCAAATGATGAAAAATAGGCTCTCAACCACATTTGAGTGAACCAAAGAAGCACCATTCTTCAATTGGAATTGAAGAGTAGCCATGGCTTTATAGAGGGCGGCCAAAAAGAAAGAACACGAATTCAGAGGCCTACCACGCGCCAATTAGTGCGCTATGGGTAGATAGCTCATAGAAAGCTTCATGCTTGGCACACACAGAATATATTTACAAAGCCAAATCTGAATAAAGGCCACACGCTCAGCATGGGAAGGCTTAGCGCTCGAGTGATTATAACAGCTTTGCAGGCTTGAATAGGACTCGGTGAGCTTTTTGTCAAATTTTGGGCGACACCAGAAATCAAAATACCAGGGAAAATGGTATCGCCCAAAGGTGGCAGATTGACTAGGGCCCCAACATCCCTTAAAGTAATGGACATGGGACCAAGAGGGAAAACAAAAGTATTATACTCAGAGAACCAAAAACTTAAAGCAATAGGGAAAAGCGCTGGATCAAAAATAAGGGGTTGAAGAGAGATTTCTAACAAATCAGAAATCCTAGCGCTATCAAAAATTGCCTTGGGAGGACCATGGCCCACAAGGCGAGCATGCCATCTATGGAAAATAACATCAAATTTAGGCTAAGTGCGAATACCTCTTTCGCGAAGCGGCCTCAGCGGCAAAGAGTTCAGAAATAGAGGGCCTTGAGTACAAGGGAACAACTGGCCCACCGCTACTTATTCGATGGCCTCGGCGTTGTTGAATGAAGGACCTAGATAGAACTCATTGAGTTCGGCATTAACTGGTGCAAGGAAGTTCTGAGTTATATATGGCCGAGTGAGGATTTTCTGGAAGTCTTCGAAACTGAAAGAGTCACCAGATTGGGATTGTGAAGCAGCCATTAGGAACGAAATAAAGTTTTGTTAAAATTTGCTTGAGAAACGTAGCAGAGAAGCAAGAAGATGAACAGTAATATTGCGAGAGAGAAGCGTAGAAAAATGATGCGTGATTTAGTAGTGCGATAAAATGGCGTGTATTTAGGGGTTATAAGGGTTTGCAACGTCGCACCTTTTCAGGTTATAGAAGAAAATAATGATTGAAATTCTTGCAAATTTCAAATGTTGTTGGGAAACACAAAGTGAATATGGCAAAAATTAATAATTGGTATTAATTCTACCATATTGGGGGGTAATTGTTGACACGCTAAAAGCGCAGCCCAATTCGAATAGCCCAAAGAATAAAGCCCAACTGGGCAATTCAGGATAAATGCCCAAATAAGGTTATTAATGAATGCAGTGGAAGCCCACGAACGCGGTAATACCATTGCCCAAACTTGCAAGACGCCCAAGATCTGAGCGAATGAAGTGCCTTGCAGTCGCCCAGAGTTATGACCCTGTTCTCGCCCAAACCTTCGAATCGCCCAAGATCTTAGCAAATATAAGATATTATGGTTATCCAAAAGTGTAGTTATCGAAGCAGTTATTAGGTAATCTTATCACGTTCCACGATTCAAGGAGTTTAGTTGAAGACGGTTGAACGACAAAGAGTAGTGGCAGCATTTAGAGACGGCAGTTCCACGATAAGTTGGCCACCATGAAGAAAGTGGGCAGTTATAAAGCAATTAAGCAGTTTCTAAGCGGTTGATCACAAAGAGAGCATCAAGAGAATATAAAAGGAAGAAAATACATAGAGCAAAGAACCCAGAATCAAACACTCTCAAACAAAGAATATGTAATTTCAATTCCTTAGTTTAGACTTAAAACATTTCTTTGCAGTACTCGTGTGCTTGCGCCCCTTGGAGGCATTCTGTTTAAGTTCCAATTGTAAAGTCATCGCCAATAAAACACCCCTTTTTGAGACTTTGTCTCAAGAGATTTGTTTCTTACACAATCATCTGATCCCCTTTTAATTGTTAGCGACAACCCCCACGAAACAGAAACCAAAAAAGGAAAGAGGGTAAGCACCACTCTTCGAAAAACAGCAAGAAGAGAAATCCTGCATTTAATTGTTTTAAATATGATTTATTTGCACTTTCGAAAGTTATGGAATTCCATTTGCAATTTTTACTATTTTTGTAGTTCAATGTTTTTTTCATGTTTATGTATATGAAGAGAATGGAAAATTCATCATTAATGGACAAAATGTAGGAAAAAACGAGTTTTGCTACATAATGAAAATGATGGAAATGGATTTTGGTAAAACGAATTGAGAATAGAATCGTTACATTTCACTAAGGTTGAGAGTGAGAAGTGCAAATTTGCCTTGATAAATCGATAAGCTTAGAAATTCATATGGTGTTTAATATGATATTAAATTCGGATTACATTGTAAATTATTATATTATTACTTCCATTTTTCCTTGTAGTCCCACAAATAAATTAAAGTTGTTTGTTATCTCTCCTCGAAAAGAAATAGAACCAAAATCAATAAACCAAAACTTTAGACAATAGATATTCCAAGAAAACTAAAAATTTACATAAAAAAAAAGATTAAAAATAGAACAAAGAGAACTTTCAAAAATTAAAAGTCAACAAGTAACTTCAAACAAACACAAACTATTTGACTACATTTATTATGGTACTACTTCAGCACGACAACACGACCACAAGTTGAGATCTATCGTCCCAATTTCATCCATGTCTCCATCCCTCAAAGACGGAAATGTGACGCATGTTTCCAGGCTCCTCCTC
>NC_036251.1:8362725-8365984 GCF_002742605.1 Olea europaea var. sylvestris
AATTTCATTACGAGCATGGTCGGTTTAGGTGCTATGATTTGCTTCTCTGTCCTCCTCTTCGATTCCAATTTATTTGCTTTTGATGGCAGTAGAGGCACACTTTTTGCAACAGATTCTTTTCCATCCCGTGGGATGTCGGTAACCTTACGAACAGCCTTCTTTTCCAGAGTCATTGATTTCAAGTCATCGATCTTCTTCCTTTTCTTCACAGATATTCCCTCTAATCGTTCAGATGCACCACGTTTCTGCCCACCTTTGGCTGGATCTTCAGACCTGACCGGAGTTTTCATAGGCTTCCCAGTTGGCATCTCTTCGGTACCCTCACCAGGACTTGCTGAAGCTCTCACAGCAGGTAATTTACAGAAACGAGCTTCTTTGGACTCATTTTCAGCTGGCGCCATTGAGGGCAAGCTGTTATGATAAGCAAGGGACCGGAATTTCAAGAAAACTTTCTGGACGATAGCTGGAATACTCCCATGGAAGGGATATAGAGCAGAAACTTTCAAATCTCTCAGTAGTCTAGGAAGTTCTAGCTCTACAGCATTCCCAATCCCAACCGCCTTCATTGTTTCCGTTGTAGGACACAGTGAAGAGCCAACTACATTTTTGCTCTGATTCTCAAGTCGATAATCTTCACCAAACAGAACTTGGACTGATGTTCCTGAACTGTTATTCACTGCCATTTCACTATAACTGGCAGCTGCAGGTATCTGCACACGGTCAGTGCTTGTTTCAGTACCTATTTCATGCTTTCTTTTCTTCTTCCTCTTCTTCTCCACCAAGACTGAATTTTCAGTGTTCATATCTCCAGAAGGACGCTTGTGTACCTTAGCTTTCTTTTTGCCGCCATGGATAAACTCCATGGAACCTTCAGAAGGTGATTTCGTTTAGGAATATAATAAAGACGTGCAAAGAAAAAGTACAAAATTAAAGGAAGAGAGAGATATCCTCACCGCTACAATCATCCTCAAGTTTCTCTTTGCACAAATCTTTAGCAGAAGCCTGATGACTCGTAGGCAGCTCACAGCCTTCAGATATACTGTGCTCACTGCTATGCTCTGAAATTCCAGAATAAACAACTTTACCAGAAATGCCCAATCCATCTACCAAAGGAGGCTGACTAGGGGAACCTGCTTGTCCAGAGCTCGATTTGCCGGTTTTCAACTCAGTTCTTTCATCTCGGCCTTTTAATAGATAGCTTTCTTTCTCAACTAGCTCCTTCGTTTTAGTTGGTTTTACTGAGCTTTTCCCTTTACCAAGAGCTTCTGCAATCACTAGTCGGCCACTCAAAGCAGCTGCAAATTGACGTAATCTATTAAACTGAGTAAAAAAAACCCAAAACCCAAATATAAAAAATAAAAAATAAAAAAAATGCCCTCCATTAGAAAGAGATCTACTTGTAAAGCTATCATGCTACGAGGATTTTACTAAAGAAACTCATAAGGTCAGGAGACATAAGGCCCTAAAGATTCAAGAAAAATCTCTGATACTGTGCCGAATAATGCACAAACTTATCTGATGCGGCAATTAAAATTAGGTGCAAGAGCAAGTAAATTTCTCATTAACTAGCATTTCACGGGAAACTTCCATCATAGAGGAAAAATAAGCAAAAATAGTCGGACAAGAATATTTTTTGTGAGGAAAAGATCATAATTCATAAGCATATGTAAATTATTTAAATACTTAGCGCTTATCCTCTCACGATATATAAACAGAAACAAAACAACTTTATTGAACTCTCCAAACACTGACTACATATCATATTTTTCTTTATTTTCAGGTTTTTTTTTTGTGTTTTCGGAATCATGTACTTTCTTTCTGTAATATTAATTATTTTAGAGCTAATCGTGATGATATTCGACTCTTAGTAAATGATTAAACAGGGAAGCAAGGTTTATCAGCCATAGAAGAATTCTGTGAAGTAGTAATTTCATATAATATACTGAATTTTACTACATAATAATGTAGTAACACACGCCCTTTTCCATCATCATTCAGTTCTAAAAATCTATTTTTCCCATTTCATTACAACAAATGGTTCCTAACGGATCAGTCGGGTTTACACAATGATCTTTACTGGGGATTGACAATTTCAATGAACCGTAACCCGTTCAACAAAACAAAATTACAGATTTAACTTATATCTGTCGAACTCTCACCCACTAGAAGTTTTGGGTTGATCACTTGAAGGCCAAAAAATTAATATTTTTTCACCCTGACATCTGATTGCATGTCAACTTCCACCACTTCTTGCCTGCATAGTTGAATGGTTCAGTTTTACTTCAACATTAATTTGGTTGAATAATTAGTAATTTTTTGGACTTTCATTGAGGAAAGAAGTTACAGTCATAAAATTAATATGAATACACTCCTATTTGATGCTTTTATATAAAATTACCAGAAAGATGTATAACATCATTTAACATGGGGACATAAAAACAGAGTACATCTCAGCTTCCAAGGGGGACAAAGATACCCTTTGTTATTACCTTTCGAACCATTTGGTAGGACATTGGCTTCTACTTCTTGTAAAATGGCTTTCTAAAAATACTGAAATATTAGGCAAGCTTCTTCTAAATGTTTTTATAGTCAAACAAAACGCTTTTGAAAAATTATTCAAACATGTATAAAAGCAACTTTTGACTTTTCTAAACTCCTACCAAACAAGCCACGTAGCCTGCCACTAAAAGATTTCCAAATGACGGTCCCCATTGATTTTTTCAAGCCTTCAGTTTCCAAAACTTCCATTTCCCATTAATGTTCGTCTGTAAACAGTAATATGTTTTGCATGTGCACACTTTTTTGAGGGTTGTTTTCGTTAAACAATCATTTTTGGTCACAAATAGTTCAACAGGGACAAAGAAAATGGAAAAAGAAACAGAAAAAGGAAGACTAAAAAACCATAAAACAAGGGAGGAAAACGCTCACTGCTACCCAGCACCCACGTCACTTGGTTGACCTTTATTTTCATTGGGCAAAGCTTATTACCTGTTTGGTACCAATTAAAATTTTAATTTTAATTTAAGTCAAAGTCTACAATTCATTTCCACCACATATTTTGTGGATCCTACAACTTTTAAACCACAAAATTCACAAATTTCTATCAAAATCTACTAAAAACAGGGGCAAGCAACCATCTTGGTGTAATAGCATGGGTTTGCTACTCTGCATACATGCTTTAACATTTGTACCATGACTATGCTTTCAATATCATCACAGGGCTGGACAAGCTCCCAAGCATGTGGTTCCTTACCCCCCC
>NC_036251.1:8366008-8489136 GCF_002742605.1 Olea europaea var. sylvestris
GGTTCCCTCCCCCCCCCCCCCCCGCCCCGGGGCCAAGCATGGCCATCAACAGCACCAATTGTTTCAGGATCCTTCCCAAATTAATGTAGCAGATGTGCATTTGTTAACAATATATCTTGGTCTGTGAGAGCAGGAGATTCGGTAAACAAGACTGTTGTTCAACCCAATTCCTTTCAGCTTGGAGCCTCTAAGGTGCTTGTAATATGCAGCCACATTGCATCCTGGAATTGGATTGACTGGGTGGTCAAGGGATAGCACAGTATGCCTATAGTTTGGGCAAGGAGCATGAGCCACGTAAGTTAACAAAAGACGATCGTTATAAAACTACAGAAAATTCAGTTGACATGGAAAATAGCATCAAATCCACGCACAAAAATTAGAAACCTTAATATGGTAGCATCACTCAAAATTATAAAGGGAATTGTGCACTTCCAGAAGTATAGAATTTGGATAATTTGCCATCTGTAGTCTCTCGAGCAAAGCTCCACACACAAAAGAAGACTCCCAAGTAAATAGGAGTTCCAACTACAATCAGGATCGATGTCTTTTTTTCTGGATCGCAATGACCGAATCTACCAGATCTCAATGATCCAAAAAACTAATTCTAGGGGCATATCTATTCTTAACTAACTTCTCAGTAACCCAAGATAAAAGTTAGCCTGGTCCTCCAATTTAATGTTTGGGTCAAGCTTGGTCTTCACCAGCTTTTCAACAACTCAAAATAAAACTATGACATGCAAAAAGATTAGCACTACAATCAAGCTTAATCTTAACCATCTTCTAAACAATCAAACTAAAACAATAGTAGAGATACAGAAGTTTCATACGCTAGGTCTAGCTCAGGTTCCAACACTCTCTCACTAGACCCAACTAGTTACAATCTAAACAATTTCTTAATGAAAAACATGGTTGATTCTCAAGCATCAAAACATAATCCGTCAAAACTGGAAGCCCAACCAAATAATCACCATTGGAACTTATTTAGTACGATATCCTAGAATCACATGACTATCCTCTATCAAGGTCAAGGCTAATCGAAAGATGACTACCTAAGAAGCACGGATACTTGTAAATTTATTGTGTACCTACACCAAATACGTATCCAAGCTTGAATATGCTTGGACACTATCTAATGCGTACCTTATACGTATTTCTTAATTATTTAAAAAATTATATTTTTTTAGCTTGCAACACATATAAGATATGTCATGACAAAAAAGAGTTTTATTGGTTTAGGCAATAGATGACAAGTGTTTTACTTGATAGATAACTATTGTTATTATAAATAATTTATTAAAAATAGATAATATTTATTAATTAACAATTTCAAAGAAAGTATATGTATTTTAAGATAATAAATAAATATACAATTTACACTTATTATTGAAAATATATATTAGCAAATAATTGGCAACTAAAATTTAAAATTATTTGATAACTAGAGTTTATTATTGAAAATAGATAATAGTATTAAACAATGTTTCAAAACCTGGTCCAAGCATCGAACCAAAAAAGAGAAAGAATCAAAGGTCAAGAAGTTCAATTGGGGTCAAACCGAATGTAATAAATAAATAAATTTTTATGAACATTTTAATTTTTTTTTGACAACAGCATATAATTAAATTTCACACCATCAATCTTACCCTGTTTCATCCTCACCCTCTTCTTGAGGTATTAAATGAATCTTATACACCTCCTCAAAAATAAATACAAATATGTTAAAGATATATTTTTTAATGTGAAACTTATAAGTTTTTAATTTGCTAAATCACTATAAAAACTCGTTCCAATTTTACTAAATAATTTGTAAGATTGAAAATAAAAAATTCCCAACAATCTATAGGAATTGAGTAACTTATTTTGCAGTCCTGAACCAAGTGGCCATAAATACTACTAAATAAGTTTTGCTTTACTAGAGTTTCTCAATCCCACATCAAAAGTGTATCAATTATGGGACTGAAAAATGGATATAAAAGAGCTCCATAGCGTGAAAAAATAGATAAATTAGTTGCCAATCCCTAGGTAACCTTTTTATTATATAATTTTTTAAAACAAAATAATAAGTATAGGAACTGACCAAATCATTAAAATCTTCACTGGTTCCCAATTTTTGATTTAATTGGCCGATTTTCAGCTTAATTTATTGATTTTTTATTATGTGGTTAACTTTGGTCCGTTTCCCAATTTCTCCAACTAAATCAACTGGTCCGATCCAATTTTAGTAAAATTGGTATTAAAAATTTTAATACATGTAAAATTTGTTAATAAATAATGGTATTAAAACTTCTAATACACATATCCCGTATCCCTTTCTTAAACAAAAAACTGCATTGACGTACTCGTATCATAGAGTATTCGAATTATGTATCTAAATGCATGCTTCTTAGATGACTACACGATATTCACTGTTATAATCACGAATAGCTCTCCAATACCAAGGAAATATGCCTAGTCTCAGAGTCCAAACCTACCCCCCCCCCCCCACAATCCCTACTAAGTGAGGAAATTTGTTCAGATCCAGAAAATAGTAAATAACTAAACAACTAGCATCCAACATATTGAAGCTTGTCGTTTTGAAAAGAGATCGAGGTTTACACATTGAGGCTAAACCAGAAATGCGCACTCATTTATCTTGCCTTTTCAGAACTTTTCATTGTCATTACTGAATTTTATTTTTTTTTTAAATAGCCTGGAACATTTTCAAGGTTTCTTGGCCTATATTAAACACAACCAAAACATAATAGCTAAAAAAGAAATAAATGGAAAAGCAGAAACCAAGAACAAGCATGTCATAAGATTCCTACAAGTGATTCATGTTGGCCACCTAACTTGAGTTTGTTTCATTTTGACCATCCAACACACTTTTAATTTCAATCATTTCAAAACCAAAACTAATGGCTAGTCCTATATCCCTGATGGAAGGGAATGCGTGACCTGACACTCGTTTGACATTAAATTAACCATTTCTACAAAGAAAGAAAACTCATTAGGGAATTAGAAACCCTAACTTCACCTTTGTACGATCCCTTTCTATTTATTTTGCAAACTACCTACTGATTTAGTCTCAAATAAGCACCAGATCATGCATTCCATCAGCCATGTAAGACTGGAATTAATTTATGGAAATAAAAAAATATAAGTTGTGCAATCAAATTGAAAAAATCAAAGTTAGGTGACCAAATTTGACAAACTTGTAAGCAATGTATCCAAAAGCATAATTGGGTACTGGCGCGTTCTCACACTATGATGCAAGGAATGAGCCTCAAGATATACCAATAAAATAATTCAAAAAGAATACACAAAAAATAAATAAATAAAAATAAAGGAAGCTCAAAGTTAGCCATGAACTTCTTCAAGATCCATAGTAAAACAAATGAACAATATTAAGAGTCTACACTGCAAATAAACATAGAGAGATTGATAAAGTAACAATTCTTAAATTAGTACTCACTTAACAAAATTATAATCCACTAACAGAGTAAATGCAACTTAAAAATATCTCATATTATCACTAATTAAAGGATTTTTAAGAGAAGCATCAACATCTTCCTCTCCATCACTATCAATTTTTTTCACATTCTTCATTATCACCCTCCACATACAATAGCGTTCCTCTGTCCTGTACGTATAAGGCGAAAAAAGGCCATAAAACATTCTAGGTTTAAAGAAACAGCCCAAAAAGTTATACCTTGCAGTTATGGAACTTTTGCTAAAGATTGTTAATGCCTGTTCATTTTGAAAACACCCTTAAGAGAAAGAAGAAGCCTTAAATACAAGAATTTATCTTATAGACCTAATAATCGATTTGAAGTCATCAAATGGTGCAACTTTATTACATGTGTGCCTATTTTCGTTTCTTCTAATAACTTTGGTTGTACATACTTTTTATATTGAAAGAACCTTTGTAGCACGAACACTTTAAATAGAGTAGCGTGTTTGTGTCCGGTTCATGTCGAACACGTGTCAATATCGACACTCCTCGAATACTGCCACAAATATTTTTCTTTTTTTATTAAAAATATTATATACTTTTAACTCAAAATTATTAGTAAATAACAAATAGGTACTCATATTTAAAAAATTCCAATAGAAAAAAATTAATAACAAATATAAAACTAAATTTATAGTTTTATACTATATAAATGAAGAATTTTAAAGAATTTAATCAACGTGTCGTGTGAGTGCTTATTTGAAAAACCACTTGTCGGCATATCGATGACGCGTATCGTGTCAGACACACATGTCAGTATTGGTGTATCGTAGGAAAGAACAATTTCAAGACCAAATAAGTGTCAAGAAAAGAGGTCAACTAAGGGTTATACCATCCAAATTGCAAAGATAACTATTTGAATCCCAAATTCATTAGCGTCTATGCTCAAAAAATCAAATGAAAATAAAATTTGAAATTGGCTATATGGGGAAAATGAAATTATGATAGATAATACACGGATTTTTATTGCCCTATCACAAACATGTTGCTCCCAACCATTTTAAATGCACAAATTATAAAAGGACAAGATGGAAAGCTCAAAGATTGATGTAACACATCAAGTATAGTTTACTTGAGAACTCATACGTCATGGTCATAATATATGCATATACATTTAAGTCCAAGTAAATACAATTGCTTAAGCTCCACAAGCACTCCAATCTCTATATTTACACTTTCTATGGTTGTGAACCTTGTTTCCAATGTATCCATCTTTCCTTAGTATCATATAGACTCCTCAAGAATACAAAAGAAATATAACAAGAAAGTGCTTATGCAGGTATCATATATTTTCAAGCAGTTGAATGGAGCATGATCTCTCACAATATCATATTCTAGCCTTACACATAGTCATAGCAAAACCTTACTTCGTTTGGTGTTATTGAAGGCATAAATAAATTCAATTAGCATAAACTAGAGAATGGAAGGAAAAGTGCATAGTGGTGTGTAAAAATACTACTTCATAAGCTACAACTTTGACAAAGCTATCATGTCAATAAAATTCAAGGGAACTAATATAATTTATGAGTTGCATAACTATCAAGCAAATCCACATATACTGCCATAAACATAATTGGCAGAGTGTAAATCATTGGAATTTTTTTTTTTAACAAATGAATACAAAACAATACCTTTAGTTGGATCCACCACTAGCGGCTGTGAGGGAGGAGTGGGGCGCACGGGCTCAATACCAAAGGCTTGTGCATATGTCTCGTCAAAAGCCTCGAAAAATGCCTTCCTGCATGCCAAAATTGTAGCCTTGTTCTTGATGAAATTGAGCATCCAATAATCATCAGTCAAGGGCATCAAGGCTAGCTGCTGCGCAAAATTGAGCATTTCCCCTGGCTGGAAACTATCTTGTGCTTCTTTGATCTGCCTCCTGGAGTAAACCCCACCAGATTCATAACATCCAACATCCACAGTACAGTAACCCTCAGCAGTTGTGGGCCAGAAATTGTACTTGTTCCGACACCGACAGGCTAACCCCAAACTGCGTCTCCTAGATACCTCACCCACGGCTTCTTCCACTGCCTTTAAAAATGGTCGTGAAGTAATTTGACTGGATTTTTCCGCATAGTTCTCTTCAAATGGTATTAGTTCAGCAGGGTCGAACCACCCATAACTACTATCCCCAAAAAAAGCAACCAACAAATGGCCCTCGTGCTTGGTTCTCCTGACAGAAGGAGAAGCAAAGGCTTCGTTGTATACGTGACCAGGCCACCATGGATGCGATTTTACTTTGCCCCACACCAAGTCACCAACTCCATAACAGTGGGCAAAAGCTTCGCCTTCTTCTCTGGGAGCAGATGAACTAGATTGATTTTGCAAAGCTTCTCCACTCCCACCACCAAATTTAGCTTCTTTATTTTGTAACTNTACTGGTCCCCAAAGGTCGGCATGCAAGTATTCAAGTATAACCACAGATTTATGCATCACAAGGAAAAATGGAAGTCCATTATGCTTTCCTAGAATGTAGTGATCACAAAAACTGAGTTTTTCAATTTTATCCTTCCCAAAAACACCTTCTTCTTTTTTTCAGAATCTACAACCCTTTATCACTTATATGGCCTAACCTTTTATGCTGTATTTGTGACATATATTTTGAACAGAAATTGCTATTGAAGTGGATTCAATAAAATATTGGGTTTGTAAAATATAAAGACCATGTCTCTTGGGGGCTTTTGTAATCAATTGAGAGCCCCTCAAGATTTTAATGTATCCCATATTGATCATAATATGATATTTCAGGTCATCAAGGACACCTAAAGAGATGAGGTTTCTTTGTAGGTCAGGTACATACCTAGTCCCCTTTAAAACATGTTTATTATTTCCTTTTACTCTTAAGGTGACAGTTCATATTCCTTTAACCTGACAAGTCATATGATTACCCATTAACACTTGGCCACCATTTACATTTTCAATGTCAATAAACTATTCTTTGTTGGGACACATATGACATGTGCAACCAAAGTTAAGAATCCATTCTTGATTGAGAAGACTGTTTGTCACAACATAGACTTCATCTATATTAGCCTCATCATTATAGGCCAAGGCTGCATCACCATTGATTTTAGACTTAGTCATTGATTCACTAAGTCTTTTGGGATAATCTTTAATAAAATGACCCTCTTCTTGACAGTAAAAACATTTCTTGCCTTTTGTCTTTACTTTCATTTTATCGTTAAAGTTTCCCTTCCTTTTGTATCCAAATTTATTACTGAAGTTAACATTCTTGAGATGAGGTTTGGATTTTACCATTAAGCTTTCCCCATTATTAGATTCTTTTCTTTCAAATTTCAACTCTAACTCTTTGTTTCTTAAAGCATTTATTATCACATCTACGGTTAGAATTTCCTTCCCATTCTCAATAACATTTTTAACATCTTTGTATTTGTCACCAATTGAGTTCAATAAGACCACAGCCAACTGATCTTTTGAGAGTTTCTCATCACAGTTGGCTAAATCGCGAGATAATCTGTTGAATCTATCAATGTTAACTTCAAGATCCAAAGTTGGGTCCAGTTTGAAACCAAAAAATTGTTTTGAAAAATACACCTTATTAGGCATAGTTTTATTCAACTATGTATCTTCTAATTTTTTCCAAAACTTAGCAGCAATTTTTGTTTCATCGATTTCTCTAAGGACATTATCAGATAAATGTAAAAATAGAGCTCCATGCAGTTTCATCAAGTTTAGTTCTCTTGTTTTCTTCTAAACCATCAGGTCATGACTCTTCAATGAATTTCACACATTTTTGTTGCAGTAAAATAGCTCTCATTTTTTTGCGCCAGAGACTAAAGTCTCCTTTACCATTCAAAATGTCCAATTCAAATGTAATAGAAGTCATTAAGATAAAATTTGAATATGTAACTCGTATAAACAGTAAGTTCAGTAATGTAACAATAGCTTATTAACCACAGTATTTCAACTTGTGAGGAGTACAAGATCACAAAGAACAAATACAAATTATCGCAAGTTATATATACAGTAATCAAGAATACATGCAGGACTTTCAGAAATCTAGATCTTTGACTTATATCACGACAACCCTTAGATTCCAAACAACTCTTAGGGTTTCTAGACAAAGGTATTGCCAAGAATGATCTAGAATATCAAACACAGTTTCAATAGAACTTTTAAGTGATAGCAAATATTCTCTACTGTAAGTTGTAAAATAAGAACAGTCTCACTAGATCCCTTTATTAGGGTTTCAAGAAATAGAAATAATACTACCGAACCGGTCTCAAGCTTTCAAATCTATCGTACTCGTGACTTAGAACCTTTCGTCTTATAGCTCTGATACCACTGTTAAGAGGAGGTTCATTTATCAGTCAATTTACAAACAAGAAAATAAGGTGCAGAAACAAGAAAAAATATCGCAGAAAATAAAGAACGCAAGATCTTTCACCCTAAGGCAAGAGATTTAGAACATAAAATGTTCCTAATCCCCTTTTGAGCTTCAACCACTGGAAGAACCACTTGTATTAAGAAATCGAAACCATGGAATCGTAAAAAATGCACACAACCAAGGCACTCAGACTGAATCACTTAAGATTACATCATAACACCTTTCGATCTACACATAAATGTTTACACAAGAGTAAAGAAGCTCTTAGATTTATAGATCACTCAAGAAATGTAAAAGGCATTTGAGAGAGTTTCTAGAACTCAAAAAGTAGAGAGAGACGAATGAATCGATATCTCAAACCCTAGGAAGTGGAGAGTCGTTAAGAAGTCGCCAGAAGGTCACATATCCGATGGTCATTGGAGTGACACTTGGCATCATCTTAGGCATCCAATAAAATCAATTAAAGGAGTCACATTTCCAGATAAAAGGCGCATTTTATAAATCTAAAACTAAGAGTCAAATATTTCGGTCAATAGTTCTATAAATCAATCCAATCAGCAATAATATTTCCACATCATTGTGCCATATGCTCCACACTTTTTCTCTTTTTTCTTTTTGATTTTTGTTCACACCACATCGTTCAATTTTTTATTATTATTTATGAGTTATGATTTATATTTTATGAGTTACGACCTAGAAATGAGAATTGTAATTTATGAATTATGATAAATAATTCATGTCTTATGACTTAAAATTTATGATTTATCATTTGTGAGTTTCAATTTCTGATTTGAGAATTTATGTTTAGGGAATTAGCATAAGTGAAAAAAATTAATAGAGAAGATCTGAAGCTCAATTCAACCTGTTCTCCGTGTGTTAATCAATTTTAATTAAAAAATAAATTTGGGTATTTTGCAGATTGTAGAATGACTTTTTCAATCAAAACGAAAGCCCATTCTTAGTTCTTCTAGTTCTAATGGTGCATCTAGTTTCACCATTGCTTCTAATCGAGCACATTGTTAAAATAATTGTTGGTTGATAGGCTGATCACATTGGTTTTGATATTACCTGTGGCAACTGCAAGTGTTGAAAAGTGTATTATCTCTTATGAATCTAATTAAGAGTGACTTACGCAATAAAATGGGGGATGACTGATTGAATGACAATTGGGTGGTTTACATGAAGAAAGAGATTTTTGGAACAATTGAGAATGAGACAATATTGCAACGATTTCAAAATATGAGACCTCGTAAAATGCAGTTGTCCAAGTTTATAATTACAAAGTAAGTTTGTATCGTATATTTTTCTTAGTATTTTAGATTGTATTGAATTATATTTTCGTATGTATATAATTTTTATTTTTTAGTGCATTTACATGTATATATTGAAGAATTTTTAATATTATTTAATTAAATATTAATAAACGATTTTGGTTTATAATCAAATTCTAGAAGAATTGTCCCTGCTATGGTCATTTAGTACACAATCACCAAATAGTGATTATCATAATGTTAACAAACTTTCTGGGCACCAATTCTCGACAATTGTACTTGGTAAGTTTTACACAAGATAAAAATAGTTAAGCATAACGGTTGGTACCAAACTAAGCAATATGACAAGTATACAGTAATGCATAGATACGATAACCATGATAGGACGATCGATTAATGTGTATGAATCATTAACATCATTCAAATTTATTCATTGAATTTTCATATCATGCAACCTCTCATCATTTCAAGTGAATGATGGTCATTGTATCACATAGGACAGTCGATTAAATTGAACAAAATTGGAAAGTCCATGTAATTTTTTGCACTTAGCTGAATATACCTAAACTCAACTATGATTATAATACACAATTAGTAACAGTTACACAATCAAGCTACACAATTGGCTAAACAACTATATTTTCGCAAACTACAAAATAAACTACACATATATGAAAATAAGTTGGACAAAATTTTCCATCATCAAAGTACAAAGATTAGATACATGAGTTTCGTAGCCAGCAAAGATCCACTATTCTCAACCCCTGATAGTTCTTTCCATTCAACAAGTTTCAATTATTTCATTTTTCCTCTCTTTTTTACCACTCCTAGTGTATAGAGTTCGGTTCAAAGCAACCAGCGTCGAACGCCATTTCTTCGTCACCACCACTTCTTCATTTTCAATTGGATCGGTAGCATTTGAGGGCACCTCCGAGAAGCTCCTTTACTAAAAGATGGGCTAATGTGCGCTTCAGGTACTCTTCCAATGGCATTATAGTTTGTTAATTTATTCAAAAATTAGTAACATGAACAAATACCAAAGATCAAATGATAATAGGTAATACATTTATTTCGTAACACACGTAGGAGAGTAGATGAAACAAGTTTGACATTGTATCATAACCGTCTAGAAGCAATAATCAATTGTCACGAATTTCAAATCATAACTGTCGATAATGATATTTTATCTCGATAGATGGGTTCCCTAAGAACTACACATGAATTCTTCATGTGCTAACATGAATCAAATATTTGAATCCTCAAATTAAACCACATTACATCAAATTAAAAAACATATCAACTCACAAACTCAACCCATATTTAAATTAAAACAAAAAGTTTTATCCGAAGTACAGTGAGCCAACCATAAATCGATTCAACAACTCACTGCCAATAAAAGATGAAAAAAAATCTCAACATACTCATTTTAATTATTGTACTTACAAATCAAATAATCAAGTCTTAGAGAAAACATAATCACAAAACAAACATATCTCCTTATTCATCAAAAATTGAATCAATGACCCCATAAAAATATCAAAATGTATAGATAAATGATCAAGCTTACAAATAAAATATAACTAAGTTGATTCAAAAATTAAAAAATGAGACGAACTTCATGCAAACTCAAAATCATATTCATAACATAACACAACAAGAATTTGGTTTAACGATAACCCCCAACACAATAACTTATTTGGAAAGAAAATCTCTGTAAAACTTCAAAAATCAAGTAAAATTTTCAAAATCATAAACTAACACTAAACACGAGCGTACTAAAATTTCATACATTCTTGCTTCCAAATGCAACCCAAATGTAATCCACTAAGCAAGAGTGCATATATATATAAATAAATGGATAATTTGTTACAATAGTGTGTAGAATTACTTTAAATGAATTTTGCTTAGTTGTGTAGTACGCGCTTTCCGAATCAGGCATATACATTGGGCATTTGTACCAAGTGTAGTACCACGTACGGCCTTAGCTCGTCCAACTTTGAAGAGCAGGGCTCTATAGATGCCTTAGGAGGGGAGATTCCTTAGAAGGAATCTTCCATTAAGTGTCGCAGCACATACGACCTTAGATCGACACGCATATGGAGCGGGGCTTAATGAGGTTCCTTAGGAGGAATCTTCCATTAAGTGTCACAGTACATACGACCTTAGATCGACCTGCATATGAAGCAAGGCTTAATAAGGTTCCTTAGGAAGAATCTTCCACTAAGTGTCACAGCACGTACGACCTTAGATCGGCCTGCACATGAGGCAGGGCTTAATGAGATTCTGAAAGATTGCTGAGCAAAATGTTCAAAAAAAATAGAAAGTCCCTTTTTATTGATGTGATTGACGTTACAAGGGGACTTTTTCCCTTTACTGATAGTACTGCTTAAGGTGTTTAGCATTCCAAGGGTGGGGTAAGGATCTGCCCTCCAAGTCTTTCAGTTCATATGCTCCTTTTAGCAGGACCTTCGTTATCAGATAGGGATCTTCCCAATTCGGACCTAGGCATCCACTGTCGATCTCTCTTGTGGGGAGGAATACTTTCCGTAAGACGAGGGATCCTATCTCAAATTTTCTTTTTCGTACTTTTTTATTATAGTACTTGGCGTTTCGCTGTTTGTAAACGGCATTTTTGAGTTCGGCATTGTTTCTTTTTTCCTCGGTTAGGTCGAGCTCCGTGTGAAGAGCCATGTGGTTCCTTTCTTCGTCCTAATCAGTTATGCGTAGCGAAGGAATGTTGATCTCTAGTGGGATCACGACCTCTATGTCGAAAGCCATTGAAAACGAGGTTTCTCCAGTACTTGTTCTTGCGGTAGTACGATAAGACCATAACACATTGGGGAGTTCCTCAGCCCATCCTCCTTTTAACAAGTTAAGTTTTGCTTTCAATGTGTCCTTAATAATCTTGTTAATGGCTTTGACTTGGCCGTTTACCTGTGGATTGTTTGGTGATGAGAAATGTTTCTTGATGCCGAGCTCTTCGTAGAAATCCAAAAGTCGTGCGTTGTCGAATTGTTTTCCATTATCCGTAACAATGCAGTGAGGTATGCCAAACCTGCAGATAACTGATTTTCACAAAAAAATTGGTTATTTTCTGTTCGGTGATGGTGACAAGGGGCTCTGCCTCGGCCCATTTAGTGAAATAGTTTACTGCGACGATGGCGAATTTTACACCTCATTTCCCAACGGGCATGGGTCCAATTAGGACAACCCCCCATTTTGTAAAGGGCCAAGGCGCTGTCACTAGGTTTGGTTTGCGCGGTGGAGTGTTTATGATGGGGGCGAGGCGCTGGCACTTAACGCATCTTTTGACAAATTTAAGGGAATCTTGTCTTATTGCAGGTCAAAAGTATCCTTGTCGTATAATCTTGTGGGCCATGAGAGTCCGTCAGAATGGTTTCCACATATTCCTTCGTGAACGTTTTACAGGACGTGCTGGGCTTCCTCTTCGTTCAAGCATCTTAATAAGGGCGTGGAATATCCCCGTTTATATAGCATATTATCAATGAGAGTGTACCTGACCGACCTTGTTCGGAGCTTTCTAGCCTCTGCAGGCTTTTCAGGGTATTTTTCGATTTTCAGGTAAGAGATGATCTAGTCCTGCCAAGTTGGTTTAGGGTCTATCATCATCAGGACCACTTTATCCAGCTCGGTAGACGGTAGGGATATCCTTCCTACGAGAATGCTATCGAATTCCTCGATTCCCTCACTGGTGGCTAGGTGAGCCAATGCATCGGCATGATTGTTCTGAGATCGGGGAATTTGTTTTACTTGGGTGGTTTTAAACCTTTCAAGTTCTTTTTTTACAACTCGTAGGTAGTTGTCCATCCTGTCTTCTTTCGCCATATATACACCGTTGACCTGATTCACGACTAGTTGGGAGTCGCTGTGTAGAATTAGGTCGGAGGTCCCTAATCCTGAGGCCATCCTTGCTCCAGCAATAAGAGCTTCGTACTCAGCTTCATTATTTGAGGCTTTGAAGTTGAATGGCAAGGCTTCAAAGAACATGCGGTGATCGTGACTGATTAATACGATGCCGGTTCCAGATCGTTCTCCGGTGGATGAACCGTCAATGTAAAGTTTCCAAGGGGTTTCTTTCTGTTGTTCTTCAATTGGGACGTTGCAGAACTCAAAGACAAAGTCGGCGAGTGTCTGGCCCTTTATGGAGGAACGAGGCGTATATTTGATGTCGAATTGTCCGAACTCCACTGCCCATTTTACCATCCGTCCAGAGGTGTCGGGTCTTTGTAGCGTTTGTCTCAATGGAGAGTTGGTCAAGACCTCAATGGGGTGTTCCAAGAAATATGGCCTCAGTTTTCACGCTGCCATCAGCAGGGTGAATGCCAGTTTTTCTACAGTCGAATATCTGAGCTCGGCTTCATGAAGCACTTTGGTTACGTAATAAACCGGATGTTGAATGCCATTTTCTTCTTGGGTTAGAATGACGCTAATGAGGTGCTCTGAAACAGATAAATATATCTTCAAGTCCTCGCCTGCCTTAGGTTTTGAAAGCACTGGAGGTCTAGCTAATTGTCTTTTTAGCTCGTTAAAGGCGTCCTGGCATTCTTTGGTCCATTCGAACTTCTTTCCACCTCATAACGTGTCGAAAAAGGGTTTGCATTGGTCCGTAGATTTGGAGACGAACCGACTGAGGGTCGCAACCCTTCCGGTTAAACTTTGTACTTCTCTGGGTTTAGTTGGAGGCTTCATTTGGATGATAGCTTGTATTTTTTCAGGGTTTGCCTCGATTCCTCGGTTGTTTACGATGTAACCTAGGAATCTTCCTGAACTGACCTCGAAAGCACATTTTCTCGGGTTTAACTTCATTCTATACTTCCTCAGTATATCAAACATTTTGGTTAGGTGCTGACAGTGGTCCTTGGCCTTTATGCTTTTGACCAGCATATCGTCTACATACACTTCCATTGTTTTTCTGATCTGTTGGGAAAACATGAAATTCACGAGTCACTGGTAGATGGCGCCAGCGTTTTTGAGACCAAATGACATTACTCTGTAGCATAAAGACCTCGATTGATTATGAACGAGGTATGCTCCTGATCTGGGCCGTACATCGGTATCTGGTTGTATCCGGAATACGCGTCCATGAAGTTGAGTAGCTCATGTCCGGTTGTGGCGTCCACCATTTGATCTATTCTTGACAATGGAAAGCTGTCTTTAGGGCATGCTTTGTTAAGATCGGTGAAATCTATGTATACCCTCCAATCTCCGTTGTGTTTTTCACAAGGACCGGATTCGCGACCCACTTCGGGTATTTCGCTTCACGTAGGAAACCGTTGTTCAATAGCGTTTGCACCTCTTTATTTAGTGTTTCATATCTTTTAGGATTCAGAGGTCGTCGTTTTTGCTACTTTGGCCGAGCTGAAGGATCCACCTATAATTTGTGGCATGCAATATTAAGATCTATTCCTCTCATATCACTGTGATCTCAGGCGAAGACATCGATGTTCTCTTTAAGAAAAGCTACAATCTTGCTTCGGGTGGAGGGCTGCAACTCGCACCCAACTTTGAGTTCCTTTATTTGGTCCTTAGCACAGACTCGAACTCCTTCTAGTTCTTCTACGGGTTCTTCGCCTTCGATCCTGGTCCGTGGGTCTAAGGGAATGAGTTTGGATTCCCATATGTTCGCCATATGTACCCCCGGGAAGCTGTGTTGATGGCTCGTACAGGTATTCCATTGGTAACTTTCGACGAGCTCCCTACTTCCTTTGACTTTTCCCACACCATGGGGTGTGGGGAACTTGATAGAATAGTGATATAGGGAAATTGCTGCTCTCAGGCTGAAGAGTAGGGGCTGTCCCATCATAGCATCATAAGGGGAGGGGGTGTCGAACACCACGAACTCGAAGTTCGTCTTCAACTGCCAAGGTGCTGATCCAGACTCGACTTTGAGTTTGATTGATCCTTTGGCAGAAGTCAAGGCTCCACTTAATCCTAGGACCATATTTGGATATGGTTGAAGAAAGTTAGCAGGGATACCCATCTATTTTAGGGTATGGCTGAATAGGATGTTCAGAGAGCTTCCTGTATCTACCAAGACTTTGGGGATTGTTACCCCGGCTATAAGCAACGAGATTACCATAACTCCGTGGTAAAGGTATGGGTCCGCCTCCTCCTCGTCAAAAGATAGTTGCTCGTTTGTGGCTTTTTTGAGATTTTTTTTCCGTTATGCCTATCTCTGAGAGATTTGTAACGATTGGTCTCTTTGGTCTAGCTTCCTCAACTTGTGTGTTCGTCCTACTCCTCAGCATGTTGACTTGTGGCCTTAGTAGGTCGACGTTGCAGACTCTTGTAGTAGCTTGATCCCCTTAGATAATTCCAGTCTCGTAAGGGATGGGAAATTTCACACAATAATGATAAATTGACGTGGCAGCCTTTAGTTCTTGTAAAATGGGCCATCCCAATATTGCATTGTAATTGGACGGTAAATTGACCACCACAAAATCCGCTTAGATTCCTCTTTGGCAAGGAGCTTCGCCCAGTTCCACACTAAGGACTATCTAACCTAGGGCTTCGATAGGATCCCTAGAAAATTCCAGTAGCTTCCTTGGATATGGTTGGAGGTAGCGAATTGATATTTCGAACTGCCTCAAAGTTCATGAGTACAGTATATTGACCGAACTTCCATTGTCCACTAAAGTGCAGTGGACTTTCACTCCGACGACCATCATTGTGACCACCAGGGCGTCACTTTGGTCTTGGAGGATTCCTTTAGAATCTTCTTCCGTGAACCAAAACGATTCGGGGTCAATGTCGGTCCTAGGGATTTGATTCCGGTAGTTCGGTACGATTTTTGCACTTCAAGCTTGCCTTTGCCTGGCCCTTCTAGATCCTTCAATTTACCGATTTTCGCCCACCACCATTTTGATTTCGGCATGTGGAGGTGGGTTACGGTTGGGGATTGCTTGTTGGGCTCATGTGGGGCCCCCTACAGCTGTGGCTGCTGCATCATAGGTCGATCTGCTTCTTTTGGCTTGGCAACAATCTCCTGTAACCGACCTCGTCGAATTAATGATTCAACTTCCTCTTTTAAGTCCCGACAGTTATCATTATCATGGCCCATCGTCCTGTGGTATCGGCAGTGTCGTCCTTGGCGTTGTGCAACCTGTTCGTTTTTCAGGACTATAGGTCTGCGAAATGCTTCTTTTGTGTTGGCTTGCGTGAATACCTCTTCCAAGGAGGCTTTGAGTGGGTGGTGCTCCCGGAACTTGTACGGCTGAGCCCTGGGACATTCTCTTTCCCTCCTGTCCTTCTTTCTTTCTGGTTGAAGACTGCGGCTTGGTTTTTTTTCTTTCACCACATCATTAAGGTCAATTTCACGTCTTGCTTCCTCTTGGTCAGAGGTTGCCTTTTCAGCGCTTATGTGTTTCTCAGCTCGGTTCAGGAACTCGAGATAAGTCCTTGGGCCGTCCTCGTGTACTGACCACCAGAATCTCGTTTTGGGTCTTAGTCTTGCTAATACGGCCATGAGTGCCGCATTGTCAGATATTTTTTCTACTTCCATGGATTGCTTGTTGAACCTACTCAAATAGCTTTTGAGGGATTCACTTCTTCCCTTCTTGATGCTCACTAGACGTTCTTTGGGTGTAGTTCTAGCCTTTGAGCCCATAAACTGGGCTAAGAATGCCATGGCTAGGTCATCCCAATCTTTTACCGACCTTTCGTGTAGCCTCCTCAACCATCTTTGGGCTTTGTCTCCTAGAGTGAAGGGAAATGCTCGACACATGATTGCGTTGCTTGCTCCCTGTAGTTCCATCCATGAGGTGTATTTGTCAAGGTGGCTGAGGGGGTCACTATCTCCTTCGTATGCGGCGATCTGGGAAATTTTTAATTTTTCAGGCAGTGGTTCTATGAGGACATCCTCGGTGAAGGGAGAATATCGTTTGGTTTGGTAAGCTTCCGTGCCACCTTTGTTTTTAGCCTCCAGTTCGACGATGCATTTTTTAAGCGTGCTTAGTTCTAGTTCTATTTGTTCCAAAGGGCGTTTCAGGTTGGTTTGTCCTTGCGTAGGGGTCAGCGAGTGATGAGTCCCCAATCTGTCGAACACACTTGCAGTCCTTCTCGCCTCAAGTTCCTTACTTTTGACCTCATCGATTTGGCTTCTCGATGATTCTCCTCTTGAAAAGTGAAGAGTCCTCCTGGTGGGGGGACGCTTTGCTTTTGTCCTTACAGGGAAGTCCACCTTGATATCTAGTGGAGACGAATGGGCTTGGCTCATTTCCATTCGCCCCACTGCATTTGTCAATTTTTTTAGGGCTTCCCTCATTGCAATCAGTTGAGGGTCTTGCCGTTGTGAAGAATTCAGTGGTACATTAGTTTCATGAGGGTAGGTGTGAGATGGATTTTTGGAACTTGAGCTATGACTCATAGCCTTTGAAAGAATTTTTTTTTTATGGAGCAAATGAAACTATTTTTCACAATTAGGGCCCTCCTTCTAGCGCCAAACCGTTGATGTTAAAATTAGCAAGGATGATTTTGAACCAACTTTAAGAAAAAAAGCGATTTGTGTTTAGAAAAGATCACAAAGATGTGATAGTGCCATAAGTTGTTATCTCAATTCGCTCTACCTTTACAAGGGTCATATTCAACTATTTATACACATTTTAGTCGAAATTACATCAAATCAATCAAATCACCAATAGTGCCAAGCTCGCAACTCGGGTGGCCGAATTCTCCAATGATTGGTCAATGAGGTCGGTTGTCATGTGCCAATGTATTGCAAAAGTAATGATGACCTGTATGGGGCTGGAATTCGAGGACTTGGAATTGGCCATTCCGAGCGACGATGACATCACCTGTGGCAAGTGTCTCTGATTGATAGGATGATGTAACAAGGGGTAATCATGATGTTTTTCTAAGATGACGGCGGGTAACTCCGACCTGAGAGTGTGGGCCGAACTTACGTTTAACTAATGTGGGGTTAACGAACTGTTTTTATCATATCGGAGTTTAGATGTTAACAACTTTAACTGGGTGGATAAAATTTAAGTTAATCTATTTTTAGATATTTTTGTAAATGATTTGAAAAGGCTTGCAAAAATTAAAACCTAACCAACCCGGTTTTAACCAACCCTTTGGTTTAGGGGTTGTTTGATCCATTTTTTCTTTTCTTTTTTTTTTTCCCGAAAAAATACATTTTGAAATAGTGTTATGATAGAGAATGTGTGGTTAAAAAAATAAAAAGAAAAGTGTTGAGTTTGTGTGTAAAATGTGTAGTTGAAATGAGGTCAAATAACTGTTAAAGAATGTATTTGATGAAAAATGGGGCTCAAACAAGGGTTTAGTTCAAAATCAAAACGTTGTAAATCACAAGGGTTTAGTTCAAAATCAAAACGTTGATGGATTTACGTGGACCAAAACCAACGATTTTGATTTTTTTATTCAGCCCTACATTTGAATAATTAAATCATATCACTTTAGTTCATAATCACTCATAACCTTATTTTACGTATTTAATGACATATTTTATTTTTTCTATTTCTAAACATATCTGCTAATAGTAAAAATTGGAAGGAAAATTTATAATATCAGCTCACGGTTTATAAAAAGTTATTGCAATTAAGTAAAATCGAACCTGAATCAACAGTTTGTTTTCGAGTTCAGTTCTAGTAATTATGTGAACCCAAAGTATTTCATTTACAAAATATTCGAACCCAAATTATTTCATTTACAAAATATTCGAAGTGTAATGAGGAAAATGCTTGTTGTATATCACTCCTTACATAAGTTTTTACAGATTAATGATGTGTCAAAAAAAAAGTGAGAGAGTTTTTTTTTTACTTATTTGGTAGATGAGATTTTTACTTAATTAAAATTCGTTACATTATTTGTTGGTAAACAAATATGTAAGTTGTGATATATATGTAGTATAGTCGTTGTTTTAATTATCAAGCATCCGTTTGATTCTCATCCAAATTCACTTTTATTGATTTTATAATTTTGGAACAATACTTGAAATATAAAAAATTCCTGCACCAGCATCATTTATGAAAGAATTATTCTATTTGTACAAAATCATGTACAACATGATTGACCAAGTGGCGGCCCCTATTGGAGGGGCGGTTTTTTTCAATAGGACAGCCGCCCGTCCAATAGAGGACTGCCACTTGGCCACTTTATCAACCATGTTATACACCATATTATACTTCTATCATCATTCTTTGTGAAATATTTGATACAGATGCAACCCCCGGCCCCTCTAAAAATAAGCATGCCCATTTATGTCCTCAATTGTGAAATTGAAATTACCGTTGCGCCTTTTCCATCACAAGCCCTCAAATGCACGAATTTAACGCGCAATAATGCATAAACCAAATGCACGGTGAGGGGTAAAGTTGGTGTATTAAAAAGAACTTATGCATAGGTTATTTTCAACGTCAATTTGCCATTCAATCAACCATTTCAACGTAACGAGCCTCATAAAATTATGAAGGAAAATGAGTTTTTCAGGTCTCAAACAGTGGCTAAATGATTTTTAAAATGATAAAAATATAAAATAATATTAGAACTAAGAAAACATTTTTTTACGCCTAAGCATCTTCCAAACTCATAAAACTTGAAACTTGACCTCACACTTAGCTATGTTTTTACGCCTTTTAGAATATTGTTTATGAGTAAGGTTGCAAGAGGCATAATGAATCAAACATCAGAATGGTCAATTTATATGAAGCCATTAATATCGAAATATAATAGACTGAATTAGTAAATTCAACGAGTTTTGATTCGATTGTAAAAAATTTTGTTTAAAATCTCCCATTAATATAACAAGGTATGTGAATTTAAATTAATCAACACCCTTTCTCATCACTTGTGTTCATCATTCTTCTATATGGCAATTAAGTTATTATCATACTATTTAGTGAAGTATTAAATAATTTTACTCACTGGACAATGTGACCATACCTTCGTTATCATATAGATAGGTGATGAACACATATGATATATAGCATTTTCATTATCATGTATTCAAAATAATTATAAAAATTAGAGAAAGATGTAAAGGTGAATCAAAAAAATTTACATGACAACTTAAACTTTATAATTTATTTTTAAAACATAAAAGAATCGAACTAGACTCAACAAAAATTGATTGTTTTGTTTGGTTCTTTTTTCCCCCAAATCTAATAATTCATTTTTACAATTCTCAATAGGATCTCATTTAATACAATTTTCGAGAAATGCATACCAAACTATCTGGTAAATGTATTTTTGCACACTTATTAAATACTTAACAAACTAATTATTGATTAGACTAAGTGAAATTCTATTCGCAATTGTGTAATTATGGCTTTTATATGTCAAAACCCCAAACTGAAATAGAACAAGGCAAAAGGAAGTGAAAGAATCAAAATCGTGCAAAATTGTGAATTGGGGACCAAAGTAAACAAGTTTAAGGACCTGAGTTTGCAATTTTTGGAGGGCATGATTGTTATGAAAGTCAAAATTTGAGGATCAAAGTGTATAAGATTAAAGTTGAGGAATCTAACGTACAATTGTTTGGAGGACTTAGCTGCAAAATGGAACAAATTTAGAGAGAGTTTGGTGGGAATTAAAATTAGATTTTTCAGTAGATTGTGATAGAAGTTTTTGAAATTTGAAGTTGAAAAGTTATAGGACCAATGAAAGATGTGGTTAATATTGATTGTTTGACTTTAACTTAAATTAAAATCAAATTTTAATTGAAACCAAACAATCCCTTAGGATCCGTTTGATTACAAAGATATAATTGAATTGAATTGAAAATGAATTTCAGGGAATTGAGTTGCCTAGAAATTATTTTCCTGAGAATTGTAAATTATTGTGTTTGATTGGTATAATTTTTCACGTGGAAAATATTGAAATAAAAGTATTTTTTGATATTCGTTTGACTTTGTTTTACATGAAAATTGTCAATTAAGGGGATATAATTTACTGGTATTGGGTATAGAATTTGTTTCCATTGTCAACAAAAAAAAAAAATTAAAGAAAATTATCAATCTTTTGATGTCCTTTTGGCTTTATTTTATAAGAAAATTGTCAGTTAAAGGAAAATATTTTATTACAATAATTTTTAGAATTTATTTTCATTGGAAAAAATAAATATATAAATAAATAAATAAAAATTAAAAAATGCTATAGTAATCGAGAATTCCAATTCTCACCATTTCAATTACTTAATGGAAAATAGTGATGTGGCCAAGAAAGGTGGAATTCATTTTCCATGGAAAATTTCACCTATCAAACACTACAAAAATTGAAAAATTGTATTGATTTTCCATTTCTCATGGAAAATGGTTTGCTATCAAACACACCCTTAATGTTTTTGTCAGAGAAGTGGCATCCTAGGCGCCACTTTAAAAACCTAGGGACGTTTCAAATGCTTTTTCTAATTTCGGGGACTTGGTTTGCAGATTTTGTGTAGGGTTCATCACATTAGAAACACAGCCACTGTTTTTGAGCTGGGAATTTTTCCTTTTTCAGTGTTTTCTCTTCTTCTTTTTCTCTCTTCATTTTCTTTGTAATATTTGGGAAAAAATTAAGAGCACAAGAAAAATACATTCATGAAGGCAAAGAGATTTTGGAAAAATCACGTCCAAGCCTTAACATCTTCAAAAATCTAACAAAAAAGGGGGATTGTATCTTTAATCTTGTATTTTTCTTCTTTATTATCTTTTATTGGCAATGTATCATATAAAATATTCTCATTTTTATCATTTATATAAATGGGCTAAATATTTTTGCTAGGATTTATGGTAGTAATTTAACCTAACTTTTGTTACTTTCCCTATTGCTTTTAATGCTAAAATGCTTGTTTCCATGTGCATCTATTATTGTATTTCCTGCATTTTTATTTATATGGCCAATGAATGATTATGTTTAGTGATTTGTACATCGTTCTAAAAAAAATTGTGCATTTTAGACCAAATAATAGAAACTCTAGTTTCTTGTAGGGGATAGAGAATACTCCTAATCTTATTTCCCATTAAGCTATTTTCACAAAGATTTAATGCAGTTATTTGGTTATAATCGATATAGAGATATAGTAGGTAAACTAATCAATTATAGTTAATTTTGCTCGAGAGAGGTAATTAGCTAAACTTGAAAAATCAAGTTTAACATCGTAAATGAGCGATTTGTCAATTGACTTGTAGAGAAATTAATTGGGTGACAGTTAAGTAAAACCATGAATCCAACCACATTTTCTTCTGAAATTTCTGAGTGTTTTGTTTTCTTATTTTGTTGAGTTTTGTTAATTTTTCTTATTTCCGAAATTAAAATCTTTATTGTGGGTTTGTTTTCTTTCTTGGAATTAAATTGATTGAAGCTGTGTGATCGAAAGTAAACATCTCTTGAGGGATCGACAATGAGGACTTTAAAAGTCCACTTTATTACTTGAACGCGATCTGTGCACTTGTGGTACATAATTTTAGCGAACACTATCCATTGCTCAACCTTAATCAAACTATGGGCTTATGACAATACCATTGATTTAAAGCACAACCACGGATTTTCACTCCTATGATGAACTCCGTGTCACCCAACTATGTGATAAGTTTCAAGAGCTGGTAAGACAGTTAGTGGAATGATTGATTGAATTACTAAGCAAAACGATTACAATGTGAAAGCAATTACAAAGCCATTCGAGAGGGCTATATCTCTCCTACTTCTTACTCAATTTTCTACCTGCTAAAAGCTTATTTCTCTACCGTTTATATAGGACTTCCGGCCCCAGTAACTGATTCTGTTTTAGCCACATGATTTGGTTACTGATTCTGTTTTAGCCACATGATTTGGTTACTGCTTTCCCGCCACTTAGAGCTAACACCTTCTTATGTCTTCTAGAATATGTGTATCTAATGGGGGGCTTATCATTACCCCGGGTTTCCAAACACACCTTGTCCTCAAGGTGGAATTCTGGGAAGTGCTGGACAATTGAGGACGTGGACTCCCAAGATGCTTCAGTCAGAGGCAATCCTTTCCACTGTAGTAACACTTCATGACCTGTAGGTGTTTGTCGCGTTCCTAAGACTTTCTCCGGCTCTACTACCCATTCCATGTTTGTGTCCAATTGTAGAGGAAGCTGCTGGCTGACAATGTTATGTCCTAAAGCCTTCCGTAGTTGGGACACGTGGAATACCGGGTGAATGGACGCAGTAGGGGGTAACTCCAGATGATATGCAATAGGACCAATACGTTTTATTACCTTGAATGGGCCGAAATAACGTGGTCCAAGTTTTTCATTCAGTTTCTTAGCCAAGGAGCGGAGGAGATAGGGGCGAAACTTGACATATACTAAGTCTCCCTCCTCAAACTGGATATCTCGTCTGTGACTATCAGCTACTTGTTTCATTCTTGCTTGTGCTCTTATGAGATGATCTTTTAGTTCCCTTAAGATGGCATCCCGATCACTCAACTGCTGTTCCAAAGTTGCTACTCCTGTAGATTGGCTACCATAACGGAGGAGGGGAGGAGGTTCCCGCCCATAGACTGCATGAAAAGGAGTTGTATTTGTTGAAGCATGAAAGGTGGTCTTGTACCAATATTCAACCCATGGAATCCAGTTGGACCATCTGCGTGGTTTCTCATATGAGAAACACCGCAAGTAAGTCTCCACGCAGCGGTTAACCACCTCGATTTTGCCCATCCATTTGTTGGTGGTATGCTATTCTTCGACGGAGTTGGGTGCCTTGTAACCTAAATAGTTCACTCCAAAAGTGACTGAGGAAAACCTTGTCGCGATCAGAGATGATGGAGCATGGAAATCCATGAAGCCTGACTATTTTCTTGACGAAGGTAGCAGCAACTCCTGTGGCAGTGAAGGAATGCTTGAGGGGTATGAAATGAGCATATTTGCTCAATCTGTCCACCACGACCAATAGAGAATTAAATCCCCCGGATTTTGGAAGGCCCTCAATAAAGTCCATGGAGATGTCTTCCCAAATTTGCTGTGGAATGGGTAAGGGCTGTAGAAGCCCTGCAGGGAAAAATGCTAAATTTTTGTTGAGTTGGCAAACCAGACACTCATCCACAAACTTCTTAATGTCTGTCTTCATTTCGCCCCAGTACAGATTACTGGCTACCCGCTTATATGTCCGAAGAAACCCTGAGTGTCCTCTGAGTAAGCTACTGTGAAACTCACTCAACACGGCTGGAATAATTGAAGATGAATGAGGAAGGACCAACCGACCCCTGAACAAAAGTATGCCTTGCTTCAATGAAAAACGGGGATGAGAATCAGGATCCGCCTACAATTCCCGTTTAAGCTTTGAGAGATGGGGGTCCTCATCCACCTGAGCACTGACATTCTGGACATCCAGCATACCTGGAATGGTAAGAACAGATAATTCCACAGATGAAGACATGCGGGATAATGCATTAGCTGCTCTATTTTCCAGGCCTGGCTTGTATTGTATCTCAAACTCGTATCCCATCAACCTGGTTACCCACTTTTGAATTTCTGCTGGTATCACACGTTGTTTCAGGAGGTACTTCAAGCTTTTTTGATCAGTGCAGACAATGAAACATTGACCTAACAAGTAGTGCCTCCGTTTCTGAACTGCCAGTACAATGGCCATTAGTTTCCTTTCGTACACCGATTTGGATTGTGACCTTAAGGATAAGACTTGACTGAAGTATGATATTGGCTGTTAGTTTTGTATTAGGACTGCTCCCAAACCACGACTGGATGCATCTGTTTCCATGACAAACTGCTGCGAGAAATCTGGTAGAGCAAGTACGGGGACTATGGTCATGGCTTGTTTTAATTTCTGAAATGCCGCTTCTGCCTCTAACGTCCACCCGAATGCGTCCTTCTTCAGTCGTTGTGTAAGTGGCCATGATATGGTGCCATAACCTGCCACAAACCGACGATAGTATCCTGTCAAGCCCAGGAACCCTCGGAGCTCCTTCAAATTTCGAGGAGTAGGCCATTGTAACATTGCTTCAATTTTCCTCGGGTCAGCAGCCACTCCTTCCCCAGAGACCAGATGCCCCAGCTATTCGACTTGCATTTTAGCAAACTCACATTTCTTTGCGTTAACATACAATTGATGCGAAGTCAAGGATGAAAATACCAAGTCCAAGTGCTGCTTATGTGTCTCCAAATCATTGCTGTAGACCAGAATGTCATCGAAAAACACTAATACAAATTTCCTCAAATAGTTCCGAAATACCTGATTCATTAATGACTGGAATGTAGTTGGTGCATTTGTGAGACCGAAAGGCATTACTAAAAACTCGTAGTGCCCCTCATGAGTCCAGAAAGCCGTCTTACATACATCCTCTTCTCTGACTCTGATTTGGTGATACCCCAATTTCAAATCTAATGTGGAAAACACTTTAGCTCCATGTAGCTCATCCAGTAACTCGTCTATCACTGGGATGGAAAACCTATCAGGAATGGTAGCCTTGTTCAATGCTCGGTAATCCACGCAAAATCGCCAGCTCTCATCCTTCTTCTTTACCAAAAGCACCGGGCTCGAGAAAGGGCTAGTGCTTGGTTGAATGATCCCTGCCCCAACATCTCCTGTACCAGTCGTTCAATCTCATTTTTCTGGATGTGTGGGTAACGGTAGGGTCGAACCTTAACTGGTTCAGTCCCCTCCCGTAGGTGGATGGAGTGATCGACGTCCCGCGTTGGTGGCAGTGTCGTGGGAGTCTCGAAGACCTGCTGATGCCGTTTTAACACTCATAGGATTTCTGCAGGCAGCCTAACCCCCCTTTCCTTCTTTTCTGAGGAGGTTTCCATAATACACAATTCCACTACCACGCCTGCCACTTCCTGTCGAAGGGCCTTCATTAGTGATTTCAGATATACTCCCGTTCGACTCAGCTTCGGGTCGCCTTTTAAGCTTCTTACCTCATCTCCCAACTGAAATCACATAGTAAGTGATTTCCAATTGACTACCATTTCGCCCAGACTACTTAACCACTGCATAACTAGAATTATATCTGTGTTTCCCAGTTCAAGGGGTAAAAAATCCTCAATTACAATTAGCTCTTAGATCTCTAACTTTACCCCTTTACAAATGCCCTCTCCTTTGACCGATTCCTCTGAACCCAGTACTACCCCATAGTGCGAAGTGGCCGTGGTCGAAATCCCCATATTTCAAACCAATCCCAATGATATGAAATTGTGAGTTGCCCCGCAGTCTATTAGTACCGTGACCTTCTGCCCTCCGATCGTGCCCTCCACCTTCATTGTTCCCGGTGTTGTCAACCCCACAACCGAGTTAATTGAGAGCTCCACTTTCTCTGGAACCTCCAGCGGCGCCTCTCCTTCACCAATCCCTCCCCGTTCGCTGTATTCATCATCTTCAACCAGTAAGACATGCAGCTCCTTATTCTTGCATTGATAGCCAATCGTATACTTCTCATCACACCTGAAAATAGCCCCTTATCCTTCTTGGCCTGCCATTCAGTGTCGGTCATCCTCTTCGTTGGAAATTCTCGTCGGTAGATAGTGGGTTTTTCTCCCACAGTCACGGTTCGGGTGGGAAAGGTCTCCAACTTCTTCCAATCCCCCTGGTATGCCGTTAAATTGGTCTTAAAAGACTTTTGGATCATGGATCCCCTCAGTTGGAGTATCCTGTTTCTGTCCTCTACTCTTTGTGCAATTTCCATAATGGACCCATAGCCCACTGGGCCTATGTAGGCGGACCTCAGCCCGTATTTCTGGGTCGAGCCTATTTACAAAGGTGCTTTTCAGTACTTCTTCAGAAATCCCCACGAGTGGAGCTGCCAATACTTTGAAATGCGCATCAGTATTCTACCACGTTCCCTCTTGTTTCACGGCTAAGAATTTCTCACAAAGGCTGTCGTCCTGTGTCGGTCGAAAGCGAAGCAGCAACTGCTGGCAAAATTGCTCCCAACTTCGGAACGGTTCCCTCACTTTTGTCCACTGGAGCCAGGATAGAGCATCCCTATTGAGGCTAACCCCAATTGCCCCCATCTTCTCTCGTTCTGTTAAGCAATTCACTTCAAAACACCTTTTCGTCCTAAACAGCTAGGCGTTCGGGTTTTCTCCGGTGAATATTGGCATCTCCAACTTTCGAATATGCTGCCAATTGTTGTCGTCCTTCGCCACCTCTATTGGGGCTGTCCCCTTCCCGTAGCTGGCCTCGCCCACTTCTTCTGTCCATTTCCCATGTTCCGGATTTCGTTGGTTGTTCATGGAACCAGAGGGGTTCTGTGGAAGTTTAGACCGTTCAGTGAGGCTTCCATCTCCGCTCTCTTTTGCCAGACCATTAACCCCTGTTTTTGGGAGGGCCAAGGATGCCACTATTTTTTTGGGTTGCCTCCATTATTTGCAGAATGTGGACAATATTTTGAGATAAAAACTCCACCGATTTTTCCAATTATGGTAAGCGCTGCAAACCTGCCTTCACTTCCTCCATCTCCTTTTCCATAATTTCCACTCGACCTTCAGTTTTCTTCTAAGCCATCAGGATCACTTGCTATGATACCAATTGATAAGTTTCAAGAGCTGGTAAGACAGTTAGTGGAACGATTGATTGAATTACTAAGCAAAATGATTACAATATGAAAGCAATTACAAAGCCATTCGAGAGGACTATATCTCTCCTACTTCTTACTCAATTTTCTACCTGCCTAAAAGCTTATTTCTCTACCGTTTATATAGGACTTCCGGCCCTAGTAACTGATTCTGTTTTAGCCACATGATTTGGTTACTGCTTTCCCGCCACTTGGAGCTAACACCTTCTTATGTCTTCTAGAATATGTGTATCTAATGGGGGGCTTATCACTATGATGCTATTCATGTCAGTTATCTTCAGTATGGTACAATCAAATCTTCCAACTTCAATATATACTCGTAAATCTAGTCGAGTTTGGGTTACTTGATTATGCCAAAATGAAGATGAGTGATTAAATTCATGACTTTGCACGTCTCAACTTTTCACGTGCTTTCCTCCATATCTACTAATTATCATGCCAGAGTAAAAAGATGGCGGTACAGAAGTAGCTCTATGTCGCTATTAAGTAAGGACAAAGAACACATTAGGCATTAATTGACGCCATTCTTAGGACACTTTTAAGCAAAATGCTATGGTTAAACCACGAAAAGCAACAAATGGAATTGTCTTGCTGGTATATTCGTCACTTCCAGTGGAGACGCTGTTAGAAACTTTAGTTGAAAGCACCACAATCCAAAATTTTCACAAGAGACTAGTATAACATGGTCCACAACCAGATCACTACTCTAGCGACATTTGTTGCAAAATTGGATTGCTGGGATCTATCGGACTTTTAGAATTAGTACATTTGAAGAGAAAAGATAGACGAGCAACTTCTCTTAAAAGAAGATCCAATCGCACCACGAGTAATGGAGGTACCTATACTTGATGGATTTGAAACATTGAATCAACAACTTAAGGACTTGTATTGACTTGATGAAGCATCAAGGCGTGCGTGATGCCATTATATCTTGCGCGTTCCCACCCACTCTAAGGCATCAAGGCTGTGACTGGATAGAAAATTTACTTGGCTGATCAATAAGGACGTTTGATATTTTTTCAAGATGTTTGCTGCATGCTTTGTCAATAAAGAGACAAATTGTGAGTTGATATAACTAACCAAGGAAAAGACTATTTCTATGGAACTTCGTTACTAGGTTCAACCTTGCAACATGGGACATTAAGGACTTTCAAGCGTATGTTGGTGATTGCTATGTTGAATGGTACGATGAACCACTTTTTCAGAATGTCATTGTCTAAGAAACCTCTCGAGTCCAAGCAAGAGCTTTTGAGAATATGTGATTGTTGACACCGATAGGGCTATGATGATAACTAAAACCTTGAGGGGTTGCGGGGAGCTCTGGTCAAATTGGAGAGAGTCTCATGATCGATGCCAGTCTAACAATGACATAAGCAAAACACAAGATCGAGTATTATAGTTAAGGACTTTTATAAATTATTTACTTTTAGATGGTTCCTTTATTATGTTGGTACCTTTCAAATGTAACATTTCATTATGTTTAATGCTTACTAATGTATAATCATTGTTTTTAATTACAATCAATGAAATGAACTCATTTTTATCAATGCCTGTCATTTGAAATAGATCAAACACTATCCAACTCTACTTGAGCATACTTCACTTTGCTTACACACACAACAAAAAATTCCTCGACTCCGATTCAGTTGATAAGATTTAATTTGTGCCTAAAAATTAGTCGACTCTGGTTGGGGTTGATAAGACTTGGCTCCCGTTCACCCGCTATTAGATTAGATTTTATTTTTCTCCCTCCTATTTTCAACCATACAATTTTTCATAAAATAATATTATACATAAATCGAATTTTTTCTTCTTTTTCAACCACCCATTTTCCAAAAAATACTATTTCACTCATTAAAATTTGAAATAATAGGAGCCAAATTGGGCTTAGTTTCACCTTAGCACAATGCAAAAAATTACTCGACTCTAGTTGGGGTGATAAGATTTGGCCTCACCTAGCACACGACATAAATGACTCACAATTGCAGTTGAATGTGCAAAAACCTAATATGACTTAAGCACAAGGCATAAATTACTATACCTTGCTAGATGATCGATTTTGGCCCATAAGAGACTAAAAGACTAACAAACCACTCATACAATTTGAAATGTTAATCTTTCAAATGAAACCAAGGTGAAAAAGGTCACCTCAGGGTACTATAATCAAATCTATCCAGTAACTAAGAAGAATATTACATAATCATGGAGGGACTCGTCTCTCTCTTTTTTTTGTAGCATTTTTATCGCTTCCTACCTCTCGATCTTCCAATGTATATTCTCTAAGCCCAGTTATACAGGGTTGTAAGTACCTTTCCTATGGATTCAATATTGGAATAAATATTCCAAACTATGCTTTCAATACAAAGGTTGTTAGGTTTGGGATCTAAATTCATCTAGATTTGCGTAATTTGGTGTACTGGACCTTGAAGATGTCTAAATAGGGTCCATGAAGAAAAAAAAGGTTGATGGTGCTAGCCTACCGCTAGCTGAACACTCAAGCAACAAGATGAAATTTTCAGCAGAGAACGTGCCGTCCACCTACCGTTTGACTGGCACTCCAGTGATTAGTCTGGCGCTCAGGCACCATTGTCGTCTGAGTTTTCTTTGTTATTTTTATTCCACCCATTTTTGACATATTTTCCATCTTTTAGGGCTATTATTAGGGTTTGATATGTATCCCCATAAATAGTATACTCTTCTTTACAAGTTATACAGTATTGTTGTAATTTCTTTCTCCATTGTAGTCGAATAAAATCTCCAATTCTTCTACCAAATTAAATTCTTGTTTCTTACTTCATATCATGCCATATAACTTCGTTCCGTTCCCAACAAGTGGTATTAGAGCTTTGGTTTGATTTTTTCGAGGTTTTTGCTCTTGATGTCAACCATGAAGTATGACATTCTAATTCTAGATTGTGGCACTAGATTCTCATTGTGGTGGGTGAAGATGTGAGTACTACTTGTTTAAACAGATTTGGATGATGTGTTGTTAGGATTTGACAAAATGCCCACAACTTGGAAGACTGAGGGAAAACAATAGAACGGTCGGAAGGCACTTTCACAAATTAATTTTCATCTTTTGAATAATATTCTTCAGGATGTTTTGAGCGAGAAAACTGTAGCAGCATTGTAGTTATGTTGGAATAATTGTGCATGACCAAGAGTCTCACAAGCAAATTAAACTTGAAGCACATGATAAAAGGCGAATTGTTGGAAGATCACCTAGTTGTTTTTAAGAAGATCGTCAATGATTTGAAGACTTTAGAGGTAAAGTATGATGAAGAAGATTTGAACTTAATTATTTTGTGTTCATTGTCAGTTTCGTTTACATCGTTTAAAGGCAAGGTTTTGTATAATCGTCATACTCTTACCATTAAAGATGTGTATGATGCTTTGTTTTCAAATGAGAAAATGAAGTATCTAATTATATGAGGCTAGAGAAGGAGAAGGCCCGTTTGTTCATAGTGGTCGTGGAAGGGGACATGTCGAAGTCTAATTTCAGTAATCAAGTTCGTTTTTATTTCAAGAAGAAATGACACATCAAGAGGGATTGTAACAAGTCGCAAAATAAAGAAAATTTAGCTACAAATCAAAAGGGAAAGCAACCAAATATTTCAGGTGAAATCAATGTCGTAGAGGACTATTTGAGTGATAGGGATATTTTGGCTGTTTCTGATGGCAAATATAAACTTGACGAGGATTGAATTCTGGATTTAGCTTGTACTTTTCATATGTGTCCTAATTGGGATTTGTTTGCAACATATAAAATAATTTCAAAACATGTCATAGTCATGGAAAATAGTGCACATGTTTTCGGCTAGCTAGTATTAGTCTAGTCAAACTTAAGCTATTTAGAACACTTGATTACGTTCGACATGTTCCAAATTTGAAGAAAAATCTCATCTCGTTGGATATTCTTGATTCAAACGGATACGAGTTCATTGGTGGATGTGGAGGTGGAGCTTTGAACGTTTGCAAAGGTGTCCAAGTTGTATTGGAAGAGTGGAAAAGTTCCAATTATACATCTTGCAAGGTTGTGCAAAATTGTTGAAGAACAATCAATGAAGGTTTAATGTCATGATAGATATTCAGTTTGGCACAATATTGCTGGGATTTGGTATGGGGTATGTGTTGAAGACTATAGCTCAGTCAAGTTTAGAGGATATGGATAACGTCGTTTTACCACCATCACCTACGGTGCTATCGTTTTCAATTGCTAGGGACAAATCCCGGGAGATAGGTACAAGAAAGCTGATTTTGTTGTTCATTTTTTTAATGTAATTACAGGTGTTCAGTTTAGTAAGTGACCTTCTACGAAATATTTAGTGCTCATTCAATTTCAAGGTGTGTTTCAATCCTATTTGGTAATTTTTATGATTTTTCTAGAAACCCAAGATAATTCTACGGAATAGTGCTCAGATTCATTTATCATAGTTGGATATTGTGAAAGAGATGGAGATTCGTCGATAAGGTTAGTTTGATTCTTGTTGAACAGTTCAATTCATTCCTAGCAATTGAATCTTTTTTCAGTGGAGAAATTTTTGGAGCTTTGTTCGTTGTAGTGGAATTTGTGTTAAGTTGGCAATTGTTGGGTTTGTGATCCGAATTCATCTAGAGTTTTCGTGATTTGGTGTATTAGGCCTTGTAGACATCTAAATAGGGTTCATGGGAAGGGGGGAGAAATGGATTGACGGAGCTATCCTACCGCTAGTTGGACGCTTGAGCAGCGAGATGGAATATTTAGCAAAGGACTTGTCGTCGGCTTACCGCTCGATTGGAGCTGAGTGCCCTTATCATCCGAGTTTTCTTCGTTTTGTTTATTCCACTTGTTTTTGACCTAATATCCATCTTTAGGGCTATTATTAAGGTTTAAAATATACTCTTATAATTAGTAGACTCTTCTTTAAAAATTAATTTATTATGTTGTAATTTCTTTTTTCATTATAGTTGAATAAAAGTTTCAATTTTTCTATCAAGTTAAATTCTTTTTTCTTGTGTTCTTGTTGCTTGCGATCAATATTTCATATTGTGCCGTATAACCTCGTTCCGTTCTCAACAGAGGTATTGCCACATTATAACCCCAATATTTAATGCCTCAAAGAACACGGACAATGAACCTATGCTCATTATTCGTTTTGCTTGAATTGACCATCTTAGTTTATCTAAAAGTCTTATCAATTTAATAGTATCTACTAAGCCCGTGTTTGATCTATTTTTTTTTTTTTCATAATACCTTTTTTCTCTCTAATCTTTTCAATCACACATCTTTAATAAAATAATATTACACGTAAGTCACAACTTTTTTTTTTAAATTTTAAACCACATATTCTTCATTAATTTATTATTTCAAAATGCATTCTATACAAAAAATAGGCTCAAACAAGTATATTGCCAGGTCCAATCTAATGTATTCCATAAAACTCACAAAAGCACGAAGATAAATACTTCATTAAACTATGGAGTATACAACGCTATGACATACTTGAGTATCTAGCTTCATTTTAGATCATGAACACATGTAGATGTCTTACATTACTGAATGCAATTTCAACTGCTAAGCCCTTTATGTGCCAAGTTGAGAGATAAATTGAACAAGATTCATCGCCTTGTACTGAAATATACCATTAAACCTAAAATTGGATTATTTGCTATAAATTATGAAAGAGCAGTTTATGAAAGTCTTTGCGATGGATTTGATTTATTGAAGGTGATGAGAACGTAAATGCCTAGTCATTTTAGATAAATTAATAATCATATTTATCTCCGAAAATTTATAAATGTTTGATAATATTTACCTTACTTATATTGTGACCATTTTAATAAATGGCAAAAAGTTTTAAAAGTGGGGCGCAACATAAAAATAAATAAATTATGGTGAAAATATAACAACTTTTTTCTTTCCTGACTGATTTTTCTTTTTGAATCAAATTAAATAAGCATAATTTGACTTTGTAACAGTGACGTAGAGGGACGTTCTTCTATTATGCTTCAGCCTTCGAGTGCTACAACCTCGAAAGGTTGGGGACCTTAGTGTTTGTTTGGTAGGTTGGATACCTAATTAAAAAACTTGCCAAAGGTTGAGGATGAAGTTTTATTATTATTATTTATTTATTTATTTATTTTTTTGGGGAATAATCGACTGGATCATCTGAAACATTACTAAACACATATAAATAGCTCCAATTCGCCCCGAAATTTATTCAAATCTCCATTTTCACTTTTTCAAGTAAACAAACCATTGCTTCCCCTGCAATTCTTGTTGATCTGATCTGACATTGTGATAAATTTCTGATCCGGGAGGTGAGAAACGGAATTGTCAGCGACGATGGCGAGGGTGAGTTCAGGCCTCGCTTACCCGGACCGATTCTATGCGGCGGCAGACTACGCCGGCTTCGGTGGATCCCCAAACTCTTCTGCTAAAGGCGTCAGCTCCAAGTTTTCAAACGATGCCGCTCTTTTACTCTATGCCCTTTACCAGCAAGTCAGCTCCTTTTTTGTTTTCACCTTTTTTCAACATGCATGATTTGTAATTAATGAAATTCGTAAAATTGGGTTGATCTGCTATTGCATTTTTCGGAATTATGGTTTTTGCTGTTGGAAATTTATGTGCTTTATTAGGAAATGGGTTTTTGATCGTTTCAAGCCATTTTTTTTTAATGTGCTACTTAATTTCGACTGATATATAATTGTTATTTAATTATCAAGTTGATGATCTTGATCGTCATTTGTATACCAGAAAATATCATTGATGTGTTGTGATAATAATCAACTTGAATCATCTCCTTCTATTAGAATATATTTCTTTACTATTGCATTTCTACATGAAGTTCTGTTGTGTTTTTCTAACACTGACTAGGCTCAATCTAATAGATCATTTTTTGATTGAAATTATTATTATTGAATCGTAGTCTCTGCAACAGAGCTGATTGGGTATATTAATATGAAATGGTGTTTCCATTTATTGAATTCACTTGGAATTTTTTTCCCCCCCCCCCCCCCCCCCCCCAATTTTGTTGCTTTTTAAAGAGCTAGAGATCCAACCCAAAAAAAAAAAAAAAAAAAAAAAAGAAAAAAAGAAGAAGTGAAATCTATTGTTTTTGGTTAGATCTGTCTCTTCAAAAAATGTTTGAATTTTCAAGATTGTGATGCATAAATTATAATTGCTGTACAATAGGAATTATTTACCCTTCCATCATCTTAAGAAGCAGCTAAAAGAGAGCTACTAATAGGATGATAAGTTAAGCTCAGCCATGCCATTGATTTTCTTTTCCCGTTTGTGAGATTTATATACCAAATATGATTAGATTTTTTCATGCAATGAATGATAAGACACTTACCCTTTTTTTCTTGGTTGCAGGCAACTGTTGGGCCTTGTAACATTCCTAAGCCTAGAGGTTGGAGTCCTGTTGAACAAAGTAAATGGACAAGGTCTGTCATACTTGAACTGTATTCTCTTGCTTGCATTGGTTGAGTAATTCACTTACAAATTTGATATTGATTTTATCACCGAATCCATTTTTAGGCATTCTTGATATCTAACATGCCAATGGTTTTCTTGATCATTTTCATGTGATAACTATAAACACATTCGAATTTGGAATAGTGTAATTTTAACTTGTGAGGCAAAAGTATTTATAGAAAGAAAATATTTTTCATATGCATAAGAGGAACCATTGCAGATACACTGCAAAATGTTGGAAATGTGTTGACCAATGATCACTTTCATGTTTCCAAGATTTCCATGTTGTGTGAATAAAACTGGCTATTGAAAATGGATCGCAGAACATGAAATTTTGAGACGGTTTAGCGAGTAAAGATCTCCGTTTGTGAAATATTGTTCTGGTTGTTACCAGAAGAATAATGGTGTAGGGATGAAATTTTTGGAGAAATTGAGAACAGGTTCTAAGATTTGGAAGGTATTGCAAATAGTTTGAAGTCAGGTTAATTAGCTGTCCAGATGTTTATTTATTGAGGATGAATGTGAAATATTATATTTGAGTCACTTACCGAGGATAGGAAATGAAATGAGATGACAGCTGGTTAAATATATTTAGCCTTTTCGTATGTATCTTTCTGCTTCGACAATGAGTGACTTAAGAATACCTACTCATTTGGTGTAAGGTTGTGTTTGTTAGCACACTGTTTATGTAATTGGAAAAGTTGATAAATGAAATGGTTATCAATATACATTAAAAAAAATAAGTTTATAAAAACGATATCTGAAGGTAAAACTCAGTATAAAAAAGGTTGCAGCTTTAGCTAATAGAAAATACAAAATCAAAAATCCCTGAAGGCCAGGGGTGAAATAGTAGAAGACAGTAGCATTTTATTCATAAAAAAATTTCCCTTAAGTAATATTTGAGTTGATAATATCTCTCATTTGAAGAAAATTTGCTTAAAAAGTGTCACTTGGCTCGTGTCATCATTTGGTATTGGTGATGTATTATTTTATTATGAATGAGAGAGAGACTGAATCATTTTTGGGGCTTACTTCATTGTAATTGTCGCATGGGGAGTATATACATATTTTGTTGCATACAACTGTCACTTTCTAATGCTGGCAACAGAAGGAGCAAGAAGAAAATATGAAGTAACATTATTTGGAAGGATACAAGGTTTTAAACTAATTTAATAGCCCTAAGAAACCTTTAGTGCAGTTTCAATTGCAAAGCTGGGACACTCCTCCTTGGGTGGAATGTAGGTCTCCGAAATTTATGGGACAGTCACACTCATTGGAGACATATTAAACACTCTGGGACATGTCCAACACACCACAAGGAGTGTCCTATTCTTTTATATAAACGCGTTTTAAATTTTCAATACATGAGGGACATTCCCTGACATGGATTAGTGACCCACCCTTGAGTGAATTTTAATCTACAAGTTTCTTTTGAAATGACATAAGATTGCCACACTCCCTTCCTCTTGCACACTTATAAGTCAATCTTCATTCGACTTGGAGCTGCATCTTGGGAATCCTTTTTCTTAGTATTGGGTTGGAGTGAAGTGGCTATTGTTCCATACTCCTGGAAAATCGATTATTTTTGAAGTTTCATGTTGAATTTAATTTTACATGCTTTGGCGGTTCCTGAATTTTCTATGCAAAATATCTGAGTATTGCTGTTGATTGCTTGTCTAGCTGGAGTGGACTTGGAAATATGGCTTCCACAGAGGCTATGCGTCTCTTTGTTAAAATATTAGAGGTCAGATCGAAGTTAGTTATATTATATCTTATTACAGTGTTACTTAATAAAACCATAACATCCCAGGTGTGTCATTTCTCTGGACAGGAAGAAGATCCAGGATGGTATTCAAGAGCATCGCACTTTGTCTCAGAGCCCATGGTAGATGTTGAAATGCATGTGCGTTTGCCTTTCCACAACCTCTCTATTCTTCTTTTCTTGTTCTTACTTTTCTCAAGAGTCTGTAATATTTCTAAAGTTATGTTGATGTATTTTGTCACCATGAAAATTTCATATAAGCAGGTGAAACCTGCTGTCATGAGTGGATTTTGTTGCAAATAATAAATCTCAATGACATAAGAGTTCTTGGCAGTTTTTTTCAAGTTGATCAAAATTGTTCAACATGGCCTATTAAAATAACAGAGTAATTTTGCACTTTTTTCCCTCACTTGAAGGAAAATTAAAGATGTTATTATGGAGGTGCAGTGGGCATTTAGGCTGTACCCCTCTTATACAACTACAAAGGCTTGCGTTCCATTTCTTATAGCTATGGATTGCAGGTTTCTTTATCAGTAATGAGAAAATTGTAAAGAGACATGAACTTTACATCTCTACTTTTCTCAAATAATACTCTAGACTGGTGAATGTAATTTTGCAATGATTGAGTGAATTGGTTGGTGATTTAAGATCCTGAACCCCATCTGGGTATTGCAATTAGACAAGGGTATTTTATAGGTACTGTCTGAAACATATTCACGGATGAAATGGCATTGGGTGATGGGAATGTGTTTTTACTTCGATATATTTAGGTTGACTATTTTAATTTCTTCCAACTTCTAGTGGCGAATCTGAGTTTCTTCATATTCTTTAAGGAGTAACTGCTAGTTGTATCGTTATTAGCTACTCAAATGACACAGGTGTGTGAAATGAATCTTGAGAAGGGTTCATTGAACATCGATACTCCCTATTATTTATCTTCCAATGAACTTTGAATAAAGAGATGTTCTAATGTAATGGTCAGGATTAATGTGCATATGATGAATGTAGTAGTACGATACATGTGTGAATGTTAAATAGCATGCTCCCACTATTAGGAGTCTTAGACTGTATTTTAAAAGACAGTTGACTCTTTGCATATTAAGTTATGACTATGGTTACTTGAGAGGTATTATCCTTCTCTTGACAACTCTATAGCTCTTTTGTGGTTGTGTTCCTAGCTCTGAATCCCTTGTATTCCTTTGATTGTTGATAACCGTATCCCTCGGGGTACACTACCTGGGTGATAAACTATTTAACCTTCCGTCAATATATTTCCTTCAATCTTCTTAACCCAGTGTCAAGTTAGATCTCTTGGCAGATGTTTTTTTGATCTACATATTTTTGATGAGATTTGCAATTGACTTGTCATCTTCTTGATTATATGATCTATTTTTAATGCTACATGAGTGTGTGTTTGACTTCCTCCAGTACTCCATCATCTTCACCCGACATCTCCGTTTTTCTGTTTGTTGGGACCAAAAGAAACTTACTTTGGTCATTTAAAGCATCAAGGTGCTTCATCTGCATCTTTCGTGCTATGAAAGAAAAGTGACTTAAAGCCAATGGGTTGAATAGTAGATATCTTTCTTTAACTTCTGCATAATTTCCAGCATGAGCGTTTGAATCTTCTTTCCCCTGATTTTCAATTCATCTGCTGATTCAGCACAATCCCAAAGTTGAGCCGGTTGCTGAGAATGGACACACTAAGTCTACGCTTGCTGAAAATGATTATCTTTCAGAAACTCAGGATAAAGATGTTTTGTCTGAAGGCCTTGGTGTAGTTAATATCTATGACCAGTGGGTTGCACCCCCAGTGTCTGGCACACTTCCAAAAGCTCGATATGAGGTATTGGTCTTTAATTCTTCTCTTTCTCCTTACTATATTTTATTTCTTGTTTGTTGTCTTTTTCAATTTCTAAACAAAGGTTGATTAAATATGACAGCATGGAGCTGCAGTAATTGATGATAAGATGTATGTATTTGGTGGAAACCACAATGGGCGTTACCTAAATGATCTCCAGGTAACTGAATTATGATTGTTATTTATATATCACTTGTGCTTGTGTTAAGTATCATAGTATGTAGACTGTCATTCATCAGATAGGTCGTGTCTCTATTTCTGGTACATGTCACGTAAGTATTTATCACAACCCACTCTTTGGATGAGTCCTACCCTAGTGTGGAATAGTACCTTTGAAGTCAAGAAACAATACTTTACCATGCTCAAACCAACTAGTTTCAACCCACTAGCAGCATTTTGTACATATAAACTCTCATGAATTTCCCAAATGGTATTTATCAATATATCCAACTCAAAAATACAACTTATAAGTGACTCAACAATGTTAATTAAAGTACGACTGAACTTGCTTGTTGCAAAAGAGTAGTGCAAAAGAATTATTATCTACTTAAACCAACAAGATTTTGCATCCTAAGATCCACATTGAGACATATAAGACTTGTTGAACTCATTATCCAGAAATGTAGGAGAGAAATATGCTGCTTGAGTCAAATGAGATTAACTGATTGCAACAGCCTGGATAATACACTTATCTATACATAAATAGTATTTCATCTATGCAATTTATACCCGTGATATGAGCTTAAGGTACAATATTGAGGGCATACAAGTAATGCAGATAATTAAGGGGAATATCCAATTGCAAAAATTTATTTCCAAATATGGACGGAGAAATCAAGGGTAACAAGCTGGCATTCTCAGTTTCAATTACAAAAAGTTAAACAGGTATGACACTGCAAATGAGCTCCATTCTCAACATAAATTCATTGACTAACTCAAACTGTAAGAATTGGCCCCAACTACTGATGGGCATAAAAGCAGCCACAATGATTGCCACAAGTGCTGATGAGCTCAAATACGATACCTGCAGAAGTTGCCCCAACAACTGATTTGCATAATAACATCCATATTAACTATCCATTAAATCATAAAGTTATATTGTCCCTGTTAAATCCCCTCCATCTCATTTCTTTCTTATGCATATACCACTTAAAATTTAGTTATAATTAAGCCCTTGTTTGGCTCATGTTTACAAAAGGTTTTTATTTTTTTATTTTTTCATGTCATTTTTATTTTCTCAGACATTCCGGGGGACTCACAATTGCAATTTGCTAGTTCTCATAAACCTGTGAAATTGAAGATCCAAATTAAAAATCATCCAACATTACAGAATGTCACAGAAACAGTTCTGACTGTGACTTTAAATGCTTAAGTTGTTTTCTTTGAGGACCTATGTTCTTACTTGGTGTCCTATGTTCTCCAATGATAACATTGTTGATGTTGACAATCTCATTTGTTATACTGATTACTGCCGGTGCTTTACTTAATCCTATATTTCTTCTCTTTTAGCTTGCTGTAACAGCGGTTTGTAATTCTTTTCCTTCATGCAAGCATATAGGTTCTGGATTTGAGAAATTGGACGTGGGCCAAAGTGAACATTCAATTAGGGAACGAGGGCCCAATAACTTCCTGTGCTGGACATTCTTTGGTTAGTTTAAGTGCTAGGTTATTGGATGAAAAGCGTCGTGATTGCCGTAACTACTTTCTACATTATTATAATTACACAATCAAGTATGTGATGGAAATTCTAAATGTATACTTTGTTAGAATCACTTGTTTGTCTTATCTTTTTGTCTTGTAGATACCATGGGGTGGAAATAAGCTTCTTTCTGTAGCTGGACACGCAAAGGATCCTCCTGAAACTTTACAAGGTTCAAGTTGTACCTCATAAAAATGTTGTGTAAACATTTAGTTTAAAAATTCTCCAAAATGTTATTTTGAATTTGCATCACATTGAAAATGTGAAGAAAGTCTCTACATTGATGCTATTGCATTTCAGAAGTGAAATCTGACATGAAACATATAAATGGCTTCTATGTCTATTTCATAGCATAAGCGTATAGAGAATTCTGGTTGTTGGGATGGATTTTATTAGTTGAAGGTAAACAGCAATATGCTATTACTGTTGCTAGATTCTATTTGCTGTTACTCTTTAGATGTTGAGAACATTGGATTATCTTGATGTCATAAGTTTCTGAGACAGAAATACTATGGGGTTTTTTACTTTCTTCAAATTATTTTTCTGATAATTCTCAATGCCTTGCTTTTATAATAACAGTGAAGGAGTTTGATCTGCAAACTTGTACATGGTCAACCTTGAAGACTTGTGGAAAGCCTCCGGTAAATATGTGATAGTTTCTTCCAATAATCTTTAATTTTTCTTGCTTTGTGATTTGAGTTTAGACTTCATTCTCTTTATATTTCTTGTGGATAAACATTTAATGATGTGACCATGGAACTATTCTCTTGTAACAACAGACAACCTTCCATGCAGACTATCCTAATTGCTAAGATATCAGAATGAAAAACTTGAAGCCTTAACACTTATTTAAAATCTGAATCAACCTAGAAACTTCCAGTCAGTCAGTTATCTGATTGTGCTTTTATGGATTTAAAATTATCTGGACGAAAGAAAATCATTCAGAATTTATGATGGAAAATTTTCTCATACTTGCTCATGCCTTTTAGGTTTCTCGTGGAGGGCAGTCAGTGACCCTTGTAGGCTCAATCCTAGTCATATTTGGTGGACAAGATGCAAAGAGATCTCATTTGAATGACCTGCATATTTTGGACTTAGAGAGCATGACCTGGGATGAAATGGACACGTTGTAAGATTTTATTTTACATTTTTGATTTTTTTTACAGGAAATTCGAGAACCACAGCCCAATGGTTTGCATACTTTTTGCACATTTTGAAGACCAAATGAGAACAACAGAGCAGATCAGAGAATTGTTTTATATGACTTTATATATTTGGTTTAATGCTGCGGCCACTAATCATATAGAAGATTTGCCTAAGTTCATGTGTTTTTTCTTGTTTTAATTGATAATACACCTCCTATGTATTATTCTTTGATTAATAAAATTACCTGATTACTTATAAAAAAAGGGAAAAAGTACATTTTGCACATTTTGACACGATGAATGTTGAGGAACTTTCCGAGCCACTGAGCAACTAATTATCTGGACAGTTTCATATTCCTCTTTTACCCATCAAACATGTTCAATCTGACTTGTGTAAAAAACATACTGATTCCTGGTTTAATACAACGGTGTGCATGATTACCATGGATGCACGTTGGTGCTGGAAAAGCAATGTAGAATAGTAAACTGATGCTTTTTGAAACAATTCTTCTCATTTGACCAGTAAGAATTTGGTGTGAATATATTCATTCCTCCATACAATAATTTCATGAATGTTTTAGTTCTTCATAATCTCCAAAATTGTTGTAGGGGAGTGCCACCTTCTCCAAGGTCTGATCATGCTGCTGCTGTACACGCAGAGCGTTACCTTCTTATCTTTGGTGGAGGTTCACATGCTACTTGCTTCAATGATCTGCATGTTTTTGATTTGCAAACTGTGAGATAAAATTCCATTCTGTTAGTTGCTTGCTCATAATCCATTAACTTCACGACTTTTAAAATGTATAATTTTCATTTTATATTTCTGTGACTCTGTCACGTTCTGATCCTATAGATGGAATGGTCTAGACCTATACAGCAGGGTGAGATACCAAGTCCTCGTGCTGGCCATGCTAGTGTTACAATTGGAGAAAATTGGTTCATTGTCGGTGGTGGTGATAATAAGAGTGGTATGTGTTTGATACCTTTTTTTTTTGGTAGTAGAGAATAATGTGCTTCTTGCCCAATCTTCTTGTTTCTTACATGTTTACACTTGTGCAGGAGTTTCTGAAACTGTTGTCCTCAACATGTCCACACTGGTTTGGTCTGTCGTAACAAGTGTCCAAAGGGGTGCTCCTCTTGCTAGTGAGGTATTTGATGATGTAGAAAATTTAATCTTTGACACTTGAAATTGTTGTACTGAACATGATGTGTGAGCGGTCAATTCATGCATAATGGTCATATGTATTTGTATACGAAACCATGTTGTCATCAGCGCACAAGGAAGATTATTCTGTGTTTTTATGCACTTAACGGCCAGTCTATATCAACCTGTGAAGTAGATATACCTTTTGTTTTAATATAGGGATCGAGTTTGGTCTTGAGTTCCTTCAGTGGTGAAGATATCCTGGTTTCATTTGGAGGATATAATGGGAGGTACAACAACGAGGTCTGTGCCGCCCTCAGATGTTCTCTGGTTTTTGTTTGTAAAGGGTCTCCATTGTTAATTTCTTCAGCATGGTTTTGCTTTCTGCTAATAGGTCAATATACTTAAACCAAGTCATAAATCAACTCTGCAATCAAAGCTGATGGGGACATCAGTTCCTGATAGCATAGCAGCTGTTCAGAATGCTACAAATGCTACCAGAGACGTGGAGTCTGAGCTTGAGACAGATCAAGAAGGAAAAATAAGGGAAATTATTATGGACAATGCTGATTCAGAGCCAATGGTACGTGTCATTGCAAGATTATTCACTAGGATCTACTGCTAGGGTTGTACCATTGTTTTTCATCATCCTTGTTATCATGTTAAGCACATACATGATACTCCCTCCGTCCCATAAAGATAGTCCTATTTTCCTTTTTACTCTATCCCAAATTATAGTCTTGTTTCTTATTTGAGAGTAGTTAATATATTAGTTTTCTAATATGCCCATATTTAATAAGCTTTGTTATTACAAACATATAGTTTAATTACCTTCAATATTGATTGCATTAGTGTAGGGGTATATTAGGGAAAATGATAGTAAAATTTATTATTTCAACTTATTAATCAAAATTTCTTAGCCCCCGTTTGGCCCCCCATTAATTTTGATTATACGGGGGGAGGCTGATGGTTTTTATTTTTTTTATTTCTTTTTTCTTTTTTTTTGGAAAAATGGATGGTTGTAAAATAATGAAAAATTTTCGATTTACGTGTAATATTATTTTATTGAAAATTATATGGTTGAAAATAGGAGAGAGAAAAATTTAATTTAATTTGATGATATGTAATGGGGGCCAAATGGGGCTTAATCTGTGTGGAAAAAAAAAAAAAGAAATAGAACTATTTTTATGGGATGGAGGAAGTATTTACTATTACCTATGCTGAGTGGAACTGAACTGATGATACACTTATATTATAAGTTCTGAGACGTTTTATTCAAGTTATAAACAATCCATGGAAATCCAGAGTCTCCAACAACTGGCATTCATAATTTTGGAGTTGATACAAAGTCTAGAGATGCTTATTTTTTTTTTCACTTCTATGCATAATTTCATTAGAAATTCAAATATTTTATAGCCATTGTTTGGCTCCCATTAAATTAAAATTCATTTTTTTCTCTCTTCTTATCAACTACATATTCTCTCATAAAATAATATTACACATAAATCTAAAAACTTTTCTTTCTTTTTTAACCACACATTCTTCAAAAAATTACTATTCCCCTCATTATAATTTGGAAAAATGGAGCTCAAACGGGGGCATAATTTTCTCTACTTCAAATTATTATTTTCTCCAATGTGGAGAAGCATGCTCAATAGGTAACCTTTTTCTTTTTGTGAAATAGATGTTATTTGCAGTCTGTTTTACTATTTCTTGTTATCTTTATATTTTGATGAATGAAGGCAAATCAGCTTTTCTTTCTTCATCCTATTTATGTTGCTGACTATGGTAATAATTTCCATTTGGTATTAACACATTCATTAATTCCTCTTTGTTAGTTGCAAAAGCTGTGTAGTATTTCGGGTCCCTAAAAGGTTGCCTGGTCCTTGAGTTTTCTTTAGAACACTGCTAACTATTAAGTTTACTTGTTTTAAGTTTTATTAAAAGATTAAACAAATTAACACAGTACGATTTTTCAAAAGATTGACAGCCTGACTTTATACTATAGCGAACAATAACAGTGGGACAGAGGGAGTGTGTACGCCATCCACCCCTCCTTGCTGCAGAAACCTCTCCATCAAAGAAATTTAACTCGCAGTTCTCTTTGTATCCCAGATCAAAAAGGTTGGAGAAACCCATGATCATCTCTTAACCACCCTTAAGGCAGAAAAGGAAGAACTAGAATTGTCACTCAATAAGGAGAAAATGCAAACCCTTGATCTAAAGCAAGAATTAATGGAAGCAGAGACTCGCAACACTGACCTATATAAGGTAAAATCTCCTGCTATTTCCTTGTTTTGTTGTCCTGGTGGAGTGTGGGCTTGATTAATCCCTACTGAACATAGATAAATATTGAGTCAATTTGATTTGAATATCCTGTATAACAACAATTTCAACTCATCAAGCAGTGCATCTTTACTAATGTGGTGAAAGTTAGTATAATTACACTTAATAATTGAGATTACATAGGGTTATATAGGCAACTGTTAGCCTCTTCTAGGAAACTCCCTATTGTGTCTATGAGAATGACAACCTCTATTGTTCTATCTGGTTATAATTCTAGGGTCATTGACAACCTAAATATTTATATCATCTAAAAAATATAGGGCAAAATACATTAAAGGAAAGGTACAAAATTAATACAAATTAATGAGAATGGGATTTCTCAGTATTAATTATGATTACATTCCCCCTAAATTTGGCACAAAACTGTTATACTTGTCCTACTTCCTTAAATCCTTTGAGGATGTATCTAGAAGCAATACAATGAATATACATCTTACTGCTTCATAGCTTCTCTCATAAAGTGTTGGTCAATCTCCACACTTTTTGTTCAATAACGGCGGACAAGATTGTGTGCAATAATTATGGAGATTAAATGCATAGACGATATTGGGTCTAGAATTAGAGATATAATCATCGTTCTGAAAAGTAGGAGATACTTCTCTCAGTTTTAGGATCTCTACAGTATCTCCCGACTTGTTATTATCTTTCAATAAAACTATCTATAATTTGAAATCCTAGCATACTCGTTTCCAGCAAGTGAAGGCTATACTTTTGTTTTTTGAATAAGAAACAGAATACCAATTCTTTACAAGTCTTTGACCTCAATGTGACTTAAAAAATGTTGCCATACCCTGTCAATTTCTTTTTTGTCATTACAGGTTTCAATGATGTCATCCAAGTGAACAATTAGAGAGGATAGGTTTTTCCTCATTGTATAGACTTAAAATGGAGTGTATACATTTGAATTTCCGATTAGTTAGATGACAGATTTAAATGGATGAGGATTGGTATGTTGGAACAAGGGGTTCAATAATGAAGGATTCTTGGTACGAGGGGCTTGGGTAGAGTGCAAGACTCATTCATTTGGTTATGATGATAATGAATTTTCTGATTCATTTGAGAGCAATGACTCGATTAGTTTGGGTAACACATATTGAGCATCCATGTGTTCGTTTGAATTCTCCTCTTCAAGATAGATATGTGAGATATGTAGTTGATATTTAACAAGGATAATATACTTAGAGGGTGTTTGGGAACCATTTTTATGTAAAAATGCATTTTGGACTAGTAAATTGATGGGAAATGTGTGGCTGAAAAATAAAGAAATTTTTTTGATTTACGTGTGATATTATTTTAATGAAGAATGTGTGGTTGAAAAGAAAAGAGAGAAAAATGCATTCTGAAAAAAAATGGATACCAAACGGGGCCATAATATCATAGAATTTATTGTAGGATGATGAAACCATTTGTGCTATTTTTAATTGGTGAGTAACCAAGGAACACATATGGAAGAACTCAAGGCTCAAGTTCTGATCTATTTTTGGATAAAGAAATGCGGCTAATAATGAATTATAGAGATTGCAAACGGATATAGACAGCTGTTAGTCTATTCTACGAAACTTTCTATCCTGTAGCCTAATTTTTGGGTCAATTATCCTCTACTTATTTTCTCTAAGGATAGTTCTCAGGTCAAGGACCACCCACATATTGACAGATTACTACAACTAAGGCAGAAAAAATAGAAAGATGTATAATCAATCTTCTGTGTGGGTTTCAGTTTATATATTATTTGATTTTGGCAGAATTTCAACTGCATTGTCTAGATTTAATCTTGTTTGGGAGTTTAGTTGATTGTACTTGATTGCTATAATAAATATTATATAGGCAAAACATATATGTTTATATCCTGAAATTTCTCTTGGAGTTGTCTTATTCAAATTTCCTAAAAGCGAGAAAGGTGGCTCTCAATTGTGCGAGAGCTCTATACCTATAAATTATAATGGCACAGTAGCATCTTACAAATTAAATATATAGCTTGTTATTGAAACTAAATGTGCAGATTTCACTTGTGTATTATATATGCTGTAACGTTAAATGTTATTTTCTTTCCTAAACAAAAATTGCTTGTTTAGACCATTGTGATTATTTTGATTGGAAAGCAAACATAATTTTGCAGGAACTCCAATCTGTGCGAGGCCAACTTGCTGCTGAACAGTCCAGATGTTTTAAACTTGAGGTATCTTTCGTTGCAGAATTTTGTGCTAATTTGCCATTTGCATGCTCATATAATTTCTTGGTAAACTTTGGCAGTCGAGTGTTGGAATTTACTCGACTAATAACCTTATAAATCAATGAGTGAAAAGTTGAAACCGTGAATTGTGCCTTAAGCCTTTACAATATCATGGACCTGTGCGGGTTGTTCTGGCTTGTGATTAGAATAATGAATGTGCTGTTGTGAAGGAAAATTACTAAGGTGCTTGTTCTTTATTCACTAGAGGCTCGGGTTTTACTTAACATAACGACTCCATTTTCCGAACAAAATTATGGCTTGGTCAAGTTGTCTATTTTCGATTGCTAATTCTCACTGCTTGAAATTACAGGTTGATGTTGCAGAGTTTCGACAGAAGCTGCAAATGTTGGACACCTTACAAAAGGAACTTGAACTCCTCAGGCGCCAGAAGGCCGCCTCAGAACAAGCTGCTTTAAATGCCAAACAAAGGCAGAATGGAGGAGGCGGCGGCGTGTGGGGGTGGCTTGCTGGTACGCCTCCCACGCAAAATGTGAATGATTCGTGATATGGGTATGGGTTTCAATAGTTAGTTTTCGATAAATTACATTTTTTTTTCATTTTTTTATTATGATTTCTTTTAGAAATCTAATAAGACCATATAAAGTTTCTTAGCTGGAGAAAATATATTCATGTGTGCAATAGTTTTTGAGTCGGAAGGTTGATATTAATCATTTAGTATAAATATTAAAGAATGTCTGTTGTAGAAAACAAAATTACAATTTATTGAAGAAAAAAACAACCTCAAACCATTTTCATCCACTCTTTTGAATTATTCTACTGAATTTATAAGTAATAATATATTAATTTTAACCAAAGAAAATGTTGAACACTCTTGAATTGTGTTACTGCTCGAGAAAATCATTTGTTCGATTTATTAAGCCCTTGTCTGGGAGTGATTTTTTACAATATTTTAATCCAATTTTTGTTTGTTGGAAAGGTGTGGATCCTGTTTGTGCTGTAGTTATTCATCATGAAACAAATTACAAGAAACGTCCTTTTCCGAAGAAGAAAAAGAATGAATTAAATGTTAAAGGATCACATTGGTCATTTTACTTGATTCGGTCAATAATAATAGCATTATATAACAGTATAAAATTTGCTGAAAATCGCTTCCAGGCTAAATATATGAAAATAACTTTTTCAGAAGGGTTACTTTTCCAAAATGGCCGTTAGGCAATTTACATACCGACAATACCCTCCATTTAAATATTACATAACAAGGCATCATAATATATAACTTTTTTTATTTTAGTTCTTAAAATTAAAATATTGGTTGAAACTTGATAATTTTTATTTGATTTTTTTGATTAATATTTTTATTTGTTTTATTTGATTTTTGTTCGCTCTAAGTAGCCCCCCTTTATTGGTATTAGAACCATAGAGATCATGAAAATTAAAATAAAGAAAATAGATAATTATTGGTGTTTAGAAGAAGAAAAAGGTAGTTATATATTTTTAAAACCTATTCAAAATAAATTAAAAATAATAACTTTGACAATAATTAAAGAACTTTATAAAGAAATAAAGGAACAAATATTAGAAAAATTAATAAAAAAAACTAAAAGATATATATACATATGAAAAAATTATTAATATATATGAACATGAAGAAAATAATTTATATTATAAAAAAAATATGAGTACAATTGATAATACACATAAAAAATTGAATAAATTACTTTTAAAAATGGATAAAATACAAGAAGAAATAAGAAATATAATGTTAATACCTGAAGGAATGCGAATATCAAAAACAGCCAATTAATAAAATTAAAATGTGAAAAACTAAGATTTGAGAGCAAATATTTTACTATAGTAAAAGAAGAATTAGTAGATCCAGAAACAGTTGAGAGAAGATTTAGAAAAATAATAGATAAAAAAGAAGATAAAAGATGTAAATTAACCTACGAGTTAGAAATAAGAAAAAATTAAGATGTCAATAAGTGAATATATGAAAATATTAAAATCATTAATAAAAATGTTAATAAATGATGTACAAGATATGAGAGATGAAGTAAAAGAAACAAGAAATGATATAAATATATTAAAAAGAGAAATTAGAAAATTAAAAGAAAACAATAAGAATAAAGAAAAAAAAACTTATAGAAAAAGAGATGACTCGAATAGAAAAGAAACATGTAGAAAAAGAAAATATAGTAATTGAAACAGGAAGTATGGATGATGAGTTTAGAAAAAATATATTACCAAAAATACTTGAAGAAGAAGAAGAATTTAGAGAAAAATCATTAGAAAAATTAAAAGTAGAAGAAAAAGAAGATGAGTGAAGAATTAGATTTGCTAATAGAAAATTTTAATCAATTAAGCTTAACAGATATAAGGGAATACCAAATTTTAATGAATACTGAAGGAGGACCTAATCCAGCAGGAACCTCTAAACAAGAATTACATGACACAAATGAAAGCTATGTACCTATATATAATAAACCATATAAACAATTCTATGATAAAGTAAGAGATAGACAACCACCTAAAGGAAATAAATATAAAGGTAGGTTTGAATTAAATGATAATTATGATAAATCAATTAATCATGGAGGAACAAAACTAGATTTGAACTGCAAAATAGATACTAAAAATGCCTTATTAACTTGAGCATATTCAATGATATTATTTTTTTTATATAACAAAGATGACACATAGGAAAATACTGAAAGAAGAATAGATTTTTTAATAGCATCCTTTGAAGGAGATGTTAGAAATTGATAGGAAAGAATAAGAAATAATACAAAAACATTAATAAAAAAATGTACAAACATAAATAATCAAATCAGATAGACAAGGTATAGAAAAATTAGTAAAATATATTTCAGATAAGTTTCTAGAAGAAAATTAGATAAAAAATGTTGAAAAATCAATAAGAGAAAAAGATAATGTTAGAGTAAAATTAATAAACTTGACAATATGTGATATGAGTAAAACTAAAGAATATACTTGTGAATTTAAAAATTACTATTATGTTCAATTTTATAGTAATGAAAATCAAGAAGTATATCAAGACATGTATTATAATAAGTTACCAGATTCATGGAGAATATATTTTAAAATAGAATTTGAAAAATATGTTAGAGATAATACTGGAATACCTAGAACTTTAGATTCAAGAATAAAATTTTTATTTGAAAGACTTGCACATATATTTCAAAAAAGATAATTAATGAAAAAATTAGGAAAATTAACCAAAATATGTTGTGAAGATATGGAAAATCCTGTGCAATGGGGATGTAATTGTAACTCCCCGACCTGCATGGACGGAAACGTCACTCAACCATTGTACCTTAGCCGTAAAGTTAGTTCAATATATTTTTAGTATAAGGTATAAAGATTATATTTTAGAATTTAATTAAAAAAATTTCTTTCTTTTTATTTAAACAATAATCCAATTCTAAAAGAAAATAATTTCAAAAATGTTTTTAGAATGGGTTGCATGCATGTCACGACTATTAACGTGAATTTTGGCAAAACTTAAAAAGTAATGTTGCTGTTCCATTTTTTTTGTTTTGGTCTCCAACAGTAATTGTCTAAAAAAATTGGTTTTCATAGCTATCGACCTTGAAACTTCATCAAATTTTAATGTAAAGTAGTAAACTCCTTATAATATGACATAGTCAAAAATTAGTTTCCGTCGACATTATATGGGGTATTAAAATATTTTTCAAAACTCAGTAGCGACCCAATTGAAAGGTAACTGGTGCAATTCACTTAAAATGGCATATAAAATTCCACCGATGTCAAAACCACATGATTTCAAATTTATTCAGTAGCTAATCTAAAAGACTATCAAATCCAATTGGTTTCATCCAAAAATTTCAAGTAACGAGTGAGTTATGAATTTTTGAAAACAAGGGTAGAAGTTGAAAAACAGAGACAGCACCCAGCACAATTTACTTTATGTGACATATAACATTTTACCGATATTAGATTGACATGATTCCAATTTTATTCAGTATCTGACTTGTTAGGCTATCCAATCCAATTGGTTTCATATAAAAATATCAAATAACGAAAGAGTTATGATATTTTAAAGATGAGGCAGAAACTAAGTTTCTGAAGAGACATCAAGACTTTAAGTCGCTAACTTTTTTTTATATACGATAATTTGTAAATTTATTCCTATGACGCATATCTACTTTCAAACATAATTTATTCATAACGAGTGTTCGTAAAATAGATCCACACAATATTCATAGGAATTAAATTTAAAGAAAGTGTAAACATCTCAAAATCAACTAAAAATGTAAATCACCAGCTTCTCCATGACATGTTGCATCATTCTTTACCATCATCTACGCCCCAAAGAAAATCCATTCAATCTGTAGGAAGGGAATTAACTCCATGAGTTTGAAACTCAATAGATATCATCGGTGCAATTCGTTATCAAATTAGAAATTTCGAACTATAGATTCATACCGTCGCACGTAGATGAATTTCCGGTAAAATTCAATTACTATAGCATTATCATAACACGTAGAGCCAAAAATGATCATTCAAACTGTTGTAGTGTCGAAGCACCGTACCCGAAGGTACCATTTCATTTAAATATTTATCGAAAAATCAAATTTGAAAACGAATGAACACTTACACCTCTATATACCTTGAATTTTCTAGGATAAAAGAACAAAATGTATAGAAAACCTTCCTTCTTCTCATCCTTGTTATTCCTTAAACTTAACTTGATATGAAATATATTTTTTTGAGAGAAAATGAGATGAAATTCGGATTTGAAGAGGAGTGTAGTGAAAAAGTGACATTCCACTTCTATAACATTTCTTTTTAATGAAAAATTAAGTGGGAGAGTTGTATTATCATTAAATTTATTAAACTTAGTCTTTAACTAAGAATTTGAATAGTCTCTAAGCCATAAAAATAATTCATATGAAAGTTTTATAAAAAACATCTACATGGTGATTTGAACCTGGGTTGCCTATATGAAACACCATGTAGATGACCATTGTGGCAACTCAGTTATTCATTAAATTTTTGTAATCAATTTTACTTAAATTTAATCTCTTAAATTGTTGGGCTTTTAATTATCTTATGACTTGGGCTTTCGTAATCTTACATGGGTTGAGCTTCTATAAGTCGTTTCTAAAATGGGCTAGGCACGTGGTGCTAGATCATCACAAAATATTAGCATAATTTCATTTTACACCTTAAATAAAATTTCTTCCTCGAAATTTACCTTATGGTTGGACAAAGAGTGTTGGGTATTTGTCTTTAACTTCTTCTTCTCTTTCCCAAGTAGCTTCTTCTACTCCATGATTATTCCATTGCAACTTGACCAGTTGAATCTCCTTGTTCCGTAATTTATGTACCTTTCGATCCAGTATCTTGATCGGTAATTCCTCATAAGATAAGTCTTTTTGTACTTCCAAGGATTGATAGTTGACCACATGATCAGGATCATGCATATACTTTCTGATCATTGATACATGAAACACATTGTGAACTGCCGATAGTTCAGGTGGCAAAGCCAATCGATAAGCCACATTTCCAACCCTGTCAAGTATTTCAAAAGGTCCGATATAACGAGGTCGTAGTTTACCTTTCTTGCCGAACCTAAGTACACCCTTTATTGGTGCCACCTTTAGAAAGACTTTCTCTCCAACTTCAAATTCTAAGTCTTTTCTCCTGGTATCTGTATAGCTCTTTTGTCTATCTTGCACGACCTTTATCCTGGTACGGATCTTATCAATGGCTTCAACTGCTCTTTCAATGATCTCTGGTCCCAAAACTCTCTTTTCTCCAACTTCGTCCCAATGAACAGGTGATCTGTATTTTCTACCATAGAGAGCTTCATACGGTGCCATTCCAATAGTTGCTTGGAAACTGTTATTATATGCAAATTCCACTAGAGGTATATATGATTCCTAACTACTTCCTAGATCCAGAACACAAGCCCTTACCATATCTTCCAAAGTTTGAATGGTCCTTTCAGACTGACCATTAGATTGAGGGTGATATGCTGTACTGAAATTCAATTTCGTTCCCATAGCTCCTTGTAAGCTCTTCCAAAACTTTGACGTAAATATCGGATCTCTATCAAATACAATGGACACGGGGACACCATGCAATCTTACAATCTCTTTAATGTACAATTGCGTCAGCTGATTAAGACTGAATGTCATTTTTATTGGAAGAAAATGAGCGGATTTTGTTAGACGATCCACTATTACCCATATAGCATTCTGTCCTCTTGCTGACCTTGGAAATCCTACCACAAAGTCCATCGCGATATTCTCCCACTTCCATTCAGGTATGTCTAATGGATTTCATACCCCTGCCGGTTTTTGATATTCCGCTTTAACTTGTTGGCATACTATGCATTTTCCACAAATGAACCTATACTTCTTTTCATATTCCTCCACCAAAATGTATTTCGAAAGTCTCGATACATTTTTGTACCACTAGGATGTGCGGCGTACGAGGTGGAATGAGCCTTCTCCAATATCTCCTTCCTCAAAACTTCATTATTTGGTACACAAATTCTTCCTTTAAACATTAATGCCTGATCCGAAGCTATTCCAAAATCCTTTCTCTTATCAATACCAATCTCGTTCTTGATCTTCTACAAGAATGGGTCTTTATCCTATGCTTCTATGATCCGATCTTTAAGAATAGGTCGAACCACCAAAGTTGCTAAATGAGCAGTGACTTGTTCTGGTGTGGTAATAACTTCAATTTGCAACTTTTTCAAGTCTTTGATCAACTCCATCAAAATAGTAGGTAATGATGCCAACTGTCCCATCAACTTTTTGCTTAGAGCATCAGCAACAACATTAACCTTACTTAGATGATAATGAATAGTGCAATCATAATCTTTCACTAGCTCCAACCATCATCTCTGTCTCATATTCAATTCCTTCTGTATGAAGAAATATTTGAGACTCTTATGATCCGTATAAATATCGCACTTCCCTCCATATAAGTAATGGCGCCATATCTTTAATGTATGAACCACTGTCGCAAGTTCTAGATCATGCGTCGGGTAGTTCTGCTCATGTTGCTTCAATTGCCTTGAAGCATAGGCAATTACTTTTCCATGCTGCATCAGTACACAACCCAAACCTTGCTTGGATGCATCACTATATATAACAAACCCTTCTGAACCTTCAGGTATGGTTAATACAGGTGTTGTGATCAATCGTTGTTTTAGCTCCTGAAAGCTTTGCTCACACTTATCTGTCCATTGAAACTTTACTCATTTCCTTGTCAATTATGTCATTGGTCCAGCTATTTTGGAGAATCTCTCTAAAAATCTTCGATAGTACCCAGCCAATCTTAGAAAACTTCGAACTTCACCAGCATTAGTCGATGTCTTCCAATTAGTTACTGCTTCTACCTTTACTGGGTCCACTTCAATTCCTTGGGCAGCAACTACATGACCAAGAAATCCAACTCGTTCAAACCAAAATTCGCATTTTTTGAATTTGGTATATAACTTTTCCTTGCATAGTATCTCTAACGCTATTCTAAGATGTTCCTCATGTTGATCTTTACTCTTGGAGTATATCAAAATGTCATCAGTGAAGACTATAACAAATTGATCCAAATACTGATGAAATACTCGATTCATCAAATCCATGAACACTGCTGGAGCATTTGTCAATTCGAATGGCATAACTGTGAACTCGTAATGTCCATAACGAGTTCTAAAAGCTGTCTTAGGTATATCATCTGCCTTAACATTCAATTGATGCTATCCAGATTGTAAATCGATCTTAGAAAATGCCTTAGCCTCTTTCAATTGATTAAACAAATCCTCAATTCTAGGGAGAGGATACATATTCTTGATGGTCAAACGATTCAACTCCCGATAGTGGATACACATCCTCATACTTCCATCTTTCTTCTTTACAAACAATACTGGTGTGCCCCATGATGATACACTTGGTCGAATAAAACCAAGGTCTAACAATTCTTGTAACTGGATTTTCAACTCCTGAAGTTCCTTTGGGGCCATTCTGTATGGGGTTTTAGATACTGGTGCCGCTCCGGGAGCCAGATCTATTGTGAATTCCACTTGTCTATTTGGTGGAATATCAGGTAGATTTTCTGGAAACACATCTATAAATTCTTGTACCACTGGTACATCCTCAATCTTTGTCGTTGCCAATTTTTCTCCAAAAATATTAACTAGAAACCCTTGAGATATTTCTTTTCTCAACATTTTCTCGACTTGTAAGGCCGATACCAGTTGGAGATGGGGTTTGGTCTTTATTCCAGAGAAAGAAAATTGTTTTTCTCCTGGTTTTTGAAAAGACACTTCCCTTTCTCTACAACGAATGGTCGCATAATTACATCCTAACTAATCCATGCCCAAAATCACATCAAAGTCCTTCATATCTATCATATACAAATTAACTTCTAAGGTTTTTTCCTCAATATTGAATGTCACTGACTTAGCTAACTTGTCTGTGTTCAATGTCCTGCCTGAGGGGAGGCTAACTTCTAGTGTACTCTTTGACTTATTACAAGTAATACTAGATTTAACAATGAAAGACATTGATACAAAAGAGTGAGTAGCTCCTGAATCAAACAGTATATAAGCAGGTGTATTGGCTACCGGTACAATACCTGTTATTACGTTTGAGTTCCCATCTGCATCTTTTTGAGTCAATGTAAAAACTCGTGCTTTTCCCTTCTTGTTCTGATCATTGTTATCATCCTTCCTCTGAGCAAATGTGGGACAATCCCTAGCAATATGTCCTAATTTGCCACACCGAAAACAGGCATTCTTCCCATACAAGTATTCACCACGATAAGGCTTACCCCACTTAGGGCATGGCGCTATTGCAGCTACCATGGTCTTACTGGCGCTAGATCCAATATTAACTTTCTTATTTTGCCATTTGCCCTTTCCATTGTCTTGACCATTCCACTTTCTCTTTCCAATTTGTCCTCTATCTTTCTTGTTGTACAATTGACGATATTGCTCTACATTAGCCTTTTGATACCAGATAGCGTGAGCTCGTTCTAGCATCTCACGGTACGACGTGAAGCGATATGACATAAGGATCATACTTAGGTCTGAGTTTAACTCTTGCTCGAACCTTCGAGTTTTCTTAATTTTCGTGTCAACCAGATGTGGAGCATACCTTGAGAGTTGATCAAACTTCCGCTCGTAATCCGAACTTCCGCTCATAATCCATTAGGGACATAGTACCCTGCTTGAGTTGAAGGAATTCGTTCTCCTTGAAATCCCTTAGAGACTGAGGAAAATATTTGTCCATCACTTCCTCTTTGAATTGTTCCCAAGTTATTGCCAATTGCTGCTCCGGAGTCCTAGTTCGGGACATCGAATCCCACCAGTGACTTGCATCACCGGTAAACATAAACTTCGCACATTGAACCCTTTGGGCATCAGTGCAGTTTATGAGCCGAAAAATTCGTTCTAGTTTACGAAGTCATTCCTCAACAACTAGTGGACCAGATGCTCCATCGAAGGTAGGGGGCTTATGCCTTCAAAATAACTCAACTACCAAGGCGTGAGTCGAAAGAGTAATAGGAGCTGGTGGTGTAGGTGGAGCGGGATTTTGATTTATCCTGCCAAGATCTTGAAACGCTTGCAGGAGATCCCTTATCAAGTTGTTCTGGTTTGCTCGAGACATTTTCCCAGAGATAAGATATAATATCTCACATTAACTTTGTTTGCCAATACTAGAATACTTAAAAAAAAATAAGGTAGTCTTCAAATTGATCATAATTTCCTTTATTAATAGTACTCATTGCAATCAGGACATACAATAGGTCAATAATTTTTATTTTATTTATTTTATTTTTTTCAAAAAACATAAAGGAAAAGATATCACAAAGAAATGGAAATCTAAATTTCTAATCTCTATGAATCTTGCGAATCTTCTTCGGTGGAGCCTCATCTTCGGAGGAGTCTTCTGTCTCAGGCCCTGACTCTAGGTCCATCTCAACCTGTGGCTCAGGTTCATGCTCATGATCATTATCTAAGTCAACCCAAAGTCATCCTCATGCTCCTATTCGGGATCTTTCTCGGGGTCTGATTCAAATTGAGGTTCGAGCTCGAGCTCAGGCTCAAACTCATTATTGGGCTCAATTACTATCTCTGGTTGGGGTTCTAAACTCTCACTCCATTTGTCTAGAAAGGTCTGACAATATATACCAAATTCAATCGTATTTGGGTGCTCTAGATGGTTACCCTCTAGCATCTCATCCCTAACAATAACTCCCATATTTCCCCACTGAGGTGGAAGTGAATGTATAAGGTTATTCACAGCCTCGATATGCGTGATCTCCAGTCTCGCATCTACGGCTGCCATACATCTCTCGTAGATGTCATGTACGTGTTCAACAAGTGGACAAGACGGGTCGTTCACATAGTTCTCATAGGACTGGATGATGGCTCTACGATTTAACACTGCTATACAAACTGTGGCCTTTCTAGCAGTCTAATAAGTTCTAGCCATGTCTGTCACATAAGTGTTCAATTATGTGTTATCTACTTATGCATTATGCTCTTGAGGTTCTAATATGATGGCCAATCATCATTTCTTCACATATATTTAAACAAAATAAAATGTACATAACATATTTCATTCAAAACATTATAAGCATTTTCATAGATTCAAACTTAAGTGATTAAAAAAAAATCAAAATCATGCTCGAAAAATAATGTGGAACATAATATTTTATTCCATACCTTGGGTTCGTTGGATGAGGTCAACTGATAGACACAAGATGCTATGGAGTGCCTTAAATGTTTCATTTTTTTTCATCTCATAAATAAAATGCACTAAATTTACAGAACCGACTAAACTCGTGGTCTGATACCACGCTATAATGCCCCGACCCGCATGGACGGAAACATCACTCAACCATTATACCTTAACCGTAAAGTTAGTTCAATATATTTTTAGTTAAGATATAAAGATTAAATTTTAGAATTTAATTAAAAAAATTTCTTTTTTTTATTTAAACAATAATCCAATTCTAAAAAAAAAAAAATTTAAAAATGTTTTTAGAATGGGTTATATGTATGTGACGACTATTGACGTGAAATTTTGACAAAACTTAAAAAGTAATGTTGTTGTTCCAGTTTTTTTTGTCTCAAACAGTAATTGTTAAAATAAATTGATTTTCATAGCTATCGACCTTGAAACTTCATCAAATTTTAATGTAAGGTAGTAAATTTCTTATAATATTACATAGTCAAAAATTAGCTTCCATCGACATTATATGGGGTATTAAAATATTTTTCAAAACTCAGCAGCGACCCGATTGAATGGTAACTGGTGCAGTTCACTTAAAATGGCATATAAAATTCCACCGACGTCAAAACCACATGATTTCAAATTTATTCAGTAGCTAATCCAAGAGACTATCAAATCCAATTGGTTTCATCCAAAAATTTCAAGTAGCGAGTGAGTTATGAATTTTTAAAAACAAGGATAGAAGCTGAAAAATAGAGACAACACCCTGCACAATTTACTTTATGTGACATATAACCTTTTACCGATATTGGATTGATATGATTCCAATTTTATTCAGTATCTGACTTATTAGGCTATCCAATCCAATTGGTTTCGTATAAAACTACCAAATAACGAAAGAGTTATGATTTTGTTAAAGATGAGGCAGAAATTGAAATTTCTGAAGAGACGTCAAAACTTTAAGTCGCTAACTTTTTTTTATATACGGTGATTTGTAAATTTATTCCTATGATGCATATCTACTTTCAAACATAATTTATTCATAACGAGTGTTCGTAAAATAGATCCACACAATATTCATAAGAATCAAATTTAAAGAAAGTGTAAACATCTCAAAATCAACTAAAGATGTAAATCACCGACTTCTCCATGACATGTTGCATCATCTTTTACCATCATCTACGCCCAAAAAAAATCCATTCAACCTGTAGGAAGGGAAGTAACCCATGAGTTTGAAACTAAATAGATATCATCGGTGCAATTCGTTATCAAATTAGAAATTTCGAACTATAGATTCATACCGTCGCACGTAGATGAATTTTTGGCAAAATTCAATTACTATAGCATTATCATAACACGTAGAGCCGAAAAATGATCATTTAAACTGTTGTAGTACGAAGCACCGTACCCGAAGGTACCATTTCATTTAAATATTTATCAAAAAATCAGATTTGAAAACGAATGAACACTTGCATCTCTACATATCTTGAATTTTCTTGGATAAAAGAACAAAATGTAAAGAAAACCTTCCTTCTTCTCATCCTTGTTATTCTTTAAACTTAACTTGATATGAAATATATTTTTTTGAGAGAAAATGAAATGAAATTCGGATTTGAAGAGGAGTGTAGTGAAAAAGTGACATTCCACTTCTATAACCTTTCTTTTTAATGAAAAATTAAGTGGGGGAGTTGTATTATCATTAAATTTATTAAACTTAGTCTTTAACTAAGAATTTGAAGAGTTTCTAAGCCATAAAAATAATTCATATGAAAGTTTTATAAAAAACATTTACATAGTGATTCGAACCTGGGTTGCCCATATGAAATACCATGTAGATGACCCTTGTGGCAACCTAGTTATTCATTAAATCTTTGTAATTAATTTTACTTAAACTTAATCTCTCAGATTGTTGGGTTTTTAATTAACTTATGACTTGAGCCTTCGTAATCTTACATGGGATGAGCTTCCATAGGTCGTTTCTAAAATGGGCTAGGCTCGTGGTGCTAGATCATCATAAAATATTAGCATAATTTCATTTTATTTTTCTCGACTACTACAGTAATCCTGAAAGAAGAGTTAATAAAAGAAAATATAAAAATAAAAGGTTTAAAAAATTTAGAAATTTTAATAAAAAAATATATAAAACCTAGAAAAATGTTTTACAAAAGAAAAAATAACCCATATAAACAACAAAAGAATAAAAATAAAAATAAAAGTCAATGTAACTGTAAATGTTGGAATTGTGGAGAAATAGGTCATATAAGCCCTGATTGTGATCAAAAGAAAGTTAAAATATCACAAAAAGAATACTTAGAAATAAAAGAGAAATTAAGTGAAATATCAGATATTGAAGAATACTATGATCAAGAAGTATATATAAGTGAAACAGAAGAGGATGAATCACGATTTGAATAAAGAGATTGAAGAAATAGAAAGTAATAATATAAATATACAAGAATATGAAGAAATAGAAGGATATGGATTAAAAGTTACTTTTAATAATAACAAATTTAGAAAATTGCAAAAATTACAGTTAGACTTAAAAATAGGAAAATGAGAAGTTTTTGATAGAATTTGAAAAAGAGAAAGAATAGCAATAAATGAATATCACAAAATAGAAAAAATCATAGATGTAAGAACAACTTATGGACAACATAAATTAAATCTTTTAACAAAAAATATAGTTGATGAACTATTAACAAAGATTAATAAAAAACAAAGTGAAAAAATCCAATATGTTTATTTAGTAAGAATACAAATAATGTTTAAATCACTATTTAGAGAAGGGATAGATTCACCCTTAACTATAACTTTACATGATGGAAGAATAATAAACTTAAAAGATAGTCATTTAGGAACAATAGAAGTAAATTTAGCATATCAAAAGATTATGTTTACATGTTATCCGAAATATTGTGTATCATTAAAAGATAGAAATTTTAATGAAATTTTAGGACTACATTTTAAGTTTCATAGAGATTATATTAAACAATCAGGTGATCAAATTATGACTATAGAATAAAGAGCTTTATACACATTTACCAATTCTAATTGTGGGAATATTTATTCCAATAAATCATATATTGAAGTTCATAAAGAATGTAAAGATATTAGTAAAATAATATAACCAAATAAACAAATAAGTTTAATTCCAGAAGAATATGAATTTAGTATAGCAAAAAATAAACCTGAAATAACAGAATTAAATGAAGGAGAATCTTCTAATAACATAACATTTAAGGATGAAAAGTTAATTAAAAGATCAAAAAGTTTGAGATATCTAATAAAAATCAGTTAGAAGAAATCAACAAAATAAAAGAAGTAAAATTGTATAGGAATACCGGAAATATGAAAATAGAAGGAGAATATTATAATGGTAGAGAAAACATAAATGGACCAAATATATTAATGAATATAGGAGCTAATGAATGTCATATAGCTTCAATTAGAAACAAAGGATTAATAACTCATAAAACTGAACCATATAAGTATATAAATTTTGATAGACAAGTACATATGACAGATTTAGAAGTTAAGGTACCAATAAAAATAGGAGAAATAGATCTTTTAGTATCATGTTACATAGATAGAAGTAAAGATATAAGCCCTCATATACTTTTAGGAATGAGTTTTCTAAATGGATTAAAAGATTATAGTATAAAAGGAGAAGGATTATATATTGTTCATAATGGACAAACTACATTATGTAAAAAGAATTAGATGAATAATCAGATAAGTTTCCCATTAGCTGTATATATACAAATTACTATTGTAGAAACAAATATAACAACTTGTGCTTTAATAGATACAGGAAGTGATATAACAATATTTAAAATTTTTTTAATAAAATTATGGAATAATAATAGTAATATAAAAATAACTGATGTTACAGGAGAAAATACTCAAATAATTAATAGTGCTGACAAAGTTAATATAATACTTGGAAGTAAGCAAGTAACAATAAATAAAATTTATAAATATGATAAATTAGAATATGATATATTATTAGGAAATGATTTCATACAACAATTTCAATATTATAAACAAAATAATCATATGATAATGTTACAAACACCTTGTGGACATTTATTAAAAATTCCTAGAGAATTTAAACCTTATAGAGTTCAGCCAGCCCAGCGTGGTGATAAATGGGAGAAAAAACCAATTCTTAATAACGAAATAAAAAATAAAAGAATATTATATAAAAATGTTCTAAAAACAGGAATTGAAATGAATATAGAAAAAATCATTGAACAATTAGAAAATGTTTATGGAAAAAATCCATTATTATTTTGGAAACCATATCACCCAAAAGCCAAAATAGAATTAACAGAAAATGTTATAATAAGAGTAAGACCAGTGATGTACACAATAGAAGATACACAAGAATTTAAAAACCATATAAAAGAATTATTAGAACAAAAACTTATTAGGCCTAGTAATGAACCTCATATTAGTCCAGCATTTATGGTTATGAAACACTCTGAACAAGTTAGAGGAAAAGCTAGAATGGTTATAAATTATAAAGAATTAAAAAAATATACTAAATTTGATGGTTACTTTCTATCAAATAAAAAAATACTAATAAATCTTGTAAGAGGAAAATAATATTATTCTAAATTTGATTGTAAATCAGGATTTTGGCAAATAAAAATGGAAGAAGATAGTATACAATATACTACATTTAGCACACCTCAAGGATAATATGAATGATTAGTTATATCATTTGGTTTGAAAAACGTACCACAAATATATCAAAGAAAAATGGATAATATATTTAAAAAGTTTAATGAATTTCTAATAGTTTATATTGATGATATATTAATATGTTCTAATAGTAAAGAAGAGCATAGAAATCATTTAATCCAATTTGTTAATGAATGTAAAAAAAGAAGGAATTGTACTATCTAGGAAGAAATCTATAATAGAAAAACAAGAGATAGACTTTTTTGGATTATCAATAGATAAAAGAGGGATTAAATTACAGACTCATATATCCAAAAAGATAGAAAGTTTTTCAGATAAATTAGAATCTAAGGAACAAATTCAAAAAATATTAGGATGTTTAAACTATGCAGAATGATTTATTGAAAATCTTTTTAAGAAAAGACATAAAATCCAAGTTTTACTTAGAAAAACAAATACTGAGGGATGGAATAAAGAACATACAGAAATAATTAAATCATTAAAAGAAGAATGCAAAAATTTACCAAAATTAAGATTACCAAATGAAAAAAGATAATTTGATTGTTAATACTGATGCCTCAGATAAAATTAGGCAGCAATATTAAAAACAGATCTTAATGAAATTTGTAGATACTCAAGTGGAACCTTTAACCAAGTAGAAATAAATTATATTACTCATGAAAAATAATTACTAGCAATTATTAGAGGAATAAAAAAGTTCTCATTATTTTTATTATCCAAAAAATTTATTGTTGAAATTGATAATTCTCAAGTTGCAAGATTAGTCAAGAATAAGTTACCCTCAGAACCACAATACAGAAGGCTTCGTAGATGGCAAGCTTATTTAGCATTTTACAATTTTGATATAGTTCATATTAAATGAGTTAATAATTTTCTTGCAGATTTTCTCGGCAGAAACATAGAATTTGTTGATGGATAAAGTCAAGGTCATGGAGATATACCAATCTATTACACATATGCAAGAAAGGACAAACTTTCTTAAAGAAGAATCTGAAGATATAAGTTTTGGAACAATTCAGATATCAGAGATGTTCAACTCAAATAGGAAAATATTGTTGAATATCACTACTGAGCATCATAAATATGCCATAGAACTCAAAAATCAAGTTGATGCTATTGCAGCACAACTAGAAAATATATTGTTTAAAAAAGATATACCAAATAGCTCAGAAATGAGTTTTTCAAATCAATATCAAACAGGGACAGTTGGAAGCAGCAGTGGACCCAGACGTGACAACATACCAACTGATAATAAAGGAGATTTCATTTCTGTATCATCAACCAAGAAAGTTATGATACATGGAGATAAAAGAGATATCAAAACAATCAGCGTCATAGACCAAGAAGATAAAATCACTTTAGATCCAAACGAAGAAAAATATGGCGAAATAGTCAAAATTGTTTATGAAATAAAAATAAGTGATTCATATTTCATTTCTCTGGGAAATAATGTTTACCCCAGAATAACAGTCATGGAAGGAGGTGACCTTCATTTATAAAAATCATGACAGACTATGGATTCATGGATTTGATTTATCCAGGAAAAAATTTTATTAAAATTTTAAAGTTTGATGACATAGTCATTAAGGAAATATCCAGATTTGCCAAGGGAATGAAGATATTTTTAAAATTCTATTCAATCAGTCCAGAATATGATGGAGTTGTTTACTAGCAAGTTGAACACATAATCTCAATTGGATATGTTGCAGCCAATTTCCAAATTGATGTTATAGAGAATAATAGAAAAGTCCCAACAGTGACAAAATCATGGATCAGACATAAAAGAGCACTTGGAATTAAAGCCATCTATAATATTGTTAAAAATTTGTTTGATAAAAAATTCTTGTGCCTATGCCAATATTAAAATTGAATGTTAGTATCCAATGGAGGATATGCAAAGTCAGAAATTTTAAAAGATTATATTACAAGATTTGATATAAATCAATTTCCAAAATGTCCTACCACTATAAAAGAATCCTGCTAGCTAAGGGAGTGCTCCAATTGCATGTGAAGAAATATAAGAAGAAGACAAAGCACCTTTTGACAAAAGTGTATAAAGGACAATAATACTACATGTGAAGACATTGAAGATAAAGAGCAATAATAGAAAAAGATGCTTTTTAGATAGAAAAGTTGAACCAACATGTTAAAATGTAGGCCCAAAGGAGAAAATAGAGAGGCAAGAGTGCCTTTGCTGATGTAATCAATGATGTAATAAAGTCTCATAAACTTGTATAAATAGAGACATTGCCATAGAAGAAAATCATCTCATCTTATCTTGAATTCTCGAGTTGTAAGTAATAGCCCATTCTCAATATAAAAAACAAGTTTTTCTAGAAATCCCTTCATACCAAAGAAATCTTATATCAATCCTGATAGAAATAAAATTTCAATATTTTGATATCAATATGAATTTCTAAATTCTTTTCCTATAGATTCTTGAAAGATCTAATAGAAAGTTTCCTTCTTATTTTAGCAAAAAGAGAGTTATCTTTAACAGAAATCTAGAATTTTATTCTTTAGAAGTTGATACAGTGAGAGTAAGTAGCTGCAATAGTAACAATTTCATGAAGACAGGAGGTCGTTGAAGGAAGCAATTTATAAATTCAGAGTTTGAAGGTCACTCGATTCTAAGAATACAAGTCTAGATCAAACTTAATGTAAAACTATTAAACTTTTGCTAAAATTAGAATGAATCTTTTTAAGATCTTAAGAGAATCGCATGGACAATTGCATGATGATTATTTTGATAAATTTCAGAATATACAACTGAAGGATTAGATAATTTATTAGAAAGAATGTTAGAAGAAATAAAAAAATATTATATCTCAATTAAAAAATACAAATTTACCATTTGAAGACTATATCACTTTAATTAGAAAATATGAAATGAATGTTACAGATTATCCTTATTTATTAGATCATAGAATGATTTTATATTCAAATATCCAAAATAGAGTAAAAACAAAAGATAAAATATTTAAAAGATTAGGATATATATTGCAATATAAATATAATCATTTCATTAAGGGTAATATAGACATTTCCATAAAAAGGAATAGTGACAGGTCAAATACAAAAATCTCCTTAAATAGAAACCCAAAAGAGCCTATTTCATCAAATACATGATGCATTCTGTTAAACAAAATTAAGAAATTGGCATTTTAGCATACCCTTTTATTTTTAATAAATTAAAATGAAAAGTAATCAAAAAATTTTCCCCCCTCCCTAATGTCATTCTTAATATATCCATTCGAATATGATAGGTAGATTTACGTTCAAAAGTGTACATATAGCATGCTTTGTTAAATTTTAAAGTAACCTTTTCTAATAATTACTCTCAGCGCTAAACATGCTCGGCCGAGCCATGCTACTTGTAGATGAAACCTGAAACTCAATTTTCAATCACCTTCAAAACCCTCCCAAAAAATAAATAGAAAAATGTAAAAAGTCAACCTAAATTCAAAGAAATTGGAAGTTTAACGTACATTTTAAAATTTTAAAGCCACAAAATGTGCCGATCTTTGGTCATCCAAAACCTAATCCACCACCCCAATAATGGTCAACGCTTCATGCATTAGTATATTTGCATACAACTATTATAATATTCACACACACATGGAAACTCACCTCACAGAATTAATATGCTTTGGGAGTGATCCAAGTGGGTTTTTTGCTCAATATCCGTTGGTTTCCTTCGCGAGATTTCTGCCATGTTTAAGCCTTCAAAAATATAAATTTTCGTTGTTTAAAAAGTAAAAATCTTAGCATATGCGATATTCCAGCTCTTTAAGCGAAGTTTTCTTGCAGCTCTTTGGGTTCGGTATGATCCACTCTCACTTATTTTCCTAAACTTACATTTTCGTGCATTTTCGTACATTTCATTTCCAGCCTAATTACACGCTCATCCGAATTCTTGAACTAAAGAGTCAAGACCGGTTCGAATCTCTTAGCTTCTTGATTCAATGATTTCGACTTTACTTACGTAGTTCCTAGCAAGAGAAGAAAAAGATTCAACATCAAGTTAATTTTTTACCTTTATTTTGGTATAGAAATCTTTGTTAGTATCCAAGGTAATGAATATGGGGAAATCATGCTTCCCCAGGTGTAGACTGGGGAGAATGATGGGTTGGATTCAGATTATATTGGGAATGCTTGTTATAATTGTGAGTATATCAAGTTTATCTAGATTCTATTCTGCTGGTTTTTTCTTGCACAATGAGGATATGTGCCGCCATTTTTACGGTTTCAAGGATTTTTACGAGGGAATTGATGTTAAAGCGTTAACAGCTCGGGTTGAGGAAGTGCTTAACAAGATGGAGAGACTGCAGGACAAGCTCGAATTGACTGTGCAACAGATGGAGAAGAACAAAGAAAACTTACACAAAAGCAGCATTTCAAGCTTCGAGTATAAGAAGTTTTTGGAGGCCGAGGTAATTAGGCCGCTCTATAGTGCCCATATCGCTCTTAGGCAAATTCGTTTGCCAAGAATTGAAAATGGAACGCTTGTTGAAGATCCCTTGATTAATAATTTCGTGATTGAGGAGATTCGGAAGTATATATCGCCTAAAGAGAACAGAGTTGGGAAGATCAATATATATGGAACGGGGAAGATATACAACACGATAGGGCACGCGTGTGTGTCAATGAAGAAGGAATTGGAAGAGTATATGGAGTATGACATTGGTTCTTATTGTAAAGATGATTGGAATTTAGCACAAAAGCTTATGATTCATGGGTGTGATCCATTGCCCCGAAGGAGATGCTTAACACGAGCTTCTAAGCTATACTTGAAGCCTTATTCGATTAACGGGTCACTTTGGAGAATTCCTGATGGTAGAAATGTTAGATGGAGCAACTATCAATGCCGGAATTTTGAGTGCCTAGCTAGCAAGAACCCGAGGCGCGGCTATTCCAAATGCACCGGGTGTTTTGAAATGGAAAAGGAGAGGCTTAAATGGGTTACCAACACCTCACTTCCCATAGATTTTATGATAAAAGATGTTTTGGCTATTAAACCAGGGGAGATGAGAATCGGACTCGACTTTGGTGTTGGTACAGGAACATTTGCTGCTCGAATGAGAGAGCTTGATGTCACAATTGTATCGACTGCGCTCAATCTCAGGGCACCTTTCAATGAAATGATTGCACTTAGAGGTCTAATTCCTTTGTACGTGACACTGAATCAACGGCTGCCATTTTTCGACAACACGTTGGACTTGATCCACACCGCCGGATTCATGGATGGCTGGATTGATTTACAACTCTTGGATTTTATTCTTTTCGACTGGGATCGAATCTTAAGGCCTGGAGGATTACTTTGGATCGATCGGTTCTTTTGTCTAAGGAAAGACTTGGATGACTTCATGTACATGTTCTTGCAATTCAGATACAGAAAACACAAATGGTCCATTGCTCCAAAATCTAACGATCAAGTTTATCTATCTGCTTTGCTAGAGAAACCACCGAGATCTTTGTGATGATACCGGTTCATCAAATCTCAACCATTTATCACGAATCATCGAAAACCCGTTCTCTATCTGTTTCTTTGATTTCTATGTAATGTATGGTATCAGAGAGACAGTATGTCTATGTTGAAAGAATAATAGATGATTTTTGTTTGGTAGTCACTGAAGTAATGAATAAAATACATGTTGATATGTATTCTTTCCTAATGGACGATATTAACGAAGAAAAATAAATTAAAAATTTGTTCTTTTTATTGTCTCATTCAGTACTACTTAACAAGCATGCAATTAGGACGATATTAACGAAGAAAAATAAATTAAAAATTTGTTCTTTGTATTGTCTCATTCAGTACTACTTAACAAGCATGCAATTAGTGCTAACAATATGAAAATTCAGTAATTTTGAACCCAAAAACTACACGATGTTTTCTTAACACGAGAATACATATAATTGTTTTTGTTTCTATGGAATACCATCTCCGTTAGGCAAGAACTAATGGTCCGTTTGATTGTAAAAATGGAATTGAATTGAATTGAAAACGAATTCTAATGAATTGAATTGCCTAGAAATTATTTTCCTAGAAAGTGTAAATTATTGTGTTTGAGTGGTATAATTTTTCAGTGAAAAATGTTGAAATTTTGAATTTTTTGGTATTCGTTTGATCTTGTTTTTCATGAAAATTGTCAATTAAATGGATAATTTTTTTACAATTGTTGACAGATTTTGTTTCCATTGCTTAAAAAAAAAAGTGAAAAGCGGAGGAAAAGGCACATGTGTGGAGGAAAATGTGGAAATCAAATTCCCTAGAAAATTTAGCAATCAAACACCACATTTTGGTGGAAAATGGAAAATGTTTTCCACTTTTCATGGAAAATATATCCAATCAAACATAGCCTAAGAGGAAAAACAATATTCTACCAACTCTATTCTTTTCTTTTAGATCACATATGTGACGAATTGTTATTTGAGAGAACAGAAATAAGACAACTACTGCAGTCGGATATGAATATAATTATCCATTCTTTTATGGATCCATTAAATAGTCGAAGATAGGGTAAGGAAGACCAATCCCATCTTGTTGAGGATTGGATCGAAATTCTCATTGATCGTGAAGTGTGACATGGTATTAATAGAGCTTGTACAACATGGGAGATAATTCGTTCCATAGAACTTTTTAACCTCTTCCTTTGGTCGATTTATATTCCGAACCACGGTTGTGGCCACCAGAACACGAGAAGTTGACTGGCTATTGTGGAAAGGTGTGATTTTTTATTTTTCAAAATAACACACCGCTCGGGTTAATTGGACTGAAATTACATTTTTTTGGGGAAAAATATTAATAACATACTTTGAAATCACATTTTCATAAATATCAAAGTTTGACAAAATTTTCCAAATTCAAGATTTTTTTAATATGAAATAGATAATAATTGACTTATAAAATAAGACCGTGACTTTAATTGATGGTTATAAACGGATAATTGATTTTTCTCCCTCATCATATCACTTCTTAAAAGTAGCCATGTAGTTATTGTGTCCACCATTTTAACGCCTCTAAAAATAAGAAACGAATAAATCGTGTCTCCATTGATTCATAAAATCATCCACATGTTCTAGGATACAACCAACATTCTATAAGTTGCAGCCCATGCCTGCCAGCTCCCATAAATTCGCCACTGTATGTTGCAATAGGAAATTGTTTGCCTTCCATCAATAATCAACAATTTGCATGTCATTGACAAAAGGAGGGCGGTTAAAATTGTTGGAAAAAAAAAGAAAAAAAAAAAGAAACTAAGTTATGGACCGACTTTGGCACGAGTTTTGAGTGGGACCCGGTTGTTCAATTTGGAAGATGAAAGTTGATTTGTGTTCTCCTCCGTGAGTACATCGAAATCATATACTTACTTGCCAAAGATGATGCTCGGGTAAATAAGAAATTGAGGCTCAAAATGTGCCACTCAAAAGGGAGTTTACGTGGGAAAAATGAATTTGTCCCACATAGGAAAAAAATGAGCAACTTCAAAGGTCATTGTCATTAATGGTAGCCTAGCCTATAAATAGTGGCTCATTTTCGTCATTTCAATACATCAAAGCAAAAGCTTTCAAGTTTAGAATACACAAGAAATTCATTTGCATAGAGTTCTGTCTTTTCTGCATTTCTGTCTTGGTGGTGGTGTAGTTCAGGCACTAGTTCAGTTCGTCGGAGTGGTTTCTACGATGTTCGGAAGCTACTGGTTTTACCGTTGTATCTTGGGAAACGGACGCTCGTTTTAAACCTCAAACACGGACGGTGAGGGGACGAATCTGTTTTAAGAAAACTGTGTGTAACACAGGCTTCGGTTTGAAATTTCATTTCCTGTAATTTCAATTATTCGTTCTTGTTATTTATTGCAGTAAATTCAATAGTTGATTTGTTGTTCATTCTGTTATTATCCAATTAGTTGTACGACTGTAACTTACTGTTATATATCATCTTATCGGACAAAAAGCATATACGGTATTGAAATCGAGAATACCAGATTCCTCATATTTCATAAACCGATCGAACTGGTGAAACTTGAGATTTTCCCTACAAGAATTTTGCTTCCAGAGTCCTTGCAAAATCCGTAGTTATTCGTGACTATATTAATGTGACCACTAAGGGATCTTGAACATCGGCACTTACCGCACGTGCTCATAGGGCAAGATGCGAATCCGGATATTGTGGCTTAAATAGTGAAATACAACAATTGTGATATCTGTAATTTTCGTATTATAATAACAGTGACATAAAAATTGAAATTCAACAATTATGACCTCTGTGTCACGTATGTGACCTCAGTAATGTTATCTTTCCCTTAAAATGTGTGCCCTATGTTGTGTGATGTGTGACTCATATATGTGAGTTTTTTTAAAGAGGGTGTTTGTGGTTTTCTTTGTCTTACTTGATGATGGTAAAGAATGTAAGTAATATTTGTTTCTATTTTCAAATAAAATTAAAATGGTAAGCTATAATTTGAATTTCAAAAATAAAAATTAGACATATACACCACCAATTAACAGGATCAGTAGAAAATAAAAATAAATACTAAAAATCTATAAAAAAAAAAAAAAAATCTGATTTCTGAATAAAATAATTATTTCCCTGTTTTTATATAATGGAACTCAAAAGCATGGTTTCCTTTAGTATCATTTAGTTTCTGTTTTGATACGATGTTAATTTTTCAATGAGTTCATGTTTGGTCTAATGTACATTTTACAAGGATGATATTTGATTAATTTTTCAAGACATATTTGTAGGATCTTTTTCTGGGCTCTTGTTAAATTATTACAAGCCGAATAAAATAATTTTGTTTGAATATATTTTCCAACTACAAAATTTAGAAGTATAAAATATAAATTCTTTTGTTGTATCATACAACGTGTAAAGTATGTTTACAGAACTAGTCGTAGAAGGTTATGCATTTTAAGTAATCAGAAGACTCCTTAATTTGCAATGCTTATGTATTTTAATATAGAAAAATGTCATTTTGCGCGAAAATGTTTGACATCCGGGGTGATCGACCCTCACAACATGCACAGATCCCACATGAATTAAATAATGTCCGACTCTCGAAGTGTGTGTGTTCGGTCATCCCCTATGTCAACCATTATGTTTCATTAGCTCGATCCTTTAATATAAAGGGCTTCTAATTCAAGAGTTATCTGCTTTATTCCAATAGTTGCATCACTTTAATCTTTACACATTTTTCGTTAAGCAACTTCTAAATTTGACTTGGAAAATTGCAAAGGAACATGACTTTTGGATGAATGACCACATTCAAAAACTAAATATAAAGCGTTTCAATTTGCTATTTTGACCTCAATTTTTCCAAAATACTTGTCAAAACTCTGCAAAAATTTCCTTCCTGAAGTTCTGTCTTCTTGTTTCAGGAAAACATGGATTTGCAAAATAAAATTTAGGTTAGTCGGGTTCCTTTGTGATGACTGTGCTAGCACGAAATCTATTTCTATTCTCGAAGCAATTGCTCGAAGACCTTCGATACTCAAAGAACAAAATTGTCCTATGAAGATTTGTGAAATTGTTAGGTTGAACTTTCAATTCTTCTCAAACAATTTTGAAAGTTCAAATTTGTTTTATTTCCTAATGCTTTTACATGACAACAGTAACATTAGTACTCAAAGCATGCCAACAATGGTCCAAATTGATTAAATGAGGAATGTCCCATAATGAGTTTGTTGGGCAAATTGTTATCAAATGACCTCCAAGGCGATTATGTGAACTCGATTTTGTTTAAATTCAGTCGGCATTGACCATATGATTGAATGATATGTCAAAACCACTATTGAGTCAACCCAATCCTAATTTTCTACGGACCATTAGAAGCAACCTAATTTAGTAGTATTGCTCGTGACCCGTCCCATTTACTTGGAAGGTTACGATACCCATTTGGAGTCCATTACTCTTGTGTTGGGCCTTTTGGGCCACCACTCTTAGCTTAACCTAACTTACCTTATTTGGTCTTTCACTTGAGCTATATTTTTATCTCCTTTAGTACCTCCAAGAGAGAAGGTTCCCTGCCTTTCTTTGTGATCCTGTTCTCTGCTCATTCTCGGTTTTCTTACTTGTGCAACCTTTGTGGTTTATCTTGTGTGATATTGATCCTTTCTTGGCTATCTCTTTGTGTGTATTCAAAAGCAACCGTGAGTTGGAGCAATACAAATAGGGCATTTGGTGTGTCTTGATTGTGTGGTGTTGATTCGGTTGAAATTGAGCCTGATATTACCTTGGTATACATTTTCTTCATTACATCTAGTATCAGAGCGTAGGTGGTGGAAATTGAGCAAAACCCTGTCAAATTCGAGAGAGAGGTGTTTTCTTCCAAACTGATCGAACCTAAAACTTCAATTACTCTCAAACCAGACCTCCGTTGGACAAATGGAGGCAAGACCCACACTCAGCAGACCGAGGCAGCACGTGGCAAAGGCAGCGACCGGCAATGGCGGACCGAGACGGCGCGTGGGGCAGTTTTCCAGCGAGATTTTTCTGCTATTCTACTTATTTTAACCTCCTGAACGTACTGATGTGTTTGGTTTAGTGTTTCAGGTTACGCAGGAAATTTTGGATGATTTTGCCCTTGAACATCAATCTACTTTTGTGGCTGATTGGAATCAGTACATTTGCTGGAGGTGAATAGTAGTGACCCTAAAGCAGTAAATTCTCATCTCTCACTTTACGGACTCAGATAGGTCCGCTCTGGTAAATTGGTTTAACCCGTTTAATTTTCAACATTAGCGCTCACTATGTGGAGTGACAATAGGGTTGTGGTTACTGTGAAGAGTTAACATTGCTTGTGCTAAAAAATAAAATTAATTGCTCTTAAATGTTTGATTGAGTACTTGTCTTTTAGTTAAATCAGTGTTTTCGTTCTTAGCGTTATAATTGCTGTGAAACTGGTTATCTATTAGACATATCCATTTTGTCCGTTCGAACATGCCTTTGATCTAAGATCACGAGTCTTACGAAACCCTAAGAATTTAAAACGGAGTATACTGTCTATAACCTTGGGACTACTTTGTGTAGTTTGACTGTCTTTTGTGCATATTTAGCTGTTCTGTGAAAATGACAACTCACAACTTTGATTTGAGAATTTTTAACGAAAAATGTGAATTTTCAATCTGGAAACAAAAAATGAAAGGTATTTTGGTCCAACAAAAGGTTTCAAAAGTCATTGAAGGCAATTTTCCAACTGATTTTTCAGAAGAACAAAAGGAAGAAGCCAATAAACTTGCTTATACCTCAATTATTTTACATTTCTCTAACGCTGTTTTGAAAAATGTAGGTAAATTGAAAATCATCAAAGAATTTTGAAAAAAATTGGAAGATCTGTATTTGCTCAAATCTACATCGAATAAACTTTACCTGCTTAAACGTTTCTTCAATTTTAAAATGGATTCTTCAAAGGATCTCAATGATAATTTAGATATGTTCAATAAATTTGCATAAGATATTGTTAATTGTGATGAGGCCGTGTCTGAAACTTATAAGGCCATAATCTTGCTCAATTCTATTCCTGACTCGTATAAGGAAGTTAAAAACATCATTAAGTATGGTAGGGACACCTTGACACTTGAAACTGTCATAGATTTTCTTAAAAGTAAAGAGATGAAAATTAGGGATGAAAAACATGATAAGAGAAGTGTTGAGTTACATATAATGCGGGGTAGAACTTAGTTTAGGCAAAACAGTCATGATAGATACCAAAGTAATGGCGAGTCAAGTAGTAATTGATGGAAGAAAAAAGGCAAGGGTAGATCTAGATTTAAGTCTAGGACTAAGGCTAGAAAAGGTCATGACTATGGGAACTTAGGGCACTTTATAAAGGATAGTCATAAGGAGAAGGGTAAGCTAAAGGTTAAGGAGAGAGATGAGGTCAACGTGTTATAATCTGCTTTCGATATAGATGACAGTGAGGTCTATATGATTACAAGTCCCGTAGCATATACTGCTGAATTGATTTAATTGCTAATTCCAGCATGCATGAGTGGATACTTGATTCTAGCGCATCTTTTCATGTGACATCTGAAAGAAATTAGTTTGAAAAATTTCATGAATCTAATACTGGCATATTGTGCTGTGTGATAACTTTGTCTATACTATTGCTGAAATTGGTGATATTAATATGAAGTTTGACACTGGTTTTGTATATACTTTAAAGGACATTAGATATATTTCTAAATTGTCTAGGAATCTAATTTCAGTAGAAAGATTTGAAAAAGATGACTTCACTGGTAAAATTGAAAATGGAATGTTAAAAGTGATTAATGGTGCATTAGTTTCTATTAAGGGAACTAAGAAAAACGACATTTACATCACTACTGGGGAAGTGATTAGAGGTTTGAACTCCTCTATCTCTTCTGCCAAGGTTGATCACACATATACATGACATAATAGGCTTGCACGTAGACATTTAGGGACTTGAACTTCTTAATGAAAAATGTGCATTTGGTAATAACTATGTATCTGATTTGTCATTCTGTGATCACTTTGTGCTTGGTATGCATCATAAAACATCGTTCTCCACTAGTGTTCATAAAGCTAAGGGCATACTTGAATATGTGCACTCTAATCTATGGGGTCCTGCTGGTAATCCCACATCGGATGAGAATATGTATTTCCTGTCTATTATTGATGACTATACTAGAGAAGTGGGGGTCTATCCTCTAAAAGATAAATCTGAAACTTTCCACAACTTTAATAACTAGAAGAGATAGTGAAAAACCAAATATGCAAAAGGATTAAATTTTTAAGGACAGATAATGGCCTAGAGTTTTGTAATACTGAATTTGACAGTATGTGTAAAGAAAATGGAATAACAAGGCATAAGATGTTTCCTTACACTACCCAGTAAAATGAGGCAGCAAAAAGGATAAATAGAATCATAGTTGATAAAATGCGTTGCATGATATTAAGTTTTGGTGTCTCAAAGATGTTTTGGGGTGAAGCTATTTTGACCACTTGCTATTTGATTAATTTGACTCCATCTGTTGCTTTAAATGGTGATACTCCACATGAGAGGTGGTCTGGTAAATTGAATCATTACTCTATGCTTAGAACATTTAGCTGTGCAGCTTTTTTCCATCAGAGTGAGTGAAAGCTTGAACTAAGACTAGAGTGTGTGTCTTTCTAGGATACCCTGAAGGTGTTAAGGGTTATAGGTTATGAGATAGAAGCCATAAGAGGGTTAAGATCATCATGAGTAAGGATGTCACATTTAACGAGGGTAAAATATCTTGTCTTAAGGGTAAACCCGAACCTGTGATTGAAGTTAAACCAGGTAAAGAAAGAGATCGATTTAAGGTAGAGTTAGGAAAGCTTTGCACATCCGTCCCTACCACTCCAAACGAGGTGGAGACTCAGGTTTAGGAACCTGAGGTGGAGAATAGAGACGAAATAGTAATAGAAGAGTATTCTGAGGAAGAAAATCCTTTAGCTGATTATAACTTAGTTAGGGATTGGCTAGTCGATAGGGAGCCAAAAATCTTTGAAGAGGCGATGAATAGTGATCAATCTAAAGAGTGGTTTAAGGTGATGAAAGAAAAGATGAGTTCTCTAGAGAAGAATCAAATTTGGGAGCTAGTACTTAGACCTAAGAATAAATCAACTGTTGATTATAAATAGATCTTTAAAGTTAAGAAAGGTACCAGTAGCTCCGAACCTTTAAGATTTAAGGTTAGGTTAGTGGCTAAGGGCATAGAAGGAGGTGTTGATTATAATGAGATTTTCTCATTAGTTGTTAAGTATACTTCTATTATTGGTTGCACATTTTAACTAGGAACTTGAATAACTTGATGTAAAAACTGATTTTTTCCATGGTGAGCTTGACGATCAAATCTTTATGAATCAATCAAAAGATTTTAAGGATAAGCAAAAACCTTACCATATGTGTTTTCTTAAAAGGCCCTTATATGGTTTAAAAGAGTCACCAAGACAGTGGTACAAGAGATTTGACTCTTTTGTACTCACTATAAGTTTCGAAACAAGTAAGTTTGATCACTGTTTTTATTTTCAACACAACGAGGTCGATAATAATTATCTATTTTTGTTGCTTTATGTGAACGACATACTTTTGATTTGCTCATCACCTAAGTGAATAAACAATATAAAAGCACGGTTAAGTAGTGAACTTGATATGAAAGACCTAGGTAAGGTTAAGAGAATTCTAAACATGAAAATTGAAAGAGATATGTCAATTTTTGCTTTGTTTTTACATCAATCTCCATATATATCTAAGGTGTTGAAGAAACTCGATATGAATGATTGCAAACCTGTCACATTGCTGCTAGCTAATCACTTTGTTTTATCATCTAAAGAACAATCATCTTGCAATGAACGTGAAGTAGAATGTATGAGTAGAATTCCGTATTCTAATGTGATTGGTTCTATAATGTATTTGATGGTTTGCACTAGACCGAATTTAGGTTTTGCTACTAGTATTCTTAATAGGGACATGTCTATCCGGGGTCCTGAACATTGGGAAGCCATAAAGTGGTTATTAAGATACTTGAAGGGTACTGGTGACATAGGTCTAAAGTTTATTGCTAGTAAGGAATGTGTAAAATTGCTAGTAAGGGTACTTTGCTTTGTTTTTATAGATGCTGACTATACGAGAGAGACGGATGGTAGGAAATCAACTTCCTCTTACGTGTTTACCTTATCTAATTTTGTGTTAGCTGAAAATCACAGTTACAACACATTGTTGCACTATCCACAATAGAGTCAAAATATATTGCTATCACTAAAACAATTAAAGGGGCTCTATGGCTTAGATGTCTACTTCATACAAGTATATTCTGATAGTAAGTCCTCTATACATTTATGAAAGAATCCAGTTTTTCACGAACGCACTAAACACATTGATATTATACTATATTTCATTAGGATACAATATCTAAAGAGGTGGTAAGACTTGAAAAGATTCACACACAATACAACCCTTCAGATATGGGCACGAAGGTGATACTACTGGTAAAGTTTAGAAGCTGCAAAGATCTTCTAAATATTGGAACAGGTAAATGATTTCCAATTTCACTCGTTTTCTATTAGAGGTGCTAACGGGAGATATTTTTTCTTTGCAAGTCATTTGATACCAAGGTGGAGGTTGTTGGGCAAATTGTTGTCAAACAACCTTCCAGACGATGATGTGAACTCGATTTTGTTTAATTTCAGTCGGTATTGACCAGATGACTGAATGGTATGTCAACACCACAATTGAGACGACCCAATCCCAATTTTCTACGGACCATTAGGAGTAACCTAATTTAGTAATGTTGCTTGTGGCCCGTCCCATTTACTTGAAAGGTTACGATACCCATTTGAAGTCCATTACTCTTGTGTTGGGCCTTTTGGGCTATATTTCCATCTCCTCTAGTGCCTCCAAGAGACAATGCATGCTGCCTTTCTTTGTGATCCCATTCTCTGCTCATCCTCGGTTCTCTTACTTGTGCAACCTTTGTGGTTTATCTTGTGTGATATTGATCCTTTCTTGACTATCTCTTCGTGGGTATTCAAAAACAATCGTGAGTGGAGGCAAGAGAAATAGGCCGTTTGGTGTGTCTCGATTGTGTGGTGTTGATTCGGTTGAAGCTAAGTTCGGTATCACCTTGGTTTTTGTGGGTTTTCTTCATTACAGAGTTGTACCTTCAATTCTTGCCGCATAGTCTTTTAGAATAGAACAGCTAACGATTAATTTTGCAATTAACAAGTTCTTTTGATTTCATGTATTGTATATGAAATATCCGTTAAAAATATCATTTAAAGAAATAATCCATTTCATTCTTAAAAATTTAAACTTTTAAAATAAGGAGGTTTAATATGATATCAAGATAGGTCACCAGTTTAACTCACTCCATCATGTACTTATAAAAATTATATGCAAGTTAAATGTGGATTATCCTATTTTCTGCCTAAACGAATATTACCTGGTCATTTCATTTATAATACTTGAAATTGAAACGAAGAAAATATATTTGGTGTATTTGAAAGTCTTTTAAACTTGTTTCAGTTAGGTTTTGATACCTAATAAATTTCGGACTATGATGTTAAACGTTGAAATATATTTCATAGACCTCGGTCGATGAGTGAAATAATTATCAACAACTAAGTCCTAAACTTAACCCACCCAGTTACATTACTTCTTGGATGGTTTTGAATATTGGCCAATTTAACCTTATTATTGGTCAATTTAAAGCTTAACCTAACCCTATATATATGTGCTTACTGTAGCCGTTTTTAGTGTGTGATTTGTGTGGGAATTGGAGAAAAATGTGGCTGCCATATTGTGGAGAAAAATCGGCTGGTTTGTGCTTCCAAAAACCAATGGTTGCCTTCTTGATTTTGGTCTCATTCTTGTGCCTTATTCTTTGTTTTTCTTCTTACCTTTGTGGCTACAAATCATCACCATTATCTTGTCTTTTAGAGTGAGATTGAGAAGCAACCGAGGTGAATATATTGGTTGTGGGTTAGACCCGTTTGAATTGGTTGGTTGCTAGCGAAAGGTAACTTCAAATTCAGCCCCAAAAATACTGATTAGATGATCCTTGGAGCAAGATTTCGCGACAGTTTCTTTTTACAATGCTTATAAGTTCATGAATTGATATCTACAGTCATGAATTTGCTGTCCTCCAACACATTTTCATACATCGACGACTTCATCTCTTTTAAGCAAATAGAAATACTTAAAATGTCAATAAATATGATGATTATTCTTATTTACTAAGAAAACGTGATGTACCAAGGAGACAAATATTTTTCGAGACACTGGCCTCATACATTTAGTGTGTCATAGATCAACGAGAAAAGGATAACATTAAACACGATTAGAAGCATATTATAAACAAGAATTTGACCGAATCTTAACAAAGTTAAATGTTGTAAAAGGAAAATGCTTTATTCCCTTAAATAGATTGACAAAACCGCACTATTAGCCAATCAGAAACTAGGGTTTTCTAATTCCATTAGAGAACAATTAACAAACTTCTATCAATGCAGTCCATTAATTTTAGACTGTACAAGCAATATTATAATCAAGACTAGAACATTTGGGAGTGTTAAAGCATAGAGATTATTGAGAAGAGGAGGGGTTGGTTGGGGTGGGGGGACCACATTCACCATTTTTTAGGGGTTTCAGCTTTCAAAAGTCTTTATATTCCCAAAAACCGGATGGTAAATTTGAAGACATTCAAGGATCGATGGGAGAAACAATGAATAGTTCAGTTTGGATTTTTGAGAACCAAATTATGAAAATGGAACCACTGGTTACTTTTACGTGTGTAAATTTTCTTCTTTCATTTTTTATGCATTGTTTTTAAGCCTCAATATTTTTAATTATTCTAAATGCATATAAATAAATTATTCATTAGTTGAGATATTACAAAAAAATTAATTTTGAAACCAAATCAAAATTCAATTTGTTGATAGAACTGTTGGAAATTAGTGAGTAAAAATTGGTTTTGATCAAATTTGACCAATTATTTAAGCGGGATTCTTTAGTTGATTTCTAGAGTTCGAAGGCTAAGCTAATCTAGTACATGGGAAGATTATTCTAGTATATTTAGTTTCTCGAACTAACTTCTGGAGAATGAGAAATTAAAATCAAATGTAAGTCGTTTAAGATATGAAAGTTATATGAAGTTATAATTAGTGTATGGTGGAATATTCAATTAATGTGAGTGGAATAAGTGATGAAATGTTTTATAATAAGTTTGACTAAAATGTATCTTCTCGAATAAGAAATCACGTCTCGTGGACAAAAAATGTCCACATACGACATGTCTTATTGCTACGGACATTTATTTTGGCACATATATATGTGAATCTTGTATTTGTACTCAATACGATTATCTTTTATTCTACCCTGCTCATACTAAAGATATTGTGCACTAATCCTTCATAAAGAGTGTATGAAACACATTTCTAATTCGACGGTTTGAAGTGCTACAATTGCAAGAATAGATTGTTTTATCGGAGAAGAGATTTCCATTCAACCATGAACTCTAGTGCATGGGTAATTTTTTCTTAGGGATATCAAGTTGAATACTTAACTTGATTCACCAAAATCTTATCTTTTACAATTTTCTTTTACTTGCTTTTTTGTCTGCGTGCATAATAGTTATCTAAATATAATTTATGCACCATTTTTCACTAACATGAACTGAAAAGTGAACTAGAAGTGCTTAGATTTCAATTTTAAGACCTAGAATTGAACCAATTTAACTAAAGTCAAAGCGCACCGAGTAGTTCAGTCCGATTCTAGTATGGTTGGAATACCTCTTTATGCCAATCCCTATTTCAATCTCATTACCCCCTCAAAGTAACAAGCAACATGTAATTGTACTAATAATATTTAAATAGATTTTTTTCGTACAATTAAGAACAATCACTTTGCAATTAGGGCCATTGACATGACATATATACCAATAATACCTAAACCACCAAGTTATGCCTCCCATACATTATATTTCTTTTGCATCCCCATCTAGTTTAATTTCATGTACATGAATATTGCGATCATATATTTATAATGTGCGTGAGTCACGTATCAGTATCACTATAAAGTAGTTAAAACAAATACACTACGTGTCTGCGAATTAGAAAATCTAATTGATAAATCTGCTTCTAGAAATGGTTGAGGAGCAAGATAAATTGCTTCCAATAGCCAATGTAGGGCGGATCATGAAACACATCCTCCCCCGGAATGCCAAAATCTCGAAAGAAGCCAAAGAAACAATGCAAGAATGTGTATCAGAGTTTATAAGTTTTGTAACCAGTGAAGCCTCAGACAAATGCCACAAGGAAAATCGAAAAACAGTGAATGGAGATGATATTTGTTGGGCTTTGAGTACGTTAGGGTTTGATAACTTCTCGGATATTATGTTAAGGTACTTGCATAAGTTTAGGGAGTTTGAAAGACAGAAGGCTGAACAAAACAAAGCCTCAAGTAGTGAAGAGAAAGATGAAGTAACCAGCAATGGCTTCTGCCCGCAGCCCGACGCTTCTGCATCACTAGAGTTCGGAATTCTTGTGAAGGGGGGAAGCTCATCTTCTAAACAGAAGTAAGTGATGAATAAAAATTTACAAGATTTAGCTGACCCTTGAATGAACTGTGACAAGTATTTTGAAGGTGAATTTCCAAACTTTTAGTTGCTAAATTTATTATCTTTTTCTTGTAATTTTCGGGATCAAAGGAAGCCATGTACCTTGTTACATAAAAAGATTTATGGATGATATATGTAATTTACTAATTTCCTTTAGTTTTGAAGATTTGGGATTGCAGTTCGTATATTTGATTAATGAGCACAAAGAAAGACTGTTCACAAAACCCTATCAAAAAGAAATTGCTCTTTACCACACAAATACATATTTCACACTGTAAAATTTATTTCTCCATCCCTCTAGATCTGTGCGAGCTCCAGTAATTTCAGCGACGAGGTTCTATTTGGATCTTGGCTACGCAATCAGGATCGATTAGGAATAAATCTTAACATTGATTAGGTCTTGACTGATCTCGTTGTTTAAGCTTACACTGCCGATGGAATTGCTAACCGTAGATCATCCTTATGGACTATTTCTCAATTTTCGATCATCGAAAACTAGAGTATAGTTAGATCTTCAGTCATCCAACTGTTGCCTAATGTTCTCCATCCTTATGGAACTCTCACTGTTCAGGTTGCACTAATCTATGACTTTAAGCTTGATGTCTGGGATCTTACTAATTTCACCATCACTGTAGTATTAATCTCTCAACTCCATCACATCCTAAAAAAAATTTGGGTTTGATTTATAATATTAATTCATATTATTAAAAATGGGAATAAATTTGCATCTTTGGCCATCCTTCTGATTGAATAAATATTGAGATTTTTTGTGATTATTCCTGTAATAGTTTGATCGTCTAATTGTGACTATTTAATTATTTCCCTTAAACCCTATAACAAATTAAGTATTATTTTCTTTGTGATTCTATTCATGTTTTACAATATCTCAGTTATATTCAACTTATAATTTCTAATAGTCAATGTTTTTCTTTGTGTTCTAACAATGTCCTCGAAAATAATTAGCCGAAAACATAGTTCTCATTTTTATTTTTTACCTTCTTGTTCTTTTTTCTGTTTTCCTCTGCTTGAGTCCCTTGCATTAGTATTTATTTTTGGTTTCTTTGTTTTATTTTGTTGATGGCTATCTTTCTGGGGTGTGGTGCCGTGGTGGAAGGCAGTGTGGTTCTTTTTGTGTCTTCGTATTCCTAGCCTCCTCCACATTTGCTCATAATGGGACGGGCTCTGATATGCTTGCCTGGGTTTGCCCCATTTGTGTTGCAAAAGTACAGAATAAGTCTCACATCGATTAGACTTGAGTAGATAATGAGCTTATAAGGCAATTTGACTACTCCATCTAGAAGATTAAACTGTTGGATAGAACCATCATTTCCCTACATTTGGTTAATTTTTATCATCTTCATGTAATCATCTCATTACTCCGATGTTGTGTCTCAACAACTTTTCCCTTCTGTCCTTGCTTAAGGTCCCCTTCATATTAGTCCTTGAAAAGTGCTATAGTGACAGGCCTTTTGGACAGGCTCAAGTGACAAAGCCGAGGTGGCAAATCAGATCAAGGGCTGAGGTGGCACCTCGGCTTGTCCAAAGGGCCTGTTAGAGTAGCAAATTACTTAGTGCTTTCATATGGTTTGAACATCGATATTAATTGTTGGTTTCTATCATTTTGACATTTCTCTCTCCTAATATATTTATATAAATAATTGTTTCTTTTTCTAGTATTTTTAATTGGATCTAACCTCTCGTCTATTTTTCCTTCTCTCTTTACTTAATTCATAATTGATTTTGATTGTATCTACACACCTTTTAATTGGAATATTAAAATTATGTTTAAAATTCTTTATATTTTCTCTGGATGCTAACCCAATGGTATCGTATTCGACTTTTAAGTGCGGTTAGAATCTTTTACACATTTGGATGGAGCTAGAAAGTCGTTCATATCATCGGTAAAGTTTGGAAGATTATGTCCAATTCAAAAAGGGAATCTCTTCTAGTTGGCTAATCCGCAACATGGTTGAGTTAATCTTCTGTCCAAGTGTTAATTTTATGATTCCTTTTTGTTTTAATGTTCGGCTTGCTGTATTGAATTATGTTATTATTGTTTCCTCTATAAGTTTAGTCCATTTTTCATACATTAAAAATTTCACAGCCACGTAGTTCGACTTGAATTAAGTTGTACAAATATTATCACACATCAATCTTCTTTGATTATTTCTATAATAGTTTGGTTGGATCTTTTAATTTCTTCGTTCTTTCCATCAATTGCGTCTCAATTACATTCCGTTTGTGTTAGGTTTCACACACATTGTAAAGCAACAATCAATCTTCTATTCGATCCATATACACAGAAATTTCTCATCATGGATAACTAGTCAAAATTAGGTTTACAGTTCCCAAAAAAACGAGGGTTAGGGTTTTCCAGACACTTGAACCTGGAAAGACATGATTTTGGTACGTACTTACTAGGCATGCTAATATTTTACAGCTTCTTCTCAATTGTTCTGCTAAAGTTAGGGATTTCAGCATGTAACCTAGGGTTTATGCAAAATCTTTGGGACCACTTTTCCAATATCTCGGACTGAGTTGCAAACTATGGGCAGTGGGAATCATGAGTGAAAATTGCTGAAATATCTCTACTTTATAGTATTTATCAATATCTTTTCATTTCTTGAGATAAAAAGGTTAGAAACATAAACTTTAAAATAGCGAGAAAAGGTTAAACAATATTGATATTGACCTATTAATCGAGGATAAATCTAAGTACAACTCACTAAGACTATTTATTTCATGGGATTGTGTGCTCTCTTACTTTTTGAAATGAAGTTCCATCGTATAACGTCATGAATGACATGTTCAGAGTAGGATTAACTAATACATATAAGATAAAAAGAACAATTTTTTAAACACGGAAAGGATTATCATTCAAAATTTTAGAGTATACTATAAAGTAAACAAAAAGAAAGGAGAGCAGGTTAATTTTATTTTATTATTATTATTTTTTTTTTTTTTTTCAAGATAACTATATTTTCTCCCTATAACTCTACTACAAGGCTAGAAGATGTGGATATAGGTTTGAAGTTGTGTAATGCACACTTAGCCATCTAGGCACCGCAAGAGGCTCACATTTTCTCAAGGTCAAAGACATAAGTTTAAGAAATAAAAATATTTAACAGTAATTTTAATGTAGTTGGTGGCCCCACTGATTAACGAAGTGTAATCATCATCTTTACCAAAAAATATTGAATTCTTTTATTTCAAAAAATTAATTAATTCTTTAAAAGTTAATCTTTACCCAAAAAGTATGTTTGCCTTTTTAGGCTTAGCCGATATACTATTGAGAATGTTTGGCTAATATAAAAAAGTTTTAATTGACACACAGGTTAATAACTCATTCCATAATCACAAAAACTACGACAATTTAATTCCATAAATTGATAACTAATTATAAAGCATAAATTTAATTTCTTCACTTTTTTTTTTGGTTTTAGAGTGCGAACTCCTCTTCGATATGAAGATGTCTGTTCAAATCCTTAATGGATAGATTATCCTTCCGATGCTTAGGATTCTTTTTGTAATATTTTTAAGTAGAAGGGAGTTTATCAATGATGAATGAGGCTATAAAAGATTCATCCATATTCATTTTATGTTGTTGAAATTGGTTATAAATGTGAACTATTTCAAGAAATTGTTCAATTACCTTCTTATTGACCACCATCCTACATTGATGAAGTGCAGAACCTACAATTTTTTTTTTTTAATTATGGTATCTTTGGACATTTCCAATACATCCCTTATTTCCTTTGCGGTCTTCTTGCCACGGTACTCATCAAAGAGTGCTTCCGACATCACATTGCATACGTGCCTTTGCATTTGTAGTCATCTTGATCCCAATTTTGCCTAAGCCGTGTGTTTGTCAAATTTTCGTCTCCTGTTTCTTTCAGCATCAGTGTATTGAGAACATATACCACATTGAAGTGGTGAGGATGAAATGAAGGTTATTCTGCAAAGTTCGGATTATTTTCCCATTCGAACATTTCTAATATTACGAAATTAACTGCAAAATCCAGTAGAGAAGACGGTGGTAGAGCAATGGAAACTTACTTCACATAGTCTTAAGACTGTTGATGAAGATACTTCATTGAAATGGTTTGAAATAATAACTCCACTATAATCACTTGACGTTACTCTTCATAAGATTATATTTATATATTATCAAAAGGGTACACGAGATCCAAATAAGCCTCCAAATTGTAATGTAATTAATGAATGAATTGTTTGTTGGCATTTATGAACTCACGATAACAAGCTCAATCACTGAGAACTTGACAAACTAATACAACAGATCTTAAATTATGTTTCTGCAGTATAATCAATAAAACTGGAGTCTGTTTATAGATTCTTGTTACATCCTTTTCCATATGTTAACATCACAGTATTTATTTTAGCTTTTAATTATATGAAACAAAACTTTGTATTACAATCATGAAAATCAATTAAGGAACGAACATGTGCCATAGGATCTGTACTGCCAAGTGAAATTCTGCCCAGATGGCAGTCCATCTTTGCCACACTGGCAGGGCAGATATTCATTCATGCAGTAAGGTCCAGAGCACCTCCGCTGGCTTTCCAAAAAACTTGATTTCAAAAACTTGATGTGCGTCATTCCTGGCCCCAGTTCCCTCTTGATTCATTGCTCCTTGACTTGGATTTTAATCTTTGTTAAGTTTTATATTGTAATTGGCGATTCTGTGAACAAATAGGACTAAACTGAATGTGTAAAAGTCAAAGAATTATGAGCAATATTTTATAGTTGGATGAGGCAGCTTAGAATCAAAAATCAAGTTTGGAACAAGGAAGAAGAAACGCCGCATTTTCGATCGCCTCTCACCAAGACAATGCTCGAGTGAGAAAAACAGAATGCCTCTCGCTCGTTCATTGTGGCTGCTTCGCTCGAGCGACAATACCCCTTTTCAAGAGCGATGGTATTATCCGGCCAACCCTAATTCGCGATTTTGAAAAGCTTTATACAGTCTATAATACCTAAACATCCCTAACAATAAATACCTAAGTCTTGCACAATTTTTTGGGTGGTTATTCATTGTGCCTATACTTCATATCATATTTATAACATCGATTGGTGATCCCAGACCCTGCTCATAAATTGATTCAACCATTTGATTCTTGACATCCTACAATCACACCTTTGACGAAAATGCCAAATCCTTGAATTCAAAACACCTTACTTCCTTAACACTTTAAGGAAGGTACTCCCTGAGTTGGCTACTGGGTGTGGTGGACTGCAAGTAAAGGAAAAGCACAAGAATTGGTTATTCTTGGAATTCCACTTGAAAGAGATAATTGTACAAGATCGGGAAGTTGGAGGAGATCTCAGTATCTTGGAGATTACAGGAAGTAAATAGAGAAGTCTAGTAAAGTTGGCTAGATAGCATCTAACTGTAATATTCATTGTCTATAATTGAGATAACTGGCTTAATTTAGAAGTTTTTACCCAATTGAGATTTCTCCGTCAATAATATTGGTGTTCATTACTACTTAGTTATTTATTGATTGCGACATTTAAACATAAGATAATTGAACTTGTATGATTAACCATCTAGAAACAATTAATAAGTGACTTATTAGTTTAAATTGTAAATTATTTACGTAAGGTCAAACTAAATCGGCTAAGTAAGGACTTTAAATCTTTGATCCAATGTACATGTTATAGATAAGATATTCGTTTGAAAAAGTCTCCAACATGTTAAAAAGCCTGTGAAAGGAAACAGTTCATCAATTCATATATATATATAGACACGAATCTGATTCCATGGCTTAAGAATTTGACAGGAATCTGAACAAAGTTAAGTGTGGAAATGCTAAGCCAATAAAAAACTAGTATTTCTAATTAGTAGTTGGATACACATCCATTCGAGAAGAAGCAAATGTGCGTCAATGTAGTCCATTCATTTTAGACTGTACTAATAATATTATTCTCAAGATTAGAACATATTGGGAGTGTTAAAGCTTGGAGAATATTGAGAAAGGGGGACCACATCCACCATTTAGACCAAAACCTTTTTAGGGTTTTCAGTTTTCGAAAGTCATTTCAGTCCCAAAAACCGGCTTCTAATTATATGGTGGGTTCATCAATCAGATTGTTTTCTTCTTTACCTATTGTTGTAATACTACTATATAGCTATATCAATATATATTTAATAGAGATAATTAATTGTACAACAAGTCACTTTATATTAGGGCCATTGACAAAACATATATACCAACAATGCCTAAACGACCAAGTTATGCCTTCCATCAATGATAATGCTTTTGCATCCTCATCTAGCTAATTAATTAATTCCATCTACATGAGAATTTCTAAGAACTACAAAAAAATTTACAGCTATACAATTAGCACATGAGATGATACTTATAGCGCGTGTATGTCAGATATCAGCAGCATTATAAAGAAGTTAATTACTAGAAACGAAATATGTGTTTCTAAATTAGAAGAAGTTCTAATTAATAACATCTGTTTTTGTAAATGGTTGAGGAGCAAGAGAAATTACCCAATGTAGGGAGGACTATGAAATACATCCTCCCCCAGAATGCCAAAATTTCGAAAGAAGCCAAAGAAACAATGCAAGAATGTGTAACAAAGTTCATAAGTTTTATAAAGTGTCACAAGGAGAATCGAAAAACAGTGAATGGAGATGATCTTTGTTGGGCTCTCAGTTCATTAGGGTTTGATAACTTTTAGGAGGTTATGTTAAGGTGCTTGCACAAGTTTAGAGAGTTTGAAAGGCAGAAGTCTGAACAAAACAAAGCCTCAAGCAGCGAAGAGGAAGATGAAGTGACTAGCTATGGGCTCGGCCTGCAGCCGGATACTTTTGCCACTTTAGAGTTTCAAATACTCGACAAGGGCGAAAACTCATCTGCTAATCAAAGTAAGAGATGAGTAAATATTCTTTAAGATTTTTCTACCCGTGAATGAACTGTGAAAAGTATCTTCCAGGTAACTTTTCAAAATTCTTGTTGCTGCTGAATCCTCATTTTCCTTGAAAACTTCGAGATCAAAGAAACCATATACCTTATTGCCTTAATAGTTATGTCCATATGTATACAATTTCCTGTATTTGAAGATTGGGGAGTGCAGTACTTATTTTTTATTTATGGAAGTATGATCGATGGATAAAGCGTAGACAAGATCGGAGTACAGGATCACGCGTTAATTGTAAAATATAAATAGTTCTTTGCATATTTGCATATTAGCCAAGTAACTATTCATCTGAATCCTCGTTTTTCTTGAAAATTTCAAGATCAAAGAAACCATATACCTTGTTTCATTAATAGTTATGTCCATATGTATATAATTTCCTGTATTTGAAGATTGGGGATTGCAGTACTTATTTTTTTATTTATGGAAGTATGATTGATGAATAAAGCGTAGACAAGATCGGAGTACAGGATCACGCGTTAATTGTAAAATATAAATAGTTCCTTGCATATTAGCCAAGTAACTATTCATCTATACTGCTCTACATTACAGTTTCAATCGTCCAGAAATTCTGAGCCATTTTTCTCTTAAGAAAGAGCATACATGGTTTTCAACATAATGAAACCCAATCACAAAGAACTTGCTCTTTACCGTGCTGAAATGCATTTTCTCTATCGATTTTCATTTAAATAATTGAAAAAGTACTGTAAATGGGATCTCTCTCTAAATCTGTACTAGCATCTTTGCCTTACACTCAAATCTCAAAAGAGAATCCATCAGAAGGAGGCTAATATATAGAGATCTTCATCATCTAATTGTTTATCTAATGTTTTCTACCCGTTTTTCCTCAGCTTTTAGTTCACCATTTAAGTCAAAAGTGGAACTAGAATTATCACTCTTCAGGTTGCAATTTTTAAATTTCTGACTTAAGCCTCTTATCTGGAGTCTTACTAGTTCTCAATTAACGTTATGTTATTTACTGAACTCCCATATATACCCTAAATAATTCTGGGTTTATTTTATAGTTCTTGAAAACTAAAAAACTAGAATATGATTAAGTCATAGTAAAAAAAGGGAGACATGATTTGCATCTTCAGCCATAGCATATGAATAAATGTTAAAGATTGTATGTGATTATTCTTTCGCTTAAAATGCGATTTGTAACTCTATTGAAGTATAAATAGAGTATTATTCTCTTTGTAAATCACATATACAAAATTCTACAATTCTCTTATTTTATTCATGGTTTATGTATCAATTATATTGAATTTTTATAATTTATAATTTGTTTTTTCTTAGTGTTAAGTCTATGTTCTCAAAAATAGTTGATTAGCTGTAAACATAACTTGCAGTTGAGGGAAGGTAGGCTTTTAGCAGCCTTTTTTTTTCAACATTATCAAAAACTCAAAAATATTACTTTCTTCCTCTGTAATTGGTGTCTTATTGCATTAGCGAATCTTGTACAGATTTGTTTTCCTTACTAAGTATCAGATCTTGCAAACAAGGTTTCTTATTATTTGCCTTCTTTATTATTATTAATTTTTTTGTTTTCCATTGCTGGAGTCCCCTTGCATTAGTATTCATTTTGGTTTTTTTGTTTTGTTTTTATTGATGGTTATCTGTCTGGTAGTGACTTAGTGTGTCATGGTGGCAAGCACTGTGGTTCTTTTTTGTGTCTTTGTATTCCAAGACTCCTCTACTCGGATTCAAATTATGTAAAAATCCTTTCTTGCTATCGAAATAAAAAATATATGGCATGGGGCTGATAATGGCACGGGGCTTTGATATGCTTGCCCGGTTTTGCCCAATTCTTTTGGGAAAGTGTAAACTAAGTCCCACATCGGCTACACGAAGTGATACATGAGTCTAACTAATCGGTTGAACTTTTGAAATGGAACCCCTAATTCGTTGATATTTTATTATCTACTCCTTATCACTTCGTTGTTGTGTGATCAGCAGCTTTTCCTTTCTGTCCTCGCTTAAGTTTACCTTCAGGTTAGTCCTTTCATCTTTAAGATCGTTGGTTCCTGATCCCTTGTTTCTATCTCATTTGATTCTTTCATAGGGTAGGATTTTGGCTCCATTAATTTCAGTCTTTATGGTTGGGTTGCTGTATTTATTTTTGTTACTAAGTTTCTAGTCCATAGTTCGTACAATAGAATTTTCCCAGGTACATAGTTCAACTCGAATTCGGTTCTACATACATATACCCAATGATCAGAGAAGCTTTGATTATTTCTATAATAGAGTGATTGTTCATTTTAATTCCTTCTTTCTTTACACTATTTGTGTCTCAATCGCATTCCATTTGTAGTTTCTAACACTGCGCGCAGTTTGGTTTCCAACTCTATCTTTATTCTTATCGTGCTATATTACATGTACAGAATGTGGTTGATAGAATTTATACAGAACAACACTAGACAAAAATTCATTGGTTATGGACTGATCATGGGCAAAAAAAGCATCATACAGGTGTTACGGTGTCTGTGAATAATTCCCTGTTCTTATCTCTATATCTATCTCACACACATTATAGAATAGCAGTCACTTCTAGTCAGTTTCCCAAGATCAAGGGGTAGGATTTTCCAGACTTGAACCTGGCAAAACATGATTTTGGTATGTACAAGGCATGCTAATACTTTATTAATCTGATATATGTTTACACAAAAAAGGACTTCTAAAATCTGATCTTCTCATAAATTCTTTGCCAAAGTTCATTAGGGTTTATCTAAAATCTATGGGACCACTTTTCCAATATCTTCCTTGGATTGAGTTACAACCTATGGACAGTGGGAATCATAAGGGAAGATGCTGATGAGCATCTTTTCATTTCTTAAGATAAAAGGTTGGAAACATTAACTTTAAAGTAGGTTTAATTAGATAAAGCTCCACCTATTACACGAGGTCAAATCCAAGCACATTTCGCTAAGATAATATTAGATTATTTATTTCCTGAATTTGCGTGCTCTCGTACTTTATGAGAAGAAGTTCTATTGAATAACATCATGAATAACATGTTTAGATTAGAATTCCAAGTATAGATATAAGATAAAAGAGAATAACTTTTTTTAAACACGCATAATGATTCATCATTCGAATTGGTTGAGTATATATAGATAATAGCAAACACAAAGAAGAAAGAGTAAAAGAGAACTTTTAACTTGTGTAATAGAAAATAATGTTTTTAGAATAAATGGTTGTGAATGACAGGATATGACAGTACTTCTAGCAATATGTAAAAATATCGTAGGTCCAAAGTGCAAACATTTGTCTAAATTTAGGTTACTTTCCCTTTTTTTTTCTTTTCTTTTTTTCTTTTTTTTTTGTAAACATGTTTACCAAAAATATAAAAGGAGTATTTAGTTCAAACAATTACGGTTCGGTTAGTATTTACTTTTCCGAAAAGTATATTTAATTTTTTGAGGCTTTGCCAAACATTGCATGTTAGAGAATGTTTTGTCTAAGCTTAAAAAGTTTAACGGTAAGCAAATAATAGGTATTTTTTTTAAGAATAATGTTTATTGTATATAAGGAGTTGAATAATAGTTTACATATAGTAATATAGGTAAGGTGTTAAAAAGAGAATAGAGATTTTTTATTTTTTTTAAATAAATTCTAATACAATCATATCTTACTACAACATATGTATGTAAATCATTATATGCATGTAGTAAAACCGAGTTTTTAAATGCTAAAATTTAAAGATTAGTAGTTTATTTAATTTTAAGACAAGACACTTTCAAATTGAGTTAAAAATAGCTACTTTCAAATAAGTAATTTTTTATTTTTTTTTACGAACATAAAAGTAGTTACCAAATAGGTTTGAGAAGGAAAAAAGATCAAAGAAAATTATACCTAAAGAGAGGGATACAAATTGATAAGTACAAAAGTCATATCTCATGTCTATTAATTAATTTATGCTCGTTGATGAAATGGCAACAAAGAGAGAATAAAGTTGTCATTTAAAAGTAAAAAGATACACACTTTAGAATCGGCTGCATATTAGTCGAATATGGAATTTACAATTTCTTGTGTTCATTGTATTACAAGAAGAGAATGGGATTACTCATAAGCAAAACATTCACAATTTGAAATAATAATCGATTAGTTAATTGTATAAGATGTTCCTTAATTTGTGCAATTAAGGGAAATTGCAGCTGCAGTCCTCAATCTATAGCGCCTCCTGCAATTTTAATCTCCACTGTTTTTTTATTGGCATTATGCTCCTCAATCTATCATAACGAGCATTCGCAGCAGCCATCGAGGATTTGGAGATCGAACATCCAAATACTACCATTCTCCATGGTAATTACTATGACGACTTCCCCTGGGTTTTATTTCGAGCCCAATTTCTTGGAAAGTCATCGTCTTCTCAAGCAAACTGTGAAAAAAAAAAAAAAAAAAGACTGATCTCGTTGTTTAAGCTTACACTGCCGATGGAATTGCTAACCGTAGATCATCCTTATGGACTATTTCTCAATTTTCGATCATCGAAAACTAGAGTATAGTTAGATCTTCAGTCATCCAACTGTTGCCTAATGTTCTCCATCCTTATGGAACTCTCACTGTTCAGGTTGCACTAATCTATGACTTTAAGCTTGATGTCTGGGATCTTACTAATTTCACCATCACTGTAGTATTAATCTCTCAACTCCATCACATCCTAAAAAAAATTTGGGTTTGATTTATAATATTAATTCATATTATTAAAAATGGGAATAAATTTGCATCTTTGGCCATCCTTCTGATTGAATAAATATTGAGATTTTTTGTGATTATTCCTGTAATAGTTTGATCGTCTAATTGTGACTATTTAATTATTTCCCATAAACCCTATAACAAATTAAGTATTATTTTCTTTGTGATTCTATTCATGTTTTACAATATCTCAGTTATATTCAACTTATAATTTCTAATAGTCAATGTTTTTCTTTGTGTTCTAACAATGTCCTCGAAAATAATTAGCCGAAAACATAGTTCTCATTTTTATTTTTTACCTTCTTGTTCTTTTTTCTGTTTTCCTCTGCTTGAGTCCCTTGCATTAGTATTTATTTTTGGTTTCTTTGTTTTATTTTGTTGATGGCTATCTTTCTGGGGTGTGGTGCCGTGGTGGAAGGCAGTGTGGTTCTTTTTGTGTCTTCGTATTCCTAGCCTCCTCCACATTTGCTCATAATGGGACGGGCTCTGATATGCTTGCCTGGGTTTGCCCCATTTGTGTTGCAAAAGTACAGAATAAGTCTCACATCGATTAGACTTGAGTAGATAATGAGCTTATAAGGCAATTTGACTACTCCATCTAGAAGATTAAACTGTTGGATAGAACCATCATTTCCCTACATTTGGTTAATTTTTATCATCTTCATGTAATCATCTCATTACTCCGATGTTGTGTCTCAACAACTTTTCCCTTCTGTCCTTGCTTAAGGTCCCCTTCATATTAGTCCTTGAAAAGTGCTATAGTGACAGGCCTTTTGGACAGGCTCAAGTGACAAAGCCGAGGTGGCAAATCAGATCAAGGGCTGAGGTGGCACCTCGGCTTGTCCAAAGGGCCTGTTAGAGTAGCAAATTACTTAGTGCTTTCATATGGTTTGAACATCGATATTAATTGTTGGTTTCTATCATTTTGACATTTCTCTCTCCTAATATATTTATATAAATAATTTTGTTTCTTTTTCTAGTATTTTTAATTGGATCTAACCTCTCGTCTATTTTTCCTTCTCTCTTTACTTAATTCATAATTGATTTTGATTGTATCTACACACCTTTTAATTGGAATATTAAAATTATGTTTAAAATTCTTTATATTTTCTCTGGATGCTAACTCAATGGTATCGTATTCGACTTTTAAGTGCGGTTAGAATCTTTTACACATTTGGATGGAGCTAGAAAGTCGTTCATATCATCGGTAAAGTTTGGAAGATTATGTCCAATTCAAAAAGGGAATCTCTTCTAGTTGGCTAATCCGCAACATGGTTGAGTTAATCTTCTGTCCAAGTGTTAATTTTATGATTCCTTTTTGTTTTAATGTTCGGCTTGCTGTATTGAATTATGTTATTATTGTTTCCTCTATAAGTTTAGTCCATTTTTCATACATTAAAAATTTCACAGCCACGTAGTTCGACTTGAATTAAGTTGTACAAATATTATCACACATCAATCTTCTTTGATTATTTCTATAATAGTTTGGTTGGATCTTTTAATTTCTTCGTTCTTTCCATCAATTGCGTCTCAATTACATTCCGTTTGTGTTAGGTTTCACACACATTGTAAAGCAACAATCAATCTTCTATTCGATCCATATACACAGAAATTTCTCATCATGGATAACTAGTCAAAATTAGGTTTACAGTTCCCAAAAAAACGAGGGTTAGGGTTTTCCAGACACTTGAACCTGGAAAGACATGATTTTGGTACGTACTTACTAGGCATGCTAATATTTTACAGCTTCTTCTCAATTGTTCTGCTAAAGTTAGGGATTTCAGCATGTAACCTAGGGTTTATGCAAAATCTTTGGGACCACTTTTCCAATATCTCGGACTGAGTTGCAAACTATGGGCAGTGGGAATCATGAGTGAAAATTGCTGAAATATCTCTACTTTATAGTATTTATCAATATCTTTTCATTTCTTGAGATAAAAAGGTTAGAAACATAAACTTTAAAATAGCGAGAAATGGTTAAACAATATTGATATTGACCTATTAATCGAGGATAAATCTAAGTACAACTCACTAAGACTATTTATTTCATGGGATTGTGTGCTCTCTTACTTTTTGAAATGAAGTTCCATCGTATAACGTCATGAATGACATGTTCAGAGTAGGATTAACTAATACATATAAGATAAAAAGAACAATTTTTTAAACACGGAAAGGATTATCATTCAAAATTTTAGAGTATACTATAAAGTAAACAAAAAGAAAGGAGAGCAGGTTAATTTTATTTTATTATTATTATTATTATTTTTTTCAAGATAACTATATTTTCTCCCTATAACTCTACTACAAGGCTAGAAGATGTGGATATAGGTTTGAAGTTGTGTGATGCACACTTAGCCATCTAGGCACCGCAAGAGGCTCACATTTTCTCAAGGTCAAAGACATAAGTTTAAGAAATAAAAATATTTAACAGTAATTTTAATGTAGTTGGTGGCCCCACTGATTAACGAAGTGTAATCATCATCTTTACCAAAAAATATTGAATTCTTTTATTTCAAAAAATTAATTAATTCTTTAAAAGTTAATCTTTACCCAAAAAGTATGTTTGCCTTTTTAGGCTTAGCCGATATACTATTGAGAATGTTTGGCTAATATAAAAAAGTTTTAATTGACACACAGGTTAATAACTCATTCCATAATCACAAAAACTACGACAATTTAATTCCATAAATTGATAACTAATTATAAAGCATAAATTTAATTTCTTCACTTTTTTTTTTGGTTTTAGAGTGCGAACTCCTCTTCGATATGAAGATGTCTGTTCAAATCCTTAATGGATAGATTATCCTTCCGATGCTTAGGATTCTTTTTGTAATATTTTTAAGTAGAAGGGAGTTTATCAATGATGAATGAGGCTATAAAAGATTCATCCATATTCATTTTATGTTGTTGAAATTGGTTATAAATGTGAACTATTTCAAGAAATTGTTCGATTACCTTCTTATTGACCACCATCCTACATTGATGAAGTGCAGAACCTACAATTTTTTTTTTTTAATTATGGTATCTTTGGACATTTCCAATACATCCCTTATTTCCTTTGCGGTCTTCTTGCCACGGTACTCATCAAAGAGTGCTTCCGACATCACATTGCATACGTGCCTTTGCATTTGTAGTCATCTTGATCCCAATTTTGCCTAAGCCGTGTGTTTGTCAAATTTTCGTCTCCTGTTTCTTTCAGCATCAGTGTATTGAGAACATATACCACATTGAAGTGGTGAGGATGAAATGAAGGTTATTCTGCAAAGTTCGGATTATTTTCCCATTCGAACATTTCTAATATTACGAAATTAACTGCAAAATCCAGTAGAGAAGACGGTGGTAGAGCAATGGAAACTTACTTCACATAGTCTTAAGACTGTTGATGAAGATACTTCATTGAAATGGTTTGAAATAATAACTCCACTATAATCACTTGACGTTACTCTTCATAAGATTATATTTATATATTATCAAAAGGGTACACGAGATCCAAATAAGCCTCCAAATTGTAATGTAATTAATGAATGAATTGTTTGTTGGCATTTATGAACTCACGATAACAAGCTCAATCACTGAGAACTTGACAAACTAATACAACAGATCTTAAATTATGTGTCTGCAGTATAATCAATAAAACTGGAGTCTGTTTATAGATTCTTGTTACATCCTTTTCCATATGTTAACATCACAGTATTTATTTTAGCTTTGAATTATATGAAACAAAACTTTGCATTACAATCATGAAAATCAATTAAGGAACGAACATGTGCCATAGGATCTGTACTGCCAAGTGAAATTCTGCCCAGATGGCAGTCCATCTTTGCCACACTGGCAGGGCAGATATTCATTCATGCAGTAAGGTCCAGAGCACCTCCGCTGGCTTTCCAAAAAACTTGATTTCAAAAACTTGATGTGCGTCATTCCTGGCCCCAGTTCCCTCTTGATTCATTGCTCCTTGACTTGGATTTTAATCTTTGTTAAGTTTTATATTATAATTGGCGATTCTGTGAACAAATAGCACTAAATTGAATGTGTAAAAGTCAAAGAATTATGAGCAATATTGTATAGTTGGATGAGGCAGCTTAGAATCAAAAATAAAGTTTGGAACAAGGAAGAAGAAACGCCGCATTTTCGATCGCCTCTCACCAAGACAATGCTCGAGTGAGAAAAACAGAATGCCTCTCGCTCGTTCATTGTGGCTGCTTCGCTCGAGCGACAATACCCCTTTTCAAGAGCGATGGTATTATCCGGCCAACCCTAATTCGCGATTTTGAAAAGCTTTATACAGTCTATAATACCTAAACATCCCTAACAATAAATACCTAAGTCTTGCACAATTTTTTGGGTGGTTATTCATTGTGCCTATACTTCATATCATATTTATAACATCGATTGGTGATCCCAGACCCTGCTCATAAATTGATTCAACCATTTGATTCTTGACATCCTACAATCACACCTTTGACGAAAATGCCAAATCCTTGAATTCAAAACACCTTACTTCCTTAACACTTTAAGGAAGGTACTCCCTGAGTTGGCTACTGGGTGTGGTGGACTGCAAGTAAAGGAAAAGCACAAGAATTGGTTATTCTTGGAATTCCACTTGAAAGAGATAATTGTACAAGATCGGGAAGTTGGAGGAGATCTCAGTATCTTGGAGATTACAGGAAGTAAATAGAGAAGTCTAGTAAAGTTGGCTAGATAGCATCTAACTGTAATATTCATTGTCTATAATTGAGATAACTGGCTTAATTTAGAAGTTTTTACCCAATTGAGATTTCTCCGTCAATAATATTGGTGTTCATTACTACTTAGTTATTTATTGATTGCGACATTTAAACATAAGATAATTGAACTTGTATGATTAACCATCTAAAAACAATTAATAAGTGACTTATTAGTTTAAATTGTAAATTATGTACGTAAGGTCAAACTAAATCGGCTAAGTAAGGACTTTAAATCTTTGATCCAATGTACATGTTATAGATAAGATATTCGTTTGAAAAAGTCTCCAACATGTTAAAAAGCCTGTGAAAGGAAACAGTTCATCAATTCATATATATATATATATAGACACGAATCTGATTCCATGGCTTAAGAATTTGACAGGAATCTGAACAAAGTTAAGTGTGGAAATGCTAAGCCAATAAAAAACTAGTATTTCTAATTAGTAGTTGGATACACATCCATTCGAGAAGAAGCAAATGTGCGTCGATGTAGTCCATTCATTTTAGACTGTACTAATAATATTATTCTCAAGATTAGAACATATTGGGAGTGTTAAAGCTTGGAGAATATTGAGAAAGGGGGACCACATCCACCATTTAGACCAAAACCTTTTTAGGGTTTTCAGTTTTCGAAAGTCATTTCAGTCCCAAAAACCGGCTTATAATTATATGGTGGGTTCATCAATCAGATTGTTTTCTTCTTTACCTATTGTTTGGGGTGGGGTGGGGGGGTGCAGCATGTAATACTACTATAGAGCTATATCAATATATATTTAATCGAGATAATTTTTGGTACAACAAGTTACTTTATATTAGGGCCATTGACAAAACATATATACCAACAATGCCTAAACCACCAAGTTATGCCTCCCATCAATGATAATGCTTTTGCATCCTCATCTAGCTAATTAATTAATTCCATCTACATGAGAATTTCTAAGAACTACAAAAAAATTTACAGTTATACAATTAGCACATGAGATGATACTTATAGCGCGTGTATGTCATATCTCAGCAGCATTATAAAGAAGTTAATTACTAGAAACGAAATATGTGTTTCTAAATTAGAAGAAGGTCTAATTAATAACATCTGTTTTTGTAAATGGTTGAGGGGCAAGAGAAATTAGCCAATGTAGGGAGGATTATGAAATACATCCTCCCCCAGAATGCCAAAATTTCGAAAGAAGCCAAAGAAACAATGCAAGAATGTGTAACAAAGTTCATAAGTTTTATAAACAGTGAAGAATCAGACAAGTGTCACAAGGAGAATCGAAAAACAGTGAATGGAGATGACCTTTGTTGGGCTCTCAATACATTAGGGTTTGATAACTTTTAGGAGGTTATGTTAAGGTGCTTGCACAAGTTTAGAGAGTTTGAAAGGCAGAAGTCTGAACAAAACAAAGCCTCAAGCAGTGAAGAGGAAGATGAAGTAACTAGCTAAGGGCTTGCCTGCAGCCGGACACTTTTGCCTTTAGAGTTTCAAATACTCGACAAGGGCGAAAACTCATCTGCTAATCAAAGTAAGAGATGAGTAAATATTCTTTAAGATTGTTTCCACCCGCGAATGAACTGTGAAAATTATCTTCCAGGTAACTTTTCAAAATTCTTGTTCCTGCGGAATCCTCGTTTTTCTTGAAAATTTCGAGATCAAAGAAACCATACACCTTGTTGCATTAATAGTTATATCCATATGTATATAATTTCCGGTATTTGAAGATTGGGGATTGCAGTACTTATTTTTAATTTATGGAAGTATGATTGATGGATAAAGCGTAGACAAGATCGGAGTACAGGATCACGCGTTAATTGTAAAATATAAATAGTTCTTTGCATATTAGCCAAGTAACTATTCATCTATACTGCTCTACATTACAGTTTCAATCGTCGAGAAATACTGATCCATTTTTCTCTTAAGAAAGAGCATACATGATTATCAACATAATGAAACCCAATCACAAAGAACTTGCTCTTTACCGTGCTGAAATGCAATTTCTCCATCGATTTTTATTTCAATAATTGAAAAAGTATTGTAAATGGGATCTCTCTCTAAATCTGTATTAGCATTTTTGCCCTACACTCAAATCTCAAAAGAGAATCCATCAGGAGGCTAATATATAGAGATCTTCATCATCTAATTGTTTATCTAATGTTTTCTACCCGTTTTTCCTCAGCTTTTAGTTCACCATTTAAGTCAAAAGTGGAACTAGAATTATCACTCTTCAGGTTGCAATTTTTAAATTTCTGACTTTAAGCCTCTTATCTGGAGTCTTACTAGTTCTCAATTAACGTTACGTTATTTACTGAACTCCAATATATACCCTAAATAATTCTGGGTTTATTTTATAGTTCTTGAAAACTAAAAAACTAGAATATGATTAACTCATTGTAAAAAAAGGGAGAAATGATTTGCATCTTCAGCCATAGCATATGAATAAATGTTAAAGATTGTATGTGATTATTCTTTCGCTTAAACAGCGATTTGTAACCCTATTGAAGTATAAATAGAGTATTATTCTCTTTGTAAATCACATATACAAAATTCTACAATTCTCTTATTTTATTCACGGTTTATGTCTCAATTATATTGAATTTTTATAATTTATAATTTGTTTTTTCTTAGTGTTAAGTCTATGTTCTCAAAAATAGTTGATTAGCTGTAAACATAACTTGCAGTTGAGGGAAGGTATGCTTTTAGCAGCTCTTTTTTTCAACAATATCAAAAACTCAAATATTACTTTCTTCCTCTGTAATTGGTGTCTTATTGTATTAGTGAATCTTGCACAGATTTGTTTTCCTTATTAAGAATCAAATCTTGCAAACAGGGTTTCTTATTATTTGCCTTCTTTATTATTATTATTTTTTTTTTTTTGTTTTCCATTGCTGGAGTTCCCTTGCATCAGTATTCATTTTGGTTTGTTTGTTATGTTTTTATTGATGGTTATATGTCTGGTAGTGTGTCATGGTGGCGAGGACTGTGGTTCTTTTTTGTCTTTGTATTCCAAGACTCCTCTACATTTGCTGATAATGGCACGGGGCTCTGATATGATTGCCTGTTTTTGCCCTGTTCGTTCGGAAAGTGTAATCAAAGTCCCACATCGGCTACACAAGGTGATACATGGGTCTACCTAATAGGTTAAGCTTTTGATTTGTTGTGTGATAAGCAGCTTTTCCTTTCTGTCCTTGCCTAAGGTTACCTTCAGGTTAGTCCTTTCATCTTTAAGATCGTTGGTTCCTGATCCCTTGTTTCTATCTCATTTGATTCTTTCATAGGGTAGTATTTTGGCTCCATTAATTTCAGTCTTTATGGTTGGGTTGCTGTATTTATTTTTGTTACTAAGTTTCTAGTCCATAGTTCGTACAATAGAATTTTCCCAGGCACATAGTTCAACTCGAATTCGGTTCTATATACATATATTCAATGATCAGAAAAGCTTTGATTATTTCTGTAATAGAGTGATTGTTCGTTTTAATTCCTTCTTTCTTTACACTATTTGTGTCTCAATCGCATTCCATTTGTAGTTTCTAACACTGCGCGCAGTTTGGTTTCCAACTCTATCTTTATTCTTATCGTGCTATATTACGTGTACAGAATGTGGTTGATAGAATTTATACAGAACAACACTTGACAAAAATTCATTGGTTATGGACTGATCATGGGCAAAAAAAGCATCATACAGGTGTTGCGGTGTCTGTGAATAATTCCCTGTTCTTATCTCTATATCTATCTCACACACATTATAGAATAGCAATCACTTCTAGTCAGTTTCCCAAGATCAAGGGGTAGGATTTTCCAGACTTGGACCTTGCAAAACATGATTTTGGTATGTACAAGGCATGCTAATACTTTATTAATCTGATATATGTTTACACAAAAAAGGACTTCTAAAATCTGATCTTCTCATAAATTCTTTGCCAAAGTTCATTAGGGTTTATCTAAAATCTATGGGACCACTTTTCCAATATCTTCCTTGGATTGAGTTACAACCTATGGACAGTGGGAATCATAAGGGAAGATGCTGATGAGCATCTTTTCATTTCTTAAGATAAAAGGTTGGAAACATTAACTTTAAAGTAGGTTTAATTAGATAAAGCTCCACCTATTACACGAGGTCAAATCCAAGCACATTTCGCTAAGATAATATTAGATTATTTATTTCCTGAATTTGCGTGCTCTCGTACTTTATGAGAAGAAGTTCTATTGAATAACATCATGAATAACATGTTTAGATTAGAATTCAAGTATAGATATAAGATAAAAGAGAATAACTTTTTTTAAACACGCATAATGATTCATCATTCGAATTGGTTGAGTATATATAGATAATAGCAAACACAAAGAAGAAAGAGTAAAAGAGAACTTTTAACTTGTGTAATAGAAAATAATGTTTTTAGAATAAATGGTTGTGAATGACAGGATATGACAGTACTTCTAGCAATATGTAAAAATATCGTAGGTCCAAAGTGCAAACATTTGTCTAAATTTAGGTTACTTTCCCTTTTTTTTTTCTTTTCTTTTTTTTTCTTTTTTGTAAACATGTTTACCAAAAATATAAAAGGAGTATTTAGTTCAAACAATTACGGTTCGGTTAGTATTTACTTTTCCGAAAAGTATATTTAATTTTTTGAGGCTTTGCCAAACATTGCATGTTAGAGAATGTTTTGTCTAAGCTTAAAAAGTTTAACGGTAAGCAAATAATAGGTATTTTTTTTAAGAATAATGTTTATTGTATATAAGGAGTTGAATAATAGTTTACATATAGTAATATAGGTAAGGTGTTAAAAAGAGAATAGAGATTTTTTATTTTTTTTAAATAAATTCTAATACAATCATATCTTACTACAACATATGTATGTAAATCATTATATGCATGTAGTAAAACCGAGTTTTTAAATGCTAAAATTTAAAGATTAGTAGTTTATTTTTTCTTTTTTTCTTTTTTTTTTGTAAACATGTTTACCAAAAATATAAAAGGAGTATTTAGTTCAAACAATTACGGTTCGGTTAGTATTTACTTTTCCGAAAAGTATATTTAATTTTTTGAGGCTTTGCCAAACATTGCATGTTAGAGCATGTTTTGTCTAAGCTTAAAAAGTTTAACGGTAAGCAAATAATAGGTATTTTTTTTAAGAATAATGTTTATTGTATATAAGGAGTTACATAATAGTTTACATATAGTAATATAGGTAAGGTGTTAAAAAGAGAATAGAGATTTTTTATTTTTTTTAAATAAATTCTAATACAATCATATCTCACTACAACATATGTATGTAAATCATTATATGCATGTAGTAAAACCGAGTTTTTAAATGCTAAAATTTAAAGATTAGTAGTTTATTTAATTTTAAGACAAAGACACTTTCAAATTGAGTTAAAAATAGCCACTTTCAAATAAGTAATTTTTTTTTTTTTTTTTACGAACATAAAAGTAGTTACCAAATAGGTTTGAGAAGGAAAAAAGATCAAAGAAAATTATACCTAAAGAGATGGATACAAATTGATAAGTACAAAAGTCATATCTCATGTCTATTAATTAATTTATGCTCGTTGATGAAATGATAACAAAGAGAGAATAAAGTTGTCATTTAAAAGTAAAAAGATACACACTTTAGAATCGACTGCATATTAGTCGAATATGGAATTTACAATTTCTTGTGTTCATTGTATTACAAGAAGAGAATGGGATTACTCATAAGCAAAACATTCACAATTTGAAATAATAATCGATTAGTTAATTGTATAAGATGTTCCTTAATTTGTGCAATTAAGGGAAATTGCAGCTGCAGTCCTCAATCTATAGCGCCTCCTGCAATTTTAATCTCCACTGTTTTTTTATTGGCATTATGCTCCTCAATCTATCATAACGAGCATTCGCAGCAGCCATCGAGGATTTGGAGATCGAACATCCAAATACTACCATTCTCCATGGTAATTACTATGACGACTTCCTCTGGGTTTTATTTCGAGCCCAATTTCTTGGAAAGTCATCGTCTTCTCAAGCAAACTGTGAAAAAAAAAAAAAAAAAAAAAATGAGACTACCCTTAAAATAAAAAATATGGTGATTATTTATACAAATGTCAAATTAGTGAAAAAAAAATGTAAATTTATTGCAAATAAAAATGAATATGGATAAATGCTCAGGTCATATTCTGAAAAGACACCAGTTTTTAGTTATACAGAATCTGTAGAAGCAGAATCCTAAGAAGAACAAAACACATTTTAGGCAGAGAGCATTAGTTACGCAGGTTATGTACAGCAACCAAAATCTAAAATGCATTACAGTCTTGTTAATTTGCATCAGATGAAAATGAGCAAGTTGTTCCCCGAGAGTATCAGCAGCCTGCTTCCCTCATGAGGACTTTGTTCGTAGACAATGCTACATTCATCGTACGTTTACCCTTGGCCTCCGGTATCTCTCATCGTCCAGATAACTGTCCGATCGATTATCAAAACTATCAGATCTTCCTCCTTGATTATTAAATGACCCTCCTCGTCTCGGGCTTCGGAACTTTGGCGAGCCACTATCTCTAGCATTCCTTCCTTGCTCATAACCATTCTCTCGAGTACCTCTATCATAGCGGGGACCTTGGGAAGATCTGTCCATATCATCCCTCGGAGAGTTTTTCCGATAACCCATCATACCCCCACGGCCAGTTGAAGATTTTCCTCGGCGATTCAGTCCTGCATTTTTACCTTTTCGTTCATCTCTGCGATAACCTAGGTCATCATCAGATTCTGAGAAAGGTCCAGCTCCAATATTAGATCTTCCTCGTTTCTTGAATGCAATTCTGTTAGAACCCCGTCCTCTCCCTTCATTTTGCCTGGATCTAAAAGTTTCATCACTGCCAGAACTGTACCCAAGGTCATCGTCTGAACCAAAACTTAGGGGACGTCTATCTCTAGTTCTCTGTTTAAAATTTGCAACATGGGTTGATTTCCAATTCGGATGAACTGGAAGGTCGTCACCAGAATCAAAGTCTACTTCAGCATCCTCAGAACCAGAGAATGACTCTTTATGATGTGATGGTTTCTTGCTGTGCGTCCGAGAACTAGTTCTATCACGAGCATTCCAATTCCGGTCATTACTTTCTATATCTTCAGATCCAGAGTCAGATTCAAGTTCAGAGAAACCTATTCGAGAAGTCTTCGATACCTCATTTCGAGTATCTAACTCGTAATTGTCAATATCATCTTCTTCATCAAAATCGTTGAATCCTGTTCTAGGTTTATCAGAATACTCTGGTTCATTCATCCTTGGAGGCCTGCTGCTTTTGTAGAAACCATCTTCATCTCCTTTAGAAATTTCACCAATGGCTTGCTGACTTAACGGAAAATCATCACCTGGTATCTTAGAATCTGCATATTCAAATGAAGCTACATCTGCTCCATCCGATTCGTTGTCATCAAAATCAAAATTCCATGCATTAGAAACCTCTTCCGTGCTAGAGATCTTTTCCGCCCTCAACCTGTTACCATGTCGCTTTTCCGGAAATTGGGGCTCTGTATATGTATCAGCTGGGCGATTGTGCTCACAATGAAAACATACTGTGTTTCTCCTATAGTTCAAGAAATTGCACCTGTCAAAGCACGGGATCAGGTATTCTGTAAATCTCTAAAGCAGAAAGCTTAAAGCACTTATATAACATTAAGGTCCAAGATTGAAGGATGGAAGACCCTCCACTGGTTCAGAACCAGTTGTTCCTACGGCTGTTCCATGACGTAAATGTAATAAAACATTACGTGCATTTTTGTTATGCAGTATCATGGACAATATAACAAACAAAATTATTTATCTTCTTTTTGTACTTAAACACCATCAAAAATTATTCAATCCTCCCAACATGCCATAAGGACATATTTGGTAAACCGGACAGGACAAGATTAGTGAAGAGAAGTATGTGAATATTTCTAAGTGGTCATGTCTAACTTTTACTGATACGTTAGAAGACCACTCATCCAAAACAACAAAAGCTTTGAGCATGTAGAAGATATTTTCCAGTTTTGTTGACACCAGCTCGTAAGTTTGAATTTCTTCTCATATATGGTATTGACAACAAGAGAATCAAACTAGAGAACTCCAAGCAGCATAGGGAAAGAGAAAAGTGGATACATACTGGGGGCACTCCCATTCCCCTGGAAGCAACTGTCTTTTAGGGCGCTTGGCGTCACATTGCAGGCACACAGTATTTTTTGCAAAGTTCATAAAGTCGCACCTGAGACAAATAATTAATATTAACAACATGCAGCAAATAAACATGATTGTTGAATTAAAAAACTGTTTTTGCTATAGGAGAGCCAACAAAGAACTATTGTGAAAGATATATTACGTAAAGGTGGAGCAAATATGAACTTATGAGACAAAGAACAAAAAATAACTGGACTACAGACAGTGAAACCTACTTTGGACAAAGCCAATCGCCCTTCTTCATTTCAATGTCATCACGTCCGACTCGTTTCTTTGGAGGGGGAGGTGGTTGCTTCACCTTCGGCGGAGGCTTCTTAATAACAGGTGAAGGAAGACTTGGATCTATAGGAACTGAACCTAACTTGACTACCTCATGGATCAACTTACGGACAACAGTCTTAACAGATTTCATTTTCAAAAGGGACATATTACTGACTGATCCATTCACTGGATCAAAACCATAAGACAGTAGGACTCGCATGACATCAATAGTCCTTGGTTCATCCTCTTTATTTGTTAGAAGATATGCTTTTTCACAAGAACTCCTCAAACTGCAGGAACTGCAGACCTGAAATATGAAAAACAATAAGAAATGGTGCAATGCAACTTCCAATAACAACTTATTTGCTGATCATAACTGATAAACCAAATTAAAGATGATAACAAACTGCAGCCAAACTACATGTGTATGTTTTGCATTATTAAGCAATAAACCAGTGTGTGCTAGCACTCCATTGTTAACAACGTTGTTTCAGAATTTAATTTTTTTTACACAACCCACGTGGATACAGAGTACTAATCTCAATTTTTTTGGAGAACCAGTACAACTGGGGACCTGGAAATGAAATGCAAATTGTAAATCAGCACTGATTCTCTCCTTTTTAATTGTTAAAATGTTTGTGCAAATGAGTGTTTTCAATGCTGATGGCAAGTCTCAATTGTCAGATTAAACTAAGAGGCCAAAGGAGAGATCACAATGCATTAAACTAAAAAATACAATGAAATTCCAAAAATCATCTTTCTGGGATTTAACATTCAGTAGTACAATGAGGTGGTAAATAGAATCGTTTTCAAATTTACCTTCATTCAAAAAATAACCATTAATATTTGTATTAATGTTATTCCGTGAAGATCTCTGTATTGAGGTTTCTAATTACCGGTATGATTTGGTTTCAATCAGTAAAAAAGATCCAACTGAACAAAGCAAAACCCAGAATATTATAGTCTTCTCATCAGAATGAATTGAATGTGCTGACAAGCTTTCCACCATTTTAGATCTATATATTTTGTTGCAGAGAATATATCTTATTGTAATGCAAGGAATGTAATATAAAGGCATAATAAGCTTTATTTTTTGCTTTGTCTTGATTATTCAATCTAATTATAAGAACCCCATGCAAATGCTTACTGGATTTGTACTATCTTGTGAAATTAAAATTGAGTGCAGACTTTTAAAACTTACATCTCCTTCATCCAAATGCACATGCTTCCTCAACAATTTTGCAGAAAAAACCACCCTTTTGTCTGTACTAGGGCATCCATAACCAACCAATATTTGGATATCCTGTCTTGACAATGACCTGAAATCAATTTTTGTTCTAAGCATGTCTCAAGCAATGTGGCACATATAAAATGACTGCAACAGAATATGCACAATAAATTCACACCCCACCACTCACAGAAAACATCAACCAAAAAAATAGCAGTAGTTCAAAAAGCTTTTTTTGATTAAAAAAAGCTTCTTCATTTTTTTTTGATAAGTAGTTCAAAAAGCTTTTTAACCCTACAGAAATAAATGATTAGCATAAAAATCAACTCTATAGGCAAATAATGTGTGTGCATAACTACTTCAATAGTGTAATTAATAAATTGTATACTGTTTTCTGTATTCCGGAAAAATGCTGTACCTATTCTGAGGCAGCTTATATAGAACAAAAATTCTTCTATTTTTATGTTATGGAGATTGGTCAATCAATCTAGCACTCCTTTTTTTATTCTATATCTTCTATCATGGTCAAGAAATGAAAACACCCGGATCCCAAACAAGAGAAAAAGAGATTGCAAAACATCAGTACCAAAAGGGTTGTGGTTTAAGGTCACTTCTTCTGTATTCTCTATTCTTGCTGTGTAATGGGGGTATGTATAATGAGATTGTAATGCTTCAACTGGATATAATAACCACTAGGCAAATGAATTAGTTAGATGAACTTATAATCCTCTCTAATTCTTGTATAGAGAGGTCACAGAGTATCCAGATAACAAGGTGGAGCACAATGATCCATCCAAGGGTCTTTCCAACTTCTTCAACACCCAAACAGAGACTGGGACTTCCTCACGTATAAGTTAAATCACAAGCCACTAAGGCAGTGTACACCAACAAAGATTATCTTATCGACATCTTTTCTTCATAACAATAACAGTTCTGTATCTTGTACCCCTTTATATCCCCTCTCCCCACACCTTTAGAGAAGAAAAGGAAAAAATAAATTCACTTACATTAAAACAGAATCAATGTAAATTCCTTCTTTCTTACCCAAATCATCACTGACGGCAAGATGCCCCACATACCTTAAACTGAAACTTCTCATCCAATTGCGAATTAAATAAATTAAATATGAGTATAGGTAAATTGAAATTAGATTTTACTATGCATCTCTTTTTAAGGAAAATTAACTTTTAAACCATTTGTCAAAAACCAGAAACAAGGCCCAAAAAAACACGTCATATGTAAGCATAATATTGCATTTTCAGCAATTAAACATTTCATCAAACACCATAGTCTAAAATCAATCAACATTCTTCTACTAATCAAACAATATGACCGCACATGCAATACACGCACAAACATGTATATAAATGCATTACTACTAACTATACTAAGCACTAAAATTGACCTCAAAATATCAAAGCGGTCTTTGCCGAAATTGAGGACCGCAGTTTGTACACTCTTAAAATCCCGGGTAAAATCAGCTACTTTGTCCTCAGCAGCTTCAGATACATCGAAACCTAGCTTTTCCATCATACCATCTTCATCTTTCCTCCTGTGATCGAAATAATTCTGCTGCACCAGCCTCTCCATCAGCTCTATCCACTCCGGCCACGGGTGCACCAACTCCACCTCCCGTTTCACATTCGCTAACAACCCTTCACTACGATTCTCATCCTTAATCTCTTGTACGAATCCAGACTGAAGTTCCTCTTCTGAATCAGCCTTGGATGAATCCCGGATTGACTCAGTGGGGTTTTGCCTCTTGGATTCGCGCCAAGCGCGGATGCGCTGCAAGGTTTGGTCCTTTTCGGTCCGTTGTTTATCGATGGCATCAATTTGTTCGAAGACGAAGCTCATCCGAGCTGACAAGGAGGTGGGTTGCTCGGCGGCAGGGGTGGGATTGGATTGTGCGGAATCCGTGCTGGGGAGGGAAGATAAGGGGTTTTGGGGAATTTTGTAGACGACGAAAGGTTGAGGTTTTGCAATTGGGTGGCATTTTAGGCGCCTGAGGAGAAGGTGAGAGAAGACCATTTCTTGTTTTAGAGAGAGGAAAAACAAGTGGAAAACTAAAACCCTTCCATGGAACACGAAGGGGGAATGCTTAAACCCTTGACACTGCACTTCCATACACTTGAACTGGAACAAATTTATACTTTCCTCGACATTATTTTCTCATAATTACAAAACAAAATTATCCAAAATTAATGTCTGGTGCCATTGTCTTAAAAATTGGTGTGTTGTTAATTTTTATCAGCAAGTATACGGATCATAATAAGTAATATAGTGGATCTATGAATTCGAACTATCGTTTTCGCGAGAACTATATTTTAACACAATTTATTATTTATAACTTTTATTTGATGAAAACAAAAGAAACAGTGATTGATTTTGATTTTTAATCTAAGCATTGAAAAATATGTGGATGCAACAAAAAAGTATTGAGAATTCAAATTATAAATGGATGTTAGAGCATAACAATTTCACCTATTGATCACATTTACTTCTTATATTGAGATTCATAAAATTTAAAATAGTGCTTGATCAAATTCTTTTATTATTTTCAATTTACCCCTCTCGAACTCTCATTGAACATATTTAAATAACTCAATTTCATATCTTTATGCGAATCAACATTATTTAAACGAAATAATAGTTCTAAAAATTCCTATATAGCCACAGCAATTAATATATGTATCTCTACACATTATATCATTTTACCAGGTTTTATGATATGGTCTAAATCTTAGGCTCGCCTCTTAATTCGTAAAAATATCAAATCATTTAATTAGTTATCAAGTAATTAAATGCATTAAATTCATAAAAAAAAAATCAACACATAAAATATAAAGAAAAATTTCAAATAAAAGAAATAAAGGTTTCCAAATTGGTTACATTGTTCGCCCTAAACTAGATTTAGCTACTCATATTAGTGGAAGAAAAATAAGATATGATAATGGAAGACATCACCCTATTTTGAATATGAATATAGAGTAAGATATCAATATTACACCAAGATCTTCTCCTTCTTCCAACTGATATTTCAAAACTTGGATTGCTTAATGTTATTATCCTTGGAATGTTGCCTTCAAATCTGGATTCATATGTATTTTCCTTCCAATGAATAGAATAAATTTGGTGATGTGTATTCCCTTGAATTCTCTCTCAATTTCCCATAAAATGCCAAGCGTTTGAGTTGTTTCAATGCATAAAAAGAGGGGGTTTTATGTTTTGGGGTCATCTTGTATTTGTAGGGTACGAATTTAGGTCAAGAATATCGTCAAAATCCTTCCCATATCGTGTTTGAGTCGTAGAAGGAAACCTGGAAGTCGACTGGATTTTACAACCATGCCACTGCATGGTATAAACCCATGCGACCACATGGTTTAATGTTTGGAAGCCAGATTTCTCCCTGCAATGTGGCGTGCGACCACAAGGCATTATAATTATAACCATGCCAATAGCTTTTTTTTCGTTCGACGGCCTTCAATATTTTGATCATATTTTCATTTTTCGATATCCAAATGAGGTGATTCAAAATGCGTTGGAAAAATAACTCAAATGACTATAATTCTTGTAGAAGTGGCATATCTCCAATTCAAACTTTTTCTTACCGAAAAAGAGTTATCAAATTGAGGCTAACAATTCGGAGCATAATTTTTTTCGGCTGGAAGTTGATTTGTGAAAATACTTCTACTCTATTTTACTCCTTTGACTTCTTTCCTCATCCGATTGACTCCAAACATTCTCGAATCTTTTCCGTAAAATTCGACACAACTTTTGAATATCTACATTTTGGTTCCCAAACTTTGAATCTTGCCATTTTCGTCAATTTTCCGGGTTTTCCTCTCGTTTCTTCCAATTTCTTGTATGATCATTGAAATTTACCCATTCAACACTAAATTCAACAATTTAGACCATAATTCATCAGGGAATGATTAAAAAAAGTTTATTGGTGTTTCGTTTCTAAATCAATAAGAAATATTTGAACCTGATTCAATTTCTTACTAATGTAGTAGTATACGAAGCTATTCCGATTTCACTAAAGTTCCAGATTATAGTAACTCGATAAATTTGGATTAAATCTTTTTTTTAAAATTGATTTAATAATCTTCTATCACAAAAATTACATAAAATTGCAATTTTTTGAACTCAAATGCAAAACACACTAGCAGTTTCTCGTACTATGATATTAGAGGCTAACAGATTTGCTCCCTAAACCAATTCTAGGTTTTACGGGGCCAAATTGGTTTTGATAGAATTTGTCGGGTCTCAATATCACAAGTATCTTTATTTTTCACAATTAGTCATGTATAAAGAAGATTCCATAGCGTTTTCAAAATGACAAATTTTAACCATGCTGATAGTAAAAGGCATTATGACTTGACCACTTATTATGATGAGAGTCTGAGGCTTATAGCTCAATTGTTCGGCTCAGTTGTCTTCATAGGTCCGGCATTAAACTTAATCGAGTATGCTTTAGCCGACTAGCTTTTGAACCGCTCTTTGAGTATCCACATCGGTTAGCCTGGACGACGTGGCATTTAGGTCGAATTTGGACAATATTAGAAGAGACTTGCTTCATATACATAGGCTAATCTTACAAACCTTTTCCAGAATATACACATACGTGGGACCCACATAATTTTATTTTTTTAAACACATGTGGGGCCCTGCACAATGAGGAGCTTGTAAAACATCTGTGACTAAAATTCTGTACACTGGGCATTAGTGATATTAGAACCAACTAGTGAGCTGAGATATTCTTAAATTGAATCATTTGTTCTATGTTGCATAAGTTATAATGTTGTACTTTTATTCATTATTGTAAATGAGAATACATCGATCTGCATTACTATTTTCACTCATCAAACCTTCTTCAACAGTAAAAGAAATGTAAGGAATATGCATACAAATGTAATATCCCTAAACAGATAAGCTTCAGATTGACACACTGTTGGGAATTCCCTTGCCAGTAAGTCCCTCTTCACTTGTAGGATAAAGTAAAGTGTATGGAACATTCACTGGTCCAACCCGGTTTCTCCATTTTTTGTCGTTGTTCATCTGTTTGATTCGTTCCTCTACTTCCCTCAACTTCGTCCCAAATCTGTCGAAAGCTTCAAGTGGTTCCACATCCTTGGTCCATTCAAGAGCGTCTCTCTGTCCAAGGTAAACCTCGTCCGATGAATGGCTTGACAAAATTTCTATCAAGGAAATGCCCAGTAATGTCTGTAGCCGAGCAGTAATTGTCTTCAGGAAAACCTTATCCGGGTTAGTCTTCAGCTCATCATACTCGGGTTTTCCAGGTTCCGGCATGAACCTCCGACTTAAGGTAGGACGAACCGGGAGGTGGCCAGCATAGGGGTACTGCCCAAAATTGACAGCAGCATGAAGAGCAGATGCCATCCATATTATAGTAGTACAGGAGTCGACTAGTTCTCCTCGAGTTTGCATTTTAGGCCACCAGGGCTCGTTCTTTTTGTCGCCATGTCCCTTTTCCCGGACTTCGGTCCACCAGGACTGGAGTTCAGCGTCTTTCTGAACCAAAATATCTGATGTATAGTAGAAGTTACAGTAGTCCTGTACCCATGTTTTTATTGCTGACCAGATCTCCAGTCCATCAACAGCATAAGGATAGTCTTCGATTAAAAGACGAAGGCCATGTGGTGAATTCGAGTCCTCCACTGCCATTCCTCTGAAAAAAAAAAATATCGATCACATTGTTAAATATATGAACAAAAAACCGATATTACTTCCATAATAGTATGATTGTGTTCATTTTCATAATTAGTATTTTACCTCTTAAGTAGATCAGCAGGGAGTCCTTGTTCTGTGAAAACCCAGTCCTTATAAATCACAGCTGACATTTCCATGGAATATTTTCCCGGAAAAACTGTCGCCTCAAGGATTCCTCCAGCATTAATCAAGATTTGTCGTCCCACAGCATTTATGTTCATTGTGTCTCGGAAGTGAGGATGAAGAAGCTTATGGATAGGGTGAAGCACACTTAGCTGCCTATTTGTTGCAATCACGAATGGCTCGATTGAAGCATGTGTATTTAACCTGCGAGCGAATACACATTAATCAATGCTGGTTTAAGATTAATGAGTGCTAAACAAAGCTAAACAAAGTATTGTATCTTATTTTGTACCAGTGGCTAATTAACTGATGAACACCAGAGTCGTTGATGGCGACATAAGCCTTAGCCAATTGCCATATGGAACTATCGATCCCGTGTTCAGCAGGTAAATATACTTTGCTAATGGCACCGAACTGGTATCCATCTGGATGAGGTAAGCTCAGTTCAATTGCTAATGGCTTCAAACTTCCGTCTTTTTGCAAGAAAAGCAGAGTTCTTGAGGCATAAGTCTTTGTGGTAGTCGAGTTTATTCGCTTTAAATATGGCATAAGTGCATCGTGGTGGTTCAATATGAACAGTTTGTTCGTCCTGATTGCCTGTCGATAAAATTACACACCATTATTATTTTCCAGAATTGATGAGTCAAATCTTCTCTAATTGAGAAGATGAATTTCAATTAGATCATATCAGTTGAAAAGAAATAAGCCACTTGTGATTACCTCGTCAATTGTTAGTCCGTCCAACTTATTCTCTATGTGGCCTCCTGATATTGTGCTAGTCTGATCACCATAGAGATTCGGATCGAGCTTACTTGTCGGAGGAAACTCCTGCAAGTTAGAAAGTAAAATGAAATTGACAAAGCATTAGGCTTGTAGTTTGAAATCTCAACATAATTATAAGAGAGAAAAGTAAGCTAATATTTTGTCTATTGCATATTTAGTGTAGTCAAATACTGTATATCAAACGTACACTCAATGTACCTGGAGACGGCTAATTATGACAGGGTTCACTCCTGCCAACATCTCTCTCGCGAATTCTTCATCTGTTCTCCATGCAGATTTATCATCTGTTCCAACACAATGGCACATGACAATTAGTGTGATTGAGAGAGGGAGAGGAGGGACGGGGAGAAGGAGACGAATATAACATAGGCGTGTCATGTACCTTTGATAACCTGAGGCAATGGGAATTTGAAAAGTCCCTCGCCATCACTTCGAAGAAGTACCTTTAGCATCTCAAAGGGAATGTTTTCGAAAATATTTTTGAGCAAAGGACCCTCTGGTAGCTTGAAACCTCCTTCATAGATTTGAAGAATATCTTCGAAGCTGTCAAACTCATTGTGAATACTGTCACATAGATCCTCAAACTCCGGGAGAAGAAACTGAACGACGGATTTTAGTGCATAAGCAAGAAAATCCGACATCTTCAAGTGTCCAAAACGTTCATCTCTTGGAATGTAAATATCTAAGCTCGTAAGCAGTGGAATCCTGCTCTCAGAATTCGGATCTGCCAATACAATATTGAAGACATAATGTGATCAACTTACATAATGCTTGTATCAAAATTGTAATGTAATGGATGCATCATAACTTTACCTGTCTTTGTTGGAGGCCGACCGGTTCTTCCCCTACGAGGATACGGATACTCCACGGATCCTCCAAGAACCGGCCTAGCATAATCGGAACCTTTATCAGGATCTCCTAAATCATTGTAGTAAGCATAGTCATATACCCTGTCCCATTCCTCAAGTTGTCCACTTCCATTTCCTCTCAAGTTAACTAATTCTTCTTCTCTGTATTTGACTAGTGGTTCTGGTGTTTCGCTTGGAAGATAGGTCTGCAGCAAGTAATAAATTGGAAGAGTTATGTCCCTAAAGTTTCTAGTACAATGTGTTAATTCAACTTATATCCCATCGAAAATTTAGGTCTACTCTAAGAGTCGAAAAAATGTCAATGCTTCATAGACTGAGACAATAAATTGTACAAAGTCTAATCCTACCATTTTCTTATTCCCTCGACCAAACACCGACCTGAAATTCCCACCGTATAAGTATTTTATGAGGAAGTCATTTTTGGACTATAGAGGCATGAATAATATAATTTTTCTTCATTAAAGTGAATACGTGCCACAACAAGAAGTGGACATAACTTTTATATTGAGGAGTCGATGTAAATTTATTCCTCCACTTTGCTTGTTTTTTATTTACTTGTTATTGCTTTAACAATTGAGATTAGATTAGAGTTCAATCCCTAATATTAAGTGAATTTGACCTTCAAAAATTATGCAAGTACGACAGCAACGATGGACGAGTTGGCAGCGGGTTATGTTTTGTTGTCCCGCCAATAAATTTTTGACACCTCATCACATCAGTTATTGTGAGCAAATGAGAAGACGTCATTTCAATGTGATATCACTTGTAATGTACAGTGATATCTTTCCATTTGCCAACAAGAATTGAGGTGCCTAGGTGTCAAAAATTTAGTCGGAAACAGCTATTCGTGGATTGCATATCTCAACTTGAGGGGGCAAAGTACCTTATTTGTGAAGAAAACGCGGTCTGTTTTGTACTTTTCAGCAGGATAAACCCAAGAGTTGCAAACAAAGTGGATGGGACCATGATGTCCAGGAACATCTTCAAGGGTAAGTGTCTTGAGGTAAAATTCAGTATGATGAAAATTTTGAATAATAAATGCCCCTGGAATTCCAATCTCTTCTTCTTCCCAATCAAATGTGACATGAAATGCTGAATCACCAGGGGTTAAAGAGGTGAATGTAGTGATCCAATCCTCCAAGTATGCTGCTCTTCCTAGCTTTCCTTTCAACTTATTTTCTGCAATTACAAACCATGCATGTTCATTAGACTTTGCATGCTTGGAGCATGTTTGGCTAAGCTTAAAGTGTTTACTTATAAGTAAATAAGTAAGTTTGTCAATTGGTGTAGCTTTTATGCTATGTTGGCTAAATATTATTGGACATAATTGAACCATAGAATGAATAAGATCATAACCTCTCTCTCTCTCTCTCTCTCTCAATTTTTTTTTTTTAATATTATTCATTCAAATTAAGTCAAATGCATCACTATATAAATTTTATATTCAAATAATATTTGGATTAGTTTTTTATTCAAGACCTTATTTACTTATAAGTTTTTAGTTTTAACCAAACATGACATCAATATCTTCTCATTCAAATAAAGTTTGGGGATAATAATTCTAGCGATTTGAAACATGTTAAGTTTATAATATTTTCTTTCAAAATTTTATGAAAATTATCGATATTATGTATTTATGAAAATTATGTATGTTTCAAATTTTTTATGATGAAAAATAAACGAAATCGTTCTTCCTACTCATAAATTTGACACACTTATTTAACAAATAATTGTGACATTTAATTTAAGTCATTTTCATTGCTCAATATCTTATGGATCTCAAGTGGTTATTACTACACTCTCTTATGATCTTAATTAAATACATATTAAGCATTGGGTTATTTTAAATTAAAGGTCGTGATTATTTGTCAAATAAGTGTGTCAAATTTATGAGTAAAAAAAACTGTCCCAAAAAATAAATATGATATTTGTATTAACGATCGAAGACAAAAACTTAAATCAAAAAATTGCTCCTAGCTAGGAAACTTCATAACATGCAGAAATTGTTTGGAACTTGCAGAAAGTCTAATTTGGTGTGCCACCGGCCATGCCAGTAAAGTTTAGCGGGAGTAGATGCCTTTACGATCCCCAGCAAAAAAGTGACAAAAAGTTGCCAAATTTTCAAAAAAAATAATAATAATTAAAAAAATAAAAAAAATCACGAGCTCTCGAGAGGCTCGTGGGCTCGGCCCGACTCACGAGCTTGCTCCAGAACAACGAGCTCGGCTTGCCACGAGCCCGAGCCGAGCTTATGGGTTAAAGGGTCAAGCCAAGTCGGCTCGACCCTTTGCCATCCCATAGGGTAAAATTTGACATAAATGTGGCTATAAGGTTAGAGACCTTTACAGTAGTTATAATATGGTAAATTTAAATAATTTATGGTGTCAATATAGTCGCCCTTCTCTATAATTGTCATAAGGCTAATTATATTGTTATCACAATTTCTTTTAGTTTATAACTTTTTAATTGCTATTAAAGATTTTCAACTATTGCTTATTATCGTACTTATATTTTTAATTTTTTATCATCAACGTTTCGTTAATTTGCACATCTAATCCTTGATGACGATTTCGTCTATAAAGTCCATTCCAATGGCATAAAAAGACTTATTAGTCACTTATTTTAAATAAGGAAAAAAAATTTGCCATTCATTTAATATTTTGATAGAAATAATCATCGTAGACAAATGTAACAATTAATAGAAGATAAAAGACAAAAATGTGTTAAAAAAAAGATGTGGATAAAAATACAACAATAAGAGATAAATTTTTGTGTGGTGGACATGATTTGAGAGATGGTGAAGTTAGTCCAAGACTCTAGAGATACTTTACCCAGTTTATCTAGTCACGGGTATGAATATTGTGGATATTAGTTCGTCTTGACAAGATTTTGTACTTTTGCACTACAAATAATGAAATATTTCAAAGTCGCGTTGTTTGTTTTCCATTATTTGGTCATTAAAATTAAAAATACGATCATTATCCATCACATCAAATCACTATATTTGAATTTCTATCTCATGTGTAATGACTATATTTTTCATTATCATTCTTACATTAATGAGAAACAAAGGGGACCATGTCAAGGACGCGTATTTGAATTCGAGGATCTCATTTGATCGTGGGAGGAGAGTGTGGCTGGTTAACGTCCAAATGTATATGTATAACATTTATTAATCGTTTAATCTAAAATCTTAAACAGTCAGAAAATTTATTTAAATCTTATCTTCAACACGTCTCTTTAAATTTAAATCAAATTCGTTTCCGTGTATAATTTTTGTAAATGGATAATGGTGAAACTTGAGCTAATTATTTTTGCCTATTCTCAAGTCTCACCACTAAAAGAAATTTGGTTCCCACTTTTTGCAGTAAAAAACTTTGAACGTATGAGATAAAAGCAAAGCAAAAAGTGTCGTTGATAAAGAAACCACGAGTTATGGTACTCAACTACTTGCAGAAAAAGTACAGCAATTGTCTGTACCCATGTTTCGAATAAGAGCCACGCTCTTTGGTCAGGCTTAAGGCGCCCTTGGATTTGACCCTGTCTTTAACCCTAGCCATTTAGTTTTATTCTTCGAATAATCCTTTGTCTTTCTCTTTTGTTCTTGCCAAATGATAGAACTCTTCTTTTTGATACATAACTTTTCGTGTTTTCTCGATTATTTTTTCATGCTAATTGTTCGGGATCATGTTAAAGGACGTGATAGAGGTTTATGGGAGTTATAGTTTGAATTTAGACGCCAAACCAATCACATGGCATGAGGGCTCGGCCAGCCCACATGATCACAACCCGTCGACCCAACTTTGACCAAATAGAACAACATGATAGAAAGTGTCCGATCTCTCTCGTCGTTTTTTTAAGTATATTCAGTTCAACATATCATTAATGTATAAAACAAAGATAGGCACTTCAAGTTAGTTTACTGAGAGAAAAAAGAAGATAAAGAACTGACCAGGATCGCCATTGATGGAACTAATGAGCTGCAGAGACACCTTTTGGCCTAATAACTCATGAACTCGATCAAGAACTGAACCACCGAAATCATTGAAATCTAACACATTCTTTTTCATCAACACGACTTTCCCTTTGATCTTCTTCTTATTTTCTTCTTCATTTTTCCCCGTGAAAGCCTCGACTATATGGCTCAGCATCTCTCTTGCTCTATGGAAAAAACCAAACACGTTTGTATCGGAAAACTATAAGTTTTGGGAGATAGATACTGCAAAGGTTTTAATTTAATTGAAAATGGTGTAGAACTTCAAGGCTGAAGCTTCTATTTATAGGCCAACAATATGAATGCGTTGCTTGTTCAATTAAAAGTGTTATGCTTAATAATGGATAGTACAGTTAACCAAATTTTAGTTTATTTTCTTTAATTTGTTTGGATTTTATTGAATTCTCCCTATACAAACGTGTGGACTGGAGCATTTCTTTTAGCCCAACTTTTACGGTAAAGACCAAGGTCAGCCATTTAGCTTCATTTAGGCCCCGTTTGGTAGGGATTTTTTGCCCCAAAAAATTAATTTTTTGACCGTTATTTTACTATTCAAGCCGTAATTTTTGACTTTTTCTCTCACATGTGGACCCCACTTTTCTTCTAACGGTCAAAAAATCAATTCTCAAAATCTATACCAAACGGGCCCTTAATTCGAGGCACTTAAGTCTTGTCAAATCACGATTAATGCATAATTACTATAGAATTTTGACATATTGCTGGATTTACTAAACCGCGTGCTTGCTTGACAAAACTTTTGATAAAAGAATTTTGACAGATTTAGGGCTCATTAGGTAGAACTTCCGCTTTTGCTTGTTTCGTACGGACAAGCTTTCTAATAAGTTATCTTAAGCAAGTTTTCTGTTTTCTCATAGCTTTTTAATTTCAAAAGTAATTTTTAACTTTCCAAAACCCTGCAAATGGGCTCTTAGTGTGCTTAAAAGTTAATAAAAATTTCGAATCCCGTAAAATTCGTAATTAAAATCAAATTTTGGTCACTTGAAAAATTTGTAAAACTTCAAAAAAAATAAAAAATTATCACACAACCCAAAAATGTCATCGATCATCTTTAGTTGAGATGCTCTTTCGCATTGAAATTATTAGAATATTCATCATTCATTTAAATATATATAATTGACCCTTAATTTATACAAATGGGATAATACTTGATAGAAGCTACTTAACTCGTGACAATTTAAAATTTGATATAATTATTAGTTTTATAAGTTTCGTCTAAAGTACCTGAAATTTCTGCGAAATATTATTTGGATCATTAAACTTTGATTTGTTCATTGAACTTTGTTTAGTTTAATTCAAATATTTAAATTTAAATTTCACCACTCTGCCACGTGTCATCTTCCGAATGTCATATTCCAAATTGATGAAAGTTATATAATTGACAGTCATAAAATAAATGATCCCTTACTCAATCATTTTGAAATATCTCTTACATAAATATTTTGTTACATGTAAATTTATAAAAGTGCAAAAATAAAATGAACAAGTCTTTTTACCATAATTTTTATTTCACCATTTTTGCTCCTAAGGTGCGACTTAGGGTTTACGTCGAAGATCAATCATAGTATAGCTACCAACTAAGCAATTTTATGTCAATTCGGAAGACGTTAAATGATGGAACGTGATAAAGTAGTGAAAGTTAAAATTAAATTGAAGTTCAATGATCCAATTCATATAAATTAAATTGTAGTGATCTAATTGAGATTTCATCGAAAGTTTAGTGTCCATAGATGAAATTTACCCTTATTAACAAATCTACCCTTTGTTAGAATGTCTTGGTCCACGGTGTCATCATACCATGTTTGGAGCCGCCGGTTGCTCACTTCATTAAGATTTTTTAATTTAATTACACTAAATAAAATTAGATAATTTAATATAACCAATAAATGAGATTATGAGAATTTGATGTTATTCTTACCAAATATGGCATAAAAGTTCGTATTCATCTTAAATATCTTTTCGAAATAGAAAAGTTCGTAGAAAATTGTGTACTCAAAGCAACAATATTGTTGGACGACAGAAGGTAGTTGTAATAATCTATGGAAATATGGTCCCTGGACATATTCCAGTAGTGCAAAGGACGAATGTGAAGTATACTCAACTTTGCTGGCAATCGCAGTGTGAAAGTTCGATTCCTGAAACATGGATTGAGATTTTTTGTGGGCACTAGTGTACAGGTAATTTTTATTTCCTGGCCTGTTGGAGCACATCCCATAATTAACCTCTCTCACGATGCTCCAGGGACTAGGCAGTGAAAAATCCTTAAAGTTGGAGTTCAACATTTAATAAATCCATGGAAATATGCATGGCAATTCTTTGTAGTTGGCACAGACATTAATTACTACGCAATCATAGTTTTGGCCATGCATTTTTACACCGCATTTAAAGAACCCATGTTATTTGCTGTTCCAGTTCAAGAAAGAGAGAGCGACGGGATCTTACATGATAAGATTCTTTATCCAAATGTTGACACCTTCGACTCTGAATTGCGTGGGTGGACAATCCTAAAGGTTAAACCCTAACCTTAAGGGCCCCCCACCACCCCTGCCCTGGAGCATCGTGAGAGAGGTAAATCGCAGGTTATGCCTCCAAGGGTACAGGGTGGAAGGTTACTTGTACACTTGCACTTATCCAAGAGCCAAATCCATATTTCAGGATTCAAACCCTTGATGCAGCAGCCTCAGGTAAAGCTGGATTTCTCCACCCTCCTCTTTTACCACTTGGAGATGTGCCCTGGGGGCGCGTGGGTGGACAATCCTACTTGACATTTGAGGCGTCATGACTTAAATAGATCGGGGTTCGAAATATTGTAATTTGATGGTTACTGTTCGTGCATATAAGACCAATCTCGTGAAGTATTTCTCGTTGAGGAGAGGAAGCAAGAAATTGTGACCTATTTTGCCAAACAAAATTTACTCGTCAAGTTTCGAAAATAACAAAATATGTTTGTAACGCAAGACTATAGAAGGTTGAATAATATCTTAATAATCAGTTTACTTCATCGACTATGCCATTCAATTTTCAAATGTATGATGATTCGTAAAATTTAATGCTCTGAAAACATAAAGAATAGCTAGGCAGGAAAGTCAAGTTTCAAGTTTTTACGAACATAAGCATGGTTAAGCTATAAGGTTAAACTTCGTGTCCAGAGGAAGCATCGTATGAAAATGGAAAGGAACTTCCTCAAATCCATTTTGGAGAGTGCATCTACTTGGTTTTGCGTGTTTAACTTACCCTTTAGTTTGGTCCAAGTGCTATCTCAATAATACATACTCGTAACCATGGATGCATATATTTTTGAAGGCGTGTCAAATATATAATTTATTTTTTCACTAAAATATCTTTCTATAATGCTACGAAAATATATATATTTCTCCCCTACAAACTCTTAGAATGAACACTTGACCAAATTTCATTAATGTTAATCGACAAAAATAGTAAAAGATATTAAAAACGAATACAAGAAGTAAAATTGCGAGTTCATGAACCCCTATATTGCCGTATTATCACCACTCGTCTCTTTTAAAAACGTTACAATATCAAGCAAAATAACTCCATTTGGTGCAAAACTAAAATATGAAGAAAGACTTTAAAAAACGCTCTCATCTTCTTCCAGCTAATAGTCATTCTTTTGAGAAAAAATAAGACCCCACCTTAAGTACCATGGCAAAAGAAAAAATTTAATTATTAACCAAAGTAGCAAATCAACTTGTTGCATCTTTTTCAATCTTGACAAGGTTGACGAAGAATCGAGTACACTAGTTGTCCACGTCTCATAGACCTTG
>NC_036251.1:8489290-8504397 GCF_002742605.1 Olea europaea var. sylvestris
AAACAGTTGAGCACAGCTGTGTATAGATTTCAGCTTTCTAAGAGCAGGTTCTTGTACAAAGATAAACATCAAACTTAGGGATGGTAATTTGAACCATTAAAATCGAAAATCGCGGTTAATCGAAATGAATGAGGTGAAAAAAATTGAACCGATAGTGCAATGGGACGGATATGATTTTTTATTTTTATGAACCGGTTCATGGCGGTGCGAGTATGGTATTTACGCCGTCGAATCGAAACCGAACCGATTACCCGCTATTAAAAAAAAATAAAAATAAAAATAAAAACCAATTGAATTGATTATTGAGCTTTACATTACTTTTCTATCTAGCTCAAAACAAAATCCCCTCATTACATCTACATGACTCAGCCGGCCAACTCACTTACCATTAGCCCAAAATAATAGCATTTGTATGACAGTATATACTCTCCACAGATCACAAACTCAAACACGGCTTCTTTTATTGTTAATTTTTTTTATTGTGTGTAGAAAATTCTACTTCTTCATCATTCTCTAGAACTTGTGTAACGTTTAACGAGAAGGAAGCTGACGAAGAGGTACATTTTTTTTATTTAAATTTTAGTTAAGACCATTCTAGAATAGGTAGTATTGTTGTATTCTCTACTTACATTTCTTATTTACTATATATGAATCAATTTTGAGTATTGATCTATGCTAGTAAGACTTGTGGGGAAGAATGAATCAAGTAATTTCGATGCACAACAATTAAGAATGAAGGAAAAATTTAGTATTGTTATATTTATGAGATTGTTTGTTAAATTTGTATTTTACAATTGAAATTTTGAATAATGTTTGTATTTTTATTTGGAATATTGTGTTTTTGTTTTCATTGATTTTTTCATAAATTATTTTATATCAATTTGATGGATGAACCTATAAAAAAAAAATTTATTTTCGTGGTTATTAACCTAACCGAACCGTGCCGAACCGAGATACGAACCGAACCGATTTATGTGGTTATGGTGCGGTTATGGTATGGTCAAAAAATTGGTGGTGCGATTATGATTTTGATCGAACTGACCCATAACCAAACCGTTGCCAACCCTAATCAAACTAGTACAAATGTATATTATCTTCAACACGGTTTTATACCCTGATTCAACCATCAAGATAAAAGAATAATCACGTGGTTAAAGTGGCTCGACAGTCTCAAAATAAAAAAAGCTAATCACATGGCCCACCCTTGTCCAAGACCATAAGCATCCATTTATCCCGCGTGAGCGTGGACCATGACTGTGATCTTATTTTTCAGCATGACCAGATCATTCAAAGGTTCTCAAAGCCACGTGATTTATTTTTTTATTTTTTTAACTCTAACTCCAATTTCTCAAATTCAATTCTTATTTACAAATTTCAAGAAAATTAAGAGTATAATTTAAATAATTTATAAATACTTTCTAAATGTACTAAATTTTCTTCTAATGATATTTTTAACGATGACAAAAAGATCCATCCACATACACTTAAAAACATAAGAATTAGCTAAGAGGAACATCTTGGGAATTGATTATTAGTTCCAATTATAAACAGATAAAAATAAATGATGAATAGTATTTATAGCTCTTATGAAATATTTGTATAAAAAAATAATATTCTAAAAAGCACGATTAGACGGCAAAATTAATTTTCAAGCTTTTACGAACCTAAATGAGCCAGACAAAATCTATTTGTAAAAAAGTATAAAATATGATTAGCCATCGAGCTTCAAATCTAAGCGAAGCTCGCTTAGACGGGCTTTTTAGAACAATGAAGTGGTCACTAAATTGTAAATTGATCCTAAAAAAGTACATTTTAATCTACTTAGTCACTAAATGATTTACTATTATACAAATGGTCATTTGTATGCCAAAGTAACGTCCAATCTTATGTAGTATCCTACAAATGTCATTGTACATCAATTCAATTACAATTAATTGGCCAAAAAGCTAGATTACTTTATCTTGACTTAATTTTAGCAATGATGCTTAATTAATAACTTACAATAAATGCAACAACAAAAATGAAATTGTAGCCTTGCGGAATGAAGTCTTGGTGCACCACTAAGATTGAACATTACTTTCACTAAGACACTATGTAAAGTTCAAATAACTTCCATGACTAAAGTACTATAAGGATTAACTTGAACATTTGCACAAACATTAGCAACCACTTCGCAAGTGATATTTCTTTAGATGACCGTAGTAAGCAATCCCCGCTCTTACACCAAGCCTAAGGCCTTATTTGAACGAACATTCTCTCTCTATGTATTGGAAGCAGCAGCAGGTAATGCCTTATTCCCCGCCGCCCGCTACCACCACGACTTCAACTCTCTCAATCAATTAGATATATAATCGATACGTATTAGCATACAATATTAGAATGTTACCCAATTACTCAAAAGAAAATGAAAAAAATATTCAGACAATCGAAGCTCTTACAACTTTGTCGTCGAACAAACTTATTCAATATATTACAACATAGAAATAAACATTCTGAGATAAACCATGCCGCTGTCAGCTCGTCTAGGACTGCTTTAAAACTACAACTTGCAAAACTGTGATCAGAAAATTTCCAGTTCTACCGGCTTCATAACCATTATTTTCTTTATTATCTATGCTAATAATACTTTTCGATAAATTATTGGTCGCACGACAAATTATTTCCCAATATTACAATTTTTTGGAACAGTAAATTGGATGAATTAATCAAAACTTTCTTGGGACAATACACACCAATAAGAGCAAGTAATTAATTAGCACACTTGGCTTTTACAAAGCAGACATTGAAGATTATCCACAAGCAGTGGAGGCTTCTATACTTTGGAATATTCCAAGTTGTGGTCATAACATCCTTTTTGGTGCATCAGATGAAAGCTCGGCATACATGTCGGATATTGCTTTGGCGAAGTAGGCCTTTGCTTGGGGCCTCTTTATCTGAGATTCCAAACAAAGCGATGAATCAAACAAACTGTTCTCTGGTTGCTAAATTAGTTGTGAAGATACAACAATGACAATGCAAGCCTTTTTCGGAATAAATTGGAGGTCGGCTAAACAAATTCTTTTCAGCTTTCGCTTCGCTGTTTTTCAGTAAAATCCTTTCGGGCTTTTTTGTTTGTTCCATTTCCAGATTTACATTGAATATGTAAAGATTCTAGATCCTTTGAACTTTAGGTGAGAAAAGAAATTACCTTAAATGTCGGAGTTAACAATCCATTCTCCATCGTAAATGGCTCAATCACCAAGGTGACAGCTTTCACTAATTCAAAACCTCTCAACTGTTTAGAAAAATGAAGAGCCATCAATTGCATAAAAGATGTCACCAAATAAGACACCTAGAAATCTATATGAAGCATCGATAAAAATCACTCTGGGAAGAGATTACCTGAGCTTCCTTCCCTACAGCATCCATCTCAGCAAGAACGGCAGCCCTTGCTCTTGGATCATTACATAGTTGCCCTAAATCTTCATACTGCACAATACGTAAAATCAACTTAGCAAAAGAAGTTTGAGATGCATATCTAAGTAACATTGAGAAACCTCATTCAATGAATTTGAGTAATGGTACATAGAAAAGCTATCATTTCAAATGGATATAAAACACATGGATCTCTCTTCGTTTCTTTATTTTTGACTTGTTTTCTTGTCCCTGTGTGTGAGTACTGGGAAGGGGAATGAGACCAATTCCCTGACTCCTTGTATCTTTTAACTGCCGATCCATGAGTGAGGTTCATAAAGAGTCTGCCTAATCTGGCTGTGTCACATTTCATTAAGCATGCTAAATAGCTAGGACTCTTATCTAAAAAAGGATGCCCATACACTCCCAATAACACATCTAGTTCTGCATGAGAGGTGGTTGTGCCTCTTTATTTATCTTGTGATCAGGTAGTGACATACTGTGCTAAGATGAACAACAAATATACTAATTAATAAAATTATAAGTGTGAACTACAATATTTTCATCTCTCGAGGGCTCAGACATTTCATCAATTTCGGGAACAGCCTTGAGAGAGGATCTTAGACAAGCGGTCCCCAGGCAGTCGGAACTTATGGCACCGGATGAAGCCGATTAGTGACTATGACTGCACCAGTAATTATGATGGAATGGAAGAAAAATTCATCAGATGAAGCAACAAAAAAGTATTTTTGGAAAATTTATATAACAGGTCTCCCTAAAAATTAGGCTGGAAACCGGTCCAGAAGATATTAAGCTTGTATTACTGTTTGATCCTTAAAGAACAACTACAATAATAGGCCCAAAGAAAAAGGACAAAAGAAATCATGACCAAGAACGTCCCATGCTGCACTACTGTGATAAGAGATAAATAATGCAATGCAGCTAGCTGTCTGTAGCAATAGTAACAAGCAAAAATTGATGAAAGGATGGCTGAATCAAATGCAACAATGCAACATGAAAATTTCTGAGAGCTCGAGACTTTAGATTTCATTGGAAGTGGTTTGCAAACTGAAAACATAGAAAGGATTAAGATTACCTTAATGCCTTCTGATGTGGCCCAATCCTTTAAAACGTCTGGCTCCACACAAACTACTGCAACTAAACTGGAGTTCAAGCTATCGCCTGTTACATTGCGCCAGTCAGCAAAAGAAATGGTTGGGAGTTCCATGCAGAAACATGAAGAAATCTTCTTACCATACACGAAGCACTGCGCAACAAATTTGCACTTGGCATATACATTCTCAATTTTCTCTGGTGCTATGTACTCGCCCTGGGCCAACTTAAAAATGTTCTTTTTCCTGTTAACAGTAAGAAAATCAACATTTAAACCTCTCTAACCAACCACTACCAAAGGAAAAAACCATTCGTTGGAAAGAATGTAAAGATTGGACCAATCCTACTAGTTTTCATCCAATGGTTTCAAAAGAAAAAGTAAGGGTACGGAAAAATAACAACTCAAGAATAGCTAACCAAAGATCTCAAGCAAAATTTTGTACGCAAATCACAGCTCAAAGTCTTTCGCCAAAGTAAGATATGTTGAATAGTGAAAGGCACTATTCATAAATAGTGGAGCCTAATATGTAGGCTTCGCATATTTTTTATTTTTAAGTTGGCTGGAAAGATTTTTCTTTGCATTTAATGCAAACAATATCAAGCATGGTTTTTTCTCAAATTCAGATTCAATTGGGAATGAAATTAAATGCACTGAATTGATACGCACGTAATTGTAGCCAAATTGATAAAACAGAGAAAGATTATGTCTCCTGGCATTCTCTATAAATAAAATGTGCAGAATGAAGTTTTATACGACACAGAGAGTGAAACACAGAGTGAGAAGCAGAAAGCCAGGCTTTAGTTTTGTGCAGAGAGTTTGAGAGAAAATTGAGAGATTGTCTCTGCGCACAGGCAAATAAAATACAAGATATTTTTGTATTCCTCTTCTTCTTTCATTGATATAGTTGTGTCGTACTTGCACTTATTTTGGCATTTTTAATTCTTCTCAGTTCAAATTATTTTGCGTTCTACTGATCCTGATAGAAATCTAATTCCTAACAAGCTATGCATGTACTAATTACAACATCAATATCCTACAAAATGATAAACCTTACCTATCAATGATCTTAAGACGTCCAGCGGGTAGCCATAATCCAATATCCCCAGTGTGCAGCCAACCTTCATCATCAATTACTTCTCTCCTGTTTATTAACAAGAGTGAAACGTGCTTAGGATTTCCAAATCTATATTGAGCATGCTAGATACATATTTGAAAGATACTCACGTCTGGACTTCATCTTTGTAATAGCCTTGGAAAATTATGGGACCTCTAACACAGATCTCCCCACGAGGATGTGGTAGATCTTCAGAAGTGTAATTCATCTCAGGAACATCCACCAGCTTTATTTCTGGAAGTGACAAGAAAATTGGTTTTACACAAGCAAATGTTTCAACCCACAAACAATAAAGGCATTTATACAACAAACAAAATATTATAAATAATTATCCCTTCTCAGTGCCTGGATTTCAGTTTCCACATCAGTAGTGATGTTAACGAGTTGACTAGATGTTAACTAAGGCATTACATGCTAATAATTGTACAAGTCACCGTCAATAGCATACCGCAAGCAGGATTGGGAGAACCAACATGACCAGTTAAGGTGTCGCTTTCGTCCATAGAGCTAATGACACACGAAGTCTCAGTCATACCATATCCTTCGAGAATTGGACAGCCAAAACATCTACATGTAGAGTGAAATGTTGGATAAAAAGTGAGACCCCCTAATTCTCATCAATTAAAAATATTACATATCTAGTGGGAAGAATAATCAACTTACACCCTTAAAAACTTCATGACATCAGGAGACAATGGTGAAGCACCTGAAGTCATCAGTCGAACACGCCCTCCAAGTTTGTCTTTTATTTTATTGAAGACCAATCTATCCCACATTGGTGATGGTTTTCTACCTAAAGTGCAAGAACAACAAATGCATTATGGAAAGCGTGGAAACTAGATTGTGAAGCTGGAATCAACAATGTCAATCTCCACATCCTTTGGGTGATAAACCAGATAAAAACAGACATGAAATACGAAACAACTGGATAATAAATAACAAAAACCTGGAGAGAGAATTTGAAAAGAGAAGAGAGAAAATAAAATATGAAAAGAAAAACCAACACTTTTGGAAGAAAATAAGATTAAAAAACAACTGAAATTAGCAAGAATTAGTTGAAATGGCTAGGTAGATTCATGAAGTCAGAGATTGAACCAAATTATAATTTAGTTGTGGATAACTCACTGAAAGTTGATTGTCCTAGTTTTTTCTTGAATCTAATTGTGGTCCTTGATAATTTTAATACCTGATTATTTTATGAGAGTAGGGCTGCACATGAGACTGGACATACATTTAATGTGTGTTCCTTAATCCTGTTTTAGATCCAATCCTCTATTATCCCTAAAGTGTCAACCCACTTGTGCAGTCAGACCTTGGAGAATATTCCAAAAAACATGGTGGTTGGTACAAGGCACATACCAATATCAAACAATTGGAGATACAACGGTTCTGCTTACCAAAGGTAACAAAGGCTCTGATACATAGTTTAGGTTTGATGACAATGCACTATGCAATCTGTTCTTGGATTTAATGAGGGATCAATTGTAATAATTTTAAATGTACACATTTTCACTTTCCTAGGATATCTCGGGATTCGTTTTCCAATGACATAACATTGAGTTGTTCAGTAATGATATCCTGACACGAGAATCTATTCAGAATACACCTTTTTCAGACTGAAAAACCAATGCCCCCATCTTCAATTCATTTATTTTACACCTCCGGATCTAACAAATTAGTATCACTCAGGAAGCTTCCAATATTGTTACAGACCTAATTTTCAAGGAAGCTTACTAATTCCTGTCCCATGACTCAATATTTCGTGTCTACATAGATACTTCAGTGTTCAATTTAAACAAGTAATAACATAAGAGAAAAATATAGACACTGTCAACTTCAAAAATTCGTTAAGTTAATGTCAAATGCCATCACTTATTCAGTCCTTATAGTCCGAAAAAGCAATAGAATAACTCAGCCCCTATTTGGTCACCATTTTCTAAAACTCATTTTTCCTCAAACTCATTTTTAAACACACATTACATGGACCCCACAACTTCTATCAACTTTTCAACCACACATCTCGTACATTTATCAAAATATACTAGAATTCTGATTTTAGCTAAACGAAACAGGGCAAGAGTATTACCCATAGAGGGATTTTTTTGAAAGCCTGCATTGCATATATACAGAAAACAAAGGAGTGTTCAATCCTGAAGAGGAATAAACCCTCAACGGCTATGTTCTCAGGATTTTCATCTTACAGTATTTAGTTAGTTTCTGTATTTCATTATTTATCTGTCTATTACAGGAGGCTTTGGGTGCAAAAAATGAAAAGCTAAGAACTCATATCGTGTCGTGCAGAAACATAACTATTCAGATGTATTCAGATTTCAGTGTTTACCTTTAGTAAACTACAAACTGTAGTTCACCAACTTTCAAACGAAAAGGTTGCTGTAAGTTGTGGAATTTCTCCATCTAAAATGTTAAAGAATTTTTTCTAATGTCGCTAAAAGTCCTTTACCATCACTAGTAGTGAATGTAGATCACTTTAATTTGAACCACTATAAATCATTGTGTTTACCTTCATCCAATCACTTCCAGCTTGCATTTGCTGGTTTATTTTACATGATTTAGATTCATATTCAAGTATATCTGTGATACAAATAGAAAAAAACTTGGTTTTGTTATCATGGCTTCACCAACAACTTTTTATTAACACAAACCTGAGATTTCACAACATGTAACACACAGACACTTGGTCTAGGTTGAACTTCGATACTACTTCAAAATCTTCTTTTATTACTTCACTCATTTCTTCTGCCACGTGATAATAGCTGTGAATAAAAGATTCACAGACCATTTTTGTTTAGTATCTATTATCTAATACCCCAATCATCCCTCCCCCACCACCAGTAACCCATAGGTACTCTTTGCACATTCTGATATTGATAGAAGGCTTTCTCTTTCAAAGATATGGTACTTTTGCAACAAAACATACGAGTAATAGATATATACAATTGGTAACATGGCAACATCACATAAAGGAAAATAATTAAAATGAAGCTGTAGTTGATCATACCACTCATTACAGCTTGCTTCTTTGAATTGTAGGCTGCGTTAAATAGTCTATCCTTTAGGACACCGGAAGTCTTTACAGCATTGGTTATCCTACAATGAACCAAAAAATAATGAATAAATAAATTACTGAGAGAACTCACTAAATAAATACAACTATCATTTGATAAACATTTAACGACTATTACCCAGCATATATTCTGTTGTATAATCGAGGAACACTGGAAAATATTGTGGGTCTTAGAGCAGCTAAATCATCCATTAACTTCATGCTATCCTGCAGAACAGTAACACCATTCATACATAAAGCTGTTGCAATAATAAAATTCAACTGCAGACATATAACATCAAAATCATTAACACAGCAGGAAATTCAAAGAGCCTTTTTCTCAACAACTTTCAGTTAAACTTATCTGAGCTTTTCCGGTTTTATTTTCCCTTTTTATGCATTGGCCCATTGTTTGTAACTTGAACCAAATATCCAAAATTTTAGATGGGCTGGATCCCAGTTGTAATAACAATCACTTGAAATTAAAAAGAAATTTGCTCCCATTTCATCAACCACTGCAGATTCAACAGGTAAAATTTACCAATCGAAGTTTCAGTATGCTTAACCTTTGGTTCAAATTGCAGATATGTGATAAAGTACTTCAATTCCTCGAAAACTTCAACAGTTTGAAATTTCCCAATTCCCATGTAGAAGAGCGATGATGCATAGAGCTAATCTATATGAAATTCATACCGGTTATTGCCCGTTCGTCTATTTAAGTAAAACTGTATTAAGGGCATCAGGGATACCAAATCTCAGCTAATACCAAATCTTAGCTATTATCTTAGTAAGGGAAGGGGAGAGAAAGAGAGTTTCCATCGTTCAAACAGCCAACTTCACATTATAAGAGTTTGTTCTCTTTGTTCCACTGAAATGAAACACAAGCAAAGGTAGAAAACCAGAAATATATAACTACATTTCCAGGAAATAAAAGTATCATGCGAAGATCACGTACCCCCTGGTAGAAGCCAATAGCTACACCATAGTACACTGACAAAATCTGATTAGCTCGTTCATAGATGTGTGCCAGCGGAAGATAGGATATATATCTATAAGAAAAATAATTATTATCAATATGACAAGATGAAAGTGAAAAGAAATCGTTAGTTCCAATAAAACTCACATGTCCGAGGGATGAAATTTAATTGAAAGGGTCATGCCTGCAACACTTGCTATCAAGTTGCCGTGTGATAAAACAACTCCCTTATCAAAGACAAAAGAGTTTTGTAATGTCTCAATAACCAACCATTTTATGTATGGTGCCTAAAGTGAAATATCTGAAACAGAAATTCACAAGTGCTACCTTAGGTGTCCCCGTAGTACCGCTAGTATAGCATATAGTGGCTACATCTTCAGGCTTGGGAGGGCAAAATGGATATATACTACTTTGGCCCTGTAAGGGAACCAACTTTAGCAGATTAAAATTTATTCATTCCGTAATTAGTCTGTTGAAGTTAATCAGTCAGAAAACAGAAACATCTGTAATTGGAAACATTAAACTGTCATGGTGCCACTGCCAATCACTAAATTATGACCCATAAATAGTATGATTATATTTCTTTCTCCAATTATGGAGACAAAAAAGTAGGCAATTGGTGAACTAACCACACAAGAATAAAAGCATCACATATCCAACTACTAATATAGACATCAGAAACAATGTCAAGAAGCATTGATAAACAACATAATATCAGAAACAAAGCAAATCCATGAGATAAATCCATTCGCTAATTTTGGTATTAACATTTTCTCTGTGTTAGATGTATACTTGTTTAGAAAAGCTACAATTAGAGACCTCTAATATTTACATTTTTAGCAAGTTAATTTAAAATTGTAAGATCTTTTCTTATTGCATAAATGAATCTTCAGAGGTAGAACAACAAGTTTGACAGTTCGAGAATTACTTTTTACATCTAAGAGAAGTTTAAAAATCAACTCTAAGAGACCAAATTCTGGTTAACGAAATCTAAGTAACATAGCACAGGTTTAGGACCTTCAATAAATAACAGAAATCAAATTTGATGTACAGAAACAAAAAGAAAACATCCGCAAACCCAATTTTTTTCCTCAAACTAGGTATTTATATTTTCCATGTTTTGCTTTTGCACAGTGCAAGGTGCCCAATATTGAAAAACATATATGTAATCACCTATCTGAATGAGACAACTATCTTGGAACAGGCAGTTAATTCATACATTAAAACTGAGGTTTAGAAAGAACTCCTAGTTCTATAAACGAATTGTAATCTCTCCTATTTTCCCACTCTTTTCCATTTTGTTAGTTCAGCTATACTCTAATTTTGAAGGACATACTTAAATAAAAAATGTTGCAATCTCTCCAAGTAAGCAGAATAAATAATATAACCACAGAATGTAAAGTAAATCGAGGCAGGTAAAGAACGACATTCGAGAAGACGAACAGTTTGAAACAGATCTACTAAACAGAAGATAAGTTTGATGGGGAATAATTGTTCATTTCCATTCTTAATTATGGAACTCAAGGAGGGGATAAATGTTCAGTACTATTGAAAAGCCCTATCAAAATTCTATCTGTAAGATGGAAAAACTGTTGAAATGGTTTTCAACGCATTAAGTACCTTCACAAACGAATGTGGGACAGATATTTGAATGTCACTTGGGTTACAGACAACTCTCTATTGATCTCCAATATGAAAGCTTTATCTAACCATAACTTTTCTTGGCTCCATAAATCTCTTCATAAACCATTGCATTGTATTAAAGGTATCTTCTCCATTCAACTGAAACCGCATTAACCAATCACCTTTTCTTTGTAATTTAAAGTTTAAACACATTAAGTTGTCTCTTATCATATCTATTTTTACGTGTGAATTGATGTTTTCCTTCTCCCATCTCCTAAATCCATTTCCGTAATGGCTGTGCAACCGTCGTGGACGACAGTGTCATAAAACATATTTATGACAGGTATAACCGTCAGAAAACACAAACAGAAAAAGGAAACTATACACTGTTACCGAGAAGATTACAAATACCTGACCAAGTAGCTTTGAGTATGATATCAGCTTAACTCCCGACATTGAAGGTAGAGATGGGAGATGTTCATCTATCCCTCCCACTACCTAAGTCATTTAAGGTGAAAGGGAATCCACATTAGCAAAAAAGAAAACAATGTTATATTAGATTGACTAAAATTTTCCACCAAAAATCTCTAAATGGACATACCACTATTACACGTACAGATGGAATCTCCGATAGGAAGCTTAGCAACTGAAGGTTTAGGAAAAGAATGGAATGTGAGAAACTACGTATATTACATCTGTTTAAAACTTTAGAAAAAATTACAAAATAAATATATTCCTCCTCCAATCCAGCATGAGGAAAATGGGAGCGCAAAAGAAAGAAAAGCCATAAAAAGTTCACAACATATTAACCTATAACAAAGACAGCAAACATAAATCATGTAAAACCTGTCCGCCTTTCGAGCAAGTCTTTGCTTCTTGATTACTGTTATAGTTTATTTGTAACTAACACCAAATATGCATTTAGCTGGAATATGTGCAATTGAATTGGCAACATAAATACGACACTGGCCTTAGTCTTCATAATTTCAGTATTATTATTGTACAATAGCAGAAGTTAATACTAGTGAGAAGTGTTCATCAATAGGTTCAATGGATTTATCATGGGATCCCTAGTAAAGGAGCATAAAGAAGAAAGACTCACAGTGTTTAGAGTACTGGTCACACAAAATATGGCCTGTACATCAGCATGATTCACAATATATTTAACAGCATCAGGACCTGCAAATGAACCGAACAAGGTCACTATCATAATCAACAGGACTAGAGTAATGAAGCCTCAACTGAACGAACACGTACTCACCAAGCGTGTCATATAAAGGAACTGAAGTAAACGAATATGCAGAGCAGGCATGATCAACAATCAACCATTCTGGTCTATTTATAAAGTAAATTCCAATGCAAGCTCCCTGCTCCAAGAATAATCAATATATCATGCTCTAGTAAGTAGACCATATTAAAGTTAGTTTCTTTACCCTAACATTCAGATTTTTGTTGAACGAAAGCCACATTGAAGCAGACCAAGATGGGAAGAAAAGTAGATATATATCCATTAAAAAGAAGATAGCATGCAGAAGTATTATTTTTCTTAAACCATCCAGAACAATTCTAATGTATTATAGGTTATTTAATAGAATTTGAATCACTTTTTCCGTGTGGATAGATTAATAGCACAGTCCAACTGATTGAATGCAGAAATATATGCAAAAATAAATAAATAAATAAATAAATAAATAAATAAATATATATATATATATATATATAAAAGACCATACTGGTTGTAGTCCATAATGGCGAAGTCCTGAGCCTAATGCTGATCTAGCAGTGCCTGCCTCTCCATATGTCATCCATTTGTATCTTCAGCATCAAAAGAATACATACAAATAATATTATCCTTGAAGTTAGCTTGCTTCAAAATTTTCAATCTGAACAGGTAGCTTCACCAATAAACTTACTCTCCTATGGTTCCATCAATCCGAATACGTGTACCCAAGTATTTGTAATCTTGGAAAGTTTCGACTGCATGCCTGAACACACAAAGTGTAGAAATAAACATGAAGTAAAATAACCAACTAAGAGCAGGTCTTTAGCAGATATAGCTGCAGTACAGCTTTACAAGCTCTAAAAGAGTTTAGACTAATTCAACATTCACATGTTATGCAGACAATAAACAATGAATATCAAGGGATAGTATCTATATGTAGAAAGCATAAGAAATTATTGAGAGAGGGGGAAAAACACTTACACGAAGATATCATGCAATGTGACGATTTCAGCATGATTTGGAAAACTGTTAACAAGCTTCAAAGGAGAAAGTGCAGATCTGCCATGAAATAACAATTATTAGAAGGGCCCAAATAGAATATATAGAACAAATGATTGGGAATATATTACGAATAAATGGGGGAGATGGCTACCTGTATACATTCCATTTCCCAGTCTTCAATTTCTCAGGAATAACTACACTATACCTCTGACCTGATGAATATCAAAAGAACATCATCGTAACTAAAAAGATAATGGGACCATAATAGACTTGGACGAATGAACATCAGAAATATTTATCTGAAGATTTCCAAGGAATCAATGGCAATTTTCCATATCAAATACGAGCTTCCAAACCTGGCTTTTGCTTATCCTTAGTTTGTTTAAATTCAACAAATGACTGGTTTAAAACCCTTTTCTGTTCGGAATGCATTACCTGTAATCTAGTTTTGACTTGATATAATGTAGATGAAATTTCTCAGCTCCAGATAAATTCTTTTTTGTTTAGCAAAAGACGAATTAAGCCTCCGTTTGGAAAATTGACAACTGGTTTATAAATAGGAATAGTAAGAAAATAGTTGTGGGCCACATGAAATGTGGGGATGATAATGACAAGTAGTTACGAATTTACAGTTGAAGTTAATGTTCGACTTACAATCAATTTTTAAACCAATTTATAAGTTGTATATATGGTTTTTCCTAGCTTTAAATACGATTTTACCTACAAAGTTTTTAAAACAATTTTGTCTCTTCCTGGTTTTCATGTATTTTTAATGCAATTACTTTGCAAGAAGAATATACAAAATTACCCAATCAACTGGGTAAGTGATTGCCTAAAAAAAAAAAACTAATCCTTTTTTCGATTAACCTTGGGGTCTGGTGCATGAATAATTTTACACCTCTCCACTGCCAAAGAATCAAATGGAATCAAATCCTTTGAACCACATCAAACCATGTTAATTTAGACCCACCTCTACAATCTAAATGTTCTACTATATATTCTATCAGGAACCGCTTTATTATACAACATCTTCATTAGGTTTGAGTATGAGCCCAACCATTTAAGTCACGATTCCTTTGTAATTATCTTGAATACCACCTCCACTCAGTGGCATATATCCTTATTTCTTTATAATTACATGTCCATCTTCCTATCCTTATTTTTACTACTATCATCTTATGAAAATTTTATCCTTTGAAGACCCAAGACTCACTGCCATAAAAGATAGATAGTCTAATAGCTGTCTTGTATTGAATGGCCTTTTGAATTGATAGCTATCTTCCAATCACATAGAATCTCATAGCATTTTTCCGACCCACTCTAGCCGTGATTCTTGGTCTTCTCTTCCTGCTGGGTTGCAAATCAATTTTATGGAATTCCAAGTGATGATGTGATCAAATTTTGAGTTGGCAATCATTAAAGTAGTAGTACCTAGGGCCAGGTTGGAATAGCTTATGCTTATGCTGTTCAAAGAACTCCAACTGAGACCAGCATCCTATAAAAACTCTTTTGTCTCTAATTAATCATTATAAAGCACCCCGGAAAATTATCAAACAAATTCAAAAGCAGTTTTTTTTTTTTTTTTTTTTTTTTTTTAAC
>NC_036251.1:8506490-8514063 GCF_002742605.1 Olea europaea var. sylvestris
TATTATTAAAATCTACATAATTTGTGTTTATATATGTAAATTATTTGAATGTTGATCATCCACGTGAACTATCTACTAGAATCAAACCCCACGTACAGGATATCCAATGGCGTACGATGTGTCCTAATTGACTTGGAGATTCTAAAGTGCGCCAGGTGGGACAAAGCACTGTAGCCTGAAAGGTGATGTGATGGTTGGGCCCTTTTGGTGCCACGTGGATTTTGTTCACGAAACGTGCACGTTTGCGTCAGTTATTGTTAATGACTAGTGTTTGATTTGACTTTTCACATTTTACATCAAAAGCAAGGAACTAAATAGGAATATTACCTCAATTAAAGCGTGACAACAGTAGAATTTTGGTTGCCTGCACATTGCAATTGAAGTGGATGCTAAGGTTAAACTTGTTTGAGATCCATTAAAATCAAATTTTGATTAAAAATATATTTTGAAATAATAATTTTTTTAAGAACTTATGATTAAAAAATAAAAAAATTTTTAATTTAAATATAATATTATTTTATTAGATAATGCGTAATTGAAAAGATAAGAGAAAAATATGCATTTTTTATAATGGAGTCCAAACACGGGCTAAAATGTAAAGGGAAAAATTGTAGCTACAGTCTCCATCTTAGCTCCTTTTAACTTGGCCTGGGCAAAAAAATTAAAAAATCGACCAAATCAATCAAATCGAACCTACTCGGGTTGGTTCGATAAAAGTAATTGGTTTGGTTTTCTTTCAGATAAAATCGTGGTAGGTATGTTCAGTCATGGTTTAAAGTTTAAATAGTTGGTTAACCAAATCAACCCAACCCACTTATGTGTTTACTTTTTTTTAATTTAAGAAAAAAAAATCTAAAGATAAACTCTAATCTCATAACTATATTTCGATTCCCTCCAATCTATAATGTTACTAGTAAGTAATAGAATTAGAAATTTTATTTCCGCGAGTTTTTTACGTTATACGTAGCATTTTTTTTTTCATATTCAGCTAGTTAGACTACATCATACATAAAAAAGTAATAAATTTTTTAAGTTTTCTGTTAATCCGTCTCTATCAACCTAATTTTATTTGTTAATCAATAGTTATTATAATATAAAATTATTTGATTATTTTAGTTCTTGTAATTTAAGAGCGCCTAAAACTCGAACAATATTTTTAAAAATATATTAATTTGGACTAAAAGTTCAAATCGATTTAATTTGGTTTGGTTCGATACAAGAGTTAGAGTGGGTTGATTTGATTTGAAATTTGCCAAAATCGACTAATTTGATTTTGATTTCGAGTTGTAGTCGAAATCAATCCAAACCAAACCGTGCTTAGGCCTATTTTTAACAATCATTTTTTGAAAAATCTTTTTATAATATATTCAAGTTCAACCACACATTCATACAATAAAATATTATACACGTAAATTTAAAATTTTTCCTACTTTTTAATCACACAGTCTACCTGAAATACTATTCAAAACTCTTTTTTGAAATAATGGGTGTCACACATTTTCTACGACGTAAATTATACCGCACGTATACGATTTCAAGTTTTGTAATATAAGATTAAGTGCGGATGTCGAACCCAAAGCAATTGATATTTAATTTCTACCAAATATTATGATTATATAGCCCCTATTTTATCAAGAAAATTGAATTATAAAATCAATGGTTTTAGACTAATTAACAATGAATATGGTGACGAATTCAACGATACCAATGCAAGTTAGATGAATAATCAAAATGATAAAGCCCAAGATTATTACTTCATCTAACTATAAAATATGATTTTCAATTATAATTATTTATAATCAATTTTTCAAAGTTCGTAAGTAAGAACCCAATATAATTTTACTTCTTCTCTCAGGTGCCAAGTAAAAACTATTCATAAATTTCAATTATAATATCTCTATTCCGAATTGAAATTTAGAAATTATCAAGTTTATGGTTTAAAGTGGAACATGCATCAAAGGAATTATGCATTATCTTGAAACCTATAATTTCCTACGTTGTGTTATTTTTAAGATCACGCTTAAATTCTCCTTTCTCGAATGCCGAAATTAACCAGCATCAAGTTATTCAATTAGTGCCTAATTAATGAAAGCATTAAACCAATAACACAAATAAACAAAATTGAAAATTTTAATATAAATAACTAAAATAAATCAAAATCATGTTCTCAAGTTTTGTTAAATTAAACCCTATATGAAGAATTTAGTTCATGGTCGAAGAAATAATTCTACAAATCATGACTAATAACCTAAAGAGGAAGAAAAATAAAAAGCCTTTTGAAGCTTTGGATTAATCCCCATTTTCAATGATCTTCTTGATCTCTTGATTGATTTTCTCCTTCTTGCCCCAGTTGACTTGTCCTCGAAAAGTCGCATCTAGATTGGTACTTATACTTTCTTGAAGTTCTTTGAAGAGTTGAATTGAAAATTGGGCTTTTAAAAGATGAATTAAATTTGAAAAACCCTAGTTGTACGGTGATGCGACCAGGCGATTGGGTGCTGACTTTAGAGAAAAAAAATCAGCAATGTGACACCTAGGCGTTGAGGAATAGCACGTGAGCGCTCGCATTAGCTTCAATTGCACTGCACTGCACAGCATTTAATATTTTTATTATAATTTTTTCTCAAGACATTCGACTGAGGCGATTCAAAGTATTGGAAAGATAACTCAAAGGGCTACAACTTTACTTGGATGACTTTTTACAATTCAAATGTTTACTATATCAAAAATAGATCTCAAACTTCGGTTAAAAACTTGGAATGTACTTGTGCGGCGAAAAATTGATTAGTGGAAATATTTTGACCATATTTCACTAATTTTTTTTTACTCCAAATTGCTTCCTATTGACTTCTAGTACTCTTCAAATATCTTTTTTGTAGTCCAAATCAAATATTGAAAAGTTGCAATTGAGCCCTCAAACTTTCGATTTCACCATTTTTCATCTTTATTCACTTTTTTCTTTCAATTTAGCCTCCAATCATTAAGAGCTTGTTTGTCTCTCATTATGGGAGAAATTATAGAGTTTTGAATAGTATTTTTTGGAAAATGTATGGTTAAAATTTAGCTCCTGTTTAATGCCCATTACCTGAAAATGAAAATGGGGGGAATAATTTTTTTTTAGAAAAATGAGTGGTTGAAAAAGAAGGAAAATTTTTCGATTTACGTGTAATATTATTTTATGGAAGATTGTGTGGTTGAAAATAGGAGAGAGAAAAATGAAATGTAATATAATTTAATTTAATGGGGATCAAACAGGAGCTTAAAGTAACTTTATTAGTTTGTATGTAAAATATTTTATTGTATAAATATGTGGTGGATAATTTTTTGTAACAAATAATTTAATTTATTAATGGATGACAAACAGGGGCTAAGTTTCACCAAATCAACGTCTTCTCATTGATTCATGCCAAAATCACTATTTTCTCCAAGTTTCATCATTCACATCAATTTTCCTAGCCTATAAGATAACACGAAAACACAAATCAAAACATTCTAAAACTTTAAGAATCAAATGAAATATCAAGATTAAGTAGTATTAATATGATGAGAGAGACAAACTCGTCAATGGGCGCCAAATAAGGACAAAATATTCTGCAAATAAATCCAAATATTTTCTAAACTTTTTACCACATATACTCTTAAAAATCACTATTCAAAACATTATTTTGGCCAAATAATAGCCATCAGCTTATAATAACTTTTTCGTTAATCTATTTTTCTTAGAGGCATCATACCGAACATTTTCCATCTTATAGCAATGTAACTATGTTGACACTTCTTGTTAAATTACATGTTAATGCACAATGTACGAGGCACCATGAAAATGAATGTATAGTTTTGGAGCCTATTTGAACAAAATACATTTTGGAATAGTATTCGATGGAGAATGTATAGTTAAAAAATAAAAAATGTATTTTAGATTTGAAAGTAGTGTTATTTTATTGAAAAATATGTGATTTAAAATAAAAGAAATGAAAATGTATTTTAAAATAATGGGAACAAACAAGAGCTTATTAAGAATATTTATATTCATAGTTCGTGTCTGTTGCACGATATTTAATTTAAATTAAGGTCCTCAATTTTAAATTATTATCACATTTTTGTGTCTAATTTTTCACTACATTTTTATTATTGGTCTTCAATTAATGAACACTATTTGTCCCCAATAATCATATATGTCCATATATTCTGTCAGCGCGATTTAAATTGAGAGGCTAATATTTTTCAAACTTTAAATTTGTTGCTTTTTGTTTTATTTATTTGAAAGGAAGTCGATATTTTCATTCATCATTCTTATATATCTATTACACTCTATTGTTTGAGCTTCATTATCTTCAAAATACATTTTTTTCAAAACTCATTTTTAACCGGAGATTCTTCCATATAATAATATTACACATAAATCTAAATATTTCCCCTACATTTTAATCATAGATTCTCCTAAAAATACTATTCAAAACATTGTTTTGCCCAAATAATGACCATCAAACAGAGTCTTCTAATGACTATAAACAGCTTGTTGTTAACCTTTTTTATTTTTTTATTGAGCCTGATATTCAGCCAAGGTCATTCGTATAGATCCTAGCTAGACTCCTCACATTTAAAGAAGGGTGGATATTTTTTTGGACATTAAAAAATGAGGTGGACTCCCTTTTATGAGAGATATTTTAGCCAAGATCTGTTCAAATGACCCAAGCAAATTAGCATTTTTGATTTATGTTTTTTTAGAAGCATCATGCCCAACATTTCCATCTTATAGCTACGTCCTTCTTTGTTGACGGATCCTGTTGAATTATGTGTTAATGCACAACATATGATACATTATGAAAAGGTTAAAACAGATAAAAATAAATAAATAAATGTACAATTTTAGAGTCTCTTTGAACCCCATTTTTTCAACAAAATGTATTTTCCAATAGTATTTTTAATGGAGAATATGTAATTAAAAAAGAAAGAAATATTTTGAATCTAATTGTCATATTATTCTATTAAAAAGTATATAGTTAAAAATAAGAGAGAGAAAAATATATTTAAAAAATAATAAGAACCAAGCAAGGGCTTAATAAGAATAGTTATACTCGTCCCTTGGGGCATAACTCAGTGGTGTAAAGGAAAGTAGTGAGATAGTCTCAACTTTGTTGGCAGCCGCAGTGTGAGGGTACGATCCCTGAAATATGAAATTGAACTATTTATGGGCACCAATGTACGGGTAAGTTCTTGTTCCTTGGCCTGCCGGAACACATCTCGCGATTTACCTCCCTCACGACGCTTTAGGGGCGGGGCTGTGGGAGCCCTCAAAATTGGGATTCAACCTTTAAGAATAGTTATATTCATAGTTATTTTCTGCTGCACTATATTTAATCAAGTGTAAGTCCTTATTCTTAATTTATCGTCACATTTTTGTGTCTAATTTTTCACTACATTTTTGTTCTTGCTCTTCAATTAATGAGCATATTTTGTCCCCGCTAATGTCCATATATTCTGTTAGTGTATTTTAAAATGAGAGTCTAATATTTTTTCAAACTTTATATCTGTTGTTTTTTGTTTAATTTATTTAAACGGAAGTCGATATTTCCATTCACGATTTTTATATATTTATTTCACTCATTTGTTTGAGCTTTCGAGATTTGCTGTTCACTAATAAATGATTGATATATCATTTTACATTAAAGCTCACCTATTTTTAAGCACTGATGACATTCATAGAAAAGTTGGATATATTAATTTAAAATAATGTTTCAATCATTCATTCAGTGGACAACAAATTTTGAATGGTTGATTTCAATTCTCATTATTTTCAAAATACATTTTTTTTAAAAACTCATTTTTAATATCACATTATTTTATAAAATAGTATCACATAACCTCAAAAATTTTCATTATCTTTTAATCACACATTCTTCAAAAAATCACAAATTCAAAATACATTTTCTTTGAAAATCACATTAAAATGGAGGCCAAACAAGAAATATATTTCCATTAAAAGTTTAAAAACGTAACTTTTATTCGTTGTCTTTGATTGCCTTGAAATGGTCTTTTGACATATTTAAGGTTTCCTATTATCATATCGGCCGAGTTAGGTGAGTATACATATTTAAGGTGAATCTGGGAATTCGTTACCTGGCTCCTTTCAAAACACAGCCAAATGTATACAAACAGGAGTCATTGTGCAAACACATGATATATATATGTAAAAATTAATCAAGAATTGGGTGCAATAGATCCCAATTGCCCCAACTTGTATTGTCCTCCATTCCTATAATAAATTTGAAAAAGACGGATTATCTTTGTCTTTGAATTTTATTTCACCCCATATTGCTATTCCACTTGGTTGTAAAAAGGGTAAATGGCTGGGTCCTGCCGGGGGATTTATGAGCAACGAAGTTTTTGAAAGAAATCATCATTGAGGACAGTGGTACTAATTTATTGACGTTAGAAATGTCACGACGCTTCTGTTAAAACTAAATTTTTAATCATGTTAAGAATCAAGAATCATAATATAATGAATTGATAAATCGAATTCATACATGCAGAAGCTATCGTTGATATAAATAATAGTAGTCAGATCTTCTCCTCCTTGCTCCTCACAAAAGTGTTGGTCATCGATGGGGCAAGTCAATAAAACCATATGGAAAGGAAAGATGACATAGCCTTCATATAGAAATTTATTTAGTCGTCCCATTATCGACGTAAACCCTAATTAGGGTTTACGCATAATTCCGGCCCACATACTCGAAATTACCACATTATATCAAATAAAATCCGTAAGGTGTAAAACGACCCAAATTGATTTCTTAACATAATTAGCATAATTATAATATCATTGTGAGTTATACATCTAACCCTAAAATTTACAATCGAATGTGAAGCCCATATTTGGAATTATTCCAACATTCTCCCACTTGGACAAACATTTAATTGTTAAAACATAACTTTTAACACCTGGGTTAGACTACATAGATGGCCACAGAAGTATAGCTCCAATGACGACGCCTTACGTAATATGATCCGGTCCAACAAAAATATTAACACTGAACATGAAAGTCATTACACCAATTAAGCGATATAAGACTATTCCACAGCTACAAATGCCAACATTCTTATCGACATGGATTCCCATCCTCTAACCAATGTGGTAATATGTGGTATGAACTTATCATCAAATGTGATAAAAAAATTGTGCTAATTCATATCGGTCCTCATAATGCTTCAGATCAAAATGAAGCCACGTATCTCTAAAAGAGACTCATCTTATGTCTTTATCTATCACATCTCAAGATCCCAATAATATTATAATAAAAAGACATAAGTCAAATGCATGCTCAAAATAGTTCATGGATAGGGAAAAATATATTTTATTATTGACAGAAGGGCTGTACCTGAAAACATATGGGTTACTTACGTATTCTGCAAATGGATCAAGCCCAAAACATAGTTTTTTTACACAAATAACTCTCACTATCAAAAAATATCAAATGTTTCCACAATATCTATATTAACAATATGTGTTTTAAGGACTTTGGAACAAGTCCCTTAGTCAAAAGATCTGCAATCATCGCCTCTATATTGATAT
>NC_036251.1:8514909-8519573 GCF_002742605.1 Olea europaea var. sylvestris
TCATCAAACTTCAAATACCATTGTCAGGATGCTTGCTTGAGACCATATAAGAATTTGTTTAACTTACATACCAAGTTTTCTTTTCCTTTCACAACAAAACCTTCAGGTTGTTTCATATAAACCATTTCAGAAAGATCTTCATTCAAAAATGTTGTCTTAACTTCCATTTGATAAAGCTTCGAATCGTAGTGTGCCACAAGAGCCATGATAATTCGAAAAGAATCTTTTGACGAAATGGGGGAGAAGGTTTCAACATAATCAATGCCCTCTCGTTGAGTGAAACCTTTTACAACCAATCTTGCTTTCTTTTGTTCAACATTTCCTTTTGAATCTAATATACTTTTGAAAATCCACTTATTATCTATAGCCTTAGTATGTGGACGAAGTTCAACAAGATCTCAAACTTTATTCTTTTCCATAAAATTCATTTTATCTTCCATAGCATCTATCCATTTATCCGCCTCAGGACTCGTCAATGCTTGATTATAAGTTACAGGATCAACAATATGCCCAATATTAAAATCATTCTCCAATAAATATGTAATATAATCATTGGGTAATGCGAATCTTCTTTCCCGTTGTGATCTCCTAACTTGTGGCTCAGAAACTGATTCAATCATTTTTGGAGGAATTGAAGGTTCCTCTTGGTTCCTCGATTCTTCATTAACAACTTCAATTGGTTGAGAACCAACTCTTTCCTGTACAACTGGAATTGGAACAACAACTTGACTTGGTTCAACAAGAATTTCTCTGAACGTGGAAACAGAAAATATTATACTCAATATCATCCAAACACAATGCATGCAATCAAATTAATGATAAAATATCCAACTAATTAATATGAGCTATTAATTAGATAATTCGTAATTTAAATCAAAACATATTAATTTCATTGTGGTAAGAGCCTAGATGCATCATTATAAAGTCACATTTGGGTCAACAATACAATATGCTATAAGATACTCTTTAAACACATCATGTAGTTAGTTAACAAAATTATATTGATTTTCGAAACACCAACACCTTTGGGTAGAAGGAAATTTCTAGACCAAAATAGACTCATTAACTGTCTTATGTCATTTTTCAAAAATATCACATATAATAACACATTTGGGCAAGATATTATACACAATAAATCAAAATTGTTGGACAAAATATATGTATTTTTGTTGCAGAGAAAACTGAATAAATAACAATGAGTGTGATACTTTGGCAGCTACCACCCATTTTTATTTCAAAATATTTCTCTCATAGTAGGAAAACAAGAATCGTCTCAATGCCCATAAAAAATTCAATAACAAAACAATAATTATGTAACAAATCATAATCATTAATTGATAAACGACAAAATTTATATGTGACTTGGAAACAAAATGGACAACAAATTTCAATATTTCAGTATATAAAAATTGGAATTTAAGCGCGCAAATAATGGCAATATTTAAATGCATGAAATAATACAAAAGCCGTCAATTAAATTATTATTATTATTTAATATATTTCAATCGAGTCAATTATTGAATAAAATTTTTAACTGGGTAAAAATTAAAATTTTAGGGTCAAAACTTTAAAAGTTCAAATTAAAAGCCCCTTATTGAAAATTACATTTTAACCCTAAATTCAAATTAAAACGAGGTCCTTCAACAATGTAAATTACATGACAGGCCATCCTTTTATTATTTACAAAACCTAATCCCAATCTGTAATTGCAAATAGGGGCTTATAACCTCTTAAATTGCAACCCAACCCCCATCTCCCCTTTGGCCGGTTTCACAGAAAACATTTTTTTAATCAAACCAACAACAATTTTTTTTTNCCCTATGCTTTTTTATTACCTTTATTCGGGCTAGTATGCCCTATGCATTTTCTTATTTACTTAGATAGTTATTTTGTCAAGGCCTACAAGCTTATTTTGTCTCTAGAAGGTAGGAAAGTTTATATAAAGAGAGTTGAGACCAAATGACACATGTTTTCTTCCAGAAGGAATACGCTGAAAAAGACTTGTCATGAGCAGGCACCAAAAAAGACCTGTCATGCGAAGCCCTGTTAAGAGCAGACACCATCAAAAGACCTGCCACGAGTAGGTACGAAAGAAGATCTGTCATGAGCAGGCACCAAAAAAGACCTGTCATGAGCAGGTATCATCAAAACACCTGCCACGAGTAAACACCAAAAAAGCCCTATCACGCGCAGCACCAAAGCCCTGCCAAGAGCAGGCACCATCAAAACTCCTATTACACACAGGCACAAAAGCCCTGTCACGAGCAGGCACCAAAGCTTTGTTCCACGCAAGCACTCAAAGCCTTACCCCGAGCAAGTACTCCAAGCCTTATCCCGCGTAAGTACTCTAAGCCTTGCAACGGGTAAGCACATACAACCCTCGCAATGCATCAAGTAAAGAACTCGACCACGGTCTATCCCGAACTTGTGAGGCTCAACCTATTCTCAAATCCATAGGAAAATAGCTCGTGATATCATTTCACGTTGGGCTCGGGGGCCTGTCCTCGAGCTCAATACATTATCAAATCCCAGCCACAAGGGCTCGGGATATTATTTCATGTTGGGCTCGAGGCCTGTCCTCGAGCTCAATACATTATCAAATCTCGGGGCTATGTCCTCGAGCTCAATTCATTGTGAGAATCCCAGCCACAAGGGCTCGAGATATTATTTTTAAAATGGGCTCGAGATATGTCCTCGAGTTCAATTCATTGTCAAAATCCTGGCCACAAGGGCTTGAGATATTATTTCAATTAGGCTCGAGCTATGTCCTTGAGCTCAATTCATTGTCAAAATCCCAACCGCAAGGGTTCGGGATATTATTTCACGTTGGGCTCGGGGCATGTCCTCGAGCTCAATACATTATCAAATTCCAATCACAAGGGCTCAGGATATTATTTTTAAACTGGGCTCTGAGGGCTTGTCCTCGAGCTCACATTTGTCAAATCCCAGCCACAAGGGTTCGTGATATTATTTTCAAATGGGCTCGGGCTATGTCCTCGAGCTCACACACATTGTCAAATCCTAGCCACAAGGCTCGGGATATTATTTTAAATAAGGTTCGGGCTATGTCCTCGAGCTCAATTCAGTGTGAAATCCCATGCACAATGGTTCGGGATATTATTTTTAAAATGGGCTTGGGTTATGTCCTCAAGCTCAATTCACTGTCAAAATCCCAGACACAAGGGCTCAGGATATTATTTTACATTGGGCTCGAGGTCTATCCTTGAGCTCAATACATTATCAAATCCCGGCCACAAGGGTTCAGGATATTATTTCAAATTGGGATCGGGGGTCTGTCCTCGAGCTCAATGCATTTTCAAATCCCAGCCACAAGGGCTCAGGATAATTATCGCACATTAAGTTCGGTCTATGTCTCCTATATAAACCATTGTCTATTTGTCGAGTTCATTTTTTTCAAAATTTTTAAACAAAGCTCGAGATCGAGCTCCTTCTCTTCAACTTCTATACATGGTAGGGGTCAAGCCCTTACTTAAGAATTTTCCAACAAAGCTCCAAGTTAAGCTCGTTCAATTCATATCTTGAAAAGCTCAAGTCGAGCTCTTTCACTTGAAGTCTTTGACAAGTTTCAAGTTGAGCTCTTTCATTTCAAAATTTTAACAAGGCTTCAGCTCAAGCCCTTATTTTCAAATTTTAAACAAAGTAGGGATCCATTCCATATCTTAAAACTTGTTTGAGGTCGAGCTCTCCTCTTTCAAAATTCTTGACTAGGTCAGGGTCTAAACCTCTCAAAAATTTTTAGTGAGCTCGAGGTCGAGTCTTTGCTTTAAATTTTTAAACAAGGTCTGTGCATACTTTTCTTTTAAAATTTTGACAATGTTGGGGTCGAGCCCATTCCCTTCAAATTTTTAATAAGGTAGGGATCAAGAGTGCCTATCAACTCGTCATGAGCTTGACAACCTCTAGGCATGAGCTCGCAAACTCTTCAGCATGATCATGCCTAATCCTTGGCATCAACATGCTAACCTCTAGGCATAAGCATGACCACTCATTGGCATGAGCTCGCTAACTCTTTAGCATGATCATGCTTAATCCTTGGTATCAACATGCCAACCTATAGGCATGAGCATGACTACTCCTTAGCATGAGCTCGCTGACCTCTAGGCTTTGGCACGCCTATACTTTGGCACGAGTTTGCCAACCTCTAGGCATGAGTATGTCTTTATCTTGACATGAGCTCGCCTATCTCTTGGCATGAGCATACCCATCACCCTACATGCTTGTGCATCTCATCTCAGAATGGATGCACGGGGGCCAGTGATATAGTCACTTTTAGTAATCTCCCGAGGTGATTCTCCCAAGGACTCACAGAGTCTTGTTCATCACATATTGGGGCATATAGTCCTCGGGATAATACACCCGAGGAGTGGCGACCTTCATCATGGTTGTTTCATACCACTTTCATCCAAAACTTAGGAGGCACAAACTTTCCTTCGATGGTCTTTTCACAACTTTGAGGTTATTGTTGCTTTTATGAAGGTATTTCGTTCCCTTTCCTACTTATCTTGTTTTTCTAATTTTTTTTCCTTTTATTATCTTGGGAAATGAGTTTCGGCAAGAAGTGGTGTTGTTAGTCTTGGGGTAGGCTACAAATTATTCATTAAAATAATAGTACATGTAAATAAAAAACGTTTCATTATTTTTTT
>NC_036251.1:8521850-8557992 GCF_002742605.1 Olea europaea var. sylvestris
GAGGGGATCACCTATGTGGCTCCACCATGGCATGGTGGATGAGATTAAAATGCGAAGTTGGATTCATGGTGAAACTCTCTGCCATAACACTAAGAGATATTGCGAAGATGTATATTTAGGAGATTGTTAAAATGGCGCCAATTAAAAATGAATGGGGACCGATTCTCGGGCATTATTAGTGAAGCTTGCTAGATACAAGTGCAATTGGTAGATTTTTAACAAAGAGATTGACCTAAAAATGACAGGCGAGGTTATTGAACGTCAGTCTTAAAATTCATGGGTAATTTGGAGATGATCTTTTATGGAGTGAGGATTAAAAAGTATGGAAATTAGGATGGAATATGAAAGTTAATTGTATTACTTTCTTGTGAATAATTTACAACCTAATGGACTGAATTTATATTACAAGTAGAAAACTAAACTAGGTAAGTTTTGGAAAAAGGAAACGTGAATCTTACCTAATCTAAATAACGTACCTAATCAAACCATATCAAATTACAAGGTAATACAAAATATTTCCTAAACTCTCGAGATTTCTATACTCCCCCTCAAGTTGGATCGTAGATATTAATTATATTCAACTTGCTAATTAAATCCTCGAAATTTGGTTGAGAGAGTCCTTTGGTGAAGATATCTGCAATTTGTTCTTTTGTAGGTACGTAGGTCATGCATAGAATCCCGTCTTGAATTTTTTCTTTGATGAAATGTCTGTCCACTTCTACGTGTTTGGTTCGATCGTGTTGGACTGGATTGAGAGAGATATTTATAGCAGTTTTCTTGTTGCAATAGAGCTTGATTGGAAGGTTTACCCCAGTCTGTAATTCCTCCAGTAGTTTCTTTATCCATAGTCCTAGTCCTTTGCAAATACCTTGTGCAACTGCTCTAAACCCAACTTCAGCACTGCTTCTAGCTACTACACTTTGCTTCTTACTTCTCCAAGTTACCAAATTTCCCCATACAAAGGTACAGTAGCCGGTAGTTGATCTCCTATCTTCTAATGATCCAGCCCCAACCTGCATCAGTAAAGACTTCTACTCCCTTTCTATCATTTTTCTTGAAGAAGAGTCCATTTCCAGGAGTACCTTTGAGATCATTTCCAGGAGTACCTTTGAGATATCTAAGTATTCTGTATACTGACTCTAAGTGAGCTTCCTTTGGAGATTGCATGTATTGGCTTACCACACTAATTGCAATTGCAATGTCAGGTCTAGTGTGTGAGAGGTAGATTAGTTTGCCAACTAGCCGTTGATATCTGTCTTTTTCAATTGATTTTCCAGTGTCTTCCCCTTTTCTTCCTTGGTCCATAGGAGTGTCACTAGGTTTACATCTAAGCATGCCTGTTTCAGTTAGAAGATCAAGAACGTATTTTCGTTGCGAAACACGAATTCCTTCTTTGATCTGGCTACCTCCATTTCCAAGAAATATCTCATCTGACCCAGATCTTTTACTTCAAACTTTGTTGTCAAGTTTTTTTTAAGTTTACACACTTTGTTATCTTCATTCTTGAAGCTTGGCGGTAACGTCATGAAGACCTCTTCTTCTAATTCTCCATTCAGAAATGCATTCTTGATGTCAAGCTGTTGGAGGGGCCAATCCAAGTTTGCTGCTAAGGACAAAATAATCCGTATTGTGTTCAATTTTGCAACAAGAGCAAACGTTTCTGTGTAGACAATGTCGTAAGTCTGTGTATATCCTTTTGCAACTAGACGAGCTTTGTACCGTTCAACTGTCCCATCAGCTTTGTACTTCACATTAAAGACCCATTTGCAACCAATGGGTCTTTTTCCTCTTGGTAACTCTACCACCTCCCAAGTTTTGTTTTTCTCGAGTGCTTGCATTTCTTCTAGAACTGCATCTTTCCATTTTGGAATATTCATGGCTTCTTGAATGTCCCTTGGAATTTTTGTACTATCAAGGTTAGAAGAAAAAGTGCGAAACCCTGTAGATAGAGCATTATAGGAAACAAATTTTAAGATAGGATGAAGAGTACATGATCGAGGTTGTTTCCTGAGGGCAATAGGTAGGTTATTATCCGAGAGCTCAATTGTGTCTGAAACAGGAGAAGTCTCATGAGTGCCCGGAGCTATCATCGGTTCTAACTCTTTTGATGCCTCGGGTGTGAGGTTCTCCTTATACATTTGTTTTGGCTTCCTTGAGTAAACTAGTATCTCCTTGTTAGTTTGTTGTCCTGCATCTCCTCCTGAGTTTAAGTTTCTTTTTGTAAATGGCATGTTAAGATGAGGAGTAGTTGAAGGTGTGTTTATGATAGGTTCAGTGGATAAAAGATCAAAGTAAGGAATCGATCGTTACTTGGAAGCCGATCTTCACTTAAGTTCTTCCCCTGAAGAGAGGATTTGTTGAAGTATGGGGTGCTTTCGAAGAATGTGACATCCAGGCTAACAAATACTTTTCTTGTGGATGGATCATAGCATTTGTAACCTTTTTAGGTAGGTAAGTGTCCAATGAAGACTCATTTACGTGCACGAGGATCAAGTTTAGTTCGATGATGAGGGTGTATATGGATAAATGCCGTGCAACCGAATATTCGGAGTGGTAAGTTTGACTCAAGACGGGAATCGGGAAATGATTCTTGAAATTTTTGGAGAGGTGATTTAAATAGAGTATATGACTGGGCATTCTGTTTATAAGGTAAGTTGAGGTTAAAATGGCATCTCCCCAGAATTATTTAGGCATATTTGTGGTAAACATCAACGCACGGGCAACCTCAAGGAGGTGTCTGTTTTTTCGTTCGGCAATCCCATTTTGTTGGGGAGTGTCGATGTAAGAACTTTGATGCATTATTCCATGTTTTTGGAGATATTCTTTGAGGGTACTGTTAAAGTATTCGGTACCATTATCTGTGCGCAAAATTTGGATGTTTGTTTGGAATTGTGTTTGGATCATCGAATGAAAATTTATGAATACAGTTCAAGTATCAGCCTTTTTTTTAGGAGATAAACTCAACAAATTCGAGTACGGTCATCAATAAATGTTACAAACCATTTTTTGTAAGTTCGATTAGGAATTCGAGATGGGCCCCATAAATCGCTGTGAATTAAGGAAAGCGGTTTCGATGGTTTGTATGTAGACCTTTGGAAAGAGATTTCAATGGTGTTTTGCCAATTCACAAGACTCACATTAAAGATTAGTGGTTATTTTATTTGGAAATATGGTAGGTAATATATGTTGCAAGTACTGAAATTGGGATGACCCATTCTAAAATGCCGTAACAGAATTTCATTGTCTCTAGGGATAAAAGCAGAATCACAAATTACAATTTGATTTCATTTACTCACATTTGCCTCTTCAAAGTAGTAAAGTCCCTCACATTCCTTAGCACTGTCAATCGTCTTCCCCGATGATAGGTCCTGAAATATACAATAAGATGGGAGGAATTTAGTTGAGCAATTGGAACTTTTCGTTAAGTGACTAATTGAGAGCAATTACAAGATAGATTTGGAACATGAAGAACAGACTCTAGAGTTATGAAGTTATAAATACGAATACTTCCTTTTCTTGCTATGGGTGAGAGTGAACCATCTGCGATTTTGACTTTAATATTGCCAGCACAAGGAGAATATGTGGAAAAGAGTTGGTAAGAGTCCGTTATGTGATTGGATGCACCAGAATCAATAATCCAGGGAGCTTTTGATGGAGCATTTGTATGAAGAGCTTTTAAAAATTTACCTTTATGGGCTAGTGAACTGGATGGTCCATATGTTTGGAAACTTGAAAACATTTTGTAGAGTTGCTCCATTTGCTCGGGATTGAATGCACCGTTTGGATTGGTGTTGTTTTTTCTTCAATAGGATTAACATTCGCTTGGTACCCCACGAATCTTGTTAATCTATCTTGATTTCCAATCTGCTGGCTTCCCATGTAAATTCCAATACGTATATTCTTTATGTCCTGATTTTTGACAATGATCACACCAAGGGCGTCCTCCTCTTTGTTTCCATCCAGGCCCATTTATAGACGTCCCTTTAGAAGTCGAGCCCGTCCATTAGTTCTCTTCAATTGATTTGGCCCATATTTTTTAACACCCTGGACTGACCCATTTGGCCCAATCCCCCTGGAGAGTAAAGCAGATCCGGCATCGTCTTCTTCCAGGCCATCATGCTTTCCTTCCTTCAACATTACTTTGCGTCGGTTTTCTTCTCGGCATACTTCGGCAAAGGCTTTGTGTGACGATGGCAAAGGTCGCCTGCTCGAAATCCGGCCCCTCACGTCATCTAGGTCTCGATTTAAGCCGGCCAGAAACTCATACCCTTTCGTTTTCCAGTTTTTTCTTGTACCGTACACTGTCAGCTGGGCTATCCCACGCTTCTTCAAGATTTTAGTCAAGTTCTTGCCAGAGAGAATTCATTCCAAGGTAGTATTCCATTACCTCTTTGTCCCTTTGCTTTGTCTGCCACAACCTCGTTTTGATTTCAAAGATTTTAGATGAATCTTCAGTGTCTGAGTACATGTCCCGTACAACATCCCATACATCCTTTGCTATGGGTAGAAATTTTTTTTTTTTCCAATTGCCGGAATCATAGAGTTGACCATCCACGCCGTTACCATTGAATTTTCTGACTGCCATCTCTGCAGATGGACGGTGTCAGTCGTGGCAGGTTTCTTCTTCTCTCCGGTAAGATATCCTTGCTTCCATTTTCCATCGATGATAAGATTGATAGACTGAGCCCATTCTCTATAATTTTTTCCATTCAGTTTTTCTACTGTGAATTGGAATGACAAATGATCAAGTCCACTAGGGCTCATGGTTGAGAGAGACTCCACTTTGCTGTTGACAGGTTCTGTGGTTGTTGACTCTTTACTGTGTTCCATGTTTTCTGCCATTGACGGTTTATGACTAAGGTGGCTAGGTTAGGGAAGAGCCTGACTCTGATACCATATGGAAATTAGGATGGAATATGAAAGTTAATTGTATTACTTTCTTGTGAATAATTTACAACGTAATGGACTGAATTTATATTACAAGTAGAGAACTAAACTAGGCGAGTTTTGGAAAAAGGAAACGTGAATCTTACCTAATCTAAATAAGGTACCTAATTAAACCATATCAAATTACAAGGTTATACAAAATATTTCCTAAACTCTTGAGATTTCTACAAAAGGATCTGATTTAACCGATTCTAGACAAGTATAAGATAAGGATATGCTGAGTATCAGTTACTTTACTTATGTTGTTAAGCACAACAAAAGTTCACATTGTATTATGATAAGATTACATTGACAATTGAACCTGGCTGATTTTGATTGGCAGTGTTTTGGCAACCCTTGTAAGCAACAAGCTTGTGCCAGATCCTTTCTATGGGCTGAAAAATGAGGCAATTCTGGACATTGCTGATTCCGGGAGGGAATATTACACTTTCTGGTTTTTTACAACTTTTGAGTGCAAGCTGGTATGTAATGCTCAGACCTTAACTAAATGTAGGAAGCTTGATTTAATATCATGTTGTATGACTAGTTCTTTATGTATAAATAAAATTGATGTTCATTGCAAGTTTTCAGTTTTAGTTAATTATTTTCCACTTGGAGATCTTTAGTTATTCAAATATATTTCCATTTTCTCCTTCTTTCTTGATGATATTGAAAATTCTTTTATATCGGAAGATACAGGAGCTTAATTTTTTTAAATGACATAATCTTGGCTTTTGTTTCTGACTAATTCTCTATCTATTCTTTTTCTCCACCATATCATATTGATCCCATGAATTAAAGATAAATTTTGGATCATTCCACCAAGATGATAAGGAAATACAACAAACTAGGCCTTATTCTCAATAAAGTTAGGGTCATTACATAAAACATATTTCACCACTCCATTCAATTCATTGCTAGATTACTGGATGATCCAAGGCAACTAGATCCTTAGCATCCAGGTCAAGATAAAATTGACCTTTTCTTTGCTATTTTGAAGGGTCAATATGCATATACATATTAGCAGAGACTCAGTGGAGTTTCACTAGAAAGTAAAAAATTGAAGCCAATCATCATCAACAAGGAGAAAATCATGCGAGCAAGTTGTTCTCGACTCAGACATTAGTCATTGATGCTAGTTGCCCCTTCCCAAGATAAAGTTCATCTTCGTCTTTTTATGAGTAGAATTTTTTGAGGATCGGAAGTTGGATATGGATATTATTATCAAATTTTAGTTGTTAGATGAAGCAGAGAAAAATATAACTTGGTAATGCTAGATTATTATTGGAGGATGATGACACTTCTGTATGGGGAGCAGTTCATGCTATGTTAATTATTTGGTTTCTATACTGTGTGGTTAGTAAGATATAATCTACTCTTTAAGTACCACGGTATTTTACTACCATGATACACTGTAACGTTGCCCAGAATAAACATTTCTTGCATTTCATTCTTCTTTTCAACCACACATATTCTAATAAAATAATATTATGCGTAAATTCAATACTTTTCCATCCTTTTTAACCACACATTTTTCAAAAAATCACTTTTTAAAATACATTTCCCCCAATATTTGATTTTAATGGAGCCCAAACAAGGTCCTTAGATTCCTCTACTTTATATACTTGACTCTGCAGCTACTGACTCTCTACCAATGACTGATGTTCTAAATTTTGTTTTAGTCAAACAATCAACATGTGGATCTAAACTTTCGGGCTATAAATTATTCTGCGGAAGTTTATTTAAATGGGCACAAAGAAGTGCTACCCAAGGGGATGTTTCGAAGACATTCTATTGATGTAACTAGTATTCTGCATCCAGATGGTAAAAATCTTCTGGCTGTCTTGGTTTACCCTCCCGATCATCCTGGAAGCATTCCTCCTGAAGGCGGCCAAGGGGGTGATCATGAGGTATAAGTCAATTTCATGAGATTTCTTTGGTTGGTATTTTGCCGAAATGTTCAAACTGGAAAACTCACTTCTTCACAAGTATTATGATGAGATAAGAAAATGGTTTCTAATAATGAATACATGGTAGTTTTATATAAAAGGAGATATTATGTTACTATGACATGCTTCATTACTGAACCAACACTACCTCCGCCCTCCCATTGCATCTTTACCGACCAAAAGGAAGAAACTAAAGACTTGCTTACTACAATTTTGAAATTAGTAACTGCAAATTCAAGCTGAAACTCCGACATTCTATTTAGTGGGCTGCAGCCTTATCTAATTGCTATCTTTATTTTCAATTCTAGATAGGGAAAGATGTTGCTACACAATACGTCGAGGGTTGGGATTGGATGGCTCCCATAAGGTGATTTGTTTATGTTTTCAATAACTATATTATGCGCTGTCCATGACTGCACTCATCATTATTAATAAAAGAGCTTTTCTCCTTTTATTGTTCCACTATTATTTTTCTCGAATGTTTTCACTTCATATCATATCCATTATAATTTCCCTCTACCGAGAGCGTGCATTATGATGTCATGGTATGCATAAACTGGTTCTGTGAAGTTCCTGATTATGTCTATCCTTCCATGTTTGCTACCAAAAAAGACACCAGGAAAAAATCCTTAAGTTTCTGGTTACTTATAACTCATCCTCACATTGATGGATTAGTAAAGGGAAAAGGGAAGATGTGTTAATATATTAATGAACCTTTACTGCAAAACAGAAAAAATCAGATGTTACAATATTCAATATCTAAGTGTGGTTGACTTTTGGAAAGATTTGTTCAAGCTTTATGATAAACCTCCCATCCAGTTTTTCTATTCTAGAAGGGGCAGGAAGCTGGGAGAGCCATCTGGAAACGGTTGAGAGTGGCACATGATAGTTTGTTACGAAAATAGTAGTTTGTTGAGGGGTGGGAAAATCTGTTAGGAAGCAACTATAAATAAAGGGAGAGATTAGGCATAAAGACAGGCAGAATTATTTTGAGAGAGGAGTCGAGTTGTTATTGTTTATAGCCTTCTTCAGGCTTTATGTTCTTTTAGTCCTGTAATCATCCGTTTTCTTTAATTGAATAATCCATTATTTCACAAATTCTCTTGTTCTTTCCAGAGCACGTTGATTCCTGATGGCCCAGAAGAAAGACAACAAGGTGGACGCCATTGAAAGAGAGGTAGACGGAATGAAATCAGAATTACAACGACTAGGCGGCTTGGAGAAATCGGTGGACCAGCTCACACAGAGCATGGCAAAAATATTACAGACCGTAGAGGAAACCCAGAAAACTATGGCCACTTTCACTGCTCCTAAGGCAGCCAAAAACAAAGGGGTGGAAGAAGACGGTACAGGAAGCACTATGGAGAAAGGATTATCCGACAGCATCCCCCAAGGGCCCTTGGTGGATCGCAAAGCAAGAGACATGGGGAAGTGGCAGGAGGGGTTAGGCGAAGCCAGCACTGAAGGTACCATGGCCACTGCTGAACGAAGCACGATGGGAGGAGAATGGAGGCGTTTACGTAAGCTGGAAATGCCAATTTTCAGCGGAGATGACCCAGACGGGTGGGTATACAGAGCAGAGAGATACTTTGAGATTAATGGCCTGACGGACAAAGAGAAGTTAGCGGCAGTTGGGGTGAGCCTCGAGGGGAGTGCCCTGTCATGGTTACAATGGACGGAGGCAAGGGAGCCCTTTAAAACTTGGGACTCATTTCGGCAGAAGCTTCTGCTAAGGTTCAGACCAACACAAGAGGGGAGTCTATGCGAGAAATTCTTAGCCATCCGGCAAGAAAGGTCTGTGGAGGAGTACCGGCGGACTTTCGAAACATTAGCAGCTCCGTTGGTGGACTTACCTGAAGAAGTACTAGAGAGTACGTTTATTAACGGACTCAAACCTAACATAAAGGCCGAGGTTAGGTTGCTCCAGCCAGTTGGGTTGGGCCGAATCATGGAAACGGCCCAAAGAGTGGAAGAAAGGAACCAAGTGATGAAGGCCTTTATAAATCCCCAGAGCCCAAGACTTGTAAGACCCATTTCGGCTGTCAACCCAGGGGAAGCAAGAAGCAGCGACTCTTTCCCAATCAGATCGGTAACAGTGGGGGAGAAGCCGTTCATTCCAAGAAGAGAGACTCCGATTCGGAGACTTACCGATGCAGAATGGCAGGCCAAGAGAGAGAAGGGTCTATGTTTTCGATGTGATGAAAAATTTACCGTTGGGCACAAATGCAAAAACAAGGAGTTGAGGGTGCTGTTGTTATACGAATCTGAAAATGAAGGGGGAGAAGGGGAAGAAATAGCGGCGACAGGAGACCCATTAGAGGTAGCAGATACGGTGGAGCTGTCCTTAAATTCTGTGGTGGGCCTGTCCACTCCGGGTACTATGAAACTGACGGGGGTGATAGAAGGTAAGGAAGTGATTGTGTTAGTGGATCGCGGAGCAACGCATAATTTTATTTCAGCTGAATTAATCAAACAGCTGGGGATACCAACAGTAGCAACCACGAATTATGGTGTAGTAATGGGGACGGGTGTGTCAGTTAAGGGAAAAGGGATATGCAAAGGGGTGATACTGGAGATGCAGGGGCTAAAAATTGTGGAAGATTTCTTACCTCTAGACTTGAGTAACACCGACGTGATTTTAGGGATGCAGTGGTTGGGAAGCTTAGGCAGCATGGAAGTAAATTCGAAGCTTCTTATGATGAGTTTTCGAGTAGGAGGGGAGGTAGTTACACTAAAGGGAAATCAAGAACACAGGCGCACAGAGGTATCTCTCAAAACTATGGTAAAAGTCTTGATGCAAGAAGGCCGGGGAATTTTGGTAGAGCTAAGAAGTTTAGGGGCAGAAGCAGGAGAGTCAGAAAGTAAACCTCCCCCTCAAGAAATACAGCAAGTGCTACAGAAGTACAATTCAGTGTTTGACATGCCAAAATCACTGCCACCAATCAGAAAAGTTGATCATGCCATCAGGTTGCTGGAAGGAACGAATCCAATTAATGTGAGACCATACAGGTATTCCCACTTCCAGAAAACGGAAATTGAACGACTGGTCCAGGATATGTTGAAGGCTGGAACCATACAACCTAGTACGAGCCCTTTCTCTAGTCCCGTGCTCCTAGTGAAGAAAAAGGACGGAGGCTGGAGGTTTTGTGTTGATTATAGGGCCCTTAACAAAGTAACAATTCCGGATAAATTTCCTATTCCGGTCATTGATGAATTATTGGACGAATTGCATGGGGCGACCATATTCTCCAAGCTGGACCTCAAGTCAGGATACCACCAGATTCGTGTAAGGAAGGAGGACGTGAATAAGACAGCCTTCAGGACGCATGAGGGGCATTATGAATTCTTGGTAATGCCATTTGGTTTGACAAATGCGCCTGCCACCTTCCAATCCTTAATGAATCAGGTATTCCGAGAATACTTGCGAAAATTTGTATTAGTGTTTTTTGATGATATATTGGTGTACAGCAAGGATTTGACAGCACATGTTCAACACTTGGAAGAAGTTTTCAAAATTCTGACTTCTCATCAACTATATGCGAATACAAAGAAATGTCAATTCGCCCAGCCACAAATTGAATATTTAGGCTACTTGGTCTCAGCAACAGGGGTAGCCGCAGACCCAGACAAAATTTCGGCCATGATGAACTGGCCAACCCCCAGAAATATCAGAGAGTTGCATGGGTTTCTGGGATTAACAGGTTACTATTGCCGCTTTGTGGCAGGTTACGGTGAAATATCATGGCCACTTACACAGCAATTGAAGAAGGACTCTTTCGGTTGGTCAGAAGAAGCGGAGACGGCCTTCCAAAAACTAAAAGGAGCCATGTCGTCAGTACCAGTGCTTGCCCTCCCCGATTTCTCAAAACCCTTCATTATCGAGGCAGACGCATCTGGGTATGGTGTTGGAGCTGTATTGATGCAGAACCAGCAACCCATAGCGTATTTCAGTCAAGTATTATCAGCCAAAACGCGCCTCAAATCTGTATACGAGAGAGAATTAATGGCAGTAGTTCTAGCCATCCAGAAATGGCGACATTATCTGTTGGGACGTCCGTTCATCGTGAGAACAGATCAGCGGAGCTTAAAATATTTATTGGAGCAAAGAATAGTGCAAGGGGAATTTCAGAAATGGTTAACTAAACTCATGGGTTATGAGTTTGAAATTCAATATCGGCCGGGAATAGAAAATAAGGCTGCAGATGCCTTGTCGAGGATAATGCCTCCAGTTGAGTTATCAGTCATCACCGCCCCTTTCGTAATGGACGTTCATGAAGTCTGCAAACAGGTGGATGCTGACCCTGAATTATTTAAAATTAAAGAGAAGATAATGGAGGACCCGGCCTCATATCCACGTTACTCCCTAGAACATGGAACACTGTTGTACAAGGGTCGGTTGGTACTCCCTGGGTCCTCTCCCCTGGTTCCCAAACTCCTACATGAGTTCCATAACAGCATGGTGGGAGGACACTCGGGTTTCCTTCGAACGTACAAACGCATGTCTGGGGATCTATTTTGGTCAGGGATGAAAAGGGATGTAAAAAGGTTCGTTGAAGAATGCCCAGTATGCCAGAAAAATAAAAGTCTTGCACTTGCTCCAGCTGGATTGTTGCAGCCCATTCCCATTCCACAGTTAATATGGGAAGATATTTCAATGGATTTCATTGAAGGACTTCCAAAATCTGGGGGGTATGATTCCATTCTGGTGGTGGTTGATCGGTTAAGCAAATATGCCCATTTCTTAGCCCTCAAACATCCCTTTACAGCAGTGGGAGTAGCTGGAGTTTTTGTCAAGGAGGCGGTTAAACTTCATGGCATTCCCCGGTCAATCATATCGGATCGTGACAAGATTTTTCTCAGCCACTTTTGGAAGGAACTGTTTCGGCTACAAGGGACGGTCCTTCGAAGAAGTACAGCCTATCACCCCCAAACGGATGGACAAACGGAGGTAGTAAATCGTTGTGTCGAAATTTATCTGAGATGCTTTACCTATGATAAACCTCGAAACTGGTACACAGGGTTATCTTGGGCTGAATATTGGTATAACACCACTTTTCATGCTTCAACCAACACCACTCCTTTCAGGGCTGTATATGGCCGTGACCCTCCCCCACTAATCTGCTATGGTAACAAGCTTACAGCAAATTCGGAAGTGGAACAGCAGCTTTCCAATAGGGATGCATTATTGGATGAATTGAAGTCTCATCTTGAGCAGGCCCAGAATAAAATGAAAGTGACAGCTGATTTACACCGTCGGGAGGTCACTTTCAAGGAAGGAGAACTTGTCTATGTGAAACTCCGGCCTTATCGACTCCGTTCCCTGGCCAAGAAGACGAATGAAAAACTGAGTCCGTGCTACTTTGGCCCTTTTCGAATCTTGAAATGCATAGGACCTGTGGCTTATCGCTTGGACCTCCCACCAACCGCTGCAATACACCCAGTGTTCCATGTCTCTCAACTAAAAAGGGCACTCGGACCTACTGAAACGTGCCAACGAATACCTCCCAATCTGGACAGTGACCTGAATTGGAATGTGGAACCAGAGAAGGTCCTTGGGGTGCGCCCAGCACCTGCTGGTCATCAGCCAATATCCGAAGTTTTGATTCAATGGAAAGGGTTACCAGATTTCGAGGCTTCCTGGGAATCTGCAGCTTCTATTTGTCAACACTTTCCCAACTTCCACCTTGAGGACAAGGTGTCTTTGGAACCCGGGGGTATTGATAAACCTCCCATCCGGTTTTTCTATTCTAGAAGGGGCAGGAAGCTGGGAGAGCCATCTGGAAACGGTTGAGAGTGGCACATGATAGTTTGTTACGAAAATAGTAGTTTGTTGAGGGGTGGGAAAATCTGTTAGGAAGCAACTATAAATAAAGGGAGAGATTAGGCATAAAGACAGGCAAAATTATTTTGAGAGAGGAGTCGAGTTGTTATTGTTTATAGCCTTCTTCAGGCTTTATGTTCTTTTAGTCCTGTAATCATCCGTTTTCTTTAATTGAATAATCCATTATTTCACAAATTCTCTTGTTCTTTCCAGTTGGTATCTTATCACTTTATTAAAGAGCCCTGCATTAATTCAAGATGAGCAGCTCTATTTGAAGCCTTTCCATTTTCCTTTTGCTTAGAGTGTTCTATTTTATGGGCCTATTTTGTCTGAATCTGATATTCGGGTTTGAATAATTGAGACCTACTTATGAATAATATTTCTGGCTCTCAGCCTTTTCATTTACAACTGGATGTTAGAGTTTCAAAGTAGCGTGGAAAGTTTAAATCAGCTTTCACTGTTGTAGTTTAAAGAGTTTTGGTCTCCCTTGGTGTTTTGAACAAATTACTCTGTACCACTGCTGTTTCTCAATGCTAATGGTTTTGGGTCTTAGTTGATCTTGTAAAATATAAAATTTACTTCCATACTCCTATATTCTCTAAACAAAGCTAACATAAACAGTATTCTCTGAAGTCTTCTAGCCCAGTATGCATTAATCTCCATGGATTTTGACATTGATCCATGATTGATAGAAGGAAAGAAAATTGAATTCTCTGTTTCATAAAGTTGGCTGACACCATTTATTAGTTCTATCAAACTGTAAGCTTTAGCAATATAGAACTTTATGATTCATGAGAACATGTTTGAGATCCTAACGGTGATCTGTTGATTTGAAAGATTAATTTCTGGAACTGATGAACAAATGAATTTTCACATCAAACTAATTTTCTTTTTGTCTGTTATTTATGTAACTGAAGGCAAGATTTCAAACTATTCATTTTTATTGTTGCAGGGATAGAAACACTGGCATCTGGGATGAAGTTTCCCTTTCTGTTACTGGGGTAAGCTATGATTTGATTTGACATTGTTTCTCATGAATATGCACTCATTTATTCTTTTTTTTTTTTTTTTTTTAAACACTATCTTCCAATTTAAAGCCATGAAGTTTCTGATCTATAATCTTCTTAGCTACATGTGTCCTTTCTATTGATGATTGTTTTCTATATTTTCTGATTCTTGACTCAGATGGTATATTACTTTTTTGCAGCCAGTGAAGATAGTAGATCCTCACTTGGTTTCTTCATTCTTTGACAATTACAAGAGGGTCTACCTTCATACCACTGTCGAGCTGGTGAATAAAAGTAACTTGGTTGCTGAGTGTTCTCTGAATATCCAAGTAGGGACTGAGCTTGATGAGAATCTCCGTTCAGTAGAGCATCTTCAGACACAGCATGTGTCCATTCCTGCTGGAGCTCATGTACAGTATACGTTTCCAAAGGTGAGTTGTTCATTTCCTTGTGAAAGTAAGCTCACAATGTTTCTTTTGATTTCATATTTTTTTTCCTTATCTTACTTGTACATATAATATTCTTAGAAATTCAAAGATGTAAGAGAAAATCCCACTACACCTGCTATATAATGAGGATGGCCAATGCCTTCTACAACAATATGAACAAGTTTAAGTCATATTCTAAATATATTTGGAGTCAGCTACATGGATTTTTTTTTTCAATACATCTGGGGAAAAAAGATTAATCTCTGTCAATAGACATGTCAAAGTTCCGAACCATAGCGTACTTAGTACTGGTGCCACAGAGTGAGATGTTTTTAGATATAGCATTGAACACCCTTCTTCTTTTATTTATTTACAATACATAAAGATTGGTCATTTAGTTATATCTAGATTTAATTCTTTTGAAAGGTCAAAGGAAATAGATCTTTTTTAACTACCTCAGGCTATGTTATTTTGGTATACCTCGTTCTTTTAACTTGAGTCTAGTAGGATCACATCATTCCAGGAAAATTCAGGTCTTTAAGTTCTATGCAAGATGCCCTCAGGCATATAAGATGCCATTAACATTTACTTAGTGCTACCTCTACTTAATAGAGCACAGCATCATTTATTAGCTTAGAATTTCTATTTGAACTTGGAAAGCCTGGTCAAAGAGGATTGCTATATCACTTCTTTATTTTGTCTAATTAGATTTAATCTTATGCATGGCATTAAATGCATCTTCTTCGAATCCTTGTTCCTTGAGAATAATTGGACCTAAGTACCTAAAGCAAGCTCTCTTTAGGGCAATATAATGCATTATTTTGATTTTACAATATTCTATTTCCTCCTATGACTATAACAACACTCCCATCATAGTTTTACTAAAAACCTGAAACATTTAGATTATGAAGTGCTGCTCCAATTTTAAGTTATGATATATATACTCCTATCAATCTACTATGAACATATTATCAATGAATTGTTACCTATGAATTTCTCTTGGATGTACCTGGTAAAGTCATCCGTAGATAAATAAAAAAAATATTAAGGTTTCAAGGTTTTATATGTAACCTCGAAAGTCTTAATACACAGAAATAGACCCAGCTTTCAGGTCGTTATTTCTAACTAGATGTCCAGTGATCAATTGTTCTTTGATAAGTGACATTTCAGGCACGAACTATTTGAAAAGAAACAGAAACAAGTTAATATAAATTTTTAGGTTCTTGGCTTTGAATTTTATTATTCACAGTGGTAGGAATTCCGTAATGGTCACTGAATGTGTTGGCAGATATTCTTCTATAAACCCAGCCTATGGTGGCCCAATGGCATGGGGAAGCAATCCCTTTACAATGTAGAAATAACAGTTGATGTGAATGATTTTGGGGAGTCTGATTCGTGGAACCACCATTTTGGATTTCGTAAGGTTGAGAGTCATATAGATAGTGCTACTGGCGGAAGGTATGAATGTTTCTTTAGTAAACTTCAAGTGGCAATTAGTGCACAACAGTGCTAAAACAACTTTCATGTTTCCACGTTGCAGGTTATTTAAGGTCAATGGCCGGCCGATATTTATCCGTGGGGGTAATTGGATATTGTCAGATGGATTACTACGGCTTTCTAGGAAACGTTACGAAGCAGACATCAAATTTCATGCAGACATGAATTTCAACATGATGCGCTGTTGGGGTGGTGGACTAGCTGAAAGGCCTGAGTTTTATCATTTTTGCGATATTTATGGTCTTTTGGTCAGCGCTCTCTCTCTCTCTCTCTCTCTCTCTCACACACACACACACACACGTGCACGCGTGATTGCGAGCACAGACTGTGTGGTTGCATGCCCACGTGTCTGCATGTGTGTGCTTATATGGGTTTTGAAGCAAAGCATGTAAATCTTGCTAACTGAATCCCATATAGATGGTATAACGCTTTATTTAGTTGAATAGACTTCAACGATCACGGATTGTGAGAATTGCATCTTCCAAAAGTATAATGATTTGACTGTTAATTGCTTTTCATGTAGTTTTGAGTTTCACAGCCTCTTACTGCTTTCTCTGCTACCCAACTTGTCCATTTAATATTTTAATGAAACTAGAAGAATCGCCTAAGGTGAAAAGTCATATTCTCTTAAAAGAATACCAAGCCTTGTGTTTGTTCCAAAATAATATGCACTTTAATGAATGGGACTTTTACTGTAAAATGCCATAATAGTCAATTTAGGACCTAATTCTTTCTTTCATTTTAAATTTTTTTTGCCACTTTAATACTCTTAAAGTATCTCTGCATTTTTTTTCATGCAATGTCAAACTGGATGTATTTTGAAATGCAGTGGATGGTTTTACAGTTTTAATAACCAGGTTGCACTACTTAATAATTTTACATATACCTTGATAGGTTTGGCAAGAGTTCTGGATAACTGGAGATGTTGATGGACGAGGTGATCCTGTATCAAATCCAGATGGTCCTTTGGACCATGATCTTTTTATGTTTTGTGCAAGGGACACTGTCAAGCTGCTCAGGAATCATCCTAGTCTTGCTTTATGGGTTGGGGGTAATGAGCAAGTTCCACCAAAGGATATCAATTCAGCTTTGAAAACTGATCTACAGCTTCATCCATATTTTGAAAGTTTTATTCACCATGGCTCTTCAGAGGAAGAATTGTCCCCAGATTTAAAGGATCCAAGTCAATATCTCGACGGTACACGAATTTATGTGCAGGGATCTATGTGGGATGGCTTTGCTAATGGAAAGGGGGATTTTACTGATGGTCCTTATGAAATTCAAAATCCTGAAGACTTTTTCAAGGACGATTATTACAAGTATGGGTTCAACCCCGAGGTAGGTTCCATAGGAATGCCTGTGGCCGCTACGATAAGGGCCACAATGCCTCCAGAGGGGTGGCAGATTCCTTTATTCAATAAATTACCAAATGGTTATGTAAAGGAAGTCCCAAATCCTATATGGGACTATCATAAGTACATTCCATATTCAAAACCAGGCAAGGTTCACGATCAGATTTTAGTATATGGAACTCCGGTGGATCTTGATGACTTCTGTCTTAAGGTATAATGTTTTTGTGATGCTTATTGAACAGTCTCCTATCCTTTTCCTTATGGTGTATCAACTAATGTAAACTATCTACTTCAGGCACAGTTAGTTAACTATATCCAATACAGAGCTCTCTTAGAAGGCTGGAGCTCTCATATGTGGAGCAAATATACAGGTGTTTTGATTTGGAAGACCCAAAACCCTTGGACAGGTCTAAGAGGCCAGTTCTATGATCATCTCCATGACCAAACTGCAGGGTTCTACGGCTGTCGTTCTGCTGCAGAACCAATCCATGTCCAGCTAAATCTGGCAACATATTTTATAGAGGTAAACATGCGAAATATTTTACAAATGTCAAGGATTAGTTGTGTCTCTGAATGTTCTTGCAACTGCTTGATCGTGCATTAACATGAAACTGAAATGAAATTTTACAGCATCCTCTTTCTGCCTGACACCTTTTGTCTGTAACAATTATAACCTGCAGTGCCTAAACATTCCTTATATTTGTTATTGTTTTTTCGAATCGAGATAACTCTATATATTTGATCTGTAGAACATGTAATGCTTTAATCTTCTCTGATTTCTTTTACCCAACTTATATCAAGCTATGCAGATAATACACTGAATAATTTATTTGAACTTGAAAGTAATACGCTTTTCATATTTTTCCTGTATATATATATACAGGTAGTCAACACAACATCGGAGGAGCTTTCAGATGTGGCTATAGAGGCCTCAGTTTGGAATCTAGAAGGAGAATGCCCCTATTACAAAGTCTTTGATAAGCTCAAGTTGCCATCAAAAAGAACAATATCTATTTCTGAAATGAATTATCCAAAGTCCAAAAGTCCTGCGCCTGTTTATTTTCTCCTTCTTAAACTCTATAAAATGTCAGATGACGGGATACTATCTAGGAACTTTTATTGGTTACATCTTCCGGGTGGCGATTACAAGCTTCTTGAACCATACAGAAAAAGGAACATCCCCCTCACGATGACTTCTCTAACTTTCATAAGAGGGTCCAGCTATGAAATCAGAATGCATATACAGAATACATCGAAGACACCAGATTCAAGAAGTCTACTCTCCAGCCACAATTTCATTCAGGAAAGTCATAACAAAGATTTCGATACGTCATCATTTGAAGCTCGTGCTCCCGAGAGAAAAATGGAAAGTAGTTTATTTCACAAGACATGGAAGAATTTTTCTAGGGAAGACAATGGTGTGAAAGTTACTGAAATTAAAGGAACCGAGACTGGTGTTGCTTTCTTTCTTCATTTATCTGTCCATGCTTCCAAGAAGGATCACAAGGACGGTGAAGACACTCGAATTCTTCCAGTTCATTACTCTGACAACTATTTCTCTTTAGTACCTGGTGAAGTAATGTCGATAACCTTAAACTTTGAGGTCCCTCCTGGTATCACCCCACGCATCTCTCTTACTGGTTGGAACTATGGTGAGCATACTGTCTTTTAAGCTGAGGTTAAAGCACTTCAATTATGGGGGGAATAAAAGCACGTCGTCATTTTGCTTGAAATTCTGTTTTCAGCCTTTTGTGCCCGAGCTCTTGGATCATTAGAGCCAACAACCCCTACTTGATAATAAATTCGCGGAAAATGATTTTACTTCACGTAGTCCTTGCCAAGCATAAACTGTAATGCTTCGTGACGACACTGACAGTATATAATCTAGTATAATGAACATTATGTATTATCCGTCGTGTTTCACTATTATCTGTGGATTGAGGCACAATATATCATTGTTCTTAAGATCGATTTTGTTCCTTAGAAATGTGTAATTAGTGCAATGGAGTGTTGGTCGTCGGCCTCCAAAATTTAACATTGGGTAGATTGCGGTTGAAGGTGCACTCGCAACCTAAGAATTTCTTATACATTCACAGCTCAAATATGAGCCACTAAACATGAGAAGCAATTAGATAAATGCACTAATAATAAGGCTTTTTTTTTCTTTTTTTTTTTAATAAAAAAAATCAACATAAACCCGATTTTTACAAATTCTCACCACAGGCCACGGACTAAGCTAATAATGTTCTTACAAAAAACCTTATAAACTAATATTTAGCTTTTACTTTTCTAGTGTTGTGTTAAACGTTAATAAAAGTTCTGTATTAAAGTGTGACATGCCGTGTCGATTGTTAATCAAAAATCAATTCCATTTTGTCCAGGTAATTTTCCCTTTGGCTGTCTTCCAATCTATCTCACGAACTTCCAGTCGAATAAATCAGCTATACACAACGAATACCATTGCTTGAAAGAATTTAATGATTGTTTATGGCGATTACTACGATGCTTTTCTTCCCCTTCTGCGTAACACATCATAGCTTGGTAAGTAAATATTTTGCAGTCGAGCATACCAAATATGTAATTATTATAATTTATTAATCCTAACAATAATTTATTTATTTATTTTTATTTTTAATTTTTTTTGTGAAAATTAGTGTTTCAGGATTTGATCCAAAGAATGTAGAAAAATCTTCCTGTGGTATCAGAGGGAAGTATAACTTTAACCTGAAGAAAATGTGTGGAGCTGTTGGGGTTCCAATTTGTGATCGGCCTGAAAAGTATATTAGTTGGGATGGAATTTCATCTTACACAAGAGGCATACAAAGATATTGCTAAATGGCTCATCCGGCACATTAGGTAGGATTCATAGCTTATCAGCACTTAAAAGCACTACCAAACATACTGTTAGTCACAAAATTAACATTACATTTTCTGATGTGTATTACAGCGAAGATTCAAAATTGGAGTTAGTTTTAGATGGAAAAATATGAAGACAGACGTAAGACTTTTCAATCCAGAGAAGTAGAAAACATTTACTTTGAAATGACTTTCATGAACCGGTTTAGTGAGGAGAAGATGCCTGCAGCTTGATCAAACAAAGACGCTCCTTTCTCTTCCTGGTTTCCGATTCCTCCAAATATTATCTGACGATAACCAAAGGGAAAAAGTAAGCAGCAATAAATTTTCTTGGTTCCACCGTCCCAAAATAAACTAAAAAGGAAATGGAAAAGCACTTTTTCATCCCTCACTGATTGCTAAAATCAGTTTTACAAGCTACCTCATTTTTTCGTTTTTGTGGGAGGGTCGGGGCATTTTATGCATGGCGGGTTTGCACAGGGGGTGGGGGTTGGTGGAGCTTAGGAGATGAGAGTGACTGACCTCGAGTTCTTCTGCATCAGGACGGCTTATCTGTTCCTTGGCAAGAAGGTACCTGTTAGGCCTCTCCTTATCATCATAAAACACTTTCCATAACCTGATAGAAGAGCCAGAAAATGTATAACATTCTGACACGGTAAATTAACAAACAAAAACTCTCTTACTATGCTGATAGCTTAAAGAACAATGTAAGCAATAGGCTTACAAGTTGAAAGTTCGGGTTGAATGGTTACGAATAAATAATCTTATTTTATATAAACATTTCTAAGTACTTCACTGAAAAGTACAAATCCCTAGGATAAAATGAGAAAGACTAAATTACACAGACGTTTGACTGCCTATTGAAATTTATTATTTGTTAAGCTGGATGGCTTGCTTTAAACTGAATCAAAATACCATTAAGGTAAGAAATTCAGTGAAATATTCAAGTGTAAGCACTTTACCCGGGATAGCATCTAAACACAGCGCCAGAAGCAAGAGGTCTCATTGAATATACGACCGTGAAAGTGCTGTAAACAATGATTGATGAGCACAGTGAGTTAGATGTTTTATTCCACAAGAAAAAAATGATATTCTAAATACTACTTGTTCATGTTCTAAATTACTGAAACTTACCTTAAAAAGCTCCTGCGTAATCGGCGAACATTAATCCCGACTCCAACATCCTCACTAATAAGACGCGGGTTCCACATGATAAGAGGCCTAGGCTAACAATATGGTTTAATTTTAATGCAAAGAAGGGTTGTAACTGAATGCATTTTATAGATTAAAAAAACTGTATGCTTCTTTGAACAAAATGGAATGCTACTGTAGATTATAGTGACTCTCGCATATAACCAAGAAGGGTTGTAACTGAATGCATTTTATAGATTAAAAAAACTGTATGCTTCTTTGAACAAAATGGAATGCTACTGTAGATTATAGTGACTCTCGCATATAACCAAGAAGGGTTGTAACTGAATGCATTTTATACATAAAAAAATGTAGGCTTCTCTGATGTAGATTATGGTAACTCTTGCATGTAACCAAGAGGGATTGTAACTGAATGCATTTAATAGATAGATTTAAAAAAAAAAAAAAAAAAAAAAATATGCTTCTATGGGGAGAAAGGGTGGGGGGGGGGGGGGGGGAGTGAGAGAGAGAGAGTCTTGTTCTAAGACACGTACCGTGGAATCCTATTTTTCTTGCTTCAAGCTAGGACTTCTATAGTTTTCTATTCTCTTTTGACTTTGATTCTGATCTTCATCATGATTTTCAGATTGATTAGAATTCACTAGAAATGAATACAGTTATGACGCATCAAGTTTTACTTCAGCTAGGATCTGACATTTTCTATTGCTTTACTAGATACATTCATTAAGGAGATCTATAAGAACCAAGATTTTTTGCAAATTAACTACTGATCAGCTGAATTGTGAGGTTTCACTCAAAGTTCTCCATAAATAGGAGATGCAATAAGATATCTATCCATGGAATATCTTAATGATTTAATATCATCAAGTTTTGGTTTTGTTGAGAATCTCAACGACAACATTTATAATTTCCAGTAATGCTGCTGCTTGAACCTTTCTAGGAACCAGAAAAGTCAGAAAGTAAAATTGATTTGGTAAATATGAAAAGGGACTTGGACCATTAATGTTCTCATTTGAGGAGAACAAAAAACATCTTTTCTCTTCATTAACTAACATGGAACCTAGGTTCGCAAAACAATCATCTTATGAGCTAAGTAAAGTTTGAAAGAGAGAAGGGTGATAAACTTTGAACTCTGTTGTTCCATGAGTTTGTAGATTACATTATCGTTACATATGAAGAAATATTTTTCGTCTGAGACAAAGTGTGGTACGTCAGCAAGCTGTAGAATAAAAAAAAGTATAGTTTATTTAAAATTATGGAAGTCATCTTACTTTGGACTTTGGAGACTAAAAGGGAACTCGCCCCGTCCCCCCCTCCTTTCCCCAACTAAACTTTTGCTTATCATGGTGGATGCTATGCATGGATTCATGTACTCCCATGGATGAAAAATAAAAATGCATAGGTACCGGATCATCTGAGAGATCAGATGCAATTCTTTTGACGTATTCCAGCATCTGATAATCAGGAACCACCATCACTACAATTTCGTCTTCAGCATCCACGGGCTTCCGGTCACCTAAACTGGATAAATAAAATGCTAGAAGAAGAATTACATAACTGAAAGGATAAAATTGAAAAGGAAGGGGAAAAAAAAAAACTATATAATGGCGGCATTAGATCTTTTTAAGCTTCACAAACTCCCATCACCTCCTTATTTTCTGAGAGATTACTTCACTATCATCACATGAATACCTCAAAGCTAATTTTAGAATCCATAAACTACTAACCCACTCACCTAATGATCCGATCTGTCTATAGAAAATCTAATGATAATAAATTCCAAATAAAATATGCAAGAAATTCTCAATAGTAGTTTTGAATTTCTTTGATTCTTATTATTGACTATCTGCAGAAGGGTTATATGATTATAATGTATAAAGAGACACATTGTTGTCTAACTGAAATTATAAAATAGACGAGAGTGACTAAAGGTCAGAAAGGGGTGCCAATAACAGCACCAAAAATATATGCTGCGATTTTGTTTGTATCTAAGTCATACAAGGGCTGAATGGGAGTTAATTAGACTGTAACTTTAAAGTACATGGAAAACCCTGTAAAATCCCACACCTTATAATTTGATATCCATTTCAGAAAAACCTTATGAAGAATCTCATGCCCATGCATTGCTTTACCTGGAGAATCCAAAGGTGGCATCTTTCCACTGATACTTTAGAAGTGCAGCAGCACCAGCATCAGGAAATACAGCTTTAACTCTCTATAACAAAAAGTTTTTCAAATTAATCCAAAATGTGCATCCTAGTGTTTTAATCTCTAATGTAACTATGACTGCGCTCATGTTTTGAACTTCTCGTGGTCTTTTATAAGTGAGCCTCAATGCTAGTATTATAAAAGCAAAGATTCCCAGCCAACCTGGCCTCCCGTTGCTTCAATAAGTGTATCTAAGAATATCTTTGACAGCTCCCACAGCTCAGCTTGGGCTCCTTCGTCATCAAGAAACTGCAGCTGCGGGATTAACAATTCAACCTGTAGAAAAAAGAGAAAGCAATTTACCAATTGATTAAGATTTTGCAATTTTAAAAGTAACAGTTTAGTGAATACAAATGATTAGGCAATAAAATTTTCTGTTTTTAAAAAATTAGAAAACATGATTTACTTCAAGTCAGGATCAAGTAATGGTGCTCAGTTTTGCATGGCAAGTTCACAATCCTTGAACAAATGTTTAAAAAAAATGACAAGGCAGCCAAACAAAAATCCAAGTGAAGATAAAAAGTGAACCTAAAAAATAAAAAATATGCAAAAAGAAAATTCTTAACAGGGAATTTTGCAACAACATGGGCAAGTCCTCGATACTTACTATGGCTCTCATTCCTCCCGATGAAACAAAATCCGCAGTTGCTTGGCCCGACTGTTGAACTGCACCCTCCAAATTAGATGGCAAGCAACTGAAACACAAATTAATGAAAAATTTTACTTCGTTCAATTTAGATGCAGCTAGGGATATCAGGGAAAAGTGAATCAGTTTAAAAGCAGCTTGAAATTATTAATTGACATTATAGAAAGTGTTAACCTCTGGAAATGAAAAACTTGTTAAATTTAAGTTGAAGTATCCAGAACAGATGCCTGTTGAGTGTCCAAACTCTGTTTGGCAAAATTTATAAATCATTTTATAAATACTCAAAATTCATTTTCAACCACACATTTCAATTGGCTCACAAGGAGTATCAACTTATCCACCACTCTTTTTTATCTATCTATAAAAATTAAACAGTTTATAAATTCTGTTAATATAAAACCGAATTTACTGTTGGCCAATATGGTTCATGCTAAGCATAGGACTTACAATGGTACTTGTTATGATTGGAGGATATTAAAAGAAAGAAGTAACTGTTTATAATATAGTTTATTATCACTGAGATAACATTGATAAAAAAACTCCAAAATAACTTCAGGTAAATTTTAGATAATACAATGTCTGCTAGTAACACATATTTCCCCAATAAAATTGTGTTCTATTAGCACTCAATTTGATGAACCAGAATTCAAAATCTCAATTCAGTAGGAAGTTCATATAACTTTCCCAATACATCTAAATTCTCCATTCTTTCCTTAAAACTTCCAAATTAAGGTAGAGGTCGGTAGAGGTGACTATTTAAATTGCTATTCAATTTGAAAAAAATGTATAAGACTGACTTAATTTTGAAATTAACATAAACACAATGTAGCTAGTTTCACTAAACAAAACTCTAGTATGAAAATGCTTTCTTTTCACGCTGAAAATGTCAAAGCAAACTTCCAGTTTAATAGTTTGAAATCACAAGTTATGTATGTTCAATTTAGTCACAAGCATGCTAACAATCTTGAACAATTCAACTACATGAATCCACTAAAGGATGAAAAGTACCATCATCAATTGTTTTATTTTTCAAGTAAACCACTTTCAGTGCAATTATAAATTTTATGCAACATAAATACCAAATTAAGTGAATGATTAACTGAAAAACGAACCTGTCATCTTCTTCTCTTTCTTCGTCTTCTTGAATTGGCTCTGGGTCTAAAGAAGATAACTCTGTGAACTCTTCAAGATTTTCTTGGCCTTGGAATTTCTCAAACTTGGCATGTGTTCTCGAGCTCGAAATGGCTTTGTGACGGGAAATTCCACTGTACCCACAAGTGTTTGAGGGATAAAGGGATGATGAAAAATTGGGTGTGGAGGATCGTTTGGGAATTGAAGGCACGTAACAGGAGAGGTTTGTATACGTAGAGGCCATGAAATTCTGGGCTTCTACGACCATAGAATCTCAAAGCGTGGTGATAAGCTAAATTATGAACGGGTGAATTTCATCCTCTAGGTCCCAACTTTCTATTTGTAAACACTTGGTCCCCAACTTCTATTTGTAGCATTTTATGTCCCAATCTTTTAACACTTAGTACACTATTGCTATTAGCTTGATGAAAATTTCTATCGGGACGTTAAAAGGAAAAACTATACGCATGATGTTTGATTAAAAAGGTAAAATTGTCCAAAAAATTTCCTTATAATTTGGCCCCACATGACTGGATTTTTAGCTCTATCTTTGATTGCAACCGACTTAAAATCAAACCTTTCAATATTTATGGTTTCACATTTTTATCTATTGTATTTTACTTAAATATATTTCTTTATAGTTAATGGGGACACATTAATGAAAGTAAATGACTATCATCATTCGACTAAAAAATGTGGGATATGGTGGACAATGAAGTCTTTAAAAATTAATTATTTCTTCTGGATTACTTGAAGAAAGTAAATTCTACCGGTTGTGCAATATTATAATAACAATATAAATAAGTAAAGTAATCCTTTTAAAGTACTTGAGCGATTCAACTTGTGTTGTCACACCATCAAAAACTTAAATCTTGCAATTATGGCTCTAAGCCTCACTATGAAATCAATTAAAATCTTTTAAAATATGTATAAGGCAAGGATGTTTACTAGCTGAAGTGAACTGAAGATTGATACTGTCATAAATTTTCTTCCTCGGCAAGGACATTTACTAGTTGATGTCCATTGAAGATGGTTGATACGGTCAAAAAGTTCTTCCTCAACTCATACCCCTCCCTCTGCACTAAAACTTGCATGAAAAATGCGTGAAATATTTTCTCATACTTTAAGCGATAAATAATAAATTATGTTTGGACTGAGAACATAGAACCGTACTTATATTGAATTAAAAACATAATTTTCAGTCTCGCTCGAATATTAATATTTTTTTACATCATAAAAGGAGGACTTTATATTTCAATATCATGTAAATAATAATGAAGAATTGATAAGCAAATACAAGGGAATGCCCTAATACTACATTTGAAGAACCAATTAACTCATTGCGCGACTTTCGTGAATAAGCCCCGGAGCAGCTGCCATTCAGATTTCGGCTTGCGGTCTGTTAAAACTTATGGGACCAATTTGCAGAATCTGGAAAATTCAGGGGCATATTTGTAAATGTGGGGTACAGATTTGCAGAATAATGGGAATTTAGGGGCTGATTCACAAATTTGGGACAAGGGCTTGGCAACTCGGATTTAGAGCTTGTTTGGGAGTGATTTTGAAAATTGATTTTTTGATCGCTAGGAGAAAAGTGTGGTCCATCTGTGAGAGAAGAAATCAAATATGACGACTAGAATAGTGAAATAACGGTCGAAAAATCAATTTTTTGGACCAAAAAATCGCTTTCAAACAGGCTGTTAATTAGGATGAAGAAGTTATAAACCTCAATTTTAACCGTTGATGACCCCAAATCACACCAATTGAACCATTGGCTTTAAAAATTGTCACAAAACTTTTTAAGTGCAAATGTACAGTTATCTGTAAAATGCTATTTCCTGCACTTTATTTGTTTATGTATTAATCTTTTTCTAAATGAAATTAAATACATTTGTCTAAACAGACAAATAAAATTATTCGAATAATATTTCTTTTATTAAATTCTTAGATTCGATTTTAATACGTGGGCCATAAACCCGAGAAGCCGTTAACCCGACCCGTTACCCAAAATACAACGGTCCCGGCAAAGGAAATACATTTTATAGCCGTTAGAGGGAGCGCCGATAATCAAACGGCTCAGATTTTCCCAATTTTCAAACTCGATAGAAACACCTTTTCGGACCGTTAAGCGATTCATTCATCAACTGTACATTCTCTCCCTCTCTCTCTCTCTCTCTCAACTTTCGATTTGAGCTCTGAACTTGTTCGTTGTTCTTCGTTAAATTTTGTCAAGTTTCGCTAGTAAACAAACCTGTTTGAATCACGATCATGGACGGTACTCTCTCTCTCTCAGTAGTTACACACATCTATGCAAAGTGTATGTATCATCTAACTTTAAGGGGTTGTATTTGAACATATTAATCATACCCTGGAAACTCTATTTTTGAAATTTGATGAATGATAATAATGGTTCGCAGTTTCTGTTCTTTGCCTTTCGTATTGCCTTTTTAAAACTCGCAGTTGCTTATTTATGGAGAAATTTTATCTTTAGTTGTTCATTTTCCGTGATTTAATAGTTGATTTTTTTTTCTTGTTTACTTTGTCCAATTTCGTTTTTTCCCCCAAGTAGATTAAATATTTTCTTTGTAATTTGAATTTGTATCTCTGCGTTCTGCGTCTATTGAAATAAGGAAGTTCAGGCAATAAGGATAAAGAATAAAGAACCAATTAAGAGGGAATCATCTTCGTTGATTGGAGACTGTTTAACAATGGGAAAGAAAATATAAGAGGAATTTAAGAAATTCTTGAAAACTTTTGCATACATTTCTTTTGCCTTTTGATTTTTCTCGGACTAAACACTGAGTTTCCTGTGTCGGGCTTGGGTTCAGGACAATTTGAAGGATGTAGTGATCTAATGGATGACACAGTAGATACGTGTTATGCCCAGACCCTTCCGATATTTCAGAAAATTGAATATCTGAGCAACAAAGTACAGGTAAATTTTTGGTGACAGAGACCTTTTAATTTTTAAAGTATACTATTTGTATTTGACTCCACTTATTGCTTTCTTTCAGAACATCAGGAAGGATCATACACTTCTTAGCAATGAAGTGAAGGGCCTCGGTGTTGATTGTTTACTAGGTTCGGAAGCTTTTACCGCACTTCAGAAACTTAGTATGTATCATTATTCTACATTTTTATGAATTTCTGAGATTTATTCAGTATTTAATTTTAATGAGATGTTCGCTGCTTTGTATTGCTTAAAATGTTAGGCAAAGAACATGAACTACTGAAAAATACGTACCATGAAGAGTGTGAAGTGCTGAAAAAGAAGTATCTCGAAGAATGCTCAGAAAGAAAGCGGTTCTACAATGAAGTGATTGAGCTCAAAGGAAATATTAGGGTCTTTTGTAGGTGTAAGCCACTAAAACAAGATGAGATTGCAAATGGGTCCACATCAGTTGTTGACTTTGACTCATCCAGGGAAAATGAACTACAAATAGTTTGTCTTGATTCTTCCAAAAAGCAATTCAAGTTTGATCACGTATTTAGACCCGAGGACGACCAAGGTAACTTAAGAACTTAGCAGTACTGCTTATGTGATCGACAGAGATTTCTCTAACTGTGCTGTATAAAATGGATCATCACTCATTGCTATGTTTAATGCAGAAGCTGTTTTTGTTCAAACTATGCCCATAGTGACCTCTGTCCTGGATGGTTACAACGTGTGCATATTAGCCTATGGGCAAACTGGTACTGGCAAGACATATACCATGGAAGGAACACCAGAAAATAGAGGGGTAAACTACAGGACTTTGGAGGAACTTTTCAGAGCTTCTAATGAAAGGAGAAGTATTATGACGTTTGAGATATCTGTCAGCATGTTAGAGGTGTACAATGAAAAGATAAAGGATCTCCTAGTTGAGAACTCCAATCAACCTGCTGCGAAGTAAGTTTCACCAATTTTTGTCAACTAGCACTTCCTTTTATTCATGTTAGATTACTTTATGCGGGAAGCTTATGCAAATTATAAGAAAAAATTGTCTTTCGTGTCATAGATCAGTTTTCTTTATTTGAGAACTCCAATCAACCTGCTGCGAAGTAAGTTTCACCAATTTTTGTCAACTAGCACTTCCTTTTATTCATGTTAGATTACTTTATGGGGGAAGCTTATGCAAATTATAAGAAAAAATTGTCTTTCGTGTCATAGATCAGTTTTCTTTATCCCAAAGAGAAAGATAATAGTTTGTGCTCTGTTGTCTCGAAAGAAAGATTTGTCTGCTCGATATTAAGTTTAAAACTTCTATTCCCAGATATACAGCATTAATGATTCCTTGATTGAAGTTTAATGTGGATTTTCTTTTTCACCTCTCACTATCTATATTTCTCATTACTTTCTTCCTGCTTATTTTTGATTGTGAGAAATGATTCTGTTGAGAGGTTTTGGCCAGTTTTGATTGCTCTGTTTTAATCTTGATGGGGGTAGATTGCCTGGTTTGGTATTGGTACATTCAAAATGAAGCACTAGCTTATAGGAAATGAAACGATGAATACAATTTGTGGCTTTAATTACTTGCAATGTGCAATATGTGCAATTGAAAGAGACTTAATACTCTGAAAATGCAGGTTGGAGATAAAGCAATCATTTGAGGGTACTCAGGAAGTCCCTGGACTCGTTGAAGCTCGTGTATATAGTACAGATGAAGTTTGGGAACTTCTCAAATCAGGGAGCCAAGTAAGATCTGTTGGATTCACCAATGCGAATGAATTCAGCAGTCGATCTCACTGGTAATTTTTAGCAGCTTCCATATCTCTTTTTCTTGGTTAATCAATCTATTTTTTCATAACTGAAACAAATTTTAGATTAAGTAATGATGTGAAAGCATATCCACTTTAATCATTTTTGAACAGAAGTTGGTTTCTTAGTATATGGGGGTTGTTAATTTTATTTAATTATTTCTATTGCAGCTTACTGAGAGTGACTGTTGTGGCAGAGAATTTAGTAACTGGGCAGAGGACTAAGAGCCATTTATGGCTGGTTGACTTGGCAGGAAGTGAGCGTGTAGGAAGGATTGAAGTTGAAGGGGAAAGGTTAAAGGAATCTCAGTTTATCAATAAATCATTGTCGGCATTAGGGGATGTTATCTCGGCTCTTGCATCCAAAGCCTCTCACATTCCATTCAGGCATTTTGCTCTTCTCCTCTTCTCCGTGTTGTGTCCATGTTTATGTACTACAATATTACTATTTTGTAATCATTTGAACTTTTTGTGGACGAACAGGAACTCAAAACTCACCCATATCCTGCAGAGTTCTCTAGGTGAGCTACTTAAATTTTATAACTGTAGGGAATGTGAAATTTCCATTTTGATTGTATGGCTATTTAACTACAATATATAGAAGATCATAAGTTTGTCCTATAGAGTTTCATAGCTTTCCATATAAATAATTCTAGTTCAACTACAAATGCAGGAAGAGATTGCAAGACACTGATGTTTGTCCAGATCAGCCCAAATTTGGCTGACTTAGGAGAAACCCTTTGCTCATTGAATTTTGCAAGTCGCGTACGACGAGTTGAGCATGGACCTGCTCGCAAACAGACAGATCATGCTGAGATTCTCAAGTACAGGCAGTTGGTATGAAACAGCAACCTACCACAAGAATAATCTGTATGTTATATTAATAATAACTGGTGTGACTTGTGCTCTTCAATTTTTTAATAAACAGGCGGAAAAAGCAAAGCATGAAGAGAAGGAAATGAAGAAGTTGCAGGACAGCTTGAAGTCTGCGCAATTAAGGCTTGCTGCCAGAGAGCTTACGTGCAGGAGTCTTCAAGAAAAGGTACAACTAATACCCAATCTCGAAATTTTCTAGTAAATAATCGGCATACTGAATTTGACCATCGCCATATATGAGAAATAGTTCAAATTACCTTAATTTATGGTTTCTATCCTGATACAATTCAAATGTCCAACAGGTTCATGATCTTGAGAATCAATTAGCAGACGAAAGAAAAACAAGACTAAAACGAGAATGTAGAGCTTTGGCCTATGTTTCTACTCAGTCCTCAGCATTACCATTTCTAAGCCAAGAAGAAAAGAAAAAACCTCCTTTAGCTCCTGCAAAATTGAGGTTGCCACTTCGAAGAATTACAAATTTTATGCCCCTGCAGTCTCCTTTTCCCCCCAAAAAGAAGGGCCAGTCTAATCTCAGAGTTGTGGATAAGGACAAAGAAAATGCATCAAGAATCCTTGGAAACAAGGCAAAAGCAATTTTTGTACCAAGACCAGGTTCCATTGCTTCAGCAACGAGTCAGGCTTTTCAGCAGAAAAGAAGGGCTTCCATTGCAACCCTTCTCCTTGAGTCCAATTCAAAGATGACAACTCCACTACAAGGCTCTACAGCTCGATTAAGCAACAACCATGGTATGGGACGGCAAACATTTGTCTGGTTATACGGTGAAAGCAACACCTATCGTCCCTAGAAGTAGTAAATTTAGGAGGAGTCCTCCTTCACAGGCTGGTTCATGGAAGCCCAAGCATCCAACTGTTGTAGCATTCCAAAAGAAACAGTTGAGGTTAACATCCAGTTGTACAGTGGAAGCAACTCCAGTTGGCCCCAGAAGAAATAAATTTAGGGGAAGTCCTCCTTCACAGGCAGGTTCGTGGAAGCCCAAGCATCCAACAGTTGTTGCCCTTCAAAAGAAACAATTGGTGTGGAGTCCACTCACGTTGAGAGGCATCAAGGAAAATAGTAGAAAGTCGTTATTGTCCACTTGAAATGACAGCCTTTAACTTATGTACATTCTCTTCTGTAAGCATCATAGCATGCTTATTTGCTTTCTTTGTGTCCTGCTGTTGTTGATTCTCTTTCTACTGAAAATTGCCAAATGCCAACGCTTGTGGTTGTAGTCATATTGCAGTGCCATACTTGGCTGGTAGGTAGTTGTGAAAAGCAGTTATTTTACTTGGAATTTTTTTATGCAGTAAATCTGTTTATTTCTATACTTTGTTGTGCAGAAATTATAATACAAGTCATTTTCAACCTTTAATATTTATTGTTTTAGATGCCGCATAACTACTAATATAAGCAAAATAGAGATGAGAGAATAGTGGGAATACTGAAATTTATTTGCCTTGTTTTTATAGGTTTAGTCGATAAGCATAACTCGCTAATATGAGCAAGGTGAGTGACAAAGATGTAGACCATAAATGTACCTTTAATAAGAAACCATAAAAACCGTTTTATCGAACTCGTGTGAATAGTTTTTAGTTTAGTAATAGTAAATTGGATTCATCATGTAAGGTGAGTGAGAAAGGCGTCAAGATTTGGACATCCTTAGGCTTGAATGGTGTTTTAACTAAAAAGAAGACAAAAGTTGAGCCATGAAAGAGTCGAAACGAATAACAAAATTTCAACTCAAAATATCATATGCTTGAGGCACTTTCCCCTTTTCTAAGGGGGTAGCGTATCTTTCTTCAACTTGGAGACATGATTAGAGAAATTAGTGTACTTGTAGATAATGACAAATTAACAATGAAAAAAGCATTGTTCATCTCAAATAGGCCAAACATGATGAGAATTAAGGCATTCTATGACAGTTAAATACCGGAATAAAATGAAATCTGTTATGCCTCAAAACCAAGGCTCAAGAAGAAGCTCGTGCCTCAAACTTAGGCTCAAGAAGCCCAAACAAAAGGCCCAAGCTCCTCTTCATCAATAATCAAATCGAAGTACTATATAAGTGGCTGAAGCCCACATTGCTGAAGCAAAAGCCTCCTAACCATAAAGGAGCATCTTCCATAAAGGCGCATCTTCCATATTCACTTTTCCAAATAGATCTTCTATATAAAGATTCTATTCGAATGATTGATGTGATCTATGTAATAAGTGATATGCCAAAGTCTTGTCAACATAGTTTGTAGGGTGGCTACTTTCTTTAGGAGTATTAAATACGTCACAAGCTAGTGAGATCAAACTTATAATTAGGATATGATGCTTCGGTTAAGAAGATGAAACCACGTACCTCTTCATCCAATGGACACCATTTCATTACCACTATAAATACCACCTACTTGTATCATTTGAGAAAAATGCGAATGCATCAACTATAAGCTATATATTCGCTCCTTTCAATTTTTTTTTTTGTTGTTGTTGTTGTTGTTGACCGTTCCTTATCATGCAATTTCGCTCAGATATCTTGCGCGTGCCCAAACATACTTGTCTCATGTTATCAAACTTTTCCCACATTCAAATGCGAGATATTATCGGCTAATAATCTGTCTACACGTGTTAGAATTAGCTTGCTTGGATACGGGCTCAACAAAATCCATGACACATAATGAGTCCTAGAAAACCTCATTCTATAACCACTTTGATATTAGCTGTCGTAGAAACTCAAGGTTCTTTATTAAAGAGAAAGTCACCCCTATGTTATTCTCCTAGAAGTGCGAGTCGTCATTTGTTATTTGGATCCAACCCAATCCATAAAATAGTCATAGTTTATATTTTTGGAAGATTTTGGTGTCAGTAACCCGTGCTCGTTAGGGTTTGGGATTGAGTGCATGGTACTCTTTTGTATTCTCTCATTTTAGCCCCCATTTGGCCTCCATTAAATTAAATTAAAATTTTCTCTCTTCTATTTTCAATCACACAATCTTGCATAAAATAATATTACACATAAATCGAAATATTATCCTTATTTTTCAGCCATTCATTTTCTAAAAAATATTATTTCACCCATTATAACATGAAATAATGAGAGGCCAAATGGGGGCTTAATTAGTGAAGTTCTTGTCATCGTCCATTTGAACCCTTCTACACAACAAATGGTATAAGTTGTAAATTAATATTACCATTGAGGAACCTAATAAGTTTGGTATCTCTTAAATATTTTAATGTACGACAATTTTTGCTGGTTGAAAAATAAATATTCTTTATATGAGATATGTGACAGAGATTTTTACTAAATTAAACTAATTTTTCCCTTTTTGAGTTGAAATGGATGAATCAAAGACATCAAATATTTACCATAAATACTTATTTACACCGAATTATAAAAGATTTTGAGGTTATTTGTTGCTTCTGGTGCACGTTAATAAATACTACGATAAAGAAAAAAAAAAGAAAAAAGAAATGTTGCCAAAGATGACAAATTAGTGTGATCTTTTTATTGTTTACTACTACTCTCTTCTTCACCTATATTTTAAAAGGTCAATAGATAAAGAACTGAACACGACAATCAGAACTTTTGCTTATCTTATTTGGAACGTGTTAAAATGAGAAGAAAAAGTATGCTTTTAACATCACATTACAATTAAAATAATGCTATTTTATATAAACAGTTTTTCAATACCAAAGATATCCAAATATCAGAGACAAATCATTATGTTTAAAAAAAATCATATTAACATTCCCAAATTTTTAGTTTTAATTATCACACACAATCTGTGACTACTTTTTGAGTCATATTATCATTTACAATGAAGTTGATGTACCTAAAAATGCTTTTGTGAACAAAAATATGAAATTTTCTACAATAGATGATATTCTCAAAGTAAACTATAAGAATAGAAACTAATATGTCATAGAGCTCGTTAGACTTAATTTAAATATTATTCATATAAATTTACATTTTTTTCTTTCCTTACAAGTTGTATCGTTTGTCTAAATCAATATATTTAGATGAATTATATATGTATAATATTTAATTACACAAAATAGTTATTTAAAAGTAGATCAAAAGGTGTATTATGATGTTAGTTTGAAATGCTACAATGAATAATATATATCATGAATATATCATTCTAATTACGTAAACAAGATCATAATTTAATAATATATTTTGAAGGTATATAATATTTAAATGAATGAACGTATACTATTTTTTAGCTAGATTTTACTTAAATTATAAAAATAGTATATATTATGTTTAATATTTTATATTAGTTTATTAGGAATTTTTATATTAGTTTGCATATATTATGCATAAAATAGGATTAATAAAAAAACTTTTAAAATGATTTCTTGCCTGATTTGACAACAAATTATATTTTTGAATTTTTACTAGCATACATATTTATAATTAGGTATAAAAAAAAAAATCTTTAAGGCTTCGATATTGTCATAAAACTCAAGTATGTCTATGATATAATGATATTGTCTCCATATTAAAATGTACAGCTATTTTTTAGACCTTTTTAATTTTCAATGATATAAATGTGCGTATTTACTATCATTTTAGCATAAAATATCTTCTCCTCCTCCATATGAGAGAAGGGAGGTTAATGGAGTTTTTAGGATTTAAAATTGTTGAAATGAAATCAAATGACTCCTTCAACCCTATTTAGACTCGAGATCGTGTCAACCCAATATGAAAAACTCATTGTTTACTTCCCAACACCTTTCACTTTCACTTGATTGACTTGACGTAAACAATAAATAACAACTAAGACTATAAATAATAACTAAGATTACGCACACATGTATTTCAAAAAATTTAAAAAGGAAAATAGGTCATGCAACCAACTAATATACTTAAAGATAGTCCACCACAAATAGTGGCTATAAATTGTAAGAGGAACTATTTCGGTAGTACCCAAAACTCATTTTGCCATACTAATCTAAGTATTTTTTTAATCTATCGAATAAAAATAGAATATACTTGAAGTTCATACCATAAGCAAACGCGTGCGTGCTATATGAGTTGCAAATGGTCTTCGTCATTTGTATGTGCATGAAGAGTTTGAAGATGGATGAGATATTCCTAATACTGGTTTTGGACAAAAGCTAGCGTACTTAGAAGATGACAATCACTTTGAAACCAATCATGAGCCAAAAGATATGTTACCCGATGAATGAAGATGACGAGCATGGCGAGATCATACTAAATTTAAGCTCCTAAGTTATATTGGTTAAATTTATCTTTTACTCTTCCACTTGATGGAAAAATGGCCCCCTTCAAAGTCTATTTCTTATGTTTTTCTGCCTATGTGAGGTTCGAAAAAAGAAAGAAACGAAAAAAGCCATACGCAAAAAAAAAGTAAAAAAAGAAAAAAAAATGAAAAAATGAAAAGATGAAGGGATTGAATTCATCCTAGAATTTATTCCTAAAATTTGAGAACAGTTTTACTCTTTTAGTTTCTATATCTTGAAGGATTTGTCAAAATTTCTTCTATGATTCCATGAGTTGTGAATTTTCATTCTTGTGAGCTTTCGAAGATTGCTTTTTG
>NC_036251.1:8560058-8561492 GCF_002742605.1 Olea europaea var. sylvestris
TTCTTCATGCCACAGTAGATCCTCACATCTAAACAATTCCCTCATTGGACTGCAGCTGCCAATGAACACAACATAAACTGGTGGATCGCTTTCAAGATTCTTTAAGCCATTTCTCACCAAAAGGTCAGCAACAACTAGGTTAATTTGTAACCTAATAACATCCTCAAAAGTTCTGTTCTCTACTCCTGATCCACATGGATCCCTAGCAACGATCAAGTCTAAATCATCGTATTCGTCAAACCTTGGCATTGGGATTTCCGGGCAAGGTTGTGAATCCCTTGGTAAACTTTCTTCAATCCAAAGCGGAAACAAGTCACTCCATTGTATGTTCTTTGCAACGCGTTTAAAATGTATGTCTACCGTCTCTGCATCTTCATATATCGTGCTTTCATTGTAATAGTCATTTGTATGAACTATACCGATTTTCATCCTTTGGTTATTTAACTTTTTTGCCACAAATTCGTACCATCTAGGTTTTGTGATATGTCTAGGAAAGGTCATATGTTGAGATTCGATTTGGAATTGAGTAACACAAGTCTCTTGAAGTTTTTCATGGTATATTATGGTGAGAAAAATGAGGGTTAGAGAGAATAAGATGAGAAAAATATTGAAGGCTTTTGTTGTTGAAGGTGGCGGTTTGTAGGACATTTTAAGTTTCATGATTAATCTTCCACCCTATCAAAGGTTTTTGGACAATATATTTATACACAAAACCAATGTACAAATGTGTATTTTCTCAACTTTAGAAATTTTATGAAGACATTATGCACTTTCCCAAAATTGTATAACCACAAAGGTGGTAATAAATGCCCACATCATTTCTTGTGTAGAAAGAAAATATGTGCATGTAGTAAGGTTGTGAATAAGAATAACGTACGAGATAATCATCTTAGTTAGTAAAAGATACATGTTGTTTTAGGCATATTGTATATTTAGTACCCAATATTAATAGAAATAATTGAAAAATCAACAAGATTTGATTCCTCTCTTTAACATTGTCCATTATTGTCGTATCTTCTTTATCAAGTATATCATTAAGGTCGAGCAAGGTCTTTTGAGTAAGTAATTTTTAATGAAACCCGAATCCAAAGTTCAGTTACAAGGGACATTATCCAGGCCGAACACAGAAGCTACAACATGAACAAGAGGACATGAGATCTCCTATGTCCGTTAGGTGATCTCTTGATTGTACCTCCATAAACATTTTAACACGAAGAAAACTTTAAAATTATAGACGTCGAATATTGTAAATGAGAAATGCTGAAGATACAATTCGACATCCTGAAATCAATGTACTTATAAGCATTATGTTTAAAAATACACTAATGAAAGTATCTTGTTTCAGAGCAATGACATGAAATTTTTGTCAATCATCATGGAAGATGAGATTAGAGCACAACAGTCAAACCGTTTAGAGGATGTCATCCGGGAGTC
>NC_036251.1:8574367-8578620 GCF_002742605.1 Olea europaea var. sylvestris
GCCGTCCCATTACGACTAGAATTCTAATTAGGGTTTATTTTCGGCCCACATATTTTAAATTACCATATCAAATTAATTACAACCCGTAAGGTGTAAAAGGCCCAATTGATCACTTAATAAATTTGACCCAAACACAAATATCATTATGAGCCATATATATCTAACCCGTAAAATTTTGAAATCGAATGTGAAGCCCACATATAGAGTTATTAATTATTCCAACATTCTCCCACTTGGGCAAACATTTGATTGTCATAACAAAGTTTTAACACTCGGGTTAGACTACATAGGTGGCCACAAAAGTATAGCTCCAATGATGACACCTAACGTAACATGATCCGATCCAACAAGAATATTAACACCGAACATGGAAGTCATTACACCAATTTAAGATATGGAAGACCATTCCACAGCTACAAATGTCAACATCCTTATCGACATGGATCCCCATCCTCCAACCAATGTGGTAGTATGTGGTATGAACTTAGAACCAAATGTGATAAAAAATGTGCTAACTCATATCGGTCCTCATAATGCTTCGAATCAAAATAAAGCCACATGTCTCTAAAAGAGACTCATCTTATGTCTTTATACGTCATATTTCAAGATGCCAATAATATAAAAAGACATAAGTCAAATGCATGCTTAAAAATAGTTCATGAATAGGGGAAAAATTATTTTATTATCAGAAGAGGTTGTACCCGAAAACATATGGGTTGCCTACGTACCCTGCAAAGGGATCAAGCCCAAAACGTAGTTCTTTACATAAATAACTCCCACTAACCAAAAATATCAAATGTTTTCACAATACCCATATTAGTAACATGTGTCTTAAAGGCTTTTGGAGCGAGTCCCTTAATCAAGGGATCTGCAACCATCGCCTCTATATTGATATGCTCTATTTTCGTCTGCCCTTCTTTGACTCTGTCTCTAACAACCAAATATTTGATGTCAATATGTTTTGATCCGCCAGAACTTTTATTATTCTTTGAAAAGAATACTTCTGTACTGTTATCACAGTAGGTGATCGGTCTTGAGATGGAATCAACAACTTTCAAGCCAGAGATGAAATTTCTTAACCAAACGGCTTGGACTGTAGCCCCATAACATGCCACAAATTCAGCTTGCATAGTAGAAGATGCCACTAGAGTCTGTTTAGCACTTTTTCAAGAAATGGCACCACCAGTTAATGTAAAAATGTAACCTGAGGTTGATTTCAAGTCATCTTGACATCCAGCAAAATCAGAATCTGAATATCCTACCACCTCAAGATGGTTTGTACGCTGGAATGTGAGCATATAACTTTCAGTTTTCTTCAAATATCTCAAATCTGCTAAGGACACTTACTGCTAGGCTATATCCGGTCTAGTGCAAACTTGAGAATACTTCAAGCTCCCCACAGCACTAGCATATGGGATCATCTTCATAGACTCCCTTTCCAACTCATTCCTTGAACATTGAGTTTTGTTAAACTTATCTCCTTTTATGATAGATACATCACCAGGTGCACAATTCTGCATATTAAACTTTTCTAGAATACGTCGTATATAAACCTTCTGAGAAAGTCCCAATAAACCACGATTTCTATCACGATGTATTTCAATGCCAAGTACATAGGAAGCTTCTCCAAAATCTTTCATTTCAAAATTAGCAGACAACATTTTCTTTGTCTCATGAAGCATCCTTAAGTTACTGCTAGCAAGTAGAATGTCATCAACATACTGTACAAGGAAAATAAAATTTCTCCCACTGATTTTAAGATAAATGCATTGATCAATAGTATTTTCAACAAAACTAGGAGATGTCACAACCTCATCAAATTTCAAATACCACTGTCGAGATGCTTGTTTGAGATCATATAAGTATTTGTTTAACTTACACACCAAGTTTTATTTTCCTTTTACAACAAAACCTTCAGGTTATTTCATATAAATCATGTCAGAAAGATCTCCATTCAAAAATACTGTCTTAACATCCATTTGATGAAACTCCAAATTGTAGTGTGCCACAAAAGCCATGATAATTTGAAAAGAATCTTTCTACGAAACAGGGGAGAAGGTTTCAACATAATCAATGCTCTCTCGTTGAGTGAAACCTTTAGCAACCAATCTTGCTTTATTTCGTTCAACATTTCCTTTTGAATCTAATTTACTTTTGAAAATTCACTTGTTATCTACAGCCTTAGCATCTGGAGGAAGTTCAACAAGATTCCAAACTTTATTCCTTTCCATGGAATTTATTTCATCTTCTATGGCAGCTATCCAATTATCTGCATCACGACTTGTCAATGCTTGGTTATAAGTTACAGGATCAACAATATGCCCAATATTAAAATCGCTCTCCAATAAATATGTAACATAATCACTGGGCAATGTAGATCTTCTTTCCCTTTGTGATCTCCTAACTTGTGGCTCAGGAACAGATTCAATCGTTGTTTGAGGAATTGGAGATTCCTCCTGGTTCCTCGGTTCTTCATTAACAACTTCAATTGGTTGAGAACCAACTCTTTCCTGTATGACAGGAACTGGAACTAGAACTTGATTAGGTTCAAAAAGAGTTTCTCTCAACGTGGAACTCTCACTATCTCCAAAATCGTTCTTCAGAAACTTAGCAGTAATGAACTCCACAATTTTAGTGCCGCGATTTGGACAGTAAAACTTATATCCATTTGATTTATCCGGATACCCAATAAAGTAGCCAGAAGTTGATTTAGGGTCTAATTTCTTTTCAAATGGATTATAAATCCTAACCTCAGCTGGGCATCCCCAAACTTTAAAGTGAGCCGTACTTGGCTTACGTCATGTCCATAATTCAAAAGGTGTCTTTGCAACATCTTTACTTGGAACTCTGTTCAAAATATACATAGCTATTTTCAAGGCTTCACCCAACAAATATTCAGGCAAATTTGTTCTACTCATCATACTTTCAACCATATCTTTTAGAGTTCGATTACGTCTTTCAGAAACATCATTCTGCTCAGGTGTCCCTGGCATGGTGTATTGGGGCACTATTCCGCACTCTTGTAAAAATTTTGTAAAATCACCTATTTTGACCAGACTCGTCATATTTCTCATAGTACTCACCACCTCGGTCAGATCTTACAACTTTGATACTTTTCCCACATTGTTTCTCTACTTCCAGTTTGAAAACTTTGAATTTCTCAAGTGCATGTAATTTGTCGTTAATCAGATAAATTATCCATATCGTAAGAAATCATCAATAAAAGTTATGAAATATTTATTCCCACATATAGTGGAAAGCAAAGGTCCACTGATATCAGTGTGAATTAAGTCCAAAATTCCATCACTCCTAGTTGAACCCTTCCTCGTAGACTTAGTTAACTTTCCTCTTATACAATATATACAGGTGTCAAAATCGGAGAAGTCTAAGGAATGAAGTATCTCATCTTTTACTAATCTTTCCATTCTATCCTTAAAAATATGACCCAATCGTTTATGCCACAACATAGAGGATGATTCACGAATTAAAACCCTTTTCTTTGATACATTTGTAACACACGAGATATCACCAAAAGAAGTCAAAGATAATTTATATAAACCATCACATAAAATGTCATTTCCAATCAAACGAGAATCATTAAATAACTTAACCATTCCATTACCAAAATTAAATGTAAAACCACAAGCATCAAGTTTTGGTATAGAAATTAAATTCCGTCTCATCTGCGGTACATAAACTGTATTTTCCAAAACAATATAAAAACCAGACTCTAAAGTTAACTTCACTACTCCTATGAATTCAACCTTCACTTGAAATCCATTTGCAACGCTCAAGCTTACTTCATTCTCACTTGTCCTCCGTTTGCTTATGAACCCCTGCAAGGAATTCGCAATATGAATACTAGCTCCCGAGTCTAACCACCAAGAATTCAAAAGTATATCTACTAAAGAAGACTCAAATCAAACTAAGGCCGAGGGAATACCTGGAGAACTCTTCTTCTTTTCCAACTAAGTCTTGAACTTAAAACAATCTTTCTGCCAGTGACCCTTCTTTTTACAGAACTTGCATTGATCATTTTTCTTTATAACTCTTTTGGGACCACTAAAATTTTTATTCTGTTGATTTCGATGAGACTTATTACCCTTACGAAACTTAGGTTTATGATTATGAGAAGGCCCCTTATTCTGTGATGGCTAAAAAGCTAATTGCACAGTTTCAACAGTTTCACGGCACATCCTATACTCTTCTTGGGCACACACTGCTATGAGGTCATTCAAATTCCATTTATCCCG
>NC_036251.1:8579363-8580615 GCF_002742605.1 Olea europaea var. sylvestris
AAATATTTCTTATTTTTTTCAATAATTTTTCTAACAGATTATCTAATCCTTTAATTGTATAACCTGGCATTATTCAGATAATTATTTGCAAGCTTTATGAATAATAATAACAAGTTATATAAGTTTTTTGCAAACATGAAAAGTAATAATCCCTACGATTCTTTCAAGATATTAGAAGAATTATTTCTAAATTTAACAAAGATAATAATTTTACCTTACTTTTGATCTTAAATCTGTATTTTTAGAACCGAGTGACCTTCAGGCTCTGAATCTGCAAACTGCTCCCTCAAACGGCCTCTTGCCTCAATGGGAATTCTGCTATTTTAGCTTCTGCCCTCACTGTATCTTTTCTTAGAATTACGAGTAAAGATCTTAAGTAAAGAAAATTCTTTCTTTGCTAAAGTAAGAAAGAAATTATCTTCTTCAATCTATCAAGAATCTATGGGATAGGAAGTTTAGAAACTCATATTTTCTTGATATCAAAAGATTGAAATTTTATTCTATAATAATTTATACAAGGTTTCTATTGTATACAAGGGGTCTCCAGAAAAAACTGGTTTTTAAAAAAGCTTAAGGAAAGAGAATGGTTTTTAACTCGAGATGATCCATTCTTTCCTCAAAGACCTCTATTTATACATGACTCAATCTTACTATTATTGATCTATTACATCATTGCATACATCAGAATTTTTTTAAAAAAAAAGGCTCACATGCCTCTCTATTCTTTTCCTCCTGGGGTCTACATCTTCACATGCATTTTTTGCTTTTTCATCAAAGTGGCATCTTTTCTTCTATTATTGCCTTGTCATCTTTGGCTTCATATGCAGTTGGCTAGATGCTTTTCTATTATTGCTTTTCCATCTTTGTCTTCATACGCAGCTGGTCAGATGCTTTGGTAGTGGTAGGTTATTTTCCATCCATCAATCTCTCAATTTTGTCTACATGTGGGGCACTCCCTCAATCTGAATGATTCTTGAATTGTCGTTGGACTTCCATTAATTTGATGAGTATCAAATTTCTGGATATATTTTTTCAAAATGGTAGATTTTTCTTTTCCATTATTTATAAGGAGTGTCCATCCTTCATATTGGCACAAGCATCTGAATTTTTTATCATATAAGTTCTTTGCAATGTTGTAAAGAACTTTCATCTCCAAAACTCTTCGAGATTTTATCCATGATTTATTGATTTTAGGCAATGGTTTATTATTTCGGCCAACTTCAATCTGGAAATCTCGGCCAACATATCCAAT
>NC_036251.1:8580997-8581408 GCF_002742605.1 Olea europaea var. sylvestris
AAATGATCTATATTCTTCTTCTTTTGATGATAAAGGGGTATCATCATCTTCATCAGTTTTGATCCTTATAACTCTTGTATGTTCATCACCATTTTTTATAGTCACCTTCCGGGGACTTGCTATGTCTCGTTTGATATTGCTAGGTCCACTGCTGCTTCCTGGCTGTGTACCTATTTGTATTTTTGAGATTATATCAATTGGCATTTCCTGTTTGGTATCTAATGACTCGAATTGTGAAGTAATATCAACAATTCTGTCATTCAATTCTTTGGTATATTTGGAATGAGAATTAGAGATTTCCACCAACAACTTGACATTTTGTTGGATAGATTCTACCATTTGCTCTAATTGTTCAATTCCAATTTTCATATCTTCTAATTCTTCCATGAGGAATTTCATTCGTCTGTTGAC
>NC_036251.1:8587064-8601457 GCF_002742605.1 Olea europaea var. sylvestris
AATATTTGTTAAATGGTGTTTTAGGTAGTTCAAAATGTTTATAAAAGTCAAAGGTCATTTTGGAAAATCCTTCTTTTATTTGGGTTATTTTCATGTATTTCCCATTGATAATTACAGACAGTGGTTTGAAGATTGGTTATTTACGACAGAAGCCCCCGTCTACATCTCTGCCATAAATGACAGAAATAGAAAAAAAAAATTTATTTCTTCTATTATGATAGGGTCTTATAAAAACAGGAGATTATCATGAAGTTAAAGCAGCACATGTTGAGCTTGCAGAACGGATGCGCAAGGTCAGAAGAGTTTATTTCTTCTATTATGATTTTCATAACACCATTACTGAAAAACATGAATTTAAATATGTTGCTGAAAGGATCGTGGCACAGTACGTATTCAACGAAAAAGGGTCACATGGCGGCACAGAGTATGGTGTTCTGCGGAATTTGGTTCATCTCAAACATATGCCAGGATAAGCAAACAAATTCAATCATCAATAACAAATTCAAATAGACAGGTGAGTAGAACAACATATACATACAAAAAGAATTGTATATGCACGCATACACATGCACACAAATCTTAAAGAGGTGGAATTATTAATTTTTTTTTTATTTTTTGGCTCAATAAACGAGGAAACAGAAAATTAATTCAGTGCATAAATGATATGTATTTTGGATGTCAAAGTTAAATTGTAAATATTTCTATGAAGGATTCTGATCTTAGCATGGTGAATCTGATATCAATTGTTGACATTTATTTGTAATCATGCTAAGAATCAAGAATCACCATATAATAAATTAATAAGAACGAATTCATACCTGCGGAAGCCATTGTTGATATGAATTATAGTTGTAATAGCAGACAAGATCTTCCCCTCCTTGCTCCTCACAAAAGTATTAGTTATCAATGGGGTAAACTAATGAAAACATATGGAGAGGAGAGGGGACCTAACCTTTATATATAGGAAATAATTGAGCCGTTCTATTACGACTAGAATTCTAATTAGGGTTTATTTTCAGCCCACATATTTTAAATTACCATATCAAATTAATTACAACCCATAAGGTGTAAAAGACCCAATTGATCACTTAATAAATTTGGCCCAAACACAAATATCATTATGAGCCATATATCTAACCCGTAAAATTTTGCAATCGAATGTGAAGCCCACATATGAAGTTATTAATTATTCCAACATTTCCAACAACCAATTTATTGGAATCTATACCATATTTGTACGAGGTACACTGTGAGGGGGCCATTTTTACTAATATTTGGAATGGTTTTGATCTCTTTCTTACCTGCATCTCCTGGGAGGAAATGGATAAGGAAACACTTTAAAATCAAATAAGGAAAAAGGGAACATGGAAATTCCCTAAAGTTGAAATAAACTTTGATAATAATTTTAAATCAAATTTAAATAATGTCCAACATAATTCTTTAATTTATTACTCCATTAAAATAATGGTTCACATAAATTCTAGAAAATTGAAGGTAATAAAATAACAATCTATTTTCTTTAAACATGTTGGACTTTTTTCATCATTGGATATCTACTTGACTTGGACTCTCTAGTGGCTGAAAATTAATGCTAGGCCCTAAATAAAATTTCTCACATTGGTAAAATTATGGATATTACATCTCCTTCCCCTTGAAACAATTTCATACTCGAAATTTATCTTGTTGATTTTTTCTTCTTTCGCTCAAGTTGTCCATTCTATTCCATGATTCTGCCGCTAAATTTTCATTGAGGGTATTTCCCTATTTCTTAACATATGAACCTTCACGTACAAAATTCCTATTGGGGATCGTCATAAGATAAGTCTTTCTGTATTTTCAATAACTGATAATCCATCGTGTGTTGTCAATCCTACACTTACTTTTTAGTTATTGACACATGAAACACATTATGCATTACTGAGAATTGGGGTAGTAAGGCGAGATGATACGCCACGCTTTCAATCCTCTCGAGTATTTCAAAATGGTCTCAACTTTACTTTCTTGGCAAAAGGAAGCATTCCCTTCATTGAAGCTACTTTTAGAAAAAATTATCACAAACTTCAGTTTCCAAATCCTTCCATCTATGATAGACATAACACTTGTGTCAATTATATGTTGCCTTTATTTTGGCTCTTATTTTGTAAATAGCCTGAACTATTCATTCAAAAATTTCTAGACCCAAAACTCTCTTTTCTTTGAATTTGTCCTTGTGAATCAAAGATCTATATATACTGCCATAGAAAACTTCATAAGGTGTTATTCCTATGGTTGCTCAAAAATGGTTATTGCAAGCTATAACTACACCAGTGGTAAATAAGTTTTCCAACTGCCGTCTAAATCAAAGACACGAGTCAATAATGTCTTCAAAAATTGGAATAGTTCTCTTGAACTTTCCGTTAGATTGATGATGATAAGTGATACCCAACTTAAGTTTTGTGTGAAAATCACGTCCAAATAACAACTAGGTAAAGAAAGGACCACGCTAAGATTAAAGTGAGAGAGACAAAAGAATAAAAAATTTAAATTTAACAAAAGTACACGTATCAGTCTTCATTGAACGTGGCGCTCTTCATCCACTTCTATGCTTGGCCAAACGTTTCTAAACTAGAGTAAATGAATGATGAAGAAGTGAATCTTATGAGGATTACGAATTATTACTCATGTTCTCATGTCCACAGTGAGAAATGTTAGCTTGTCTAATATGGAGAGAACCTTAAGTAAGGTTATCACATTTAAAGAGAAGTGTAAGTAAGATTTTCCTGTTACATCAGTAAGCGAGCAATTTTATCCTATCTACTGTGGGTATGAGAACAATTTCTCACAAATTATATTGATTAAAAATAATTTAATTAAGCTCTTATTTGCTATAGATTAAAATCAATTAAAAATCATAAGTCAAATTCAATAATTATGTTTAATCACATATTTCATTAGATGCATAACTTTTCAACCATATATATTTTTAATTTTTATCAAAATATAGTAAAAAGTTAATTTTAATCTTTATCAAACATGATATGGCATTTACAAACACTTGAGACAAATTACAAGACAATTTTTCTCAAATTCCAAATAAAAAATGCGCCGTGAACACCCGTCTCAGCGGTGCTTTTCAATTACACTTTTACCCTTGAACAAAAATCCCCATAAAATACTACTGTAATAGGAAAAACCCCTCTTAAATCTTCTTCTCCAAGTACGGGTGGACAACCTTTCTCAGCACCTTTGATTTTCTCATATTTCGCCCTCACTGTCACCATCTACAAGGTAATCCATATGCATATCTGTTGATTATTCGTTTATTATTAATTGGTTATTTTATTTTAATCGACGTTTTTAGCTGTCAATTCAATATCAATCATTCATGTCTAATTCTAATGTAAATTCGTTTTTTAGTAGTGAATACATGGTGGGAGGTGCTTCAGCTTCCGGTGCTTCCGGGAATGTCGCCGGCGTGAGAATCGTCGTCGCTGGAGATGCCAAGACCGGGAAATCGAGCTTGATAGTTACGGCCGCTACTGATAATTATCCGAACAATGTCCCTCCACTGCTACCGCCCACTAGGCTCCCCGAAGATGTTTACCCTGATCGTGTCCCTGTTACAGTAATTGACACTTCCTCGAGGTCCGCGTCCTCTCTTTCTTTTTCTCTTATGTACATATATGTTTGTTTGTGCGCGCTTATTCTTATGTGTGAGTACTTGTGACTAGAGTTTTATATATCGCAATATGGATTATGTATATTTCATGGTTTTGAGAAAGGAGTCAATTGAGCTCAGCTGCTTTCAACAAAGTGAAATTATACTCTCTTTTGGGTATAGTATGTCAAGGTTCACTTTTTATGGAATGGGAACGAATAATCATTACATGTGGACTGAAACGCCATTTGTGCTTTCTTTACTAGAGAAATATCTAATGAACATAATTACTTGTGAGGTGATTTGTCAACCCTTGTCTTTTTTCATGTGCTATGGTGCCAGGTCTGTATCCATATCCGATTTGTCTCGTATTTGTCCACAATACTCCTTGGACACTCGAAGACATGTACGCATTTTTCTTCCCCTGCATTAGTAATATATTGTTTAAGTAAAAGTTTTCGTGAACAAAAATCAAAACTAGAAAAGTGTTGATTTTCCCCAAAAAAAGGGGTATGTAAATAAACATATAACATATAAATCTTCAATTGTCAAGAATTTAAATTAACGTGCCCTGAAGCTCCCTAGTCTTAGTTTTTTTGTGAATTCATGTGTTGTGTCCGTATCATGTCATGTGCATGCAATACAACACATTTGCTATGTTGTACTGACATAGCTTTTAAAAAAAAAAAAAAAAAAAAATGCTAACACGACACATTGATGACACGTTGATTAAATTATTTAAAATACTTCATTTATATGATATAAATTTAATTTTATACTCAATATTAATTTTTTAAAATACTTTAAATATCAGTAACCATTTATTATTTAATAATAACTTTGAGTTGAAAATATGCCCTTGTATGCCTCCCTTTAAAACAAAAAATTTTAATTCTCATACATATTTTGAATCACATATTCACACAATTAAATATTTTGCACGTAAACCTAAAATTTTTCCGTAGTTTTTAACCACATATTCTATGAAAAATCACCATTCAATAAATCATTTTTCTCAATAATGGCCATCAAACAGGGCTATGTAATATTTAGATTAAAAAAGAAACAATACCTTGGTAGAGCGTCCAAGGAATGTTGATATCCGACACGTGTCTGACACAGACACACCACCCTAGTTGAAGTGTTTGTACAACCCATCACATTTGAGACTAGAGAGTGCTTTTTATTTAATTTGCATTTAAGCTCATCATTATTCCACCAAGATCCCTTTATTTCGGAAATTTTATAATATGTATATGTGATGTCCCATATCAATTTAACACGTGTAAGTGACCTCGTATTTATAAAACAGGGATCCCTAGCATGGGGAAAATGGAATTATAAATATAATTTTAGTCTACAACTAATTGGTAGTAATATGTGCACGCCCTTGCACATACTTATGTGTTTTGCATTAATATGGAACCCGTTTTGTAGGATTAAAGTGGTTTGTCAAAGCATATGATCACACGCATCAATAGGTTGTATATGCTTCTGATTTTGTAAGCGTGTCCATAATCTCATGGATCTGATCAAAATGAAACAAGTGTTCAACTAGATTCTTCTATGTGCTCCCTGATATATTGAGTTTAATTTATTTCATAGTAAGGTTTCTCCCCCATAATAAGGTAACCAAATGTTTTTTTTGGTTCATTTGCAATTGCAATTGCTTGATATTTGTATATGTTAACTGTTGTTTCTCTTTGGATGTTTGTTACTGCATATGTTTGTTTCATTGTACTTCTTGATATTTGTATATGTTAACTGTTTCTTCTCTTTGGATCTTTTTACTGCATATGTTTGTTTCATTGTACTTCTTTTGAGTTGAAACTTACCAATTTTTTGTTGGCTATATATGGGAAGTAGCCCTGAGAATAGAGGTAGACTTGTTGAAGAGATAATGAGAGCCGATGCTGTTGTTCTAACCTACGCATGTGATAGGCTTGAAACTCTTGATCGGCTGAGTACTTTCTGGCTTCCTGAACTTCGAAGATTAGAGGTATTTAAATGAAACCATTACTTGTTCATTTTATTGAAGTTGCATTACTGCTTGCCTAATTGTTATTTTAGAGCTCACAGAATTACCTCTAGTTTCCAAAGTCAAAAATCTCGATCATTATTATGAAACTTTGGTTTATTCTACACTTCGTTTTACCCCTTTAACTAGTGCACTTAACACATGTTTGGGCAGGTTAATGTGCCTGTTATTGTGGTGGGTTGTATGCTAGATAAGAGGGATGATCAACATTCAGTTAGTTTGGAGCAGGTTATGTCACCAATAATGCAACAGTTTCGTGAGATTGAAACTTGTATTGAATGTTCTGCACTAAACCATATTCAGGTAAAATCTAATTCACCCCAGTAATCTATGGCTACAAAGCTGATTTTATTTAAAGTTGCAATGTCGGCATCTTATATTTGTAGGATGTATATATTAACAATTCATTTTCTTCCACCAATCATTATTGCAATTTATGGCTCTGTTTGTCTTTTTGCTTTCATCCACTTTCAAATGTTTCATTCTATGAAATTTTGCCAATTTGAAATAGGCTGAGAGATGGGCTTGAGTCAGAAATGATAAGTTTGATAGCTCAATACGCAAAATAACAATTCTGTTATACATTCATTACTTCTGAAGCTCTCTATCAAGACTAACTAGTGTAATGGTTGGTGATTTCCTGTTTGCAGGTTCCTGAGGTTTTCTACTATGCACAAAAAGCTGTGCTTCATCCAACTGCTCCATTGTTTGATCAGGAACAACAAGTGTTGAGGCCACGATGTGTGAGGGCTTTGAAAAGGATATTTATCCTTTGTGACCATGACAGAGATGGTGCTCTCTCTGATGCAGAGTTGAATGACTTTCAGGTCATTTCGTTATCATTTTGTTATAATATGGCTCTTAATATCTTCATTTACATGTATGTTTTGACACTTCACATCTGCATCTACATCTACATGTATGCTTCCTGAATATTACCAGTTTGCGTGAGCCTTCTCTTTTGCTAGACACTGAAATGATTTAGTAATAAGTGCAGGTAAAATGTTTCAATGCTCCACTACAACCATCTGAAATAGTAGTTGTTAAGAGCGTTGTGCAAGAAAAATTGAGGGAAGGTGTTGATGATCGTGGTCTTACATTGACCGGATTCCTCTTTCTCCATGCACTTTTTATCGAGAAGGGCCGTTTAGAGACAACGTGGACTGTCCTACGGAAATTTGGGTATAACAATGAAATCAGACTCCATGATGATCAGCTGCCACCACCAATAAAGAGATATCCTGACCAGGCAAGTTACCCTTTGGATGAGCTTAACTATTAGTGTGGACAATCTGAATATACAATACATAGAAAATGTTTTCCTATTTAGTTTAATCCATTCTGCTTATTCTCATCAAATCTTTTCAAGTTGTATGCCAACGTTGTGTGTGACCCTTTTTAATACCATTCAGAAACTGTCATAAATTTCTTTTGATTTCACTCAGTTGATGCCAATTTCAGATGTAAAAATTAACGCATCATAAAAATCTTCATCTGTTACTTGCTAACTTTGGTAATGGTTATGTTCATTGTTTTCAACTACCAAATTGTATATAAAGTTGCTGTTCACTACCAATGATGAATGTTTTCTTATTTTCTGCTTTTTATCTATTCATCATCTATCTAATGCTATATGACTGAGATCCATAAAGATCGTTCTAGAACATCACAAATAGAAGTTTGTCTTCATGATGTCCTCTATGATATTCTCCTAATTCATGTTTTATATGCACCATGACGGTAATTTAGCGTTCTATTTCTATCAGCACTATTGTCAAATCTTTGAGAGTGGTTTTTTTTTTTTTTGCCTTCCATGATCTCTTTGTCTTTTCTTTTAATTTCTGAATCTTTATTGTCATTTCTGTAGAGCACGGAGCTGACTAACGAAGCTGTGGAATTTCTCAGAAGAATTTTCGCCACATTTGACATTGATGGTGTATGTGAAGTCTTTTTCCTTAAAATTTGATGTTCTAATAATCATTTTAATATTTAGTTGATATGATTAGAGACCGTGTTTATTAAGACAGTTTATTCTCTTGAATAATCCATCATATGATCTTTGATTTTATTCGTAAACAGTTTCCTAAAGTCTGGATGTTTCATTATGGTCATTGTAGGTCAAACAGCCAGTTACTCCTGCACGCAAATGAAATGTTTTAGCATTTTGAAGAAAGTTACCATTTAATAGTTTGTGTACAACAACAACTTGGTGTTTGCTCAATTTTAATTTGTAAAACTTGTTTGAAGAACTATACCTAGCAAAACAAGCGCTTAAATGATCTATAAGCTTTATTCCTGAAAAACTCGGTGTCAGCTACATGAATTTTTTTCACTGTTCTGTATGCTTCCATGCTACAATTCCTAAAATATCAAGTAAAATAAAAATATTTTGCAATTACATAATGCCATAACCATTTTGGTCAACATCTCTCCTGACGTGTTCTAGTGAGAATTTGCGTTAGTGTATGAGATAAAAAGATGAATGGAAGCAGAGCGTGGTAGGAGTGAGACTTTAGTTAAGAGCAAATTAAGCTTTTAAAGTTAGCTTTTAACTGGCTAAAAGATGGGCCTGATGCCAATGTTGTTATGTGGATTTTTTAAGTTTTGGAGAAATCAAGGTAAGATGACCAACAGCACAGCCAAATATCATTTACAGTGGGCTTTAACATATTTGCATAATTTGGTTTCTAAAACATTGTAATAAGGATAGCAAATTTGTATGGAACCTTATCTCGGGATGCATTGCATGGTGTGTTTGGAGAGAAAGAAACAACCGCTGTTTCTAAGATCAAACAAAGACAATAGCACAGATTGGGGAAATGTTTTATTTGACTTTGTATAATTGGTTTAATGCCGTGGCTAAAAATTCTATAGAAGAGTTGCCTAATTTCATGACGTTCCCCAATGGTAGGATATAGGATTCAATAATTTCAAGTGATTTGTGTGTTCCCATGTTTTAGTTTATATTATTTACTTATCAATGAGACCTGGTGCTCCTGCTATTTAATTATAGTTCACAATGTCTTAAAATGTTGATTTTTTCAGGATGGAGCTCTTCGTTCCGCTGAGCTTGAGGATTTGTTTTCTACTGCACCAGAAAAGTAATGTATTCTTCTTTAATATCCTTATGATCTTCATTTCCTCCAACAAATGAAATTTCCTCTTTTCAAGAAATTCACATGTTTTCTACTGCTCCTGAAGAGTAATTATTTTTTATTACATTCTTACACACTTTTTTGCTTCAACACGCAAAGATCCCTCGTTTTCCTTTCATTTGTTCAGGTGTTTTTGGCGCATATAATAAATTTCAAGTGGTAAACAGAGATGCAATAGGTGTTATGAGCTTCTGGAAAAAAATAAAAGCTTATTCCTTAATCTTTAAAATCAATCCGATTCTGAAGTGTGGGTTACTACTGAAAGCTATGCAAAATTTTGGCATAAACGATAACAGTTGTAATATAACAACATTGTTATCTGTTTTCTTCGACGGCTAATCTGCTAGAAGATTATTGAAGACCTCTTGCTTCACTTGAAATGGTGTATTTTATAATTTTAACTTGTTCTGGGTTTTTGTGTACTCTTTCTTGCTTTATAGACAAAATGGCAATTTGGTCTTTAAATATGATTTTTTTAGTGTTATATTAAAAAATGTGCAACTTTCATTGATATTGTTGTAGCTCCCCTGAGATATGTAAAGAAAAGCCAATATCGTATAGCTACGGGTAGTATCGGAAAATCAGGAGTATCTTACACTCTTATTTTAGAGTGGCTATGATAATCAAGTCATGCATGTAGGATTAAGATAATTTGCAATGGGCGTATTTAAATGAAAATAAAATATCTTTAATTCTCATACTTTTTTTCAACCGCAAATTTACGTAATAGAATATTTTGCACGTAAATTAAAAACTTTTCCTACTTTTTAAGAGTACATTTGCCAAAAAAATCACTATTCAAAACTTTATTTTCTCAAAATAATGGCCATCAAACAGGGGTTGACTTTAGTCTGCACAAATAAAAAATTATGGAGTTCAGAAGAAAGCAAGTCTAAAATAATGTAAGAAGGTCAGTATTGATGGTGTATGTGAAGTCTTTTTCCTTAAAATTTGATGTTCTAATAATCATTTTAATATTTAGTTGATATGATTAGAGACCGTGTTTATTAAGACAGTTTATTCTCTTGAATAATCCATCATATGATCTTTGATTTTATTCGTAAACAGTTTCCTAAAGTCTGGATGTTTCATTATGGTCATTGTAGGTCAAACAGCCAGTTACTCCTGCACGCAAATGAAATGTTTTAGCATTTTGAAGAAAGTTACCATTTAATAGTTTGTGTACAACAACAACTTGGTGTTTGCTCAATTTTAATTTGTAAAACTTGTTTGAAGAACTATACCTAGCAAAACAAGCGCTTAAATGATCTATAAGCTTTATTCCTGAAAAACTCGGTGTCAGCTACATGAATTTTTTTCACTGTTCTGTATGCTTCCATGCTACAATTCCTAAAATATCAAGTAAAATAAAAATATTTTGCAATTACATAATGCCATAACCATTTTGGTCAACATCTCTCCTGACGTGTTCTAGTGAGAATTTGCGTTAGTGTATGAGATAAAAAGATGAATGGAAGCAGAGCGTGGTAGGAGTGAGACTTTAGTTAAGAGCAAATTAAGCTTTTAAAGTTAGCTTTTAACTGGCTAAAAGATGGGCCTGATGCCAATGTTGTTATGTGGATTTTTTAAGTTTTGGAGAAATCAAGGTAAGATGACCAACAGCACAGCCAAATATCATTTACAGTGGGCTTTAACATATTTGCATAATTTGGTTTCTAAAACATTGTAATAAGGATAGCAAATTTGTATGGAACCTTATCTCGGGATGCATTGCATGGTGTGTTTGGAGAGAAAGGAACAACCGCTGTTTCGAAGACCAAACAAAGACAGCAGCGCAGATTAAAGAAATGTTTCATTTGACTCTGTATAATTGATTTAATGTCACGGCTAAAAATCCTATAGAAGGGTTGCCTAATTTCATGTTATTCCTCTCTTGCTTAAAGTGATTGTACACATCCCGTGTAATCTCTTTTAATTAATAAAATTTTGATTACCTATTAAAAAAAACAATGGTGTACATTCATTTGGGTTGGAGGACATTGTTTCAGCTGGTGCTCATTTAAAAGGGCTTGCTTCACATATATTGTAAATCTGCTTTCTAACTATATCTGGGGAAGCATTTTGGTATGCATTATCATGGTAGGATATAGGATTCAATAATTTCAAGTGATTTGTGTGTTCCCATGTTTTAGTTTATATTATTTACTTATCAATGAGACCTGGTGCTCCTGCTATTTAATTATAGTTCACAATGTCTTAAAATGTTGATTTTTTCAGGATGGAGCTCTTCGTTCCGCTGAGCTTGAGGATTTGTTTTCTACTGCACCAGAAAAGTAATGTATTCTTCTTTAATATCCTTATGATCTTCATTTCCTCCAACAAATGAAATTTCCTCTTTTCAAGAAATTCACATGTTTTCTACTGCTCCTGAAGAGTAATTATTTTTTATTACATTCTTACACACTTTTTTGCTTCAACACGCAAAGATCCCTCGTTTTCCTTTCATTTGTTCAGGTGTTTTTGGCGCATATAATAAATTTCAANTGCACATGCACATGCACATGCACATGCACATACATAAATAATTGAAAACTCCATATAACAATTTCTAACAAGATGATAAAATTTACATTTAGTCTACTGATGTTTGCCCAAACTGGCACTCCATCCTGGGGGGGTATGAAATTGTACAGATGCAGACTTTGGTGAATAGAATAAGCAATATTTTTTCCCTCCCCAATTCTCCTCTCTTTCAGCCCTCTATCCTCTTTCTCTTCTTCTTTAGTTCCTCCTCTTCTCCTCTCCTCTCTTCTCTTCCCGTTACCCCTTCTTCGACAACTTTTCTTCTAGTATACAGTTTGTTTTCCGTCGTCCGATGTCAAATTCTCCGCAAGATATTTAGAACACTTCTGATAAATTTGGATTAGCATGTTTTATGTAACTGAAAAAATGGACAAGCTTGACTGGTCAATTTATTTTATAGGCCAAGGACCATATCTACTCTTCATCTTGTATGTTATCTTTTATGTGCCTGTAAATTTTCTTTGACAAATGTGTTTTTTCTAGTGGTCCCTAATGACACTTCTGGATCCAATTCGTACCATGGAGACCCTGATATACATTGGATATGGTACTGATCCCTCAACTGCCATCCGTGTAACTCGAAGAAGACGTTTAAATCGTAGGAAGCAGCAAACGGACAGAACTGTGTGCCACTGCTTTGTTTTTGGACCAAAAGAGGCTGGGAAGTCTGCAATACTGAATTCTTTCATTGGAAGGTAAAATATGCTGCTTATGTGGTAAATTTTTAATTATTTTTCTTAGATTTGTTTCCAGTTTCTTAATATTAGTCAGGTCTTGTAAAACAAGTCATTCATTCTGCAGACTTTTTCCTGAAGAATATGTTCCCACTACCAATGATCGCTATGCTGTTAATTCAGTTGATCAACCTCTGGTACGTTTCATAAAGCAAGACAAGACTCATAAAATAAAAATGGTAAATTGCTAGAACGCGGTCTGCATCTGTGGACTGGCATATGCATAACTACGAGCATGGATTTGTACACAATTGTGGTGTTCACTGTATTATGCACAATAAAAGGCACTGTGATAATCATTAGAAACAATGTTACCTAATAAGCACAATGCTATAGTTCACCAAAATGTGTATGGAAATGTAATCTGACATAAAATACGAATGTAGTATTCAAGGGTTAGATATCTTTAGTTTACACAGTTGATATACTGTGAATAGTCATTGTAATAGGTTCACCCTAGAGAAAAGTTTCCGTTCTTGAAACCGGAGCTCTTCGGAAATTCTATGAAATGTTTTGGAAATTTAGAGAAACTTTATCAACCTTTTGTTTTGAATTAAAATTCAGGAACTTAAAAGAGGCATTTTATAAAAAAATTGGGAACTTTAATTAGGAAAGAAAATTAAGGGCCAGCCAGAAATGCCATTCAGTTGTGGGCTTCAACTAAGAATAACAATTAATTGTGGGCTTTAACCCTTCAATTAAAATAGGGATATAAATTGATAGATTTTATTGCCGGGATTTACCAACAATAAACTACTTCAACAAAGAAAATCTAGTTGGCAAATGAAACTTAGAGAATCACTGAGAAATACCAAATATAAAGAGCATAAGGGAATAGTTTCAACAATAAGATTATGTTATTCTTCTAAGAGCATGTTTGGGAAATGTTATAAGAAGTTTAAATTATAAATAGATAGAAATGAGTGGTTGTTAAGTTGATAGTACTTGTGGATCCCTTGAAATATGTGGATAAAAGTGGATTTAGTGTTTTATAAACATGAGCCAAACATTGGCTAAATGTTTAACTTTAAAATTTTGATGTTGATGTTGTGATACAGATATTGGTAATAATAGAGATACAGATATTGAAGACGATGATGGGAATGAATCTGAAGGAAATTAATCTTACGACATGAATGAACTTTTTTTTGGGATTTTGTAAACTTATTTGATATGATACTTTTTTAAGATTGTATAATGCATCAAATTGAAGTTTTAGTTTGACTGAATTGTGTTATTTTGAATACTATGTTAATGTTAGATAGCTATTTTTAAGATTGAATACTGAGTAATTTATATGAAATTATAATTTTTTATGAAATATTTTTTGTTGTGTTTCATGCCCTTTTTGAGAAATAGTGTCCATATGCGTGTACCGTTTCCATGGAACCTTGGGTTGTGCATCATAATGTGCTTGCATTTTTGGTTCAAGTTAACTTCTGATGAGATTAGAAAACCTAGAAAGGTAAATTTTTCTAGTCAATTTGTCATAGTAATAGAGGAAAACATTGTAAATACAGTGGATTGGAAATAAGAAAAGGAGAAGAAATCAACTTGTATTTGAAAGAGAGCTTTTGGTGCTGAAAAGCCTCAAAAATCTTGGGAGCTTATTAATTCGAAGAGGACTGCAAAATAGTAAAGCCAACTCAAATATAATCTTAATTTCTTGCTATTTCCCGAAATGTATAGAGATGTTAAGGAATTTATCACCTCAGACAAAGGAACACAAGAAAACTCTTGTAACATGCTTCTTTTGACCACAATTTCTCAGGATAGTTGATCCCAATTAATGTTTTGAGCGTTTCTCTGACTCTTATTTTACTTTCATGTGAAAATATTTATATAATGAAGGTATGGTTTTATATTTTGTGATGACAGGGAGCTAAGAAAACTCTTGTATTACGAGAGATACCAGAGCAAGGAGTGAAAAAAATATTATCCAGCAGGGATGCTTTGGCAGCATGTGATGTGGCAGTGTTTGTTCATGACAGGTAGCTGATATGCCATTTTTCCAACTGACTTAAAAAGAATAATATAAGTGATTGTTAGTGTTTTGAATCATATTGATATAAATCACTTGGTGGTGTAGTTGACACTTCACTATTACCACATTATGTTTTGGCATAACTTGGTTTTTGATGTTTCTAAAATTTTAGTGTATTTCATTTGGCATTATTCTTTTTCTGAATGATATTTTCTTTAATTATCCCTTTTTCTTTTCCTTTCTTGTTTTTGTTTTTGTTTTTTTTTTTGTTTTTGTTTTTTTTTTTTTTTTTTTTTTTTTT
>NC_036251.1:8601557-8603149 GCF_002742605.1 Olea europaea var. sylvestris
ATAACGATCATATTTTTCATTTTTGTGATTAAAAAATGGGAATCAAACGAGTGCATAATTTCACCTTTCATTTAATCTATCATCTGATGTCACCTAAATCGAAGTTACAATTTCAATGAAACTACATAACATTACTCATAATATATTTCATACAAAAGCGGCAGGCAAAAAAATTAGAATGAATTTTGAGACGGATGGGGTATTTAAAGACATTTTAGAGACTAAATTGAGGAGAGGGTATTCACCAAACATAAATACTATGTCCTCCCATGCAAGCTATATTGCTTACACTTGTTAGGATTGGTCCTGCAAATTAAATGCTCCTATACACGTTTGTTTTTTGTTGTTTTTTAATTTTTATTTATTTATTTATTTTTATTTTTATTTTTGTGGATTTTGTCTTGATTTTGGAATACCTTTTTTATGGGAAATATTGTTTTTGTTTTTTTTTTTTTCAATTTACATAAGTTGAATTGGCTCTAAAAATTGATATATGGGTATAAATTGGTAAAAATATCAAATTAATGAACGTTGACTAAAAATATAAATATGCATGGCATGTCTCATGATTGAGATTTAAATTTAAAATTTATTTCCGAACGAAATCTTTTTAAATGCACATACTAAAATATTATTTAATTAAATATTAATAAACAATCTCTTTATTGCGATTGTTTGTGGTCAATGTCCGCCCTAACTCACTCCTATTCCTGAATTCATCCCTTGATCTACTGTTACAAAATGATCTGACTGCTGATATTGTGTAATATACGCTTTGTCATGGCGGCCCTAACTATAAGCTTGGTAGACGACCGTCTAAGGCCTACTTAGTAAGGGCTCCAAATTAGGTAAAATTAATTGGTTGATTAAAGAAAAAGAAAATTATATTTATGAAATTTTTTATAATAGATTTATCAAGATACAAACACCAAAAACTAATAAAAATTGTAAATACAAAAATCTTTGGAACAAACATATAAATGGCATAAAATTTATCACTTACATTATTTATTATATAAATATATCACAAACATTACTATCTCGCTATAAGTAATTTGACCATTTATCTTCCAAACATGCCTTTTATTTTCTTAATCAAAACAAAAATGTCTTTTTGTCTCTTCAAATTCTACGTCCAACAGTAATCCACCATAATTTTTTTTAATCCAATAAGAAATGAACAATCTCACTTTAAATTAAATTTTTGAATATTCAATTTAGCATATTGGTCTAATCTCACTGCCATCATTACAGTCTCAAAGATTTCTTTCTTTCTCCATTATTTTCAACACATATATTCAGAGTACATAGACCGTTATGATCATTGTTTTGCTTTAATCTCATTATAATAGCATTTTAAGATGTTTGTTGAAGGTACTTTGTATTTAATAATCATTTATCTGTGTTCATGCTTCTTATTTGTAAGTTAATTTAGTATGAATTAAGTAAAATTAGAAGATCATTTGTATTTGATCTTCATTTTCATTATTTTGTCATATTATCTCTCACACACTACACCAAAAATGGTCTATTGCAACACATAAAAGACAGTGTTCGATAGTTAAGTGCCGCTAAAAGGGTTTATTGCAACA
>NC_036251.1:8617414-8624205 GCF_002742605.1 Olea europaea var. sylvestris
AACAATTTTAAAATTCAACTGTTATTTGAATTTTATGAGCCCTTATAAAACTGCAACTTTATTAAGGTACTGAAGTTCCATAATAACCGATAATCCAATACTTGTTTCTGCCATATTTCCAGAAACAAAAAACTTTTATTCAATTTTGATCCATTAAAAAGTTTATTAGTTTTAATTTTTTGCGCTTGGCCAAACATGCTCATATATCAAGCCGAAAATCCAGGCACCGTGAGTGCTAAGTTCCATTAAATTTACACGGAAGAATTGAATTATAACTCGTAACCAGAGGAAAACAGGAAATTATAATGTTTACGGTCAACACAACCAGCTTAATGTACTGTTATAGACATAATAACAGGTTGAGAAACAAGGTTCGGCATAAAAAAGAAGAGAGAACATATTTCCAAACGAGTTACAGATCAAAGCCTACAACAAAATATGCACGTTGCACATTCTTCATCATCACTCGAATGCCCAAGCATTCTCCCTTCGAACTTCTTCCTCCTCCTCTGGAGTGAAATCATTCTTAATATCGAATGTCTTCCGAATTTCCTCAGGAGTCTTCCCTTTGATCATGTCCGCCACTGTTTGACATGTAAGGTCAAGCAGGCTCTTGATGTTTAAGTAGTTGGCAGCCTTCAAAAGAATACGACAAACAGTCACCAGCAAGAGTAACCACGTCAAAGACACAAAACTGAAAACCATTATAGCAGTGCTTGCAACAAATACACCTCACAATTAACGAGTGCCTTCAAGCACACACAAGAACAATGTACAGATTATCTAATACAGAATGTTGAACGAGTAACCGATGTCCTAGAGCAAAACATAAGATGCCTACCTAAAAAACAACGGAGAGACGCCTACCTAAAAAACAATGGAGATTGTCAATCCTGTGTGTGCATTANATGCTGAAACAAATATGACAATTGTCAAAAAGTTAGGATAAATTTATTTGCATTTGAATAAATCTAATCTTATATGTTATATTATGTTAATATGAGAAATATTTGAAAGATATCTTATTGTTAGACTGTTAAGTTGTTTCTATTTTCTAGGATAGTTAAGATTTCTATAGAATTCTTTTGCTATATATACCTGTATGTATTACTCTTTCAGTCAAGGAAATAAAATGAAGTTTTTTTCTTAAAACTTACATGGTATCAGAGCAATTAAGGCTACTATATTCTGAAGCTTTCTGCTGGAAAGCAGCTCCTTTTTTTCTTCTGTTTTCTTGAACAAAACAGAATTTCATTTCTCATTTCAGCCTAAAACCTTCCGCCGATTCCAGCCCATTTCTTATCTGTTTTTATTATGAATGGATTTTATTTTTTATTTTATCTTTTAAATCTTTGAAAAAAATAGCAGATTTAATTATGGTGAAGACGGCCATAACAGGAGCTGTGAGGAGCTCATCTTCTGGAGATGCAAAAGAAGAGGTGGATTCCAGTCAAGCAACTGCTATCTCTAACCCAGATCAATTCCAGTCATTACAAATATCAGTTCACAAATTTAATGGCAAGAACTATTTCAAATGGGGAGAGTCCATGAAACTTGTGATTGATGGAAAAGGTAAGCTTGGCTTCTTGAATGGTGAGGAAAAACAACCAGCTGCAAATGATCCAAGAGCGAACATATGGAGATCTCAGAACTCTATGATTAGTGCATGGTTAATTAATTCGATGGAACCTGGAATAGGGAGACCATATCTGTATTTGCCGACAGCTAAGGACATATGGGATGCAGTTCAACATACATATTCAGATGTTGAGAATTCTTCTCAAATCTTTGAGTTAAAATCAAAGTTGTGACACTCAAAGCAAGGAAGCTGTGAAGTTACTGAATACTACAATGAGATTATGATTCTATGGCAGGAATTAGATCTCTGCTACAATGAAAAATGGGAAAGTCCCAACAATAGTGCACGGCATAAGAAGCTACTTGAAGATGAAAGGGTTTATGTCTTTCTTGTTGGCCTAAATCAAGAACTAGATGAGGTGCGAGGTCGGATTGTTGGACGTAAGCCACTGCCTAGTATTCATGAAGTTTTCTCTTGAGGTTAGGAGGGAAGAATGCAGAAAGAATGTTATGTTAAACAACCATCCAAAAACTGAAAGTTCAGCTCTTGTAACTAAAAGCCATGATGCAACTTTTTACCAGAACAATGAAGATAAAAAAAGGTGGAAAGAAAAGCGAAAAGCCATGGTGTCACTATTGTAAGTGTCCATGGCACACAAGGGATAATTGTTGGAAGTTACATGGAAAACCTCCTAATTGGAAGAAGAACGTAGGTGAAAGTCGTGCATTTCAAGCTAATGTCCAGCTGCAGGCAGCCTCAACTGAGTCTTCCCCCTTTCACAAAGGAACAAATACAGCATTTGCAAAAACTTTTACAATCATCCCTCGTACCATCATCTTGTTCTTTATCCCAAAAGGGTAACTATATCTCTACAGCCCTCACTAGCATCAATTCTGTTTGCTCGTGGATCATAGATTCCGGTGCAACTGATCATATGACAAGTTTAGTAAAATTGTTTTCGTCTTTAGTCCTTGTGCAGGAAATCAAAAAATAAAAATAACTGATGGTACACTTTCAGCTATTGCTGGCAAAGGAACTGTTCAACTTTCTTCAACTCTTATGTTTCACAATGTTCTCCATGTTCCTAAATTGTCTTGTAACCTATTGTCAATTAGTCAGTTAACTCAAGATCAAAAATGCCAAGCTAATTTCTTCCCCACCTATTGCAAGTTTCAAGATTTGAAATCGAGGAGGACGATTGACAATGCTAGACAAAGTGGAGGACTCTATTTCTTTGAGGATGAGACTGAATTGAGAAAGCAATCTCTGAGTACTTGTTTTAAATCCATTTCTATTTCCAATGACAATGAAATAGCGCTATAGCATTTTAGGCTAGACCATCCAAATTTTCAATATTTAAAGTACTTGTTTCCAAAGTTGTTTATTACTAAAGATCCATCCTCATTTCAATGTGAAGTTTGTAAGTTGGCTAAGCATCATAGAGCATCTTTTTCTTTACAGTCTTAGAAGCCCACAAAACCATTTTCAATTGTGCACAGTGATGTTTGGGGGGCCATCTAGGATTAGTACTCTTTCAAGAAACTGTTGGTGCATTACTCTTATAGGTAATCATACAAGAATAAGTTGGGTGTATCTATTAAAGGAAAAATCTGAAGTTGAAAAAGTGTTCAAAGAATTTCATAAAATGGTTCAAACTCAGTTTCAAACTAACATTCAAGTATTTAAAAGTGACAAATGGAAAAGAATATTTTAATAAGGTTAGGAAAATACTTCGTTGAAAATGGCATAATACACCAAAGTTCTTGTACAAATACACAATAACAAAATGGAGTAACGGAAAGGAAGAATAGACATCTTTTAGAAGTAGCTAGGTTATTACTATTTTCAATGAAGGTTCCTAAATATTTATAGGGTGAATGCTATTCTTACAGCAGATTATTTGATCAACAGAATGCCTACGAAGATATTACAATTTAAAACTCCATTAAGTATGTTTAAAATATGCTTTCCATTTTCTAGATTACATACAGATTTACCATTAAAAATATTTGGGAGCATAGCTTTTGTGCATATACATGATCAAAATCGGGATAAATTAGATCCTAGGGTTAAGAAATGTGTGTTTGTTAGGTATTCTCCAACGAAAAAGGATACAAATGTTTTGAACCTATTTCCAAAAAAAATGTGTATTGATATGGATACTACTTTTTTTGAATATAAACCATTTTTTGATTCTCATCTTCAAGGGGAGAATAAGGATAATGAAGATTTGGATAATTCGGATGTTATTTTTTAGCAGTCTAGTAGAAAATACAGGTTCGAATGACGATAGGTTGAATAACGAATTAGGTATTGGGAATATGAGGTCTAGTAGTAGCCTATACTCAAGTTTTGATCCAACAAAAAAAAAATGGTGGAACAAAATGATCAAACAGAAATATAGAAAAGTTTACTTTTCCATCACATGATCAAACTCATGACGAAATAGATATTGAAAATAAAAGTGAAAATACTCAAGAGCTCATCGTCTACTCCAGGAAGAATAAAAATCAAGGAAAATCCTACTTTGAAAAACTGTTATTACTCCTCTGCGAAAATAGATTCGAAATTGCAAGGTAAAATTCCAACATGTCCACCTGAAATTCTGGATGTCTTTATTGCTCATCGAAAGGGTATTCGATCTTGTACTAAATTCAAGATAAAAAGATCTGGGAGCTCTAAGGTATTTTCTTGGGATGGAGATTGCTCAATCTAAGAAGGGAATTGTTGTATTCCAAAGAAAATATATCTTAAACTTGTTGAAGGAGAATGAGCGGGTGCAGACATTCAGAGACTCCAATGGATCCTAATGTAAAACATGGAGAAACAAAGGAAGGTGTTCCAGTAGATAATATCAGATATCAAAAGTTGGTAGGAAAGTTAATTTACTTGTCTCATACTTGTCCAGATATTGCCTTTGCTGTCAGTATGGTAAGTCAATTTATGCATACTCCATATGAAGAACATCTTGATGCTGTGTATAGAATTCTGAGATACTTAAAAAATAATCTTGGAAAAGGACTGTTTTTTAAGAAAAGTGAGCATCGAGGGATTGAAGTTTACGCTGATGCAAATTGGGTTGGATCTGTGATTCATAGAAGATCTACATCTGGGTATTGCACCTATGTTTGGGGCAATCTAATAACTTGACGAAGCAAGAAACAAAATGTTGTAGCCAGAAGCAGTGCAGAAGTTGAATTTCGAGCAATGGCTCTTAGTATTTGTGAAATTCTATGGCTAAATCGAGTTATGGAAGAATTGAAGAAACCAATTGAGATTCTCATGAAGTTATATTGTGATAATAAAGCTACAATTAGCATAGCATACAATCTAATTCAACATGATAGAATCAAACACGTGGAAGTCTACAGACATTTTATTAAGGAGAATATTGAATCTAGTGTTATTTGCTTACCATTTGTACCAACCACTCAACATATTGCAAATATTCTAACTAAAGGACTACAAAGAGCAAATTTTGAACATATGATTAGCAAGTTGGGCATGATAGGTATCAATACACCAACTTGAGGGGGAGTGTAAAAAAGTTAGGCTAAATTTATTTGTATTTGAATAAATCTGATAGATATCTTATCTTATCTCTTATATTAACAGACTATAAGAGATATCTAAAAGATATATTATTGTTAGACCGTTAAGTTGTTTCTGTTTTCTAGGATAGTTAAGATTACTATAGAATTCTTTTGCTATATATACCTATATGTATTACTCTTTCGATCAAGGAAATAAAATGAAGTTTTATTCTTAAAACTTACAACAATATCACTCAAATGCTCATCACAGAGTTATAGCAGCACGTACATCAAAGTATTTAGTGTATCTCCAACATGGTTTTAAGGCCACTAGTGTTGAAGAAGATTCTCAAATAGGACATCATAGTATAAACATTTAGAGAAGTTCTAAATAAACAATAGACACTATAAGTAGTAAAAAACCACCATTACTAATGACTTCAGACAAAGTTCTTAAACAGTTTCAAGGCACCACCCGTAACATAAATTTCCTGATTGTAATCCAACCCCCATTCTAAGGGGGTGTCAAAAAAGGGAGAACCATTGAATATCAATCAAAGCAAAGAGACCACATAACCCATCTCACCCCCACAGGCAAGTATTGTTCAAAAACCCAATTTATCGAGTACAAACCCCCTGGTTTACCAAGCATTATGGCAAAACATTAGAGAGAAACAAGTATATACGAAAAAAAAAATAGCCATTCCAAAATTTAAGAAGAATAAAGATGGCCCAAGAATAAAACATACTCCAGATAGATGCAGACTTGCATAAAAAAAATCACACTATTCAAAGGGCTAAAAGAGCAATATCTTCAATCCAAATAAATCCCAGAAACTTATTTTATTTTTTCTTGCTTGTACATACAAATAAGTTTCCATAACTCAAGGAGTACATCAACAAATAAGAGACACCGGAAACACATTAGCAAAATAAAAATATTAACACATTAAACAGTATTGAGCAACAAAAGAGAAGCTGTTCAGTTGGACAGGGGATCGGCTGAGTTGGATAGATTGAAATTGGAGAAGAGTACACATCAGCGTGCCTACAGGAAGCTGCCTTTGACAGATCAACAAATTGGGAACTATCCAAAAGAGAGGCAGCTAGGCATTCTAGAAAAAGGATAGAAGAAAAGCTGGTTGCAAAGTTGTTACGTGAAAAATGCATTTCTGGTGCATTATGTATAGCGTGGATTCTATTCTAGATTCTTCTTTTATTCTTTCCTTTGTAGTATAAATATCCAGGCAAAGTAACTGTTTTATGCATGAAAACAAAAGGAGAAAATAAGATTGAATACAGAGTAGTCTTTCTCCATTCAAAACTTCTTCCATTCTGTAGCTACATATTCAAAAGTTTATAAACAGCACCCTGTTTCATGCTGGAGGAAAGAAAGCCAATATACAAAGCTCCATATTAGCTAATTGCTACCACTCTATATATTCTATTCTTTGAATCGGCTAAGCCCCTCCATCTAAAGGTTCTTGCTTCAAGTTAAATTCCCTCGCTATTAGTTGTTAGTCTTAATGCTACTGTCTGTCCTAGGTATTGAAACACACCCAAAAAATAAATTAATTAATTAAACATAATAATAATAAAAAACGGAAATCACAAGCAAAAACCAAAAGAAATCTCAGATGCAATCAAAACTAAAATAATCGTAATCATTATAAAACGAG
>NC_036251.1:8624476-8628652 GCF_002742605.1 Olea europaea var. sylvestris
ATAAGAGAGAATTGGGGATGCAGAGAAAAAAATAGAATTGAGGGTGACGCGGGAGTGATATTTATATCGAGTGTCAACAGCACCGTGGGCAGTGTCGTAATCCGGTGGGTTAGGGGTACTTTTTAAAATGTCTTGGTCAAACAACCAATTTTCTAGTTTGACCATTTTTTTTTTTTATTCATCACATTGGCCTCTTGTCACTAAAAAGACAATTGTACCCTTATTCATGTTTCATAATTACAAAAGTATATCAATTCTTTAAAAGATAATAATACCCTTAATAGTTTAAATAAATTCAGTTACTTCCATACGTGAATTTCAAAATCAGTTTTGCTTATCAGTTTCTCCAATATAATAAAAAAGAATTTTTTCCTTCCATCTGCTAAAATATTGAAATCTCCCAAAATTATCAAAAGTTCAACAAAGAAACAATATTCACAGTCGGCACTGAAAATTGGTAAGTGTAAATACGTATTTTTAATTTTGTTTTAGTTAAATTTACTGTTTGAATCTTTAAATAATTTTTTTGAGAAAGGCAAATGAATTTTACAGTATTTAAACACAGATTTATAATTTTTTTATAGCAAAAACAACAAAAAAATTCATCTCTGTATGTATATATTTTACAGGAAAAATTTATAGGTGTCTGTAAAATAAATATTTAAACATTATTTCGCTGAAAAAGGGAAAAAATAAAAAATTCGAGCATAAATTTCAGATGAAACGGACGAAAAAAGTTGGGCCAAATGTTTCCATCCGGCCCAGTTGTTTGGGTCGCTGGAAACACCCGGCCCAACCGATTTTTTTTCCCTCCCCTCCCTTTTCAGATTTTAGAATTTATTTGTTCATTAATATATGTTTATTAAAATAAATATTAATGAATATTTAAATACTAATTGAAATAAATATTTTTGAAACAATTAAAATAATCAATGAATTATTTAAAGTATTAAATTAAATTAAATATGAAATGAACAATTTAAAAAATTATATATTAATTCCTTATTTTTAATTTGTGGCAGATATGGCATCAGCATGTGTCCCAATTTGTTATTTTGGTGAATTTCAAATGAATGAAAATGCTCAGTGGGAATGGAAATGGACGAGTGAAGGAGATGGGGTTAAAGCAATTTTTATAAAAAGGAGTACATTGTTCGCAGAAATGTACAGTGATATACAAAACATGCTTAACGTCGATCCCTCTCAGTACGATATGGAATTGAGATTTTTGTTTCATAAGCATTCAATCATTTCAATTCCACCTATGAAAGTTACTTCTGAAGTGGAAATGAAACATCTAATTAAATTGAACCAAGGCCGGAAGTCGACTCCTATTTGCGTAACTTTATTGGGGAAGAATGTCCACGAGGGTGAACATGAAGTTTCAAATGAAGAGAATCGTAATGTAAATGATGTTTGGGATACAATTCAGATTGTTCGTGAAGATGATGTGGTTATTCCCGAGACCACTGCTACTCACCATGGTCACACTGTTACGCACAGTCCATCGATAGTTGAAAACAACGAGAATGAAAATGCATTTACAAACGAGGATTTGATTGCTTTATCTTGTAGGAGACATGAGTCGGGTGGGAGTTCACAGGCCGGACCAAGTACACGGTCCTCTAATTGTTCGCGTGTAGTTCCCGATGATGAAGATGTATATGTCGAGCAACTGTTCGAATCAAAGAAAGAATTGCAAGAAGCTGTGCACCGGATTGCTTTAAAACATAACTTCGTGTTTAAAGTGAAGAAATCAAACAAGTCGTTATACACAATTATTTACGTTGACGACAGTTGCCATTGGCGTTTGCGAGCGACTAAGATGGACACAAATGAGTTCTTTGTAGTCCGTAAGTATGCACGGGAACATACTTGCGAAGTGGGTAATCGTCGAAATTATCATAGGCAAGCCCGATCATGGTTCATTGGTCGAGAAATAATGCACAAGTTCCAGGATCCACGAATGGTCTATAGACCTTCGAACATCATTAATGATGTTCGACGAGAGTACGAGGTGGTCATGAGCTATCAGAATGCTTGGAAGGCTAAAGAATGTGCATTGGAGGATTTGATGGGTTCGGCTGAGGAGAGTTATGCTAAATTAGCCAGGTATTTCATTGTTTAAATGTTTATTTCTTTGTTATTTTAAATTTTAATTATTTAATTTCAATTGTTTATTTATATGTAATTAATTATTTAATTGAATTGTTTATTTTTTTGTTCATTTAATATTTAATTTATTATCTAAATTATGATTATTTTTATTTACATTGGCCAGGTATTGCTATAACATGGGAAGAATTAATACTCGGTCGGCATTTTTTATTGAGAAATATGACAAAAATCGCTTCAGATATTTCTTTATGACCCTTGGACAATGTGTTCGAGGATTTCGAAATGCAATGCGACCCCTAATCTTAATCGACGGTACAACCCTTAAGGCGAGATACGGAGGCAAGTTGATTATTGCAACATGCCAAGATGCGAACATCCAAATTTACCCTCTTGCGTTCGGCATAGTCGATAGAGAAAATGATGTAGCAATGAGTTGGTTTTTCACGAAGTTGAGGGAAGCAATTGGAGATGTCGAAAATCTTGCATTCGTAACCGATCGAGGGCAGTCAATAATAAATGGTATCGCCGAAGTCTTCCCCGAGGCACATCATGGTTATTGTATGTATCATATACAGGGAAACTTGAAGACCAGGTATCGAGGTAATGGCGTCGTTGCGTTGTTTATGAGAGTTGCAGAGGCTTACAGTTTTAAAGAGTTTGATAAGTTCATGGTCGAAATAGACAGTAAATCGCATGCTGCATGGGAGTATCTAATAGAGATGGGGATTGAACATTAGGCACGATCACATTTTTCAGGACGTCGATACAACATGATGACGTCGAACAATACGGAGTCGCTTAACGCTTTATTCAAGAAAGGTCGAGAGTTACCAATTCTCGCAATGATTGAGAACATTCGTGACAAGTTACAACAGTGGTTTCATGATCGACGTGAGGAATCACAGAGTTGTGCAAGTGTGCTAATCCCGGCTCAAGAAGATAAGCTCTTCAAGACTCTAGATGTGGCAAGAAAGGTATATGTAGAACCACTGGATCAGTTTCGCTTCTCCGTGAGATGTGCACGTAATTTCGGATACATTGTGGACTTGAATGATAACACGTGCAGGTGTAGACGGTTTCAGTTAGAGAGTTTTCTGTGTACACATGCAGTGGCAGTGGCTATGCATAGAGGATTACCACCACACACCTTATGTAGTGTGTATTACATGACTGATTATTGGAGAGCAGCATATGCGGAAACAATATTTCCTGTACCAAATGAAGTCGAGTGGGAAGTGCCCGACCACATTCTCCCACTGAATAACTTGTTGCCACCAGCAGTTGGACCACGTACTCCTGGACGTATACGTACGTCTAGAATACCATCTACCGGAGAGTTTCCCCAGCCTCGTAAGTGCGGTAGGTGCGGTGCAACAGGGCATACTAGAAGATATTGTACAAGTCAGATTCCTCTACATGACAATGTAACGGATGTGTAATTTTAATAACTATTGGCAATGTAATTATTTATAACATTGACGTTAATTATTTATGCATATTATTTAAGTGAATTATTAGATTTAGTATTTTTTTCAAACATTTCATTCATTACATTCATTTGTTGTGCATATTATTTATGTTAATTATTTGAAATCGAAGCTTTTTCTAGACACTGCATTATACGGTAGGCTGTATTGTAAAATAAATATTTAAATATTACATACGCAATCAACATTTTACAATTTTTTCGTAATTACAAATAAATGAATGAACTGTACAATGTTTAAATAAATGTAAAAATATGTACAATTATTTACGGATCCCCATTAAATTCAAATAAATCACATGCTAGTTTATTTCTCCAATTTTGTATCCATGCCTGGTTGATTGCATCAACCTTATGTGCCACACTCAAAAATTCTATGTACTTAATGACGAACATGCCACAATCACCCCTATAATTAAACAATGTTATATTAGCACATCGAAAATTAGTTAGAAACTAAAATGTAAATGACAGGAAGAAAATTACAAACACTTACGATATTTGTTGCCTCGTCGTCGTCGTGTTCCGCACGGTGGCCAATCTGTCTTGTACAGTGATGTTCGCTCGTCTAG
>NC_036251.1:8629156-8654695 GCF_002742605.1 Olea europaea var. sylvestris
ACATGTGTCAGCGTCTGCGTCTGCGTACTATAGTAATTACATAAAATACAAAACTTACCCAGGTTGCAGTGCTCTCCACTCTGTCTCAAAGGCTTTCCACTTGGCGTGGTCCACCTCCCTGAATAAATTCGGGTACGTCCCGTCGACGAACCCTCTCTTCTTCGCCTCCGCGATAAAGGGAGAAAGAACGTACTGTGATGGCACCCTTGGCCTCTTGCCGACCACCCGCTCCACCACATCAACAGCCATCGTCCTCTCCTCATGCGCATCGGGAATCTCCATCTCCCCAGCCATCGGGACGACCCCCTTGCCCGCTATCGGGACCACCTCCTCCGACACAAAGACCACGGTCGGCGAGTCTGGCGTCTTCTCGGGTACTACCTCCACCTTCGGTACCCTCTCCTCCTCTGGTGCCCCCTCGACATCCCCGAGTATCCCGTGCACGGGTACCACCTCCAACTCCAGTACCCTATCCTCCTCCAGTACCCCCTCGGCATCCCCGGGTATCCTCTGCACGGGTACCACCTCCACCTCCACCTCCACCTCCGATGCCCCCTCGACGTCCTCGGGTATCCCCTGCACGGGCACCCCCACCTCCTCGGGTATCCCCTCTGCATCGGGTGACGTCATCTCGGGTACCACCTCCATCTCCGGTACCCTCTCCTCCTCGGGTACCCCCTCCACGTCCTCAGGTATATCCTGCACGGGCACCCCCTCCACCACAGGTATCCTCTCTCGCTCCTTCACCCCCATCGTGTCATCTAAAAATGAATCAAATGCAGCAACTGATGGCCACGATGAATCAACATACCCCATCTGACCCCTTATCCCTTGATAACCATCGACCCCTCCGTCCCGATAACTGCCAGTCCCTCCGTCTCGATAGCCACCAGTCCCTCCGTCACCCCCTCCATCCCGATAGTGACCTGTCCCTCCGCTACCTCCTCCATCTCGATAATCGCTCATCCCACGCAGGCCTACTATGTCACCCCGTATCGCGGCAACCTCAGCATGGAGGTCTCCTAACCCAGCTCGTAACATCGCGACATCATATCGTAACTGTGCCATGTCCCCGAACTCAGCTCGTAGTGTCACGACATTATCCCGTAACTCTGTCATGTCTCCTCTCATCTCCATCAGGAATTCGAACAAATCAATTGTCGAAGCACGGGGACTATGTGCAGGAGGCGATACTGGACGGCCCTCCTGAAAAAATAACTATTACAAATGAATAACCTAACAAATAAAATGAAACAACAATCGAAGAATTATTTTTAAGTAACATACTCTATCTCGATCAACGCTGGACTCAGGCATCTGAACCTCCGGTGTAGCTGGACGTGATCTTCTCAGCGGAGGTGACATCCTCGCTGGACGTGCTCTCCTCGGTGGAGGTGATATCCTCAACGGAGGTAATACTAAACGATCCTTCTGAAAAAATAAATATTACAAGTGAAGTACTTAATTACAAGATCGAAGTGATATTCAACAAATCCTGCACAGTGACATGCCCTATCTCGATCCATCCTGGACTCAGGCATCTGATCGTCATGCGCAGTACGAAGAGGCAATTCGCGAATATAAAACTGACTCTCCTCCTCGATCGACGGTGCCAATTCAGTGAGAACTTCAAGCTGTCATTTTGATATGTCACAGTTGACTATGTATTCAGATTGTAAAAGGACGTACAACATAAATAGCAATTGTATAATACGTACCTCAGGATCGTCGAGGAGAGCCGATAACTGTCTGGCAAGTGGCTTGTCTTGTGCTCGCCAATGATGCATCCGAGGATAGCATGTCTCTCCTCTCCTCGCATACCGATTGGCCAAGATGGGGACAATCTCGTACACCCATATCTGAAACAATTACAATTATTATGTATAGAATTCAATAAAAAAGTGTAGGTAATTCATTAACTTAAACATATATCTGCAGCGCCAACGGCAGTCCATATGCATCGTACTTGCGCTCAGGCTTATCCCCCTTTGGCATTGAAAACCCCCTCCTAAACACCCGTAATGTATCAAGAAAACATCTCCAACCCCATGGGTAGTTGTTGAAGGCATCAATATCATCAACAACCTCCAAATGAAAAATGTCAATCGATGTCTTCTTGTGATGACACCGGAGTATGCTCTCGATGATAACCACCAAGCCTAACTTCAATCTATCAGACATCCGATCACATCTCCTTAATGCATCTCCTAGCTGCGCTAGAGTGACCTTCGTCTGTCCATGAAAATATTCGTTCAACAGCCTCCTGTTCCTCGGAACACAGGCCCTCGCCTCTGAATCGTCCGTACATCGCAGTCCAGTGACGAGGGCAAACTCAAATATAGAGAATGTGGCTACCTTGCCCCCAAGATCAAAATGGAGGGCGTCTCCGTCAACTGGCTTCAGCAAGCGACATAACAGGGCATCCAGCAGCTGCCCAGACCACTGTACATCACGCAACGAATACAATGGCCATAAGCATGATCGCCGTAATATATCTGCGCGATCGTCGTCCAGCAAATCCAATACCAAAGCGAAGCTGGTAAAGTTACAATTTGATGTAACTTTACCAGGGATCTGTCTGACAGCGTCGTCCAGATGATATTCTATCCTGCAAAATTTCAAATATTAGAACCCTATGCAAATGATGTTCGACAAACAAAAAAATGAAAAATATATACTAACACACTGCTACTAGATGTAATAACCAACCGATAACGGAATAAACAAAATGAACGTAAATTACTATTTTCCATATACTTAATTTGCTAATTTGATCGTTTATTTTAATATTTTAATTGCTAATTTTAATTATTTATCTAACACTAAATTAACTTTTTCATTTTTAATTAATGTTTAAACACTTATTTTAATTTTTTACGCATATCGCTTATTTCATATTTACAAATTTCTTTTAATTGCTTCGTAAAAAATTAATGTAATTGACATTTTCATATTCTAATTTAATTGTTTATTTTTATTATTTCAAAAATGTTTATATATTTATTTAAATTCTTTACGCATATTCCTTATTTAACATGTAATTAATTATTTTAATTATTTTAATAACACTTATTTTGATCGTTTATTTTAATATTTTAATTATTTTTCTAACACTTAATTTACTTTTTCATTTTTAATGAATGTTTAAATGCTTATTTTAATTATTTACGCATAATGCTTATTTTATATTTACAAATTTATTTTAATTGCTTTGCAAAAAAATAATTTGATTGATATTTTAATTTTCAAATTTAATTGCGTATTCCTTTTTTTTTTTTTACAAATGTTTAAATATGTATTTAAATTATATATATATATATAATTTAATATTCAATTATTTCTTTAATTATTTTACTATCACTTATTTTGATATTTTAATTTTTTTTCTAACAGTTAATTTAGTTATTTATTTTTAATGAACTTTTAAAACTTAGTTTAATTATTTACAAATGTTTAATTATGTATTTCAATTCTTTATATATATCTTATTTAATATTTCATTTTTTAAAATTAATTTAGTAACACTTGATTTTAAATGCTTATTTTAATATTTTAATTATTTTTCTAACACTTAATTTAGTTTTTTAATTTTAATGAATGTTTAAATACTAATTTTAATTCTTTACGCATAATGCTTATTTCATATTTACAAATTTATTATAATTGCTTTGCAAAAAAATAATTTGATTGATATTTTAATTTTCAAATTTAATTGCGTATTCCTTTTTTTACAAATGTTTAAATATGTATTTAAATTATATATATATGTTATTTAATATTTAATTATTTCTTTAATTATTTTGCTATCACTTATTTTGATATTTTAATTGCTTATTTTAATTTTTTTTCTAACAGTTAATTTTAGTTATTTACTTTTAATGAAGTTTTAAAACTTATTTTAATTATTTACAAATGTTTAATTATGTATTTAAATTCTTTATATATATCTTATTTAATATTTCATTTTTTAAAATTAATTTAGTAACACTTATTTTTAAATGCTTATTTTAATATTTTAATTATTTTTCTAACACTTAATTTAGTTTTTTAATTTTAATGAATGTTTAAATACTAATTTTAATTCTTTACGCATAATGCTTATTTCATATTTACAAATTTATTTTAATTGCTTTTCAAAAAATTAATTTTTTTGCTAATTTAATTGCTTATTTTTATTATTTTACAAATGTTTAAATATTTTTTTAAATTCTTTAGATATACTAATTATTTAATATTATATTATTTCTTTTAATTTTTTTACTATTACTTAATATAAAATAATTAATTAATCTATATTAGCAACTAATAAATATTTCGATAAATAATATAACATTTACATCTTATATTTACTAATAATTTTAAATACATAATATAAATTCAAATTAAGCAATTCAAATAAATAATTACATATTATTTAATTAACTTCAATAATTACAAAAAAAAAGGGCCCAAAATAACGCCCGGCCCAGTCAACTGGGTCAACCGGCCCAGCTGCCTAGTTGACTGGGCTAAACCCAGCTGCCCAGTTGGGCACCAGGCGCCCAGTCAACTGGGTTGCCCAGTTGACTGGGACCGACGCCAGGGCTGTCTGGGCGTCTGGGCGCTACCCAGGTCTCTGGGGTGATTTTCGGCCGAGAAGATCGCCGGAAAACTCCATTTCCGACGATCTCCACTCCTTCCCAAGCAATAACAACCCAAATTCCACATTTACACAACGATTTCTCAACAAATATATATAAAATCATACTTTATTCCAAAAATAAAAATATAAACATGATTTTTTTTGTATAAATTTCTTACCTTCTTCAGAGTCAATTGGCCAATTGGGTCTCCTGTTTTTCCTTATTTGTCGGTGGCTGGGTCGACTGTGCTACAGTACTTTCCTTCTCGGCTTCTGCGTTTTTTCCTTGTCCAGTGAGGGTAAAATTGGGTTTGTCTTCATTTTTTTTGGTTTTAACTGTTTTAAATAATTTTGCCTTTTTTTTTCACTGGTCAAAGGCTATTTTGGAAAACTGGCCGGGTCAACCGGCTGTTGGCCACTAATTCCTCGGTGGGTTACTGGGTGCAAATGTACAATTTTAGACACGTGATGATCTTCGAGATTTCATGATTCATTGTGCAACTTATTCCAATTCCAAATGTTCGATAACCCCATTTGACTTAGATTAAAAATTAATTAAAATTTTGAGTCAATAGTTAATTATAATCACAAATTTTATGAAATTCACAATTTTTAAATCATATATTTCACTAAATTTTATTAAAAATTCAATTTTGATCTTTAAAAAAATCGCTTTTTATAAAATTTATTATAAAGAAGTAGCTCAAACAATGATTTAGCGATCTCCAATTCTTCACCAAAAATTGAGATAAATTTTATACCATTTTACATTAAATATTGCACTAAACTAGAAATCATATCCAATCATTACACCAAATGAATAGTATTTAATCATTTTTTTCATTTTTTTTATTCTTAAAAAATTATTTCTTTATTTGTTTTACAACTACATAAATTACTAAATAAAAACTACATTAGTTTAATGAAAATATTAAATTCATTTAACTATTATTTTTTACATTGTTAAAAATTATTATAAATGTGAATAATAAGAATAACAACAACAACAACAACAACAACAACAACAATAATAATAATAGTAATTATTATTATTATTAATAACAACAATCATCGTCATCATAATTTATTGTACTAAGAAATATATAACACAACTAATACAAATATTCTTAATCAATTTGTTTGGGAAATGAAAATAAATGATAAAATTGACTTCTTGGTGCGAAGTTTGGTGGTGCTTTGGAGTAAGAATTTGTCTAGTGATACATAATGGGGTGTACCGAATGATGTACACCGTACTCTTATGGGTGTGGGACCCATGTGAAAGAAATGATATTTTATTCGAATGGGTCCCTCGTCCATGTGAGTGGGGTGTACACCATTAGGTACATCTCGATGTATCACTAGCAAAATCATTAGAGTAATTTGCACCATTTTTCGATGCGATTTGATCTTTTGGTGTCTCCTCTAGAGATGTCTGGTCCTAGAAGCAGTGTTTGATACAAATGCAGGTAAGGAGCAATCTAGAACGAGAATAAAGAAAAATGAATAATATTTTTTTGATGATTGATTGTAGGACACGAAACTGTAAGCAATAAAATATAATGAATTATTGTATAGTCGAGCACCATCTTTATTGAATTAATTTGGTCACGTGGCATGAGATTAATGGTTACAACCTATGTTTTCAACAACAATAATAATAATAGTAATTATTATTATTATTAATAACAACAATCATCGTCATCATAATTTATTGTACTAAGAAATATATAACACAACTAATACAAATATTCTTAATCAATTTGTTTGGGAAATGAAAATAAATGATAAAATTGACTTCTTGGTGCGAAGTTTGGTGGTGCTTTGGAGTAAGAATTTGTCTAGTGATACATAATGGGGTGTACCGAATGATGTACACCGTACTCTTATGGGTGTGGGACCCATGTGAAAGAAATGATATTTTATTCGAATGGGTCCCTCGTCCATGTGAGTAGGGTGTACACCATTAGGTACATCTCAATGTATCACTAGCAAAATCATTAGAGTAATTTGCACCATTTTTCGATGCGATTTGATCTTTTGGTGTCTCCTCTAGAGATGTCTGGTCCTAGAAGTAGTGTTTGATACAAATGCAGGTAAGGAGCAATCTAGAACGAGAATAAAGAAAAATGAATAATATTTTTTTGATGATTGATTGTAGGACACGAAACTGTAAGCAATAAAATATAATGAATTATTGTATAGTCGAGCACCATCTTTATTGAATTAATTTGGTCACGTGGCATGAGATTAATGGTTACAACCTATGTTTTAAAAGGAGAAAAAGCATTGCAAGATGTGGGTCGAATTTAGACGGAATAATATATTTTTAATATTATTTTAATTATCTTTTAGACTAATAAATAAATAAAATAATGCATACTTTGAAATTTATAGAAAATTTACATATTTTTCAAAATTTAAATAAAAACATAATTCTCAAAATCATAAATATCACAAATCAATACTGTTTTATTTTAACTGATAAATCTTTGTTTGTGGGCTTACTTTGAGCTAGGACGAGGTTTGTTAGACTTACTTTAAGTTTGAATTATGTTTATTTAATAAGTAAAATCGTTGGATTCAGATTTACTTATGGAATCATTCGGGCTCAATTCCATTTGATTCACGAGTTTCGTACAATAAATAATTTTTTGAATATTTACAACGCTATTAAGTCAACTAATGACATGTTTAACTTTAACTCTTACAAAATAACGCAATCAAATCTTATGTATTTTTTGCATCTCTTTGTTGGGTTCTTTATAGATTTGATTGTTAAAATCATAGGAACATGAAAATTTGCGATCTTACAATAATGAAAAGACACATAGTCGAGCTTCCAATTCATTTCTCTAGAACGGTAGAAATCACATTACGATAGAATAATAGATTCAGTAAAATTTAAGTCAATTTAATTAAATTGGGTTTGAATAATTTTTTGAATATTTACAACGCTATTAAGTCAACTAATGACATGTTTAACTTTAACTCTTACAAAATAACGCAATCAAATCTTATGTATTTTTTGTATCTCTTTGTTGGGTTCTTTATAGATTTGATTGTTAAAATCATAGGAACATGAAAATTTGCGATCTTACAATAATGAAAAGACACATAGTCGAGCTTCCAATTCAATTTCTCTAGAACGGTAGAAATCACATTACGATAGAATAATAGATTCAGTAAAATTTAAGTCAATTTAATTAAATTGGGTTTGAGTTGAAAATTAGAAATAGAAAATTTATATTTTGGGTTTAGGATAAATTAATTAGTTGGTAAATTTATTGTAAAAAAATAAAATAATTTTAATTAATTTAAGATAAATAAATAAAAAGAGAGATATTTTTTATCGGTTCTTGATCTAAAATCGAGAATCTAACTAAGTTCGTCAGTTTTTCATTCAAATATCCGTTCAGGTATTTAAGTTACGAAGAATGGCTCGATTCGATTTAGTTCGAGTAGGGTCAAATTTAATTCAAAAGTTTTATCCAACCTTACTTTAAAGCATGAAAATATCATATGTCAAGTAAAAAAGCAAGGACCTTTTATGTCTATTCACTCTTTAGCGTAATGATATAATTTTAATATATTTAAATTAATTTTTCTACTAATAAATAAATCAAATAATGCATACTTTGAACATTTACAGTGAATTTACATATTTTTTAAAATATAAATAAGAACTAATTCTCAAAATCATAAATATTCAAATCAATAATGTTTTATTCTAACATATAAATCTTTCTTTGTAATTATATAAACTAAGACTTTAAGTATTCCCATTTCATAAATGTTAACTTTACTATTTCAAAAAAAGAAAAAAGAAGCTTTTATTAAATAATTAATACATATAAAAAAATAATTGATCTAATCATAATCCCTAAATTATCTAATTCACTTCTCTCTCCATTCTCGCGTCTCAACCACTCTCCGAACAGCTCTCTCCGTCGCGAATAAGCCTAGAGCATCGGCGTCGGGGTGAAGCAGTCCGGCCCCTCCCTCTCCTATCCTGTATCTGCATCAAATCCACTAGCGCTGGTTTGGCGGAAGCGCGGCAACTTCTCCTTGCGGCAATTTAAATTTTCTCTGACGATTTGTGGGATTTCACATTCTTAGACACAACAAAATCACACTCCTCATTCTTCAGTTTTCCTAAATTTTCTTGGATTAGGGGTTTTCCTCAGGTCGCTCATTTATTTTTCTATTCATTTGATGCAGAACGGGAATTAAATTATTATAAATATGGCATTTTGGAGTAGACTGAAGCGAACGCAGCTTATATATCTTTCAACCCGATTCAACGGTCTAATTGCTGTTGATAATCTTACTTCACGTACCGGCATTCCGATAATAAATAACTCAAATTCGATCTTACATAATATCCAATTGCATTTTGCCAACAACGTCAGATTCTATGCAGCACCCGTTCAGGTATCGATGCACAGTGTGTGTGTAATTTGAAGTCGGGTACATTAATATGTATGTATTCACTAATTCCACATAAGTTTGTCATAATTCTCGTGGAGAATGAAATTGCATTATTTTTTATGCTACGTGTTTCAGGCTAAAGAGAAGAAGGAAGAGAAAGATACCAGTGGGCCTAGATTGAATAAGCGAGTCGCGGCCCAGCTCATTAGGCTCGTTACTGATGAAGGTATGGCTTAAAAGATATTGGAATTTTTGTGATATTTTTAATAGAAATTAGGTGTTATAAAAGTCCCAGCTTTCTGAATATCGGACTAAGTATTTCGTGATATTGGTCCTATGGGAAGAGTATTTAAGATTAAACAACTTAAAGATGTCTGCCTTTGTTTTTAGTCAGTGAAGTAAACTCCAAAGCTGCCTTTTTTGATTGCCAAATTAACCTTCAAAGCTGCATTTGGTGGCTCCGAACTTTGCCCTCAGAAATAATTCCAAGTAAATTTGAAGTAGTTTTTTATGTGATTATTAGTTCCAAAAGTCCAATGGACCAAGTAGTTTTGGAAGTTGTCAAATTTAGTTTGTAATTAGTTTTTTAGTTTAGTCCGATATGTTGCAATCCATTGTGTATACAAACATTTTTTAATTGAGGGTGGTTTGTATTCTTAAAAAGTCAGGTTTTAATTGTCTGGTGTACTTGAACGGACATAATTAACTATTTAGACCACTAGTGTATCATGTAGGTATTGGAATTCAGTAACTCCTTGACTGAGATTATTTGGTTTGTGTATTTGCAGGTCACAGTGTGGTGTCAAGGCATGAAGCATTGAAACATGCAAAGAGTCTCAAACTGGATTTAGTTGAGGTAAACCATATAAGAAAAATGATATTATAGCAAGCTTATGAGCGACCATCCATCGTGTTACAATGATAAACATAGAACGTTACTTCAAGAAACAGAGCATTAGTTGTTACATGTTTGGGAAGTGTTTATAAATATTTTAATTATAAACAGATATAAGTGATGAACAAGTGAGTAGTACTTATGAGTCCATTGAAACACAAGCTAAATATAGGCTCCATTGATAAGCCTCGGTTTGGCAAATTCATAAATGATTTATAAAGAGGAATAGTAATGGATTTTACAAAATTTGTGGATAATAATGAGTAGTAGTTAAGAATGTGTTGTTGATAATAATGTTTTATTTTGACTGAATATATAAACCATTATTTAATTATAAACAGATATAAGTGATGAACAAGTGAGTAGTACTTATGAGTCCATTGAAACACAAGCTAAATATAGGCTCCATTGATAAGCCTCGGTTTGGCAAATTCATAAATGATTTATAAAGAGGAATAGTAATGGATTTTACAAAATTTGTGGATAATAATGAGTAGTAGTTAAGAATGTGTTGTTGATAATAATGTTTTATTTTGACTGAATATATAAACCATTTATAAATTTGTATCGAAATAGTGATTAAGATGTTTCCTTCTGTTTCAAATACTTTTGTTATTACCCTCTTTTCTTACCAAGATGTGATCTTATACAAATAATTAACGGCAAAGAGTATGACTACGTACATGTATGTTTTGCAAAAGAATGTGATATATAATATAGGTTTGAATGGATGAGAGAGAGCATGGGTTGGTGTATCTAAGGAAGAAAAGCAATAGAGTAAAAGGCTGGCAATACTCAGGCCTATTTGGACACAATGCAGAGACCTATATATCTAGAGTCATTTTACTCTCATCGTGTTTTGAAAGGTGATTATCAATATATGGAACTGTTACATTTGACATATCACCCACCCTCTCTCAATTTATTTTCCTCAAAGCCTAAGCCAATAAGAGTATCAACTTTGTTGTAACCACTATGCTCTATTTTGTGAGTAATCAATCCCAAACCTTATTAATGATTCATTCAAGAGAATGCTAGCTGATGATTGCAGTTGCAAGGCACTCAGGCCTAACAGGTAGAGGAAAATGGAAACTTTCTAGTAAACGAGTATTTGTTTTAAGTCAGACCCTTCATCTCAAGAAGATTTTCCTGGAAGGATTTCCTGCACAAAGACCTTGCCTTTTCACATTCAAGACACATGAGAGAAAGTGATGTGACATTTGAAGAGGTGGGGGTTGGGGTATTATAAAACTTAGTTATACGTTGCTAACTCCTCGTAACTAGAATGGATACTCTCAATAGATGTCGTAGGGTTTCTAATTGACCCTTTTCCTCTCTTTCTGGCATTGTGGGAGAGGGAGATTAAATCTTTTGCTTATTTTTCCCTGTAAAAGTTTCTAATTTACATTTTGTAGGTTGATAGAAACGCCAAGCCACCTGTGTGCAAAATTGTGGACTACAACAAAGAGAAGTACCAACAGCAAGTAAAGGAAAAAGAGCGTTCTAAAAGCAAGGTAGGTTACTTTTTTCAAATTTTGATGTGGTACTTTGGATGTAGTTTTCTTGTAAATAATCTCCAGGGACTTAGCTTTCCACGTTATCAAAAGCCAGAGAACACTTGTCATTTTCACATTAGGTTGTAGTTCTGGTGGTGCAATCTTGAAACCTTAATGAGGTTCGTAGGAACTCTATTTTCTTTTTCTTTAATAAAAAGAAAATATATGCACTAAAATTCTTCAACTATCGGGAAAGATAAATTTGTTATTTTCTCTTTTCCATATCGTGCTCATTGTTTAGGAAACCTTCATTGTCAAATTTACAGTGTGGGTGAAGGTGTGTGTGTGTCGCATCCATAATCCAAGATTTGCAAGCTTTGAGCATCTTTTAAAGATATAATGAAAAGAAATATTAATATTAGTGTAATTTAGAAGTTGGAAATTGCACTCTGATTAATGTGTCATTTGCCGATTCTGTCATTGGTCATATTATGGATCCCAACCTTGAGTGGTGAAACGTATGACTAAGATGAAACCAACTCCAAGATATGGCGATTGCTGAACATTAACAGTAGCATTTTTCATTGAGTGATGATTTCACCATTCTGTTTGATGACATTTGCAACAGTGATAAGTATTTCTAATAATAACAGTGAGATTCACTTGATTTTGTGGAGGAAAGCTGGGTATTTTGAATGCATTACTTGTGTTGAGTATCTAATTTGTTTCACTTGCTGATTACTGCAGTGTGAACTTAAGAAAGGTGCTTGCAAAGAAGTTCGGTTTGCTGCTAATGGCTGTTTTCAAGGGAGAGGATGATTTCAACAAAGTTTTTGACATTACGGATGATGCAAATGGATTTGCCAAGAGTTCAAGACATGAAAAAGTAACAGTACTCTCTTCAGCAGATGCAAGCTCTGGATCAGTAGTTGACTCTGCAAGAGCACGTACGGCTTCATCCATGTCAACGGAGGTTCCAAAAACTGGGACTGAAAACAGATATGCCAGAGATCCAAGAAACAGGAATCGTTCGATGAGCCCTGGTACGAGAAACACAATTGACCACGTCTCCCAGTTTTCTAACCATGGGACGGAAATAAAATTTAATAAGAATATGTCCCCTCAAGCACAACAAACTTGGCGAGTAGAAACTCCTGCAAATAAGGATCGCAATCGAGATTCTTCTCAGCCAGGTGTTCCCAATTCAACAGCCAAAAGTTACGGTGTTTTTAGTGCTCAACAAGTTGATAGCAACCTCGGCGAACAGAATACACCAGCACAAGTCAATAGATATGCGAATAGAAATCCTTCTGATTCTGCAAGAAGTCCTACCAGGATAGGGGTCTCTCATAGAAATTCTCCCATTTCAGATGCGAGAACTAGCAGAGGTGCAGGTGTTGAGAGAACTCAAATGGGATCCCGAACACGTTGAACTAAAACCAAGCAGAATCCTAGGCTAGGGAATCAAGGTATTCGTGTTTTTCCTTGATTACCCGGCCTAGACTTCTACTAGGAATAAGGAGATAAGACCTTGTACGACTCTCTTCAGTAAGTGACCAAGTGCAGATCGAAGCCAAATGACGCCAAAATGATTTTGGAAGGTATTCAATTTGTGGTATCTTTAGGTATTTATGTATTTAAATTCCCCTTTTTAGTGGGTAATTAATTTTTGGACCAATGGAAATAAATAATTTAGTCCACACATACGCAATGCTGGAAGTAAATTGAAGGTGATTTTGTTTATTTCTAATTTTTCCACATTGCCCATGTTAACAATGAGTATAGTATTATGAGATTTTATTAAGGTTTCATGTATCTGATGTCCGTGTCTAATTGATTTCTCAATTAGCTTTATGAGTCTCATTTATAGTTTTTGAGTGGTGATTTTCTTAAGAAACACTTTCCCTTTTTGTTTTCGATTTATATTTCAGTATATTGTATTTTTCTTTTGAAATTGCATAAACTGATTTGTTATCATTACTTCTAATTGAGTTATTCCACTACTAAGGGTCTGTTTGATACAAATCAATTTCATGGGCAATTTTCCATGGAATTGGTTTTTCATCCTACCCCGCCACCCCTTCACGTAACCCTTTTTCTTGGTTTTTAAAGAATTTGTTTTTCTTTGGTTTTGGTGAAAAAGTATTTTTTAGCTTTCTTTTTTTTCTTTTTCTTTTTATTTTTAGCCATGGAAACAAATTTTATCAATAATTGTAACAAATTTTACTTCTTTAATTGACAATTTTGATGGAAAACAAAGTCAAACGAATAACAAAAGATTCAAAATTTCAACATTTTTAATGTGGAAAATTGTACTAATTAAACACATTTAATTGACAATTTTCAGTGAAATAAGTTTTAGACAATTAAATTTTTTGAAATTCGTTTTCTTTTCACCCAAATTTTATTCTTGCAGTCAAACGGATCCTAATCGAATTTAAAAAGCTGCAACATTGAATTTCGAAACTATACTAATAAATGTCAGAAAAAAATATTGTTCTTATATATAATAAAGAAGTAATATAGCGAATAATAATTGCCCGTGGGGATGGCAACAGACGGGTTAGAATGGGGTGGTTATTAACGTTCGAGTTCCAACAGGGTCGTTTAATTAATTCATTTATTCTTAAACATTATTTTAAGTTTCTTAATATTATTTAAATTAAAAATAAAGAATTTGGACTGGAGGATAGAAATCTTGCCGTACCCAGATGGTATTGCTTCAAAATGAAGTTAAGCTATTAGTTTGATGATAATGTACAAGTTGGCATTCTGTTAATTTTAATGAATATGTCCTTGACTGAATCTAAATTAAAGTTTAATAGTTTCATCACTCCAAATTAAGGTTTAGTAACCCAATTATAATTAGGGTTTAACCTCCAATTTAGCCCTTGTTTGAGGGACCATTTTAGGGGAGAAAATGAATTTTTGAATAGTGTATTGATATGAAATATGTGACTAAAAAACAAAGAAAAATTTTAAATTTACGTGTAATATTATTTTATTAAAAATTTTGCGGTTGAAATGATATTAAAATGATATTGAAAAATGCATTTTTTTTCAAGAGAATGGGGTTCAAACAAGGGCTTAATTAATTAAGGGAAAAATTCATACTTAAGGTGTTTTCTTTACTCCATTTCAAAATTCAGGTAAAATGTTTGAAAATTCAAAATTCAGGTTTAGATTTAATTAATTAAAAATATTTATTAAATAAATATAATAAAGTCACGATTAAACAATTAATGGTCACAAATTTTTTTAATGGTCACAAATCATAAATCTTGTAGGTCACAGATTATTTCGAAATCACAAATTAAAAATTTTATGAGTCACAGATCATCAAATTTTAAGGTCACAAACCAAATTGTCGAGGTTACATATTATTTTTTTGTCACATAGTATCAAATTTTAAGGTTACAGACCATCGACAACCAAAAAAAAAAAAAAAGGAAAAACACCGACAATTAACCCAAACTACCAATAAATGCTGGACCTGCTGTTCGATATAGAGGTAACTTCAAGTCCCATTCTCAGCACAAGCGACATCAATGTAAAAGGACGACTGGTGGTTGATTCTTACTTTGTTGATAAAATGAACTGAACCAATCAAAAGATTTAGATTATACATTTTCAGTTGAGTACTCCCTTGATCCTTATTAGTTACTTGGATAATCATATGATTTTCACTTCTCTTTCCCATAAGGACAACTATTTCACTCTGTAAATGTTCTGTTAATATTTGTGACACGAAGTAATTTTAATATGTTTACAGATTTTGCTGTCATCTGATTATTGATTATATAAGTTACATTGGAGTTTGTGTTTTTTAGTTTTTAATCAAAGGACACTGTACAATGCATATAAGAAAAGGACAAAGAATATTGACGTAGATCTTGAAGGGTACTACAAAATGAAAGAATCTGATCCAAAATTCTACCGAAAGGCTTCGAGCCTTCAATATGGAAAGGTGAGCATGCTTAATATATTTCGACAGGAGATCATTTTACTGAGATTGTTATTAATGGTGAACAGGCTCCAAAGATATCAGAAGAAAAAATTGACAAAATGGTGAAGGAGCTTAAGGACAAGGAGGAGAAGGCGAGGTCCTTTAGCAGACGGAGAAAATACCGTGAAGAGAAGGATATTGACTCCATTAATGATCGCAATGAGCATTTCAATAAGAAGGTTGAGCGAGCATTCGGCAAATACACTCTGGAGATCAAGAACAACCTTGAGAGAGGAGCTGCTTTGCCAGATTAAGGTACAGCCATGATACTGTACCATGTAACTATTCCTGTTCATCTAGGGATACAACTCTATATTCTGTCTGTGATTTTGGTGTATCTTGATTCTTATGGAAATTAGGAGGATGCGAAACTGCAGCTTGTTCTTTGATGTTTCTATGGTTCTAAAGAAAGAAAATGTCAATGTGCCATGATAAGTGTGTTTTTACATACTTATTTAGCTCACAAACATGACTTAAATATGGACAAAGTAGTTGAATTGTGACTTAATCTCGCTAAATTCATGCAATGTAGGTGTTTCTATGAAAAAGATGGAATTCAGAAGAAAAGAGCCGAAAAAGGACCAAAACGGAACAAAGCGATAGTTCGGGGACCAAAGGTGCAAATATTGGAAAGTTGAGCTAAAGTGCAGAACTGGAATGAAAATATACCAAGTACGAGATTGAGGACGATACAAGACGATCGGAGGAAGAAAGAAGTAACATTGGACTAAATTGAAGAAAAGTGAAAGATGAAGGACTAAATTGCAATTAATCAAAAGATGAGCCGAGAAAATGATCAAGGAATTGATTGACCCAAACATCAATTAGGAGTCAATATTTGATAATGGAACAAAGGAAAGAAAGAAAAGAGATCAAGAAAAGAGAAAACGGAGTTCAGGGACCAAAATGACAAGGTTGTAAAGTTACAACCTTGCGGCCGCATGTAACTATACCATGCGGCTGCACATGGTCTAGTAGGGACTTTTTTGGGCTGAAAATTTGAACCATGCGGCCGCATGACTTTAAGTTCGAAAAAAAATATGAACTTCCGTTTTTAATTGAAACTCTTTCGGAGTTCCGTGAGGACATGATATAAAAGCCAAAATTCATCAGAAATAGGGTAGAACGTCCAGGGAGAAGAAGAATACAACTTTTGGAGGCAAGGAACACGAACTTGAAGCCGATTTCACAAGAATTCAAGCGGATTTTCAAGGTTTTATTCAAGATTTCAAGAATTTTCATATGGGTGCTATTCTTTCTATTTATTAATTTTATTTTTTCTGTAATTATGAATCTTCTAGGCTAGGTTTTCAATTACTAGGTGATCGATGAACCGTTGTTTGTTATTTTAATTCCATATTTCATGAATTTAATATAAAGACTCGTTTGGATAATTTGATTGGTTTATATGCATTAATTTTCTTCCGCAATTAGTGGCCAATGATTGTGTGAGTGTTGATGACTTATTTCTTACATTCGAGAGAAGTAGAATATGTTCGATAAGGTGTAAATTAACATAGGGTTCGATAGGGGATAGAGATGTACCCCTATGCTTTATACAATTCTTAAATTGTTCATAAAACTACATGCATTCTTGTATGTTTGCATCATCCATAGAGATATAGGCTGGTGGTGTGCAAGAATAGGTCTAATATATATTGAGAGAGTATATTGGATAGAATTAGGAACATTGAATTGACGAATTTTCATCGAATCATTAATTTTATGAAATTAGGGTTTTTATAACTTCAATTGGGGATTCGTAATCCTAGTGACTTTAGTTTGATTCATTTCCATAAATTAGCTTTTAAATTTGCTTAATTTCATTTACTTGAGTGTTTGAGTCATTTAATTAGAGAAATTTCGAAATTAGGGTTTTCAATAGAAATTAGGGTTTTTAGTTGAAATTAGGGTTTCTTAATTGAAATTAGGGCTTTTTGCATTTAGACTATATTTTCACTCATTTAGATTCGGTTAAGGCTAGATTATATAGAATTGAACTACTCAATCTCTGAGAGACGATATTCGAACTTTTTAAAATCCACTTTATTACTTGTTACGAACTGTACACTTGCGGTAGTTTTAAATCGAAAGAATTATTTCATGAACATGCCACACATGCTGAAACTTCTGGGAGAGTCCATTATTGGATATGCAATACACCCTAACCAACAAAAGAAGAAAGGGACATAACAAATAAAAAACATATAAGCATTATCTTCTGCAATTTTTCATTTCAGCGGGTTGAACCCTAGAATAATTGAGAAAGATATAACGAGTAATCACTGTTCTCAACTGCAGTTTTTATGAAAAGGAACTGCTGAACTGAATAAACAAGAGACTGAACACTCGTTAATAAGCAAGATGATGTAACGAGTAATCGATATGTTCAAATGCTGTTTTTTCCAAAATAAACAAGAGGCTGATCACAAATTCATTAACTTTTGATCTAAAATGTGTATCTGTGTCGCGTTAATGTTATTTGAAGAGAATGGTTCTAGGTTGAGGTGCTCATCTTCGAGTCTAAGTGTTATGTCTTGGTGAAAATCGGAGCGTTCTTCGAAAAGCTTGTCTTGTATATCTTTTGAGTGATTGATGCTGGAGTTGCTCGTTAGGTTTGATGTTGCATGTGAAGTATTTGACTAACTCAAAAACCAAAAAGATATTTTTTTTGATAAAAAAGATGAGGAAATGCTATGCTCTATAATCCTGACACGATATGTTAATGTTTCTCAATTTCGTATCTTATCCACATGATGCCATTGAGTGACATTCTGATCTGATGTGGACTGCCATATCAACATATTGAACATTGAACTCGCTGACATAAAACATTGTGAGCAAACTCAGGATAAAGAGCTTGAAATTGGCAACACAATCTTTATTGTGTAGAATTATGTCAATGACCCCTATCCAGAAACTGTTAAATGGGTTGCATTTTGTATTTTGAGGAGAATGAATATTTGGGGTCTCACTGCACTATTGACAATATGATCATTACTGGAGGGTTCGAAGGGACTAAGCTATTTGGGATTTCAATTTTAATATCGCATAGTTTGCATGACCATTATACTACTTTTAGCGTTGATGGCAAGATCTACTATCGTAACTCAATTTGATAGTAGAAGTTTAAATTCTTTAAGAAAGCGATCAATGATGGGATCGAAAGGGTGGTGGCACGATTTTCTCAAGTTTGGATTATAGCTCCCAGAAAAATGTAACATCAGAATTTTAAAGGTACTTTTGTATTGATGGATAGAGTAGGATCCTTGTCAAGGGGCTAAACCAACTTTACGGCGGATTCACGTACTGATGAATGTCAGTCATCCTTTATTGAGTGCCTTGACTATTCTTGAACCCTTGCGGATTTGATTGATAGCTTGAGAGAGACTACTTTGAAAGAGCTACAAATCTAACCTCGTGTTCTACGGGTTAAGGATAGTATCAGATAAACAGTTTCTATTAAAAATTTAGTGATGTCAGAAGGCAAATGCTAAAAGCATGTTGAAGTGACGTTTCTTATAATTTTATTGTTGCGAAGAGTGGATTTTTATTATCTACCTATATATATGTGCTTTTCGACACAAGGTCCACAATGCATGTATGTGTCAGACTTTCATGTGTGGATATTTAATTACTTCATTGTCTATCCTTAGGAATAGTGAGTTGATTGTTCCAATGGTTACTGAATTTAGATTTATTTCTTTGATTGGTCACTGAAATTTAAAATGTCGAGTTTTGATCACTGAAATTAGATCTATGTCTTCAATTGCTCACTGAAGTTTAAGATGTCGAGTTCTAGCCATTGAACTTTAAAAAATGTTGTATATTACACATTATAAACTCGACATTTTTCAAAATTTAACATTTATGTCAGTAACGTACAACATTTTTCAAAATTCAATTATCAAAACTCGACATTTTAAATTTCCGTAAGCAATAAAAAATATGAACCTAAATTCAGTTACCAAAACTTAACATTTTAAATTTCAGTAATCTTTGATTCAGCGACTATTGGAACAATTAATTCCCAAATAGCACGAGTTCTTGAGCTGAACCCAAAACTTAGCAGTGTTCAAACTCTACTGGCTTTCTCTCAAACTTGGTTAATCCCTAGACGCTGCTGAGAATCAGGTTTCTTGGGTCCTTGAAAAGGGTTGTTCCAACTCTAGTGCTGATTACCGTTTTCTCCATTCAAGTGGTATGAAGTTTTATCGATAATATGCGAGAACAACGATGTCCAAATTTAACTATTATTTGAATTTTTTGAGCCCTTATAATCTGCAACTTTATTAAGGTACAGAAGTTCCATAATAACCGATAATCTAAGACTTGTTTCTGCCATATTTCCAGAAACAAAAAACTTTTATTCAATTTTGATCCATTAAAAAGTTATTAATTTTAATTTTTTGAGCTTAGCCAAACATGCTCATAAATCAAGCCCAAAATCCCGGCATCGTGAGTGCTAAGCTCTATTAAATTTACAAGAATTGAATTATAACTCATAAGCAGAGGAAAACAGGAAATTATAATGTTTACGGTTAACACAACCAGCTTAGAGTACTGTTACAGACATAATAACAGTAAGAGAAACAAGGTTCAGCAGAAAAAAGACGAGAACATATTTCCAAACGAGTTATAGATCAAAGCCTACAACGAAATATGGACGTTGCACATTCTTCATCATCACTCGAATGCTTCCCTTCGGAGAACTCCTCCGGAGTGAAATCGTTCTTAATATTGAATGTCTTCCGAATTTCCTCAGCAGTCTTCCCCTTGATCATGTCCGCCACTGTTTGACATGTAAGGTCAAGCAAGCTCTTGATGTTTAAGTAGTTGGCAGCCTTCAAAAGAATACGACAAACGGTCACCAGCAAGAGTTATCACGTCAAAGATACAAAACTGAAAACCATTATAGCTGTTCAGTTGGACAGGGGATCAGCTGAGTTGGATAGATTGGAATTGGAGAAGAGTACACATCAGTGTGCCTACAGGGAGCTGCTCTTAGTTGTTAGTCTTAATGCTACTGTGTGTCCTAGGTATTGAAACACACCCAAAAAATAAATAAATTAATTAAACATAATAATAATAAAAAAAACGGAAATCACAAGCAAAAACCAAAAGAAATCTCAGATGCAATCAAAACTAAAATAATCGTAATCATTATAAAACGAGAAGCCCTAAGCAACAACAACGTTAGGGGGAATAGTTAAACGGCAAATTCGAGGACCAGAATAGTCAGTTTTAATGAAAGACGGAGAACGGTTACCAAAATGAGATCAAAAATAGTGCTTTTATCGACTTTCACAAAGTCGGCATCGAACGCCTTGAGGTCCTCATCAGCTACCCTATCGGCAGTTGCAGGCGTGCCAAATGGCATTCTTGATAAAACATCCAAAAAAGCAAGAACTAAACTATCCATTCCATCCAAAATATATAAATACAATTGCCAACATAACTGACAATACACGGATCTGGTAATGCTGAAACAAATATGACAATTGTCAAAAAGTTAGGATAAATTTATTTGCATTCAGCTACCCTATCGGCAGTTGCAGGCGTGCCATCCGCGGCGGCTTCAACATGGCGCTTACAGTACTCAATGACTTTAGCCAGGATCTTGGAGGTAACGTTGGGGAGAGGTATACTGGTGTCGGCACAACCATCCTCGATCATGTGTTTGATGGTCTGCGACTCCAGCGCCACCGTCTCCTCCACCTCGAACGTCTCCCCGTCGGAACTTTTTAGCACTATCATCTTCTGAGTTGCGTCAGTGGACGACATCGTTCAGATCAATCGGAAAATCCTAAACCTAGATATGAGAGAACTAAGGATGCAGAGAAAAAGATAATTGAATTTAGAGTGACGGTGGAGTTATATTTATAGCGAGTGTCAACAGCACGGTTGGCAGTGTCGGTGGGTTACTGGGTGCAAATGCACAATTTTAGACACGTGATAATCTTTGAAATTTCATGATTTGTTGGGTTACTTATTCCAATTCCAAATGTTCGATATTGACTTAAATTAAAAATTAATTAAAATTTTGAGTAAAAATCAATAGTTAATTATAATCACAAATTTTATGAAATTCACAATTTTTAAATCATATATTTCACTAAATTTTATTAAAAATTCGATTTTAATCTTAAAAAAATACTCTTTATAAAATTTATTTTAACGAAAGCTCAAACAGAGATTTAGCCATCTCCAACTCTACGCCAAAATTTGAGGTAAATTTTATGTCAGATTTTGCACTAAACTAGAATTCATATTCAATCCTTACATCAAATGAATAGCATTTAATCATTTTCTTCATTTTTTTATTCTTAACAATTTATTTCTTTATTTGTTTTACAACTACATAAATTATTAAATAAATAATTACGTTAGATTAATGAAAATATTTAATTCATTTAACTATTATTTTTTTATTGTTAAATATTACTATAAATGTGCATAATAATAATAATGATAACAACAACAATCATCATCATCATCATAATTTATTGTACTAAAAAACATATAACACAGCTGACACAATTATTCTTAATCAATTTGTTTGGAAAATGAAAATAAAGGGTAAATTGACTTTTTGGTGCGAAATTTGGTGGTGCTTTGGAGCAATTTGCACCATTTGTCGATGCAATTTGATCTTTCGGTGTCTCCTCTAGAGATGTCTAGTCCTAGAAATAGTGTTTGATACAAATGCAGGTATGGAGCAATCTAGAACGAGGATAAAGAAAAATGAATAATATTTTTTTTATGATTCGAAAACTTTAAGCAATAAAATATAATGAATTATCGTATAGTCGAGCACCATCTTTATTGAATTAATTTGATCACGTAACCAACCTATGTTTTAAAAGGAGAAAACGCATTGCAAGATGTGGGTCGAATTTAGAAGTAATAATGTATTTTTAATATTATTTTAATTATTTTTTAGACTAATAATGCATACTTTGAAATTTATAGAAAATTCACATATTTTTCAAAATTTAAATAAAAACATAATTCTCAAAATCATAAATATCATGAATCAATATTGTTTTATTTTAACAGATAAATCTTTGTTTGTGGGATTACTTTGAGCTAGGATGAGCTTTGTTAGACTTACTTTAAGTTTGAATGTTTATTTAATAAGTAAAATCGTTGGATCCAAATTTAATTATGGAACCATTCGAGCTCAATTTCATTTGATTTTCAAGTTCCGTACAATAATTAAATTTTTGAATATTTACAACGCCACATTAAGTCAACTAATGACATGTTTAATCTTAACTCTTACAAAATAACGCAATTCAATCTTATGCATTGTTTGCATCTCTTTGTTGAGTTCTTTTTGGATTTGACTGTTAAAATAACAAGAAGACGAAGATTAGTGGTCTCACAATAATGAAAAGACACAGTCAAGCATCTAATTCAATTTCTTTATAACGGTAGAAACAACATTATGGTAGAATAATAGATTTCAGTAAAATTTAAGTCAATTTGATAGAATTGGGTTTGGGCTGAAAATTAGAAATAGAAAAATCATATTTTGGGCTTGGGGTAAATTAATTGGTTAGTAAATTTATTTAGAAAAAAATAAAATAATTTGACTAATTTAAGATAAATAAAAGAGAGAAAGAGAGAGTGATTTCATTTTTCGGTTCTTGATACGGAATCGAGAATCAAACCAAATCTGTCAGTTTTCGATTCAAATATTCGTTCAGGTATTTAAATTACGAAGAATCGATCGATTCGATTCAGTTCGAGTAGGGTCAAATTTAATTCAAAAGTTTTGTCCAACTATACGTTAAAGCATGAAAATATCATATGTCGAGTAGAAAAGCAAGGACCTTTTATGTCTAATCACTCTTTAAACGTAACGATATAATTTTAACATATTTAAATTAATTTTTCTACTGATAAATAAACAAAATAATGCATACTTTAAAAATTTACTGTAAATTTACATATTTTTTAAAATATAAATAAGAACAATTCTTAAAATCATAAATATTCAAATCAATAATGTTTTATTCTAACATATAAATGTTTCTTTGTAGGCTGGCTTTGAGCTAGGATGAGCTTTGTTAGACTTATTTTAAGTTTAAATTACGTTTTAACGTTTCACTGGACTAGGCTTTAAAGCATGAAAGTATCCCTTGTCAAATAGAAAAGCATGGACCATTTATGTCTAGTTGTTCTTTGGATTATCTTATTGCCTAGCTAGATGTGAGGCAGGACATTCGTGTCCCCGCTTAAATAGTCGCTATTTGAACGTTTTAGAATACTAATGACAACTAGTTTATTCTAAACAATAAAGTGACATTTCCATCAGTTGGCCATCTTTTTGCCTATCTAAATGTGTTCACACCTATACGAAATCTATGCCAATCTTTTAGAACACTAATGACAATTAGATGGTTTTGAACAATAAGTGACATTTCTATCTTGAGTTGGCCATCTTGTTGCACGTCTGAATGTATATGCGCCTAAATGAAGTCTACGTGAACCTTTTAGAACACTATAGAAAACTAATTTAATTCTTACCGAGCAGTGACATCTCAATCTTAATGAATCTTGAACATTTATAATTCAAAAATGTTCCAGTTTTTAAACTCTTCATCTCTAAGTTTGTATATTTTTCTATATAAAGAAATTGGATTAATTGGATTGTTCAATGTATTTTCAAAAAATAAAATTTCATCCTCTTAAATTTTGGGAAAAGATTATTATAGACCTCTTATATATTTGGTCACCTATTTCGGACCGCTAAAAGGACATTCCATATGGCTCTACAATAAAATTGACCTTTACATTTCATTAAAAAAAAAAGAGAAAGATGGAATCTGTCAAACCCAGTTGGATAAATGTTTAGACCTTTGAACAAGTTTGTAATAATCACATAGTCACTTTGCCTACTTACTTAGAGCATCTTGAAGACCTTTGAACAAACTCGTAATAATCACATTTACTCTGCATATTTAGTTAGAGCATATTGAAGAGACTATTTTTTCTTAAAGAAAGTCTTTGTCATAATAGATAGTATTTTTAAATTTAAAGGGTAAAAGTTTACATTTTAATTTCAAGTTTCGAATTCATTTTCACTTTTTCTGCTTTAAGGATAGATTTTAATATTGCAGAAAACACATTTCATTGTTTCTCAAAAAACAAAAAATTGAAAAACACAATTGGCTTGAAATTTTTAGAAATTGTTTTAAAGACCTTCTAAAAGTTTGATTCTTCGGTAAATTAGAATACTTTTATGCTAATATATTATCAAGTAATATATACAATATAAAATTGGCAAACCTTACAATAATTTTTTTCACTAAAAAAATAAAATACATTAACTTGGCAAAAAATGAAAATAATGATATGAACCTAGAATAGTAGAACCCAATTTCATGCAACGACACCTCCGTTAGGGTATTGTGGCTGTGGCTGTGGCTGTGGCTGTGACTGTGGCGGTGGCGGTAACAATGGCAGGGATGGTGTGAAAGGAGGAGGAAGGGTGTGGTGGCATAGACGGGATGAGAGGATAAGGATGGTTTGGCGGTGGTAGAAAGAGGTGGTTGGGATGAGAGTGATAATGTGAAGATGGGATTTGGGCAAGAATATAACATTCATTATTATTATTATTTTCTTTCATTTTTTATTTTTTTTCGTTGGGTGGTTTTGATTTACAATTGAAAGAAGGAATCACATTACTTTTATTTTCCATATTTTTAATTTTTTGTTATAAATTTGATATTGATTTTGAAAATGTATTATCAAAAATATTAAACCGAAAAAGTTTTGAATTTTTATAAAAATTAAAATCTGAAAACAGCAAATTGAACTTCAGCTGAACTTTTTATATATTGCAACTCTTTATTTTTGCTTTTCATTTTACTTTCCCCAACATTCATTTATTGTTTTCCCTCATTTTTTAAATTTTTTTTTTCTGTTCGAATAGCTTAAAACACTAAATATAAAATAAGTACTATAAATAGTGAAAGCATTTAAACTTGCAATGTTGCAATCTTAAAATTTCAAATAAAAAGTGAGTTTGACTCTCCGAACATGTGGGCTCAAGGTCATTCAGGAGCGAGTCCACATGGGG
>NC_036251.1:8654940-8666508 GCF_002742605.1 Olea europaea var. sylvestris
GCCCAGTTGTCCTAACTCTATTCCTTCTTCCTAATTGCTCTTTTCTCCAATTCCCCAATTTTTTATTGATTCTTTTTATCATTTCAAATTGTTATACTTGTTACACCTCGTGATCCGAAGCTCCTAATAGAAACCACGTGGAGACATCTGATAGTTAACAAAGACCCAATAGGTCAACATGAAGAAGTTAATGTCTGAAACACTGTCTCATTGTCCAAAAGCTCTTTTCTGTCCAAGCACTATCTCATTGTACCGAAGTTCTTTTCTATCGAATCCCTCTTTTCAACCGAACCTCTTTGCTCGAAGCCATTCTTTTAAGCTAAAGCACATACTATCTTTCAAGGGATCTGAAAAGTATCTCTAGAAATAATTGATGTAACGTTTATATTAATGAATGTTAGAATTGTTAGCTTAGAATGTAGGGTGGCTGATTTGTTGTCAATATACTAATGAATGACAGATAATGATGTGAGGCTTCGGTTAACAAGATGAAGCCACGTGGTTCTGATCCAATGACTACCACGTCCATCAAAACTCTATGAATAGCAATGTTTGTAAAATTAGACCGGCCAGTTCAACCGGTAAAATCGGGAATCGGACTAAAATTCGGTCCGGTTACCTTAAAGATGGAAACCAGCATACTCACTTCTTCACATATGGAGCTCTTTTATAACCATTTCTTGAATCCCATATTAATAAACTCCAATGTGGGATTGACAAAATTTTATAAAACACACTTTCAATGTGGGATTGACAAACTTCAGCACATTTTTTCAATATTATTTATGTCCACATGGTGCATGATTACACAATTAAATTAATCATTTTTTATAGATTGCGAAACATTTTTTTAGTCATACAAATTATTTAGTAAAATTGAAATGAGTTTTTAAGTGATCTAAAAAATAAGAACTATTAGAAATTATATTAAAAACATACATTTGACATATTAGTATTTATTTTGAATTGATGGTGTAAAAATTTATTTACATATTGTTGTGAAAATAAAATTTAAATGTTTTTAAATATTTATTTATCACTCTCGTTTGACCCCGATTAAACCTTTTGACCCTTTCTGTTTATCGATTCGATGCTTGGGCCAGGCTTTAAAACATTGATAAATAGCAACTCTTGTAACATTTTGAAAGAATGACATATATATATATGCCTAAAACCACATTCTAATTATCCTCTCAAATATTCATATGCTCAATTTAGGGATAATTAGTACAAAACGTTCTTATTTTTTAATATTATTGTACAAAACGTTCATACCTTTCTTTTTTTGTACTTTTACCCTTACCTTCACTTTTATTGTCAAAATAATCATTTTCATCAAATTTCTCGTGTAAAATTACAAATATACCCCCTATTTAAATAAAAGAATAAAAAAGAAAAGACAAGCTAAAGAATAAATTGTAATCATACTCCAAACTTTTTTAAAAAGTGTAAATGAGTCCAAATAAATTATTAAAAGGGTAATTAGTATAAAATGTCCATACGTTTCATTATTATTATGCAAAACTCCACACCTTTCATTTTTTGACATTTTCACCCTTATATCATATTTCATTGAAAAGATTGTTATTTTCATCCATTTTCTGAATCAAAAGTTGTAAAATGACAAATTTACACTCCTCTTTAAATAAAGAAAAATAAAGAACAAATTACAACTTTATTTCCAAAATTTTCAAAAAAGTAAAAATAAATTTAAAATAAATAATTAAAAAAAAGTGATTGTACTTTTTTTTGGAAATTTTGAGAGAGTATAGTTACAATTTGTTCTTTATTTTCCTTTCCTTTATTTTTGTTTATTTAAAGAGTAGTGTATATTTGTCATTTTACAGCTTTTAATTGAGAAAATGGATAAGAATAATGATTTTTGCAACGAAATATAAAAATAAGGGTGAAAATATCAAAAAAAAAAATAAAGTTATGAACGTTTTGCACAGTAATAATGAAATATAAGAACGTTTTGTGCTAATTACCCTTTTTAATAATTTATTTAGACTCATTTGCACTTTTTAATAAATTTTGTGAGTATGATTGCAATTTATTCTTTAACTTTTCTTTTCTTTTTTATTGTTTCATTTAAATAGGGGGTATATTTGTCATTTTACACGAGAAATTTGATGAAAATGATGATTTCCATAATAAAAGTTGAAGGTAAAAGTGTCAAAAAATGAAAAGTATGGACATTTTGCACAATAACATTGAAAGGTAAGAACGTTTTGTGCTAATTACCCCTCAATTTAAACCTGCCTTCATTTTGATCAAGTTATCCATAATTGTTGGTCTATATACAACCATTTTTGATAATATCATCGGCGCTCGAACGTTTTCGTCTCATGTCGTAAAGCATATCCCATGTATATAACTATCGCATATCTCCGATCAAATCTCAAGTCAAAACGTGCCAAAATTTTCTTGTGGAGATGCAAGTAGGCCCGATATCTATTATCCACGTAATTATTCAGGAAAAAATAAGATCAACAGATTGACGTTATCTGTGGGACACCACACACTAAACCACGAACATCCTTGGAAAAGGCCAATAGTAAGACACTCTTTATAGAAATTTCTTGCCTTTAAAGAAAATGAGATGGTCTTAAAGAAAGAATCACCAATTACTTCAAGATCAACCATTTTTCTAAAGTTAGGTGCATTCCTTGAAGAACGAAATATCGTTCAATGCAATTGAGTCAAAAGTAACTAATAAGAAATATTACCATGAGTTCAGACAATGAGGAGTCTGTACCTTACAGGATTAGGGAACACCCTGAAAAAGGGAAATCCTTACATCCTGCTACAATGACTTGTCATCGATTTCATTAGCAACATAGGAGAGGTAGGTCTAGAATAGCTGCTAGACTCAGCAAGCAAGTGGCCTCCATGGCTGCAACACATGTGAGATATAAATCAACAAAACATTGCCATGCATGAGCCGTTCAGGAGCATATAGGGCCAACGAGGACACCCAGTTCCTCTGCACACAGCTCCAAAGAATGTAATCCTCTAGAACCCCTAGCAAGGAAACTACTATCATGGCAAAAAGGAGGTCCAAGCTCAAATGACTGGTTATCAACATTACACGAAGGAGGAAGCCCATCAGAAAAAGGAAGCTAGGGTTGATACATCTACACCAAGAGATAGGCAGCAGAGACCACCCCGGATTTCAAAGGTCCATAAGCATCTTTGACAGGCTGAGCCCTGAATACGATAAAAATAGGCAGGCTTAACCTCCTTCTGCACCAAGAGATAGGCAGCAGAGACCAACCCGATTTGAAAGACAAAACGAATATCAGAGAATTAGGGATTCCCCTGTTCCAAGCCACTTCGTGCTTCCTAAAGTTTACAAGTATGATAGAAAAAGTGATCCTACAAAACACCTTAAAAGCTTCAAAACCCACATAAGCCTCAGGGGATCCCCGTAATAAAATGTAGAGCCTTCCGTTTGACCCTAAGTGAAGCCGCTGAAGTATGGTATACTAGACTTCCAGAAGGAACATCCGTAGTTGACCAAACTTCAAAAAGGCTTTCTGTAAGTTCTTTGCAACTAGTAAAAAGGGCAAATGGCTAATACAATGCCTCCAGGACATGAGACAACACAAGTCGATTCGTTAAAAAACTTCTTATCCCATTTCACTGATGAAATGACCTATTGCGTACAAGTTACCGATAAGGAGACATTGTCAACCCTAAGAGGAGTGCTAGATATAAATTCTCTCTTCTGGAGAGATGTACAAATAAGAATCCTATCAGCTATGACACCTTGTTGGAAACGAGAAGGCGTGAAATTATCAATGATGAAATGAAAGATCATCAAAATAAGGCCAATCGAGGACTCCCACCATTTCAAAGGCATAGGTCTCACCTCCCACTTGATAGACTACTAGGTCGGACATTCGACCTCCCTCATACCTGGACAAGTGTTGACTGCGAAAACACTAAATACAGTAGCTGCTTTGGCCTACGAGAAAATGAACCCTAGGCCTAATCAAGGATTTTCTCAAATAAGGAAAGGCAAGGAACGAAGAGCAGAACCTAGAAATAGGGACGAAGCGCTTCTCTATCGTACCGACCACCACTCCTATTGTCACAGTACTACTGATTGCAAAGATATTGCATTGCACCTTCAAACCAACAATCGAAGAAGGAATAGGCACCCTAGAGGAAATGCAACTCTCTCTAGGCAAGATCGACCGCCTAGGAACCATGAGACAAGGTGCCTCATCAAGAATGATGTCCGCGAAGTCGAGAAAATGATTGGAAAAGACCTAAAGAAGGCCAGAAACCAAGGACCAACCCTCTAACTAATGCTGGCCATAAACCTTTTCGAGAAATTGAGACAATTTTTGGAGGCCCATATGCTGTAGGAGAAGCCATAAATGCTCAAAGAATCTATGCAAAGGAGGCCAAGGACTCCCAAGAGCGAGCTTCATAGTCAACCACAGTCAACCTTCGAGTGGAAGAAGGGTTTAACCCATCACTTTTGCACAAGACGGCCTCGTTGGTGTGTATTATCCACATTATGATGCCGTAATGGTAAAGGCCTTTGTGGTGCGAAATGACCTCAAAAAAAATATTGGTGGATAATGGAAGCTTGATCAACATCATATTCGGAGCAACCTTTGATAAAATGGAAGTTGATCATGAGCTTACCCCTATTGAACTCCCATTTGTATGGTGTCACTGGCGATAGATCATTCCAAGAGGAAAAATCACTTTAGTAATAGAGATGGGGACGACACCTTTAACTGCTCTTCATTTTATGAAATTCTTGGTGGTGAACAATCATTCTGCCTATTACAGAGTGCTTGGGAGGCCGGTATTAAAGGAATTAGAGGTCGTCACGTGTATTCAGCATTTATGTATGAACCAAGAGACGTCAATGTAATTTTGATGAACATGACATGGACGACGACCCTGAACAAGGGAAAAACCTTGACCAATGGGAGGACGTCAAAATGATAGATGCCTCTGAAGAAAATGTTGTTTTTGGAATAAAATAAGCCCCAGAAGAAGTGAGAGCTACTGAAAAAGTAGTTAATATGGATAAGCTGGATCCTCGCATAATTGATTACAAACTTCAAACAGGAACTGGAGAGTTCTACAGTGGATTTTCGGTAACCCTCCAAATCCTTGTAGGTCGAAAAAAACTGCGAGTGGAGGCTAAGAAAAAGTTGAAGTATTTCTTGCATGGAGACTTGGATATCTTCGCATAGAAGCACGAGGACATGGTTGGCATTGACTCGAAGATTAGTTGTTACCATTTAAAGATTGACCTTAAAGCTATCCCTCATTGGCAGATAATAAGGGCCTTCATTCCAAAAAGATATAAGGCATTAAAGGATGAAAAAGTAAAGAAATTGATTGACAATCGCTTCATCTACGAATCAATCTGTTCGAAGTGGGTTTAAACCATGTCATTGTTAGGAAACGCAATAGGAAATGGATGATGTGCGTATATTTTTTCAACCTCGATCAAGCTTTTACCAAGGACGGGCTCGCATTTTCGCGAATAGATCGGCTCGTTGATTTTACTACTGGGAACAAATTGTTGAACTTCATGGACGTCTACTCAGGCTACAATTGATAACCCAAGAATAGCTAACTAACAAGGGTGAATAAATCAAGCAAGTAAAGATAAGTAGATTAATCAAATAAATAAATATAAATAAGATAACGATAAGTAAAAGGGTAGAAAGAATGCAAACGATATAATTATGGAGATTTGATAAAAAACAATGATCTACGTCCCGTTACTAAGCTCTCTGGCACGAGTAAGGCTTTTTCACTATATTGATTGCTTTATGATGCAATTCAATCATTTACAGCGATTCTGTGACTTACAATCAATGAGTACCAATCCTTATACAATATAGAATTTTAGGGGACCTCCATATGACCCACAAATCCAAAGAGTAATGAGTTTACAATTTAAACTTCTATCCTAATAATTATACAATCAAAAATAAGTACAAGAGGGAGAAAGAGCTAGCATTTTAATAAATAGCAATAAATGAATTTCAATTATTAGGTAATACAGCTTTCATGAAGAGATAATTTTCAAAAGTTGATTCAATTAATAAATTTTTTTTGAAGTGAATGTTTGAATAATTAAATAAGATGTAAGCTCAAAGAGTTTTTCTCAAATATTTCTCATTTTTAATGCTCTAAAAGAATATTATAATGAATACAAGAAGTGGGGGTACTCATAGAGTTCAAAGGGTCAAAAAATCTGTGAGTGCGGATGACTCATTTGGTCAATCGCCTCTTGTCCGAATGATTAATATAACCATTTGTACAGTAAAAATGAGAGGTCAGAACAATCAAATTTTGGACAATTGAAATTTTTCGATCGATCGCCTTTGGCCGACTGCCCCTTTCGATCGGTTGACAACCGACAATTTTTTTTCTTTTTACGTTTTGCCATCTTTGACCCAATTTGAAGGTTTTGAAACTCATGAAATTTTAAAAAGTATTTTTAACTAACTTTTTAAGGTAAAATATATTTTTTTAAAAGTCATTTTTATATTTGATCAAAATGCTACATCCGAATGACTTTTAGTACACAAAAATTTTTTTTAATGCGTAAAAGGATTTTGAATTTCAGCATTGATTGTCAAATATCAAAGTGTTAGTACCTTTACATTTTATCTAAGAAATCAAGTGTTTGATCTACCTTCAAAGTTTGGCTCTTAAATTCTTGAATGTATGACTTCGATCTTGACCTCCTTCTTAAGTCCGATTTGTGATGATAGATTTTGATCTTTTGACGACCATTGAATGCCCTTTAGGCTGAAAAATGCCGAGGCCACTTATCACAGACTTGGTAACAAGATTTTGCAGATCTCATTGGAAAGTCAGTGGAGGTTTAAGTGGATGATATGTTGGTAAAAAGTTTGAAAGTAGAGGATCATGTCAAAATATCGATGTAACCTTTCGAATACTACGACGATACAAGATGAGACTTAATCTCCTCAAATGCGCCTTCGGAGTTGTTTCATGGAAATTTCTAGGCTACATAGTCAATCAAAGAGGTATTGAGGCCAACTTTGAGAAAATCAAAGTTCTGATTGAAATGAGGTCGCCTCAAAAACCCAAAGGCAAAGTTACCTCTTCGAGCAACTAGGCAAAACTACTCATAGCAGTCGATTCGTCTCAAAGGCAATAGATAAATATCTTCCTTTCGTTAAGGTTCTAAAAGGAGAAAATAAATTCTAGCTGACAGAGGAGTGCGAATTAGCCTTACAAGAGTCGAAGAAGAACTTGGGACAAGTTTCCCCCCCTTCTTCAAGCCCAAAGTTGGAGAACCTCTACAACTTTATCTGGCTGTGACCTCTGATGCTATCAGCTTGACACTTGTAAAAGAAGAAGAGGGTCAACACAAGTTTGCATGCAACAAGTAAAAAAACCTTATTGAAAAGCAAAGTTACCTCTTCGAGCAATTAGGTAAAACTCCTCAAAGATTTGCCTAGAGTTGATTAAACGGTCAAACTCTCTTGAAGATAGAGGACAGAGATAAATGTGCCCTATAATCTCCAACATAGTTCGGCTTAGTTCAAATTGTTCAACCAATCCTGTGAAAGAAGAAAAAGGGTTAAAACCAAATCAACTACAAATGAAAGTCAACCGAAGGTATAACACTCATGAGCTTCTAACTAGGAGGACAGAATTATCACATGGGGAACTGAGTCTCCATTACATATCTACTACTGTCCCTTTATCCAGAATCACGTTTCCTTCCATCATTTGATGGAGGAGAAAAGGTCTATGACTAATGGGAAATGTGACTTCCACTGAAAGAGCAAGTACTCTACATCAAAATTCTCTTTTCCCAAGACCCTGAGTTGAAAAATGGTCTGAAAGACGTGAAGGGCATGTCCTCACCAAGGAAGGTCTCTTTCCATAGAAAATAGGTCCCCACCCTAAGCATTGGAGACGAGCTAGGTGAGAGCCAACTCGTACAACCTAAGAATGACTTTAAGAATGGGTGAAGAGGCAAATGAAATCCTGCCTTTAGAAGAAACTCACTAACAACGACACACCCCTGCCTAGGAAAGCAGCTTGCTCGTCAAAAGATGGAGCTAAAAGTTCGATGTTGTACGGAATGTAGTATTGTTCCCTAAAGTTTACCAAGTAGGATGCAGTTACATGGAAGGAATTTTGGCATCCCCCAACCTACCTCGTCATCTATCCTACCCTCCCTCAGAGGCAAAACACTCTGGCCAGCATTAATAGCTCGAATAAAGTTAGTCGTATTGGTCATGGTGACCCCATATCAGAAGCAACATGGTTGATATCCAAATCTTCCCATTAGAATGTAAGAAAGCCATTACATTACAGATCAAAGTTTAAAATACTCAATACATCTAACTAGAAAACACTAAAGAAAATTGGATAGACGAAAGTAAAGAAATGAAAATGAATGACAAAGTGTTTAGGAGTTTGAATACTGTGTTCATAAAAGCAAAGTGATTTTTGCCCAAAGTTGTTGCCTTTTATAGGTAGAGGTCATCAATCCCAACCGTTGTATGTGGATCCAGACCATCCAACCGTTCATTTCAAATTTAATCTAAACCATCCAGTATGTCTATCGCCTTGTCTTCAATTGTCCAGATCAGAGCGTTTAAATCACGTGTGCCGTAAAACACGCCTGCAACAGTCATCATTGCTCATTAAATATGGCTACGGTTGCGTGTATTGGAATGTGAACCGCTTCAGCTATCTTTTCTTGAAAACGTACAAGGCAGCAAAACCTTTGGTTACAATAATTAAGGATGCATCGTATTCCTAACCCTTCCACGAACACGTCTTTCAAAATTATTGCACCACAGCTTCAATAAATTGACGATGTACACCATCTCGGCCTCAACGCGTATAGCTTCGGTAAAGCTTCACAAATACAAAGCAAACGACTCGATTAAATGTACCTTAGTTGTACTCAACTTTTCAAGATAAAAAGAAGCTCCAAGATATACAATTTCTAAAAAATAACTCCGATAAGTACCTCTAACAATTCATTATGATTTTCCTTTCAAATTCTAATTCTCATAGATCACAATTAGACTTGGAGAACCATTATGGTTCAAAATATCCACCCAAACAAAATTTTCGTTTCAATATAAAATAGAAATCCCTGCATGACATAAATAATAATGCCTAGATTTGGGAGATTATTGTTATTCTTCGTGACCCGAAGCTCCTAATGAAAACCATGTAGGTCTGACGGTCAACAAAGACCCAATTAGTCAATATGAAGAAGTTAATGGCTGAAGCACTATCTTACTGTTCAAAAGCTATTTCTTCCAAAGCAATATCTCATTATTCTGAAGCTCTTTTTGTCAAAGCCCTCTCTCCAATCGAATGTCCGCACCCGAAGCCCTCTTTCAAGCTAAAACACCAGCTGTGTTTCACGGGTTCTGCATAGTATCTCGAGGAATGATTTATGTTACCTTTTTATATTAATGAATGTTAGAATTGTTTGCTTAGAGTGTATGGCGATTGACTCGTTGTCAATGTATTAATGTATAGCAGAGAATGATGTAAGGCTTCGGTTAACGAGATAAGACTACGTAGTTTTGATCCAATGGCTACCAAGAGTTTTGAATGGATGACATATATACATGCCTAAATCCGTACTCTACTTCTCCCTCTCAATTATTTATATGCTCAATTTAGATTTGTCTTCATTTTGATCAAGTTTATCCATAATCGTTGGTTTGTATACAACCATCTTTTATAATATTGTCGGTGCTTGAACGTTTTCTTCTCGTGTCGTAAAACATCTTTTATAACTACCGCATATCTCCGACCGAATTTCCAGTCAAAACATGCTACAATTTGCTTGTGAGGATGCGAGTGAGCCCAACGTCTATTGTCTACGTAACCATTACAAAAAATATGGTCAACAATATTCTCTTTTAGTTTATGTAAATTGTAATTTTTATTGATTTTATATTAATGATAAATTGGAATAGAATTTGAAAATTAACATTGTGGAATTTGATATTACTAGATAAAACCTGATAGTACCATTTTTCCAAAAAAATAAAGAGGAATTTGAAGATTAACAGTTCCTAATGTCAATTTGAGCTATTTGATAAAAGTAGATTGCAAAGTTGAGTAAAGTTCGTAACGAATTTGAAGAAACAAAAAAGAAACAATTGAATAATACGAAGATTTTTTATGTTAGATAAAGAGAGAATTACGGTGGAAAATATAAGACAACCTTGATGAAAAAAGATGACATCCTTTATTTGTTTTGATTTTTCTAAATGTAGCTCGTTTCTTGCTCCGGTTATATCTGCTTTATCTACTGGTGCCTTGGTGGGTAAAGGAAATGAGGAATATTTAATTCATGCCATGAATTTATTTTGAATCATCAATACAAAAAGTCTGATTTTGCCCCGACGTTACTCCATATTTTAGAAAGTTAAAATAATTTTATTTTGAAATTTAATTTTAAAGAATCTCTTAAAGATGCTCTTAGAAGTTAAAAACTCAAATTTTTAATGTTATACAAGAAACCTCTTTATATTGATACTCTATATAGAGTTTTGAGATCTGTTGTCCAAAATTGATTGTCCGACTTGCTATTCACCAATGATTAATTGACACATTATTGAACACGTATTTTTAAGTACAAGAGACGTGAGAGAAAAGTTGGACATGTTATTTTATACTGATGTATCAATTAATTATTGGATGGACAACAAGTTGGACGGTCAATTTTGAATAGCGGATCTCAACTTCTATAAAGGAATAATCATGCAGTTATAAATTTTTTTTGGTCCAACCAGTTATAAATAAGAATAAAGTCGTCGTTGTAATAAGTTATAATTTTCTATTCCCCCTTTAAGGAACTTGCTTCCACAATAATAATTATCTGTATAATGTAAAAATTTACTTGTTATGCTAAATAGTAATGCTATTAATAGTCACTCACTGTAACAGTCGACTTACGTGACATATATATGACAACGATTATTTGATACACTAATGTGGTAATTTTTTTATTAACTCATGCCAGACGGTTATTTATGGTAAAAGTAATTTGCATTTCTCCAATACTACATAAATTTATGTTCTAGTGTGGTTTTTTTTTTCCCTAAATCACGCATATCTATTTTATTAATGTTTATGCATTGAATTTGACGTATTTCATTAATTAATAATCAATGTAGTGCATATTTTACCATATACCACTTGCAAGCTAACTAATTTAAAACAATTATTTTTATAAGTTGTAAATTAAGTGTAGGTTCTACATTTATTCGAGATCCTAAATGATAATATTTTACTGATCTTTGGATAAAATACTATCTAATTTGTGTTATATTACATTTTGTAATTAAAACTCGATATTTGATGAAGAATTGGAGAAAAGAATGCAAAAATAGGGGAAAAAGGAGAAATATGAAATTTGGGGACTAAATTTGTCACGCCCCCAAATTAACAATGATATCTATACACAACCTGGATATAGAATTTTACATATGTATATATATATATATATATATATATATATATATATATATATATATATATATATATATATTTGTT
>NC_036251.1:8666624-8701853 GCF_002742605.1 Olea europaea var. sylvestris
TTCTAATCACCTGTGACACGATCATATAACATATCGAAACCCAAAATCATATCGCTATAATCCAACATATATATTCTGAGTTTGTAAACATGTCTACAGGCCATTTCAAGAGTTCACTATATAGGATTCCAAAATATAACCCAATAGATAGCAGCCTACAAAATAACCCTACAGGTCATCATCCATGTACATCGAACTCTAGAATCATGTAGGAGCTCCACAGCTAGCGATGCTCTCTATGTAGTTCCATGCTCACTTATAATGCAAGAACTACATAAGTCAATGTTTAGTAAGAAAAATCATGCATATCCTAAACATGAGTAATAACGACATATAACACCATGTCATTTACTTTAAATATCACGATAAAAAAGTATTATATTTCAATATTCGTCAAAGTCGACTAGAAATCATTTCACTTGAAATCTTTCATTTCAGTGGGCCCTTGAGGCATGCTTATGTGATATATTTGGTATTGTGGGTGTTACTTCCTGGGTGATTGTAAAGGTAGACAGGGGATGGACATTTGGTGATCACGGGAGGGCGGAACACTCGACTGTGCTCTTGTGATATTATGATTATTGGCGCTGTCGGGTGGGAGACTTCTTGGGTGATCATAGGGGCAGTCAGGGGATGGGCCTCTAGTGGTCACGAGAGGATGGTCCACTCGTCGGTGTCGATTTCATATTGGCCATTTGATTATTGATATTGATATTATGCAAAGTTCTCACACCCCCAAATTAACATTGATATCGCCACAACATATAACATATCGAAACCTAAAATCGTATCGCCACAACCTAAGAGACTCATGGAAAGCAGTTATCGAGTCAAGGTATTCTTATCTCCTCCTTATTTGTGTGTAGAAAATGTGCCTCGTTCTGTTTCTGGAAGGAATATGAAATTCTTTCGATATTTCTCTAGCATGAGTATCTATGTGTAAAGGTAGAAATAGAAACACTTTTGGACAAATCAAAACTTGTAATCGGTTTTAGGACATCATTTAGCAGGGATGATCCATTTTATTTTTTGAAGAGTTAAAATTGCTTCAAGAATCACTTGTAGATGGTTATCTTTGTCCCTTGTTTAATGACTGCAGACAAATTATGAGATATGATAAGAGTTGTGCCAGAAAAATGTGATGCACTATATCCTTGTCTCTTCATTCTATTATGGATAGAGAACCAATTCATCTTTCTGTTTCTGGCTTTTAATAGTGTATAGCCATTGAGCCTTCTGACGAATTAGACCTGGAAAGTTTACTGTCTCGATTTTCTGCTTTGGTAAGACTATAATTCAATTCTTGTGGTTACATCAGATTACCTCTGTTGATTCATTAGAAAATCTCTGTTTTTTCGTGTGCTTACAAGTTGTTGCTTCATATCAGATCGGAGATGTTGCCATTGTGGAAAGTGAACCAAGAGTTGAGAAAAAACAGGCTTACGTGGTTGTTAGGCATGCCAAGTTTGGCCCATCTAAAAAGGGCTCCGAAAAGAAAGTTTCTAAAACTACTGAATCAACAAGCAACTCTGATCAAAAGGCTGATGTCTCCTCACACGCTGTCAGACCTTCCAGTGGAAACCTGCAGTTGAAAGAAGATACAGATGCTCTGAAATCTGGATCAGAAGCTGAGGATGATATTACTCCTGAGGAATTGTCAGATGCAGCTGTTGATAGCAATTAATCTGAATGGGCTGTTTTCAAGGGAGAGGATGATTTCAACAAAGTTTTTGACATTACGGATGATGCAAATAGATTTGCCAAGAGTTCAAGACATGAAAAAGTAACAGTACTCTCTTCGGCAGATGCAAGCTCTGGATCAGTAGTTGATTCTGTAAGAGCACGTATGGCTTCATCCATGTCAATGGAGGTTCCAAAAACGGGACAGAAAACAGATATGCCGCAGATCCAAGAAACAGGAATCCTTCGATGAGCCCTGGTACGAGAAACACAATTGACCACATCTCCCAGTTTTCCAACCATGGGACGGAAATAAAATTTAATAAGAATATGTCCCCTCAAGCACAACAAACTTGGCGAGTAGAAACTCCTACAAATAAGGATCGCAATCGAGATTCTTCTCAGCCAGGTGTTCCCAATTCAACAGCCAAAAGTTACGGTGTTTTTAGTGCTCAACAAGTTGATAGCAACCTCGGCGAACAGAATACACCAGCACAAGTCAATAGATATGCGAATAGAAATCCTTCTGATTCTGCAAGAAGTCCTACCAGGATAGGGGTCTATCATAGAAATTCTCCTATTTCAGATGTGAGAACTAGCAGAGGTGCAGGCGTTGAGAGAACTCAAATGGGATCCCGAACACGTTGAACTAAAACCAAGCAGAATCCTAGGCTAGTGAATCAAGGTATTCGTGTTTTTCCTTGATTACCCGGCCTAGACTTCTACTAGGAATAAGGAGATAAGACCTTGTACGACTCTCTTCAGTAAGTGACCAAGTGCAGATTGAAGCCTAATGATGCCAAAATGATTTTGGAAGGTATTCAATTTGTGGTATCTTTAGGTATTTATGTATTTAAATTCCCCTTTTTAGTGGGTAATTAATTTTTGGACCAATAGAAATAAATAATTTAGTCCATACATACGCAATGCTGGAAGCCTGGAAGTAAATTGAAGGCGTCAGCTAAAATAGATTGCAAGATCATTTGAACATACGACGACTCTAGTAAAAGTTAGTGGTGCTCTACTATGTTCATGTCAAAGGTGATTCTGTTTATTTCTAATTTTTTCCACATTGCCTATGTTAACAATGAGTGTAGTATTATGAGATTTTATTAAGGTTTTTTATATCTGCTGTTCGTGTCTAATTGATTTCTCAATTAGCTTTATGAGTCTCATTTATAGTTTTGGAGTGGTGATTTTCTTAAGAAACACTTTCCCTTTTTGTTTTCGATTTATATTTCAGTATATTGTATTTTCTTTTGAAATTGGATAAACTGATTTGTTATCATTACTTCTAATTGAGTTATTCCACTACTAAGGACCTGTTTGATACAAACCAATTTCATGGGCAATTTTCCATGAAATTGGTTTTTCACCCTACGCTCATGTTACCCCTTTTTTTGGTTTTTAAAGAATTTGTTTTCCTTTGGTTTTGGTGAAAAAGTTTTTTCTAGCTTTCTTTTTTTTATTTTTTTGTTCATGGAAATAAATTTCATCAACAATTGTAACAAAATTTACCCCTTTAATTGGCAATTTTCGTGGAAAACAAAGTCAAACGAATATCAAAAGATCCAAATTTTTAAGATGAAAAATTGTACCAATCAAATACATTTAATTGACAAATTTTAGTAAAATAAGTTCTAGACAATTCAATTTTTTGAAATTCGTTTTCCTTTTATCCAAATTTCATTCTTGCAATCAAACGAACCCTAATTAAATTTAAAAAGCTACAACATTGAATTTCTAAACTATACTAATGAATGTCAGAAAAAAATTGTTCTTGTATATAATAAAGAAGTAATATAGCGAATAATAGTTGTCCATGGGGATGGCAACGACGGGTTAGAGTGGGTTGGTTATTAACATTCGAGCTCCAACAGGGTCGTTTAATTAATTCATTTATTCTTAAATATTATTTTAAGTTTCTTAATATTATTTAAATTAAAAATAAAAAATTTGGATAGAAGGATGGAAATCTTAAATCTTGCTGTACCCAGCTGGTATTGCTTCAAAATGAAGTTAAGTTATTAGTTTGATGATAATGTACAAGTTGGCATTCTGTTAATTTTAATGAATATGTCCCTTGACTGAATCTAAATTAAAGTTTAATAGTTTCATCACTCCAAATTAAAGTTCAGTAACCCAATTATAATTAGGGTGAAAGTTCATTGACCTCCAATTTAATTAATTAACCCTATTTTTGGTGTTTGGGCTTTTTATTTTGACTAAAACTAGACCATACATTTCTTTGGGCCTTTACAGAGATAGACCCAAAATGGATTTCCCTCACGTTCGTTGGCCCAGGCCACAAAAATCCCCATATCGTCTTCTTCTTCGTTTAAGATATCATCCTTCCTTTCGATTTGCTCGCTCGAATAACAGGTAATATTTTTCTTTCCTGTTGAATTTCATTGAACGAAGATTCCTCTAACACATGTTTTTCTTTATTTTTCTTTTTCATAGCGTGGTTTTAGAAGTTAGTGCTTTGTTTTGTTTTGTACATCTCTTTTTAGGATTCAAGAGAGCGAAAAACTTGGTCAATTAATATGGTGGCCTTTTTTGCTCTAGCATTCATTATGGTCTTGACCGTTACTTGCACTTGGGATTTGTGTTTATGTTTTTCTTCATGACGCAGGGATCACAGTAGTGATACAGAAGATAAAATATGGCTGAAGAAGGGAGAGTGCATCCTGATTGCAGAAATGCATCGAATCCGTATCATGGATGTAGTGAATATTGCTTGAAGATAATTGCTGAATCAAAGAAGAAGATGAACAATGATACGGGTTGGTTTCCTCCGTATAATATCCTTGCTTCTTTTGTTTAGATAGTTGGGAATTGATTCTGGTAGTTGAAAATTTCTAACTTGTAACTAATTGTATCAAATTATGGAATTGAACGATATCATTTATGTTGACACCACCAATTCCGACAAGAATTATTTCCAGCGTACTTTTTCTCACAGGGACCTTACAGGAGCTGTGTTGGCAGTACCTGTATGGTGCCTTTTTTGTGATTTATGACAAGAACCAATGGTAATGAGCCAAGTGGAATTCTGTGAAAGTTTTTCTAATACGTGTAGCATAACTCTTCCAACAATTACCTGAAATACTGGCGCATTTCTAAAAGCAGACATTTTCTTTGTATTTTTTTGGGGCAAGCAGGAGAGGCAGAGAGAGTGGCAAGCTTGGCTGCAAAGGGTAAGAAAGGGGGGAATGGTTTGAAATTCACCTAAAGACATCAACTTTATGACTGGACGCTTTGCAAATGGAGATTTTTGTCATGCTATCTACCTGAAGCAAAATTTGATGTTGAGGATCAATAGATAGTTGATAATTACTTAATTCTTGGATATCCGTTCGAAGAAGATAATGCATACACAGATTTCAGATGCATTTTATTCATCGCCAAGAACCTAACCATAACAGTTTTCTATCCTGTGCTTGGAATGCGAGCTGTTAAGGACAGCGATGAGGCCAATCCTGTTGCCATTCTTGATCAGGAGGAAAAGCTTGAAATAGATGGTGAGGGAGGAGATTCTAGTGGAGAGGCTGATACTGATGGTGAAGATAACACAGAAAAAGAATTCAAAAATGCTACAGGAAAGCAAAAGAGGTTATTTGAGTTAAAACTGAAGATGGTAAGTGCATATCAGCATTTGAAATAGGATGTTATCTGTATATTCTTGTTGTTTGGGAAGCATATATATATACATGGCTAACTTATGCTCTTCCATAAATTGATTATTATCCTTCGTGACATTATTTGGAATATACCATGGCTTGTGAATTCATACATGCAGAATGAGGCAAGAAAAGTCAATCAGACTGCCATGGTTGCTGAGAAGAAAAGAATGGAACCTCCTGAAGAGTCTAGAGGAATTTCCAAGCAAAAATGGCTTGAGGAGAGGAAGAAGAAAATTGGAAGACTTCTTGATGCCAATGGTTTGGATATGAGCGAAGCATATATGCTGGACACGCAAGACATGGCAGAGTCAAAATATAAAAAATGGGAGAAGGAGCCTGCTCCTGCTGGTTGGGATGGTATGACTTAATATTGTTTCATTGTTAATGTTTCTTACATGTGCAAGTAGTTTTTAATAATAGCTATTGTGTGCGGCTGCGCTAAGATTATCTGAAATTTGCATAAACCCATTGCTGATATATACTTATTTTGTACTGGAGTTTTTATTCGTAGCTATTGAATGGATGTTCTAAAATTATATGAATATGTGCAATAAGCGATGCTGCACCTGAATCTAATGAGGTCATCAAATGGTTTCACAATTGCTAATGTCATCTTTCGGGGAAAATGGATGACATGATGTATTGATATATTTTTTGAATACTAAATATCGTTCAAAATAACTTGTGGAACTATTATTTCGTGTATTTCTTCAATTAGTAGTGAATTGCTGATGGATGTGCATATCTCACACTCTGTACCATCACATACCATGTACTGACTCAATTTAGGTCTGAAAACTTGTATGTACTATAATCATTGAATGTTACCTGAAATTTCGTATAAACAATGAATGCTAGACCTTCTGTTCGATATAGAAGTAATTTCGAGTCCCGTTCTCAGCATAAGCGACATCAATGTAAAAGGACGACTGGTGGTTGATTCTTACTTTGTTGATAAAATGAACTGAAGCAATCAAAAGATTTAGATTATACATTTTCAGTTGAGTACTCCCTTGATCCTTATTAGTTACTTGGATAATTATATGATTTTCACTTCTCTTTCCCATAAGGACAACTATTTCACTCTGTAAATGTTCTGTTAATATTTGTGACACGAAGTAATTTTAATATGTTTACAGATTTTGCTGTCATCTGATTACTGATTATATAAGTTACATTGGAGTTTGTGTTTTGTAGTTTTTAATCAAAGGACACTGTACAATGCATATAAGAAAAGGACAAAGAATATTGATGTAGATCTTGAAGGGTACAACAAAATGAAAGAATCTGATCCAGAATTCTACCGAGAGGCTTCGAGCTGTACAACGCATATAAGAAAAGGACAAAGAATATTGATGTAGATCTTGAAGGGTACAACAAAATGAAAGAATCTGATCCAGAATTCTACCGAGAGGCTTCGAGCCTTCAATATGGAAAGGTGAGCATGCTTAATATATTTCGACAGGAGATCATTTTATTGAGATATTTTTTATGGAGGTGCTCAATTTTTGTGTTATTAATGGTGATCAGGCTCCAAAGATATCAGAACAAAAAAATTGACAAAATGGTGAAGGAGCTTAAGGACAAAGAGGAGAAGGCGAGGTCCTTTAGCAGACGGAGAAAATACTGTGAAGAGAAGGATATTGACTCCATTAATGATCGCAATGAGCATTTCAATGAGAAGATTGAGCGAGCATTTGGCAAATACACCCTGGAGATCAAGAACAACCTTGAGAGAGGAACTGCTTTGCCAAATTAAGGTACAGCCATGATACTGTACCATGTAACTATTCCTGTTCATCTAGGGATACAACTCGTGCTTTTTTAGTGTACGGCACTTCTATATTTTGTCTGTGATTTTGGTGTGTATCTTGATTCTTATGGAAATTAGGAGGATGCGAAACTGCAGCTTATTCTTTGATGCTTATGGTGTATGATGTTTCTATGGTTCTAAAGAAAGAAATGTCAATGTGCCACACATGCAGAAACTTCTGGGAGAGTCCATTATTGGATATGCAATACACCCTAACCAACAAATGAAGAAAGGGACATAACAAATAAAAAACATATAAGCATTATCTTCTGCAATTTTTCATTTCAGCAGGTTGAACCCTAGAATAATTGAGAAAGATATAACGAGTAATCATTGTGCTCAACTGCAGTTTTTATGAAAAGGAACTGCTGAACTGAGTAAACAAGAGACTGAAGAGGCTGATCACACATTCATTAACTTTTGATTTAAAATGTGTATCTGTGTCGCATTATTGTAATTTGAAGAGAATGGTTCCAGGTTGAGGTGCTCGTCTTCGAGTCAAGTATTATGTCTTGGTGAAAACCAGAGCGTTCTTCGAAAAGCTTGTCTTGTATATCTTTTGAGTGATTGATGCTGGAGTTGATCGTTAGCTTTAATGTTGCATGTGAAGTATTTGACCAACTCAAAAACCATACAGATATTTTGTTGATCACAAAGATGAGGAAATGCTATGCTCTATGATCCTTACACGATATGTTAATGTTTCTCAATTTCCTATCTTATCCACGTGATTCCATTGCGTGACATTCTGATCTGATGTGGGCTGCCATATCAACATATTGAACGTTGAACTTGCTGACATAAAACATTGTGAGCAAACTCAGGATAAGGAGCTCGATATTGGAAACACAATATTTATTGTGTAGAATTATGTCAATGATCGCTGTCCAGAAACTGTTAAATGGGTTGCATTTTATATTTTGAGGAGAATGAGCATTTGGGGTCTCAGCGCACTATGGACAATATGATCACGACTGGAGGGTTCGAAGGGACTAAGCTATCTGGGATTTCAATTCTAATATCGCATAGTTTGCATGCCCATTATACTACTTTTAGTGTTGATGGCAAAATCTGCTATATAGTAGAAGTTGAAATTCTTGGAGAAAGCAATCAATGATGGGATCGGAAAAGGTGGTGGCACGGTTTACTCAAGTTAGGATTATAGCTCCCAGAAAAATGTAACAGCAGAATTTTAAAGGTACTTTTGTATTGATGGATAGAATACGATCCTTGTCAAGTGGCTAAAAAAACCTTACGGCGAATTCACGTATTTATGAATGTCAATCATTCTTTATTGAGTGTCTTGATTATTCTAGAACCCTTGCTGATTTGATTGATAACTTGAGAGATACTACTTTGAAAGAACTAAAATTCTAACTTCGTGTCCTACAAGTCAACGGATAGTTTCAGGTAGACGGTTTCTATTAAAAATTTAGTGATGTCAGAAGGCAAGTGCTAAAAGCACGTTGAAGTGACGTTTCTTATGATTTTATTGTTGTGAACAGTGGATTTTCTTTTTATATATATGTTTTTCGTCACAAGGTCCACAATGCATGTACGTGTCAGACTTTCGTATGCGGACATTTAATTAGTTCGTCTATTTTTAAGAATAGTGAGTTGATTATTCCAATGGTTGCTGAACTCAGGTTTGTTTTTTATTGGTCGCTGAAGTTTAAAATGTCAAATTTTGATCACTGAATTTAGGTCCATATCTTCGATTGCTCACTGAAATATAAGATGTTGAGTTTTAACCATTGAACTTTAAAAAATGTTGTATATTATTCACTGTAAATTCGACGTTTTTTAAAGTTCAACATTTATGCCAATGAATAACGTACAACTTTTTTCAAAATTTAGTGACCAAAACTTGACACTTTAAATTTCAGTGAGCAATAAAAAACATGGACTTAAACTTAATGATCAAAACTCGACATTTTAAATTTCAGTGATCTTTTATTCAACGACTATTGGAACAATTAATTCCCAAATAGCACGAGTTCCCCACTCTTTAACTGGTTCTAAGCTGAACCCAAGAAATTTAGCAGTGCTCAAAATTTACCGGCTTTCTCTGGAACTGAATTGGTCCCCAGACGCTGCTGAGATGGGCGGAGCCAGGAAATTTGTTGAGTGCGGGCATAATTTAACACACGTCAAACATTGAATTTTGGTCATAAATCTAATGCAAAATTAAAAAAAAAAAATACTAAAAATGACATAATTTATAATTAAACGTGTCTTCATATTTTGAAAAGTGAAGTCCAAATCAACTTATACCTAAAATCAAGCAAAATCATGAGATATTGCTATATATATATAAAAGAAGTTTTGGGCCTAAAAATTCAATGCGAGCATATGCCTGCACCCGTCCTCACATGGCTCCGCCCATGGCTGAGAATCAGGTTTCTTGGGTCCTCGAAAAGGGTAGTTCAAAATCTAGGGTTGATTACTCCTTTCCGTTCAAGTGGCGTGACGTTTTATCAATAACATGCGTGAACAACGACGTTCAAATTCAACCACCATTTGAACTTTTTGAGCCCTTGTAATCTGCAACTTTATTAAGGTACTGAAGTTCCATAATAACCGATAATCTGAGACTTTTCTGCCATATTTCTAGCAACCAAAAACTTTTATTCAATTATGATCGATTAAAAGGTTATCAATTTTAATTCTTTGAGCTCAGCCAAACATGCTCATATATCAAGCCCAAAATCGTAAGTGCTAAGCCCTATTAAATTTACAAGAATTGAATTATAACTCGTAAGCAGAGGAAAACAGGAAGTTATAATGTTTACGGTTAACACAACCAGCTTAATGTACTGTTACAGACATAATAACAGGGAGAGAAACAAGGTTCAGCATAAAAAAGACGAGAGAACTTATTTCCAAACGAGTTATAGATCAAAGCCTACAACAAAATATGCACGTTGCACATTCTTCATCATCACTCGAATGCCCAAGCATTCTCCCTTCGTAATTCTTCCTTCTCCTCCGGAGTGAACTCGTTCTTAATATTGAATGTCTTCCGAATTTCCTCAGCAGTCTTCCCCTTGATCATGTCCGCCACTGTTTGACATGTAAGGTCAAGCAAGCTCTTGATGTTTAAGTAGTTGGCAGCCTTCAAAAGAACACGACAAACGGTCACCAGCAAGAGTTATCACGTCAAAGATACAAAACTGAAAACCATTATAGCAGTGCTTGCAACAAATCACCTCACAGTTAAGGAGTGCCTTCAAGCACACACGAGAACAATGTCTATAGGTTATCTAATACAGAATGTTGAACGAGTAACAGATGTCCTAGATCAAAACATAAGATGCCTACCCAAAAAACAATGGAGATTGTCAATCCTCTGTGTGCATTATCATCATCACCCAGTACATTGCTCAAGTGAATGGCATTCTTGATAAAACATCCAAAAAAGCAAGAACTAAACTATCCATTCCATCCAAAATATATAAATACAATTACCAACATAACTGACAATACACGGATCTGGTAATGCTGAAACAAATATGACAATTGTCAAAAAGTTAGGATAAATTTATTTGCATTTGAATAAATCTAATCTTATATGTTATATTCTGTAAATATGAGAGATATTTGAAAGATATCTTATTGTTAGACTGTTAAGTTGTTTCCATTTTCTAGGATAGTTAAGATTTCTATAGAATTCTTTTGCTGTATATACCTGTATGTATTACTCTTTCAAGCAAGGAGATAAAATGAAGTTTTATTCTTAAAGCTTACATGGTATCAAAGCAATTAAGGCTACTATATTCTGAAGCTTTCTGCTGGAAATCAGCTCCTTTTTTTCTTCTGTTTTCTTGAACAATACAGAATTTTTCTCATTTCAGCCTAAAACCTTCTGCCGATTCCAGCCCATCTCTTATCTGTTTTTATTAGGGACGGATTTTTTTATTTTTTTTTTATCTTTTTATTTTTTTTTTTAAATCTTCGAAAAAATAGCAGATTTAATTATGGTGAAGACGGCCATAACAGAAGCTGTGAGGAGCTCATCTTCTGGAGATGCAAAAGAAGAGGTGGATTCCAGCCAACCAACTGCTATCTCTAACCCAGATCAGTTCCAGTCATTACAAATAACAGTTCACAAATTTAATGGCAAGAACTATTTCAAATGCGCACAGTCCATGAAACTTGTGATCGATGGAAAAGGTAAGCCTGGCTTCTTGAATGGTGAGGAAAAATAACCAGCTGCAAATGATCCAAGAGCGAACGTACGGAGATCTCAGAATTCTATAATTACTGCATTGTTAATTAATTCGATGGAACCTGGAATAGGGAGACCATATCTGTATTTGCCAACAGCTAAGGAAATATGGGATGCAGTTCAACATACATATTCAGATGTTGAGAATTATTCTCAAATCTTTGAGTTAAAATCAAAGTTGTGGCACCCAATGAAAAATGGGAAAGTCCCAACAGTAGTGCACAGCATAAGAAGCTAGTTGAAGATGAAAGGCTTTATGTCTTTCTGGTCGGCCTAAATCAAGAACTAGATGAGGTGCGAGGTCGAATTGTTGGACGTAAGCCACTGCCTAGTATTCGTGAAGTTTTCTCTTGAGGTTAGGAGGGAAGAATGCAGAAAGAATGTTATTTTAAACAACCATCCAGAAACTGAAAGTTCAGCTCTTGATAAAACATCCAAAAAAGCAAGAACTAAACTATCATTCCATCCAAAATATAAATACAATTACCAACATAACTAACAAGACAAGGATCTGGTAATGCTGAAACAAATATGAAAATTGTCAAAAAGTTAGGATAAATTTATTTGCATTTGAATAAATCTAATCTTATATGTTATATTCTTTTAATATGAGAGATATCTAAAAGATATATTATTGTTAGACAGTTAAGTTGTTTCTATTTTCTAGGATAGTAAAGATTTCTATAGAATTCTTTTGCTATATATACCTATATGTATTACTCTTTCGATCAAGGAAATAAAATGAAGTTTTATTCTTAAAACTTACAACAATATTACTCAAATGCTCATCACAGAGTTATAGCAGCACGTACATCAAAGTATTCAGTTTATCTCCAACATGGTTTTAAGGCCACTGGTGTTGAAGAAGATTCTCAAATAGGACATCATGGTATAAACATTTAGAGAAGTTCTAAATAAACAATAGACACTATAAGTAGTTAAAAACCACCATTACTAATGACTTCAGACAAAGTTCTTAACAGTTTCAAGGCACCACCCGTAACATAAATTTCCTGATTGTAATCCAACGCCTATTCTAAAGGGGTGTCAAAAAAGGGAGAACCATTGAATATCAATGAAAGCAAAGAGACCACATAACCCATGTCACCTCCACAGGCAAGTACTGTTCAAAAATCCATTTTATCGAGTACAAACCCCCTGGTTTACCAAGCATTATGGCAAAACATTAGAGAGGAACAAGTACATACGCAAAAAAAAAATAGCCATTCCAAAATTTAAGAAGAATAAAGATGGCCCAAGAATAAAACATACTCCAGATAGATGCAGACTTGCATAAAAAAATCACACTATTCAAAGTGCTAAAAGAGCAATATCTTCAATCCAAATAAATCCCAGAAACTTATTTTATTTTTTCTTGCTTGTACATACAAATAAGCTTCCATAACTCAAGGAGTACATCAACAAATAAGGGACACCGGAATCACATTAGCAAAATAAAAATATTAACACAATAAACAGTATTGAGCAACAAAAGAGAAGCCGTTCAGTTGGACAGGGGATCAGCTGAGTTGGATAGATTGGAATTGGAGAAGAGTACACATCAGTGTGCCTACAGGGAGCTGCTCTTAGTTGTTAGTCTTAATGCTACTGTCTGTCCTAGGTATTGAAACACACCCAAAAAATAAATAAATTAATTAAACATAATAATAAAAAAAAAAAAACGGAAATCACAAGCAAAAACCAAAAGAAATCTCAGATGCAATCAAAACTAAAATAATCGTAATCATTATAAAACGAGAAACCCTAAGCAACAACAACGTTAGGGGGAATAGTTAAACGGCAAATTCGAGGACCAGAATAGTCAGTTTTAATGAAAGACGGAGAACGGTTACCAAAATGAGATCAAAAAGAGTGCTTTTATCGACTTTCACAAAGTCGGCATCGAACGCCTTGAGGTCCTCATCAGCTACCCTATCGGCAGTTGCAGGCGTGCCATCCGCGGCGGCTTCAACATGGCGCTTACAGTACTCAATGACTTTAGCCAGGATCTTGGAGGTAACGTTGGGGAGAGGTCTACTGGTGTCGGCACAACCATCCTCGATCATGTGTTTGATGGTCTGCGACTGCAGCGCCACCGTCTCCTCCACCTCGAACGTCTCCCCGTCGGAACTTTTTAGCACTATCATCTTCTGAGTTGCGTCAGTGGACGACATCGTTCAGATCAATCGGAAAATCCTAAACCTAGATAAGAGAGAACTAAGGATGCAGAGAAAAAGATAATTGAATTTAGAGTGACGGTGGAGTTATATTTATAGCGAGTGTCAACAGCACGGTTGGCAGTGTCGGTGGGTTACTGGGTGCAAATGCACAATTTTAGACACGTGATAATCTTTGAAATTTCATGATTTGTTGGGTTACTTATTCCAATTCCAAATGTTCGATAACCCATTTGACTTAAATTAAAAATTAATTAAAATTTTGCGTAAAAATCAATAGTTAATTATAATCACAAATTTTATGAAATTTACAATTTTTAAATCATATATTTCACTAAATTTTATTAAAAATTTGATTTTAATCTTAAAAAAATACTCTTTATAAAATTTATTTTAACGAAATAGCTCAAACGGAGATTTAGCCATCTCCAACTCTACGCCAAAATTTGAGGTAAATTTTATGTCAGATTTTGCACTAAACTAGAATTCATATTCAATCCTTACACCAAATGAATAGCATTTAATCATTTTCTTCATTTTTTTATTCTTAACAATTTATTTCTTTATTTTTTTTACAACTACATAAATTACTAAATAAATAATTACGTTAGATTAATGAAAATATTTAATTCATTGAACTATTATTTTTTATATTGTTAAAAATTACTATAAATGTGCATAATAATAATAATAATAATAATAATAATAATAATAATAATAATGATGATGATAACAACAACAATCATCATCATCATAATTTATTGTACTAAAAAACATATAACACAGCTAACACAAATATTCTTAATCAGTTTGTTTGGAAAATGAAAATAAAGGGTAAAATTGACTTTTTGGTGCGAAGTTTGATGGTGCTTTAGAGCAATTTGCACCATTTTTCTATGCAATTTGATCTTTTGGTGTCTCCTCTAGAGATGTCTAGTCCTAGAAATAGTGTTTGATACAAATGCAGGTATGGAGCAATCTAGAACGAGGATAAAGAAAAATGAATAATATTTTTTATGATTCGAAAACTTTAAGCAATAAAATATAATGAATTATTGTATAGTCGAGCACCATCTTTATTGAATTAATTTGGTCACGTGGCATGAGATTAATGGTTACAACCTATGTTTTAAAAGGAGAAAACGCATTGCAACATGTGGGTCGAATTTAGAAGTAATAATGTATTTTTAATATTATTTTAATTATTTTTTAGACTAATAATGCATACTTTGAAATTTATAGAAAATTCACATATTTTTCAAAATTTAAATAAAAACATAATTCTCAAAATCATAAATATCATGAATCAATATTGTTTTATTTTAACAGATAAATCTTTGTTTGTGGGATTACTTTGAGCTAGGATGAGCTTTGTTAGACTTACTTTAAGTTTGAATGTTTATTTAATAAGTAAAATCGTTGGATCCAAATTTAATTGTGGAATCATTCGAGCTCAATTCCATTTGATTTCCAAGTTCCGTACAATAATTAAATTTTTGAATATTTACAACGCTACATTAAGTCAACTAATGACATGTTTAATCTTAATTCTTACAAAATAACGCAATTCAATCTTATGTATTTTTTGCATCTCTTTGTTGAGTTCTTTATGGATTTGATTGTTAAAATCACAGGAAGACGAAGATTAGTGGTCTCACAATAATGAAATGACACGTAGTCAAGCATCTAATTCAATTTCTTTATAACGGTAGAAACGACATTATGGTAGAATAATAGATTTCGGTAAAATTTAAGTCAATTTGATTGAATTGGGTTTGGGCTGAAAATTAAAAATAGAAAAATCATATTTTGGGCTTGGGGTAAATTAATTTGTTAGTAAATTTATTTAGAAAAAAATAAAATAATTTGACTAATTTAAGATAAATAAAAGAGAGAGAAATTTGATTTTTCGGTTCTTGATACGGAATCAAGAATCAAACCAAATCCGTCAGTTTTTTATTCAAATATCCATTCAGATATTTAAATTACTTAGAATCGATCGATTCGATTCAGTTCGAGTAGGGTCAAATTTAATTCAAAAGTTTTGTCCAACTATACGTTAAAGCATGAAAATATCATATGTCAAGTAGAAAAGCAAGGACCTTTTATGTCTAATCACTCTTTAAACGTAACGATATAATTTTAACATATTTAGATTAATTTTTCTACTGATAAATAAACAAAATAATGCATAATTTAAAAATTTACTGTAAGTTTACATATTTTTTAAAATATAAATAAGAACGATTCTTAAAATCATAAATATTCAAATCAATAATGTTTTATTCTAACATATAAATGTTTCTTTGTAGGCTGGCTTTGAGCTAGGATGAGCTTTGTTAGACTTATTTTAAGTTTAAATTACGTTTTAACGTTTCATTGGACTAGGCTTTAAAGCATGAAAGTATCCCTTGTCAAATAGAAAAGCATGGACCATTTATGTCTAGTTGTTCTTTGGATTATCTTATTGTCTAGCTAGATGTGAGGCAGGACATTCGTGTCCCCGCTTAAACAGAGTCTATTTGAACGTTTTAGAATACTAATGACAACTAGTTTATTCTAAACAATAAAGTGACATTTCCATCTTCAGTTGGCCATGTTTTTGCCTATCTAAGTGTGTTCACGCCTATACGAAATCTATGCTAATCTTTTAGAACACTAATGACAATTAGATGGTTTTGAACAATAAGTGACATTTCTATCTTGAGTTGGCCATCTTGTCGCATGTCTGAATGTGTCTGCGCCTAAACGAAGTCTACGTGAACCTTTTAGAACACTATAGACAACTAATTTAATTCTTACCGAGCAGTGACATCTCAATCTTAATGAATCTTGAACATTTATAATTCAAAAATGTTCCAGTTTTTAAACTCTTCATCTCTAAGTTTGTATATTTTTCTATATAAAGAAATTGGATTGTTCAATGTATTTTCAAAAAATAAAATTTCATCCTCTTAAATTTTGGGAAAAGATTAATATAGACCTCTTATATATTTGGTCACCTATTTCGGACCGTTAAATGTACATTCCATATGGCTCTACAATAAAATTGACGCTTACATTTCATTAAAAAAAAAGAGAAAGATGGAATCTGTCAAACCCAGTTGGATAAATGTTTAGACCTTTGAACAAGTTTGTAATAATCACATTCACTTTGCCTACTTACTTAGAGCATCTTGAAGACCTTTGAACAAACTCGTAATAATCACATTTACTCTGCATATTTAGTTAGAGCATATTGAAGAGACTATTTTTTTTAAAGAACGTCTTTGCCATAATTGATAGTATTTTTAAATTTAAAGGGTAAAAGTTTACATTTTAATTTCAAGTTTCGAATTCATTTTCACTTTTTCTGCTTTAAGGATAGATTTTAATATTGAAGAAAACACATTCATTGTTTCTCAAAAAACAAACAAATTAAAAACACAATTGACTTGAAATTTGTAGAAATTGTTTTAAGACCTTCTAAAAATTTGATTCTTCAGTAAACTAAAATACTTTTATGCTAATATATTATCAAGTAATATATACAATATAAAATTGGCAAACCTTACAATAATTTTTTTCACTAAAAAAACAAAATACATTAACTTGGCAAAAAATGAAAATAATGATATGAACCTAGAATAGTAGAACCCAATTTCATGCAACGACAACTCCATTAGGGTATTGTGGCGGTGGCGGTGGCAGTGGTGGTAACAATGACAGGGATGGTGTGAAAGGAGGAGGAAGGGTGTGGTGGCGTAGAAGGGATGAGAGGATAAGGATGGTCTTGCGGTGGGAGAAAGGGGTGGTTGGGATGAGAGTGATAATGTGGAGATGGGATTTGGGCAAGAATATAACATTCATTATTATTATTTTTTTCTTTCATTTTTTATTTTTTTTCGTTGGGTGGTTTTGATTTACAATTGAAAGGAGTCATATTACTTTTATTTTCCACATTTTTAATTTTATGTTATAAATTTAATATTGTTTTTGAAAATGTATTTTCAAAAATATTAAACCAAACTAGTTTTGAATTTTTATAAAAATTCAAAACTGAAAACAGCAAATTGAACTTCACCTGAACTTTTTATATACTGCAACTCTTTATTTTTGTTTTTTATTTTACTTTCCCCAACATTCATTTATTGTCTTCCCTCATTTTTTAATTTTTTTTCCCGTTCCAATAGCTTAAAACACTAAATATAAAATAAGTACTATAAATAGTGAAAGCATTTAAACTTGCAATCTTAAAATTTTCAAATAAAAATTGAGTTTGGCTCTCCAGACATGTGGGCTCAAGGTCACTCTGACAGTTAACAAAGACCCAATAGGCCAACATGAAGAAATTAATGGCTGAAACACTGTCTCATTGTCCAGAAGCTCTTTTATGTTCAAGCACTATCTCATTGTACCGAAGTTCTTTTCTATCGAAGCCCTCTTTCCAACTGAACCTCTTTGTTCGAAGCCATTCTTTTAAGCTAAAGCACATATTGTCTTTCAAGGGATTTGCAAAGTATCTCTATGAATAATTGCTGTAACGTTTTATATTAATAAATGTTAGAATTGTCAGCTTAGGATGTAGGATGGCTGATTCGTTGTCAATATACTAATGAATGACAGAGAATGATGTGAGGCTTCGGTTAACAAGATGAAGCCTCGTGGTTCTGATCCAATAATTACCACGTCCGTCAAAACTCTATAAATAGCAATGTTTGTTAAATCGGACTGGCCGGTAAAATCGGAAACCGGACCAAAATTCGGTCCGGTTATACTAAATTAATCGGTTATTTAATAATCGAAAAATCGGTCAAATAAACCAAAAATCGGGAACCGGTTACGGTTTTGACCGATTTTCACAACTTTATATATATAAAATAAATAAGTTACCTTAAAGATGGAAACCCATATACTCACATCTTCACCTATGGAGCTCTTTTATAACCATTTCTTGTATCCCATAAACTCCAATGTGGGATTGACAAAATTTTATAAAACACACTTTCAATGTGGGATTGACAAACTTCAACAAAGCACACTTTTTCAATATTATTTATGGCCACATGGTGCATGATTACACTATTAAATTACTTAATTTCTATAGATTGCTAAACATTTTTTTAATCATAAAAATTATTTAGTAAAATTGAAATGAGTTTTTAAGTGATCTAAAAAATAAAAACTACTAAAAATTATATTAAAAACATACATTTGACATATTAGTATTTATTTTGAATTGATGGTGTAAAAATTTAATTATATATTGTTGTGAAAATAAAATTTAAATGTTTTTAAATATTTATTTGTCACTTCCGGTTTGACCCCGATTAAACCTTTTGACTCTCGACCCTTTCTGTTTACCTATTCAATGCTCGGGCCGGGTTTTAAAACATTGATACATAGCAACTCTTGTAACATTTTGAAAGAATGACATATATACATGCCTAAAACCACACTCTACTTATCCTCTCAAATATTCATATGCTCAATTTAGGGATAATTAGTACAAAACGTTCTTATTTTTTAATATTATTGTACAAAAGTCCATACCTTTCATTTTTTTGTACTTTTATCCTTACATTCACTTTTATTGTCGAAATCATCATTTTCATCAAATTTCTAGTGTAAAATTACAAATATAACCCTATTTAAATAAAAGAATAAAAATGAAAAGAAAAGCTAAAGAATAAATTGTGATCATACTTCAAACTTTTTAAAAAAAGTGCAAATGAGTCCAAATAAATTATTAAAAGGGTAATTAGCATAAAACATGCATACATTTCATTATTATTATGCAAAACTCCACACCTTTCATTTTTTGACATTTTCACCTTTATATCATATTTTATTGAAAAAATCGTTATTTTCATCCATTTTCTGAATCAAAAGCTGTAAAATGACAAATTTGCACTCTTCTTTAAATAAACAAAAAGAAAAATAAAGAACAAATTACAACTTTATTTCCAAAATTTTCAAAAAAGTAAAAATAAATTCCAAATAAATGATTAAAAAAAGTGATTGTACTTTTTTTTCGAAAAATTTGAGAGTATAGTTACAATTTATTCTTTATTTTCCTTTCCTTTATTTTTGTTTATTTAAAGAATATGGTATATTTGTCATTTTACAGCTTTTAACTGAGAAAATGGATAAAAATAATGATTTTTGCAATGAAATATAAAAATAAAGGGTAAAAATATCAAAAAATAAAAATTATGAATATTTTGCACAATAATAATGAAATGTAAGAATGTTTTGTACTAATTACCCTTTTTAATAATTTATTTGGACTCATTTGCACTTTTTAATAAGTTTGTGAGTACGATTACAAATTATTATTTAACTTTTTTTTAATTATTTTATTTAAATAGGGGGTATATTTGTTATTTTAAACGAGAAATTTGATGAAAATGATGATTTCCACCATAAAAGGTGAAGGTAAGGGTAAAAATGTCAAAAAATGAAAGGTATGGACATTTTGCACAATAACATTAAAAGTAAGGACGTTTTGTGCTAATTACCCCTCAATTTAGATTTGTCTTCATTTTGATCAAGTTATCCATAATTGTTGGTTTATATACAACCATTTTTGATAATATCGCATGCGTTCTAACGTTTTCATCTCATGTCGTAAAGCATATCCCATGTATATAACTATCGCATATCTCCGATCAAAACTCAAGTCAAAACGTGTCAAAATTTTCTTGTGGAGACGTGAGTGGGTCGGATATCTATTATCCACGAATTATTAAGGAAATTAAGATCAACAGATTGACGTTATCTGTGGGAAACCACACATTAAACCACGAACCTCCTTGGAAAAGGTCAATAGTAAGACATTCTTCAAAGAAATTTCTTGCCTTCGAAGAAAATGAGGTGGTCTTAAAGAAAGAATCACCAATTACTTCAAGATGAACCATTTTTCTAAAGTTAGGTACATTCCTTGAAGAATGAAATATCGTTCAATGCAATTGAGTCAAATGTAACTGACAAGAAATATTACCATAAGTTCAGACAATGAGGAGTCTGTACCTTACAATATTAGGGAATACCCTGAAAAAGGGAAATCCTTACATCCTGCTACAGTGACTCGTCATTGATTTCCTTAGCAACATAGGAGAGGTAGGTCTAGAATAGCTGCTAGACTCACCAAGCAAGTGGCCACCATGGCTGCAACTTATGTGAGATATAAGGGCCAAGGAGGACACCCAGTTCCTCCGCACACAGCTCAAGAGAATGTAATCTTCTACAACCTTTAGCAAGGAAACTAATATCATGGCAAAAAGGATGTCCAAGGCCAAATGACTAGTTATCAACACTACACGAGGGAAGAAGCCCATCAGAAAAGGGAAGCTAGGGTTGATACATCTACCAACTATGCCACTGACCCACCCATCGATGTCCAATTCAACTTTTTTTCACAGGTCAGGCTGAGCCTTGAGTAGGATAAAAATAGGCAGGCTTAACCTCCTTCTGCACCAAGAGATAGGCAACAGAGACCACCCCAATTTGAAAGACAAAACGAATCTCAGAGAATTAGGGATGCCCCTGTTCCAAGCCACTTCGTGCTTCCTAAAGTTCACAAGTATGATAGAAGAAGTGATCTTGTAAAACACCTTAATAGCTTCAAAACCTACATGAGCCTCAGGGGATCCCCGTAATAAAACGTAGAGCCTTCCACTTGACCCTAAGTGGAGCGATTGAAGTATGGAATACTAGACTTCCGGAAGGAACATCCGAAGTTGACCATAGTTTAAGAAGGCTTTCTATAAGTTCTTCTCAACTAGTAAAAGGGCAAATGGCCAATATAGTGCCTCCAGGACATGAGACAACACAAGTAGATTCGTTAAAAAACTTCCTATCCCATTTCACTGATGAAATGACCTATTACATACAAGTTACTGACAAAGAGGCATTGTCAACCCTAAGAGGAGGCCCATATATAAATTCTCCCTTCTGGAGAGATGTACAAATAAGAATCCTATCGGCTATGACACCTTGCTGGAAATGATAAGGCGTGAAATTATCAATGATGAAATGAAAGATCATCGAAATAGGGCCAATCGAGGACTCTCACCTTTTCAAAGGCATAGGTCTCACCTCCCACTTGATAGACCACTAGGTTGGACATTCGACCTCCCTCATACCTGGACAAGTGTTGACTGCGAAAACACTAAATACAATAGCTGCTTTGGCCTACAAGAAAATGAACCCTAGCGCTGAAATGCATTAAAGAAGACGTAATCAACGATTTTCTCAAATGAGGAAAGGCAAAGAACGAAGAGCAGAACCTAGAAATAGGGACGAAACGCCTCTCTATTGTACCTACCATCACTCCTATAGTCTCAGTACTACTGATTGTGGAGATATTGCACTGCACCTTCAAACCAACAATCGAAAAAGGAATAGGCACCCTAGAGGAAATGCAACTATCCTTAGGCAAGATCGACCGCCTAGGAATCATGAGACAAGGTGCCACATCAAGAATGATGTCCTCGAAGTCGAGAAAATGATTGGAAAATACCCAAAGAAGGCCAGAAACCAAGGAACAACCCTCCAACTAATGCTAGCCATAAACCCCTTCGAGAAATTGAGACAATTTTTGGAGGCCCATATGTTGGAGGAGAAACCATAAATACTCAAAGAAACTATGCAAGGAAGGCCAAGGACTCCCAATAGCGAGCTTCATAGTCAACCTTTGAGTGGAAGAAGGGTTTAACCCATCATTTTTGCACAAGATGACACCGTTGGTGTGTATTATCCACATTGCGATGCCATAATGGTAAAGGCCTTTGTGGTACGAAATGACCTCAAAAAAATATTGGTGGATAATGGAAGCTCGTTCAACATCATATTTGGAGCAACCTTTGATAAAATGGAAGTTGATTATGAGCTTACCCCCATTGAATTCCCATTTATATAGTGTCATTGGCGATAGATCATTCCAAGAGGAAAAATCACTTTAGCAATAGAGATGGGGACGATACCATTAACTGCTCTTCATTTTATGAAATTTTTGGTGGTGAACAATCATTGTGCCTATTACAGAGTGCTTGGGAGGTCGGTATTAAAGGAATTAGAGGTCGTCATGTGTATTCAGCATTTATGTATGAACCAAGAGATTTCAATGTAATTTTGATGAACATGACATGGACGACGACCTTGAAAAAGGGAAAAAGCTTGAACAATGGGAGGACGTCGAAATAATAGATGCCTCTGAAGAAAATGTTGTTTTTGGAATAAAATAAGCCCCAGAAGAAGTGAGAGCTGCTAAAAAAGTAGTTAATCTAGATAAGCCGAATCCTCGCATAATTGATTACAACTTCAAACAACCCTAGTTAAAGAACTGGAGAGTTCTACAGTGGATTTTCGATAACCCTCCAAATCCTTGTAGGTCGCAAAAAACTGCCAGCGGAAGCTAAGAAAAAGCGACCAGGATATCTTCGCACAGAGGCTAAGAAAAAGCGACTAGGATATCTTCGTACAGACGCACGAGGACATGGTTGGCATTAACTCGAAGATTAGTTGTTACCATTTAAAGATTGACCTCAAAGCTATCCCTCATCGACGAAAAATAAGGACCTTCATTCCAAAAAGATATAAGGCATTAAAGGATGAAGAAGTAAAGAAATTGATTGACAATCACTTCATCCGCGAATCAATCTGTTCAAAGTTAAACCATGTTATTGTTAGGAAATGCAATAGGTAATGGATGGTGTGCGTATATTTTTTCAACCTTAATCAAGCCTTTACTAAAGACAGTCTCGCATTTTCTTGAATAGATCGGCTCATTGATTTTACTACTGGGGACAACTTGTTGAACTTGGACGCCTACTTAGGCTACAATTGATAACCCAAGAATAGCTAACTTACTGGGGTGAATAAATCAAGCAAGTAAAGACAAGTAGATTAATCAAATAATAAATATAAATAAGGTAACGATAAGTAAAAGGGTAGAGAGAATGCAAACGATATAATTATGGGGGTTTGATCCAAAACAATGATCTACGTCCCGTTACTAAGCTCTTTGGTACGAGTAAGACATATTCGCTATATTGATTGATTTATGATGTAATTCAATCCTCTACAATGCTTTTGTGACTTACAATCAAGGAGTACGGATCGTTATACAATATATAATTTTAGGGGACCTCCATATGACCCACAAATCCAAAGAGTAATGAGTTTACAACTTAAACTTCTCAATCAAAATTAAGTACAAAAGAGGGAGAAATAGCTAACATTTTAATAAATAGCAATTAATGAATTTCAATTACTAGGTAAGACAGCGTTCATGAAAAGATAATTTTCAAAAGTTGATTGAATTAATCAAAAAATTTCAAAGTGAATGTTTGAATAATTAAATAAGATGTAAGCTCAAAGAGTTTTGCTCAAATATTTCTCATTTTAATGCTCTATAAGAATATTATAATGAATACAAGAAGTGGGGGGTACTTATAGAGTTTAAAAGGTCAAAAAATCTGTAAGTGCGAATGACTCGTTTGGTCAATCGCTTCTTGTCCGAATGATTAATATAGCCATTTGTACGACAAAAATCAGATGTCAGAACAGTCAAATTTTGGACAATTGAAATTTTTCGATCGATCACCTTTGGCCGACTGCCCCTTCCGACCGGTTGACCGCCGACAGTTTTTTATCTTTTTACGTTTTGCCATGTTTGACTCAATTTGAAGGTTTTGAAAGGCATGGACTTTTAAAAAGTATTTTTAACTAACTTTTTAAGATAAAATATTTTTTTTTAAAGTCATTTTTATATCTGATCAAAATGCTACATTCGAATGACTTTTAGTACACAAAAATTTTATTTTTAATACATAAAAGGAGTTTGAGTTTCAACATTGGTTGTCAAATATCAAAGTGTTAGTACCTTTACATTTTACCTAAGAAATCAAGTCTTTGATCTACCTTCGAAGTTCGGCTCTTAAATTCTTGAATGTATGACTTCGATTTTGACCTCTTCTTGAGTCCGATTTGTGATGATAGCTTTTGATCTTTTGACGACCATCGAATATCCTTTAGGCTGAAAAATGCCAAGGCCACTTATCACAGACTTGGTAACAAGATTTTGCAGACCTCATTGGAAAGTCAATGGAGGTTTAAGTGGATGATATGTTGGTAAAAAGTTTGAAAGTAGAGGATCATGTAAAACATATCGATGTAACCTTTCGAATACTACGACGATACAAGATGAGACTTAATCTCCTCAAATGCGCCTTCGGAGCCATTTTATGGAAATTTCTAGGCTACATAGTCAATTAAAGTGGTATTGAGGCCAACTTTGAGAAAATCAAAGTTCTGATTGAAATGAGGTCGCCTCAGAAGCCCAAAGGCAATGTTAACTCTTCGAGCAATTAGGCAAAACTCCTCACAGTAGCCTTGCGTCGTTTCGTGCAATAGATAAATATCTTCCTTTCGTTAAGGTTCTAAAAGGAGAAAATAAAATCTAGTTGACGGAGGAGTGCGAAGTAGCCTTACAAGAGTCAAAGAAGCACTTGGGACAAGTTCCCCCTCTTCTCCAAGCCCAAAGTTGGAGAACCTCTGCAACTTTATCTGGCTGTGACCTTAATGCTATCAGCTCAACTCGTGTAAGAGAAGAAAAGGGTCAGCACAAGTTTGCACGCAACAAGTAAAAAACATTATTGAAAAGCAAAGTTACTTCTTTGAGCAATTAGGTAAAACTCCTCAAAGATTTGCCTAGAGTTGATCAAACGGTCAAACTCTCTTAAAGATAAAGGACAAAGATAAATGTGCCCTATAACCTCCAACATAGTTCGGCTTAGTTCAAAGTGGTCAACCAACCCTGTGAAAGAAGAAAAAAGGGTCAAAACCAAATCAACTACAAAAGAAAGTCAACTAAAGGTATAACACTCATGAGCTTCTAAGTAGGAGGACATAATTATCACATGTGGAACTGAGTCTCTCTTACATATCTACCACTGTCCCTTTATCTAGAATCACGTTTCTTTCCATCATTTGATGGAGCAGAAAAGGTCTATAACTAATGGGAAATGTGAGTCCCACTGAAAGAGCAAGTACTATACATCAAAATTTCCTTTTCCCAAGACCCTGAGTTGAAAAATGGTCTGAAAGACGTGAAGGGCATGTCCTCACCAAAGAAGGTCTCTTTCCATAGAAAATAGGTCCCCACTAGTGGGACCTAGGCATTGGGGACGAGCTAGGTGAGAGCCAGCTCGTACAACCTAAGAATGACTTTAAGAATGGGTGAAGAGGCAAATGAAATCCTGCCTTTAGAAGAAACTCACTGACAACGATGTACCCCTGCCTAGGCAAGCAAGCTTGCTCGTCAAGAGATGGAGCTAAAAGTTCGATGTTGTACATAATGTAGTATTGTTCCCTAAAGTTTACCAAGTGGGATGTAGTTATATGGATCCCACCCTCCCTGAGAGGCAAAACACTCTGGCCAGCCTTAATGGCTCAAATAAAGTTAGTCGTATTGGTTATGGTGACCCCCATATCATAAGCAACCTGGTTGATATCCAAATCTTCCTATTGGAATGTAAGAAAGCCATTAGATTACATATCAAAGTTTAAAATACTTAATAAATCTAACTAGAAAACACTAAAGAAAAGTGGATAGACGAACGTAAAGAAATGAAAATGAATGACAAAGTGTTTAGGAGTTTGAATACTGTGTTCGTAAAGGCAAAGTGATTTTTGCCCAAAGCTGTTGCCTTTTATAGGTAGAGGTCATCAATCCCAACCGTTGTATGTGGATCTAGACCATCCAACCATTAATTTCAACTTAAATCTAAACAATCCACTATGTCTATCGCCTTGTCTTCTATTGTCCAAATCAGAGCGTTTAAATCATGTGCGCCGTAAAACACGCCTAAAACAGTCATCATTGCTCATTGAATATGGCTACGGTTGCGTATATTGGAACGTGAACCGCTTCAGCTGTCTTTTCTTGAAAATGTACAAGGCAGCAAAACCTTTGGTTACAATAATTAAGGACACATCGTATTCCTAACGCTTCCACGAACACGTCTTTCAAAATTAATTCACTGCAGCTTCAATAAATTGACAATGTACACCATCTCGGCCTCAACATGTATAGCTTCGGTAAAGCTTCACAAATACAAAGCAAACAACCTCGGTTAAATGAACCGTAGTTGTACTCAACTTTTCTAGATAAATAGAAGCTCCAAGATATACAACTTCTAAAAAATAACTCCGATAAGTACCTCTAACAATTCATTATGATCTTACTTTCCTAATTCTCATATATCACAAGTAGACTTGGGGAACCATTATGGTTCAAAATATCCACCCTAACAAAATTTTCGTTTCAATATAAAATAGAAATCCACGCATGACATAAATAATCATGCCTAGATTTGGGAGATTATTGTTACTTTTCGTGAACCGAAGCTCCTAATGAAAACCATGTAGAGACATCTGACAGCCAACAAAGACCCAATTAGTCAATATGAAGTAGTTAATGGCTGAAGCACTATCTCGTTGTTCAAAAGCTATTTCTGCCAAAGCAATATCTCATTATTCTGAAGCTCTTTTTTGTCGAAGCTTTCTCTTCAATCGAACTTCCCCACCCGAAGCCCTCTTTCAAGCTAAAACACTAGCTGTCTTTCAAGGGTTTTGTATAGTATCTCTAGGAATGATTTATGTAACCTTTTATATTAATGAATGTTAGAATTGTTTGCTTAGAGTGTAAGACGATTGACCCGTTGTCAATGTATTAATGTATAGCGAAGAATGATGTAAGGCTTCGATTAACGAGATAAGACTATGTAGTTTTGATCCAATGGCTACCAAGAGTTTTGAATGGATGACATATATACATGCCTATATCCGCACTCTACTTCTCCCTCTAAATTATTTATATGCTTAATTTAGATTTGTCTTCATTTTGATCAAGTTTATCCATAATTGTTGGTTTATATACAACCACCTTTGGTAATATTGTCAGTGCTCGAACGTTTTCTTCTCGTGTCGTAAAACATCTCCCACATATATAATTACCGCATATCTCGGACCGAATTTTCAGTCAAAACATGCTAGAACTTGCTTGTGAGGATGTGAGTGAGCCCAACGTCTGTTGTCCACGTAACCATTACGAAAAATGTGGTCAACAATATTCTCTTTTACTTTATGTAAATTGTAATTTTTATTGATTTTATATTAATGATAAATTGGAATAGAATTTGAAAATTAACATTGTGGAATTTGATATTACTAGATAAACCCGGTGGTTCCATTTTTCCAAAAAATAAAGAGGAATTTGAAGATTAACAGTTTGTAATGTCAATTTGAGCTATTTGATAAAGTAGATTGCAAAGTTGAGTAAAATTCGTAACGGATTTGAAGAAACAAAAAAGAAACAACTAAATAATACGAATATTTTTATGTTAGATAAAGAAAGATTTACAGTGGAAAATATAAGACAACCTTGATGAAAAAAGATGGCATCCTTTATTTGTTTTGATTTTTCTAACTATAGCTCATTTCTTGCTTCGGTTATATCTGCTTTATCTCCTGGTGCCTTGGTGGATAAAGGAAATGGGGAATATTTAATTCATGCCATGAATTTATTTTGAATCCTCAATACAAAAAGTCTAGTTTTGCCCCGAAGTTACTCCATATTTTAAAAAGTTAAAATAATTTTATTTTGAAATTTAATTTTAAAGAATCTCTTAAAGATGCTCTTAGAAGTTAAAAACTCAAAATTTTAATGTTATACATGAAACCTCTTTATATTGATATTCTATATAGAGAGTTGAGATCTGTTGTCTAAAATTGATTGTCCAACTTGCTATTCACCAATCATTAATTGACACATTATTGAACACGTACTTTTAAGTACAAGAGACATGAGAGAAAAGTTGGATATGTTATTTTATAGTGATGTATCAATTAATTATTGAATGGACAGCAGGTTGGAGAGTCAATTTTGAATAGCGGATCTCAACTTCTATAAAGGAATAATCATGCAGTTATAAATTTTTTTGGTCCAATCAATTATAAATAAGAATAAAGTCGCCGTTGTAATAAGTTATAATTTTTCTATTCCCCCTTTAAGGAACTTGCTTCCATAGTAATAATTATCTGTATAATGTAAAAATTTATTTGTTATGCTAAATGGTAACGCTATTCATAATCACTCACTCTAACAATCGATTTACGAGACGTATACATGACAACGATTATTTGATACACTAATGTGGTAATTTTTTTATTAACTCATGCTAGGCGGTTATTTATGGTAAAAGTAATTTGCATTTCTCCAATACTACATAAAATATATGTGTGTGTGTGTGTGTGTGTGTGTTTTTTTTTTCTAAATCGTGCTTATCTATTTTATTAATGTTTATATATTGAAATTGACGTATTTCATTAATTAATAATCAATGTAGTGCATATTTTACCATATACCACTTGCAAGCTAACTAATTTAAAACAATTATTTTTATAAGTTGTATATTAAGTGTAGTTTCTACATTTATTCGAGATCCTAAATGATAATATTTTACTGATCTTTGGATAAAATACTGTCTAACTAGTGTTATATTACATTTTGTAGTTAAAACTCGATATTTGATGAAGAATTGGAGAAAATAATGCAAAAATGGGGGGGAAATGAAAAATATGAAATTTGGGGACTAAATTGTAAATACTAAAAATTTATGTCAAATATTACAATGAAGATTTGAGAGTGTGAGAGATCAATCAAATAAGGAAAGAAGTCAAAGGAATGAAATATAGTCAAAGTAATATCACATATCAACTTTCAGACGAAAATATTATGTTCTAGATTTTTATTCTCGATTTGAGACCCCTTTTTGGCATAGCAAGCATTCGAATTGAAAAAAGATAGCTTGGAAGAATTGTATCCCTTTGAGTTATCTTTTCAACACACTTTAAATCACTTTAATCGGATATCAAGAGAGAAGGATATGATCAAAATACTAAAGGCTATCCAACAAGAAAAAATCATAATTATGTGGCTGCATAAGTTTAATTAGATGCAACCGCATCTATGCCTCTAGAGCTCCCAAGATCCGCTATGATTTCTTCTATGTTGTTGCTAACATTTGTACTATGCGATGCATAGTACTTTTCCTTCACGAGATTTTGTTTCATTTTTCAATTGAAACTCTATTTTGGTAATAATCGTTTGGGCATCCTTTAAATACCATAATCCGTCCCAGAACGTGCGAAACCTCCCTAGACCTAAAAATCTCTATATCTCATCAATTTTGGAGGCGAAGAACGAGACTAGATAATCAACATCAAAAGAATTGTGCAAGATTTTTAAAAATTATCCATTCAAAATCAAGATTTTATTAAAGAAAATAGATTCATATTTCTTCAATCTGATTGATGTCTTTTTATTATTTCTTGTGTAATTTAATAATTAGGATGGTTGGCTAGATTTTTCCTTCGTATTTGATCAACGATGAACTCTACTATTTGTTTATTTTTATTCAAGACAATTGGTTTAATAATTCTTGATTTTTTTTTATTGCTATTGAACTATTTGATTGTTTAATCACCAATTAAATAGAAAGTTGCTTATTGTAGTGTAGGAACACTCACAATAAGTCTAGAACATGGCAAAATCAACACATGGACAATCAAATGTGATAAATCTTGTGAATGGATGAATTTTTTTATATGAATTTCAGATTAGAAATATAATCGGATCGTGTTAAACATAAGTTCAATATATCTTCAAAAAGAATATTGAATAAAAGTGGATTATCGATTATGAATTACTAGATTATGATTTAAGAATTGACTTAAAATGGCAACAGGGGGTTCAAGATTCCAAAACAAACATTCATATATTAGATAAATATTTTATTTACTTTATTAGTTTAAAATTAGTATAGAAAACATAAAAATGATCTCTTTTGATATTATGTGTCGTCAAATTTGATAAAAGTTATTGAATTAGATATTAGATATTATTCCTCATCAGAATGATAAACCCAAAACTCACCGAATTCTATTATTTGTTAACAATCTCGTACGCTTGCAAGTTTCCACTAAACATTGTAATTTCACCGCTATTAAGGGTTTGTTTGATCCCTATTTTTGAGAAAATATATTTTATAATAGTGAATTTTTGGAAAAATATGTAATTAAAAATTAGTGAAAATTTTTAGGTTTACGAGTGAAGTATTTTATTGAGAAAATATATGGTTGAAAATGAATTTTTTAAGAATGAGGATCAAACTAATTCAAGTAAAACCTTTTCGTATTGATAAAATTAATTTGATCTCAAAATTATATCATATTCTAACTTTTACCATTTATTATCATTTCCAACGTTGAAACCATTTGCTATTTTAAGTGTGTAGTAGTATTTTTATATTTACCATTTCATACCAACAAATATAATAAATTCATTGGTTATTTGATTTTATTTTTTTTAATTGAAGAAACTTCAATTTTATCATATTTTATGGAACACAACTTTTAATCTTTTATCAATTATTCAATCACATTATTTATCACTTTTTATCAAATACTATATGCAATTAGAAACGATTTATAGTACAAAGTATATGGGGCCAACGAGTCGAAGTACGTACTGAAATGTGCCGATGACAATTACAAGTGGATGTTTAGAGCTTTGAAGTATGATAAAACATGTGTTTAGAATAAGTTATATCACTTACGTGGATACTTGTTTAATGAGCAATGCTGGGTGTAATCATAATCGGACTACAAGCGGGCTAATATATAAAAATAAATAAATTTACACAGGAATTCTTTTTACACTAAAAAATTTAAATGGGCTGGAATTGGACTAAGCTATAGCCCAGCCCAATCCTCCCATTTACGTCCTAGCACCACGTGAACATAATAAAAGATATGACAAAAGAGCCTTGCTACTTGGACAATCCCCGATCCACTAGGGACGGATTCAGGATTGAATCCAAAATCGGGTTACAAAATTTCAAGTCTGGCTAATACGTGAAAAAAATTTACACACAAAAATCTATTTTTAAAAAAAAATGAACAATGCATTAAAAATAAATAAATTTCTTGGGCCTTGGGAGGTCTACAGCCCAACTCAGTCCCTCCTATATCCGTCTCTACAATCCACCTTGTTTGGATCGGGGATTGTCCAAGAAGAATAAGCCATGACAAAAACAAACCAATTGAGTTCAAGTTATGGGAAGGCTTAAAGTGCTAGTGAAAATGCGTTGGAGTAAATAATGGCAGATTCGAGGAATAGTTTCGAAAGCTTTTAAGCCACTTTAAGTTACAAATCAAATCAAATCAAATAATTTTATTAATAATTAGCTTCATTATGTTTAAATTTTTGGGGAAAATGTATTTAGTTATAGTAATTTTTTTAAGAATGTGCACTGAGAAAGAAAGAAAAAATTTAAATTTTTTTGTAATATAATTATATTAAAAAAATGTGTGATTGAAAGAAAGAGAGAGAAAATAAATTTTATAATTAATGAAGTCTAAATAGGGTTAAATAAATGAATATGTTATATGTAGAAAATTGGTTTACAAAGTTGGTTGACAAATAACATTTATACCAATCATTTCAAAAACATATTTTTAAATTATTGAAAATCAATGATTTGAATTTTATCATCACTTATTTTATCAATCAAATTTATAAACGTTGGATATTTGGTTAAATAAATCGAGAATTGAAAATCGATTAAAGTGACTTCGTATCGACTTCAGTCAAATACTCAAAAGCTCGACTCAATCCGTTTAGGCAAAATTGTTTGCCACTTCGTCGCTTCGGGACGCACAAACGGAGATCGACCTGCCCGGTCAAGTCGTGGGGGTCGAGAGGGCAGCACCCCCTGTGGGGGCTCGGGGACAACGTCCCCGAAAGAGAATTTTGATTTCTCTGCATGTATTGAAGGGTATATTTGGCATTTCGAAAATCAATATCGGATGAATGAGAAATTACGGAAAATGACGAAAATCAGGTCAAAATATTTGACCGTGCGACCGCATGGTTGGTAAACCGCGCGATCACACGTCAAATTCAATTCCGATTTTTTGAGTAAAACCGTGCGATCGCACGGTCTATAACCGTGCGGCCGCACGGTTGTCCGGTGAATAGACACCTTTTCATAAAGGTGCATTGTTTGGAAAGGGTGCATGGTTTGGCCTCAACCATTTCGTCCACACCCTTTCATGGTCTATAAATAAGACCCTTTTGGTGTCCTATTCCACACAATTTGATATGCAAAACATCTCTCATCCTCTCTTTAATCCAAAATCAAAATCATTTCATTTATTTTGATTTTCCTTCATTTCATCTTTGGAGTACATAAGCCTAAATTTGGTTCGTTATACTTTTGTTTTGGAGTGCTACAAACACAAGTGTAGCCGTTGTATCTTGGGAGTCGATTGCCGAAATCCGTAGGCACCGTTGCGGGGCAAATTCGACTTAAGGACAAAGAGTCCAACTCTTGCCTCGGCTTTGTCCCTACTTTCTTCTTCTTCTTGTTTGTGTTTTCTTTGCTATTACTCTGTCCAATTTTTTGCACGGATTTACAAACCATCATTATACTTATTTTGACGTCACTATTCACAAAATTCCTCCAAGAATAAACACACTTCGTACAATAGCATAGTACTAAATAAAATCAGTCAGAATAAAAGAAAAAAAATGAACAAGCTCCACGTGTCATCATAAGAGCGAGTTGCATGGATCTATCTATGCCAAGCTTCATTGACTCTAGAAGAAATGTGAATTTTTTTTTTTTTAACAATATTTTCTATTTTCCTTTCTTTTCTCTCTCTAGATTTTCTCTGTCTGGAACTCAGTGTGGAGCCCGATCCTGTCGTCTACTTTGCTGGCTTCGAGCTTTCAATTCTTTTTTTTTTTATTGATGAAGTTGGCTCAATCAAACACATCATATAATTGATAATTCCTTTTCAGCCCTGTTTTCTTCCCCCTTTTATGGTTTTTTCCCCTTTTATCGCCTCATATCATCATCCTCATGCCCTTCAATCCGTTTTTTAATTTGATGGATCCACAGATCTAAACCACTTTCACTTTCAGATCTTGTGCTCTAAAGGTAACATCTTTTATGTGGATTTCTCGCTGTTTTATCTTGGAAGACTGTACCGTACAATTACTTGACTGGAGAGTTTTGGGATTTTGAGAAATTGGGTTTTTGTTTTTTTGTTTTTTCTTTTTGGGAATTTGACCTTCTAGAATCTGAACTGCTGACCAAACAGTTCTATGAAGCAAATGTAAATTTTGACTACTCTTTCAATTTTTCAAAGCCTCCTGTCCCATTTCTTGGTGTTGAACTTTGAATGAACACAATATTTTAGTCAGAGATCTATTTCACATTTAAAGAACCTTTCTTGGTATCCGGTAACAGTATTGAACTGAATTAAACGTAATATTTTTTAATGAATTGATGCGTTGACTTCTTGTGTTCAAGTTCTAATTTGCTTGTTTTGTGTTTGTTGTCTTTCCTCACCTAGACTTGTTCTGCGTATAGTTTCTCTTTCTTGAGGAGGAATTGATAAGTGATAAGTAATTGCACAATTGAGGTTTATTTGGGTCTGAGTTACTTTGAGTGCTCGTTAGATGTGCATAATTTGGAGGGTGATTCGGATGAAATGAGGCATGTTATCGGGGTTCATGAACTTTTTGAGGGCCTGTTTTTGGCCGAGGGCAGATCTATTTGCTCCTAAGGGTTCTGATTCTGGTGGGCGTCAAGATGGGCTTCTATGGTACAAGGATACAGGACAACACTTTAATGGAGAATTTTCAATGGCTGTAGTTCAAGCTAATAATTTACTTGAGGATCAGAGCCAACTTGAATCTGGTTGTTTGAGCTTGCATGATTCTGGGCCGTATGGTACTTTTGTGGGAATTTATGATGGACATGGTGGCCCGGAGACTTCTCGGTTCACTAATGAACACCTCTTTCGACACCTCAAGAGTAAGTCTATCATGTTCTTTAGGATTTGGACTTGCTGTTAACTTCAGTGTCTTTTTGGTTCTGTCTTTGACTTTAGAATAGAGCATCTGATGTATCATGTATATTCTCCTATTACTGTGCTTACACTAGTTAAGTAAAACTGTAAGAGCATCTCTTATGGTGGTATAAAATTTGGAGTAAACTGGCATCTTCAAAACCACTTTTGCATTTACATTTACATTCTCGTGGATCTAAATTCAAATTCTGCTCCAATGGAAAAATCTAAAACAATTGGGCACAGGTGGGTTGGTAGCTTTTTTTTTTTTTTTTTAACGTTTCCTGGCGCATTTTCTTGCATCTGGAGAGGTTTCCGGCCACTTTGGAGATTTAAATCACAATTTAGATTAATTTAGAGCACCATTGGAGATGCTCTAAAAAGTATATTAGTTGCAAATTTCGAGCACACCTAATTTCACGATGTCCTTGGTATGTTTAGTTCTAAATGCAAAGACCAAATGATAACAGCATAGATGATGGGGGGTACTAATCCCCGTGATATTACACCTGGTTGTGGAAATCAACTTTTTACTGGTCAACTGCTAATTTCCCAATTGTGCAGCATTTGCTGCAGAGCACCAGTCTATGTCAGTGGAGGTAATTCGGAAGGCATTTCAAGCTACAGAAGATGGTTTTTTCTCACTTGTCAGCAGGCAATGGCCTTTGAATCCACAGA
>NC_036251.1:8704859-8755283 GCF_002742605.1 Olea europaea var. sylvestris
CTCCCACCCCCCCCCCCCCCCCCCCCGGGGGATAAATGACTGGACCATGTAAAATCCAAGAACTTCAAATAGAAGCATTGCCATAACAATCGACATCCTCATAAATGGCCCATCGTATTCTTCATAATCAAGCTCCTGAGGTGTTGCTTTTGATTTATAAGAAGACAACTTACAATACAAATAATTATGAGTGCATTGCCTTTCATGAGGTGGCCGAGTTGGTGAGCGCGGAAGTTTCTGATTACGAATTCAATTTTTTCTACCAACACTTTTTAAGTCGAGTTTGTTGTACCAGATTTGTCTAGTGCAATTTACTTGATTGGCGTTGTTTGCAAGCTATTGCGTCAACTCAAGGATTTACTCAGTGCGCACTCGAAGGTTAGCGGTCGCGAGTTTTCTCGTCAAAAAAAAAAAAGGCCAATTATGAGTGCATTGACAGGACAGGCTTTTTGATAGAGGAAGAAGCACCACCTCAAGAGCTCGACTATGAAGAATATGTATATAATTTCTTACAAGTCTTTGATCAAGGAAAATATTTGCGCTACTTGAAGGTCTATGGCTTGTGAAATGCATGCTTATCACAAATTTTGCAATACTTGCTTACGTTCAAAATGTAATAAACGTAGAAGAGAAATGAATCATTGTTGGTTGGTCGTACAATATTTTTTTCCTTTCATGTCTTTTTCTCGACCAAGACAAAAAAGATTGAGTGATTATATAAAAAATATTGTAATATTCAAAATACGTAATGCAAGGGAGTTCACACAATGCATATTATCGATATCCTTTAAAATAAAATTCGAGCAATGTACGACCAATCATATTTGTCTATGTTAAATGAATTGATGGTCCAGATCATCTGAGCAAAATAAAATTGCCCCGTGTTAGCTTAGCTATCCAAAAAGTTTCATAATAGCTACTGGGGTGGGTAATTTTCAGCTCTTATTTCTATTACTATTATTTATTTGTTTTTATTTGTGGAGAGCAGGAACAGTAAACGGCGGTGTCCAAAATACAAGAGCAACATAAAATCGAAAATCTTATTGCATGCAAGGGACTAACTTGAATGGGAAAAACCACAGTATGTCTCAATTATTCATCATCACAAGCTAGACACAGGCAGCTCTTCGTAAAATGTCCAGCAACAAAGAATTCCCCGAAAAGACCATCAAACTCGAAACTACTACCAAGTCCTGTCACCAATATATGACAAAGGGTTTCACGAGTCCTAGAAGCCATTAGTGCTTCAAAACTTAATTTGAGACAGAGAAAGCAATGTTGAAGTGCAGTCTGGCAAAGCAATCACCCAAAGAATACGCGTCTTAAACTGCTGAAAGCCTAGGCTTTGAGGGGCTAATCAAGAACTTCTATTTTTCCAGAGGATGGAGGAGGAGATGCACAATCTATAGAAACACACATCATGGGACCTATCACAAAAATTGTGCACACCAAGGTAACTGACCAGAAAACTACAGTACAGGAGCTTGTCTCCTCCAATCAATTGGCTGCATCCCGGCTGTAGTACTGATCGAGTGTCTTCGCTGGAATACGATGAAGAAGCTCCCGGGGAAAGATCCGAAGCAGTGTCCAAGCTAGGTCAAGTGACTGGAAGATGTTGCGGGTGTCATAGGCACCTTGAGCTACAAACTTCCTTTCGAATTTATCAAGGAACTCGAGATATAGCTGTTTATTCAAACACGGTCCCATAAGTCATCTTAATGTTATAATTAATGATAAGTTCAGCGACAAACTCATTATAGTACAATACAGACCAGATCCTCTGAAGAAAGTGCTTCTTCTCCGACCACTGCTTTCATTGCCTGGACATCCTTTCCTATTGCATAGTTTGCATATAGCTGGAAATGGGAAAAAAACAAAAACAAGGATAAAAAGATGAGGGGAGAACTTTGACGAGTTTTGAACTGTGAATATCTAATTATACCTGATTAGAAACATCAGAGTGATCCCGGCGAGTCATGCCCTCACCAATAGCACTCTACAATAAAAGTGAAATCATATAGATCAATGGTGTATCATCTTCAAATCTTTAAAATAAGAAGTCAAACCAATCAAATCAGGCAATCTATGGTACTTACTTTCATCAAACGAGACAAGGATGGAAGCACATTAATTGGAGGATATATCTGTTCAATACAGAGGAGCAAATGTTATTATAGAAAATTCATATTCAATATATAACCCAAAAGGAAAATGTAGTTATAACCAACTAGGAAGAACATTCCAGACACACCAAATATAAGGCCATCACTCAGGCATCATTGCAAAACATTTAAAATGACAGGAGTCAGTATTCTTATATCGTGTAGCTGACCAATATAAGTTCTGATCCCAATAGATGCTTTTACTTAGCAGACTTATTGCAAGTACTAGACCTCATTGTGAGTTGTCTAGAAATCCTCAAACAATGTGCTAATAAGCACCTCTAACGAAATTCAATAGCAAATTGTCCACATTTTTTATCCTAAATCTGCCATTATGAGATAGTTTACTGATATCCAAAGGATTTCTATATGCATTCAAGGAACTAGGAAGATCTCATGAAATCAAAATATTACCTCCTGACTTTTATTGTAACTACAGCTTCCAATGGTACTTTTCTTGTTTTTCTCTTAAAGATACCCCAAGAACTTTTCTACTTTGATTTTGGTCCGATTACACACCTTTTCCCCCCATCTTTTAGCACATCCCATCAACTTGAAGCAAGATTCTATGTACTTTTTGAATATAGAATTGTAATCGCCTCTAAGATTTACACGAAAAAGTATCTTATGGTCGAGAAAATCCACTAGTACTCATTCTAAAAGATGATCAAAGATGTGCCAGGCACTCAGTGGCTCTTCTGGAGTTGAAATTCCATGCAAGAAATTTAATCAAATGGTCCACCATGTTAAAATTGTTTGTACCAACATCCACAAACCAATTCATGCAGCTACAACAAATATGTACCTGCCGATTATGGAGCTGTCTGTCAATATAAATCTGTCCTTCAGTGATATAACCAGTAAGATCCGGAGTTGGATGAGTAATATCTGATCAATTAATCAAGCCAAATGTATAAATCTATCAGAAAAACAAAAATTGTGTTCATATATGTGATAGGGATGGCTAATATTTTATTACCATCATTGGGCATGGTCAAGATAGGAATTTGTGTTATGGATCCCTTTCTTCCTTCAATACGTCCAGCTCGCTCATAGATTGTTGCCAGATCAGTATACATATAACCAGGATACCCACGTCTCCCAGGCACTTCTTCTCGTGCAGCAGAAACCTACAGTGGCAAATTGGTATTTTACTTTATGCAAATAGTTTAGATCGAAAATCCCAGTCACAGTAAATTTAATGAAACCATAATATCCCAAAAATCCTTTATAGTTGTAATTATGATCGATTGAGTTAAATTATAGTATTACTAAAATTATATGCATTTATGCATGTACAATTATGATTGATTGAGTTAAAATATAGTATTACTATAATTACAAGCACCCATATATGTATAATTTAATATAATTATGGTTATTTGATTTCAAATAATGTATTACTACAATAATGTGCGTCCATATATGTACAATTATATATAGTTATAGTTGATAGAATTCAACTACAGTGTCACCAAAATTTCGTCCATCTATGTATATATAATTATATATAGGTTTATTAATTTTAAATTACATGGTTACTATAATTACGTACATTCATATATGTATGATTATATCTAATTATGATTGATATAAATTACATAATTAGTATAACTCATTATCTTATTTAGTGCACTATTATAGGGATACTATGACATTTTCCTTTTGGTACTCCTAAGTGCATCTATAAATAACACACTTAAATCACAATAACAATCATGCACGTATTATCACTTTGCTGAAGATGTTAAATTCTCCTCTACGTATTTCCTACGATGCTCTTCAAATTATCAATGTAAGTGTAGTCATACAACTTGAATCATTTTTCATACTTTCGATTTATGAATATGATATGGGTCTTATATGTTTATGTTCAATGGACTAAAGTTTAGTAGCGCTACGCAAGGGAATTATAGCAGCGAAGTACGGTTCTCAATTCCTGTGTCTCCCTATGCATATTATGATTATGTACGGGGATTATGGCCACCTAAGTTCGGTTTCTAATCCCTGTGTTTCCTTATGTACATTACGAATTCCTAAATTATAAATATGAATTACAATTTATGTGGCTCACGTATTGAGATTTTATCTCACAGTTTATAAGTTTCCCACTTTCAGACAATCGAGATTCAACGAGTTAGTGTTTGGAATGGTTCTCCAGTGATATAATAAAAATATTATTGAGAAATTTATTATTTTATTTTAATGACTTATTAATTCTTCTTTTTCAATTATTGTAATTAGAACAAAAGTTATATTTCTATGTAAGTCAAGTCTTTATTTTACAATACGTTTTAATGATCCAAAAGGTAATTTTTGGATAAAAACCTTGAATGCAGTTTTCAGTTCTGGTCAATGTTAAAAAAAGATATTCCTACGGAGAACGAAGTATGTGCCATAAATGTTACCTCACGAAGAGCATCAGCATAGGAACTCATATCTGTCAATATGACAAGAACGTGCTTTCCACATTCATATGCTAAATATTCTGCAGTTGTAAGGGCAATACGGGGAGTAATGATACGTTCTATTGTTGGGTCATTGGCCTGCACAAACAAAGGTTTGTTATATACATGAGTCATGACAATCTGCCACTTAACCTAGATAAAACTTGGAAGAAATAATAATCACTTTATCGAGTATCCTCAATGGGTCAAAAAATCACATAATTACCAGGTTCAGAAAAAGAGTCACTCTCTCCATAGATCCATTTTCCTCGAAATCACGTTTGAAGAACTGTGCTGTCTCCATGTTAACACCCATAGCTGCAAAAACTATGGCAAAATTGTCGTCTTCCTGATCCTGCAGCATTTGTAGATCATAAGAAATTGAGAATCAACTTGATAACATCCAATCAGCTGAAGTCCCAACCAAGTATAAAACAGCAGAGTATGATATAAAAGACTGCTTGGTTGCTCAATAGAGGTGTATAAAGAAATTCTCAGCATTTTGAAAGATATATGTTAGTATTAACTCACAAAATACTAAGTATACAATTTATTGATCCATGTATTTGACATACATGATAATGTTCAAAAGATGTCTTTTAAAATTAGACAACTTACAATTTTTTGCAAAAGGACCAAATCTGGATTCTTGTGTTTAATAAAACAGCAGAGTAGAGTATGATATAAAAGACTGCTGCTGGGGAGCATAGAGGTGTATAAAGAAATTCTCAGCATTTTGAAAGATATATGTTAGTATTAACTCACAAAATACTAAGTATACAATTTATTGATCCATGTATTTGACATACATGATAATGTTCAAAAGATGTCTTTTAAAATTAGACAACTTACAATTTTTTGCAAAAGGACCAAATCTGGATTCTTGTGTTTACTTAAAGATAGGAGAAAAGTTCTCTCAACAATACTAACAAAAATAATTTTCCTCCATCAATTTTGGCTTATTCATCAGCATAATGTAACTATATTGCCAAGACAATGCAGTGACATTCACGATTCATTTATGTTAGACAACAGCAGAAATAGAGCATCAAGGGTAATAAAGAGATTATCTACGATGGGAAACGTTAAAACGTGGGATTCTCTTGTACCTCAAGAAGATTATCAGATTTCTCCAACCGCTTCACTAAACCAGCCTGACGACAGATTTGGGCAGCAATTTCATTATGGGGAAGACCAGCTGCAGAAAAAAGAGGAATTTTCTGTCCTCTGGCTATTGAATTCATGACATCAATTGTTGAAATTCCTGTCTGTATCATTTCTTCAGGATATGTTCTCTCACTAGGATTAATGGAACTCCCTGAAGAGAGAATTTGAATACATCATCAAAATGTGGATTAAAGATGTATGTAGACAAAAGAGGTAAGGTCATTCTCTAGAGACACTCACCAGAAATATCCAAGTAAGCCTCGGGCAAAATTGGAGGACCATTGTCAATGGGTTTCCCAGAGCCATTAAATATACGACCAAGCATATCCAATGAGACAGGTGTTTTTAAAACCTGTATCCAATGAAATATATGGTTAAAATTAACTGTTGACTATGACTTTGATAAAAATCTAAATTTTTAGTTCTATCAAACATGGGCTAAGCAAAAAGACTGATTTTTTCCAGAATCGTAATCCTATCCGGTTAAGTTCAGAAAACTATTATTTCTGTTCATGACATGAGATTTCCTTAAGTATACTAAAGTAATTACTTATCAAAAAAGTAAACTAAAGTAATTGCAAGTAACTCACTAAAGTAGCTCAAGAAAGAAAATGTAGTTTCTTCTGTAAGCCATAAACATAATAAACTCCAAGAGTCACTTGAGTTATACAAATTATAAAATACTAAATACATTATCTTAAACCATAATTTCGCTGGAGAGCCATTTTTTATGTCCATGATTCATTTAGATGCAGAAATCACTTTTGAAGCTTGTGTGAGCCAATAAAACCAGAGAAATTAAACATCTAGACCATCTGCTTTCATCCAATACCAAGATATACATAACAGCAGAATTCTATTCAAACAAATATATATATGCAAGGAACAGCAACACTGTACCTCCCCTGTAAACTGTACAGTTGTATATTTGTTGTCAATTCCAGATGTTCCTTCGAAAACCTGTTGAAATAAACAAGGAACGAAAAATCATATTCTTGCATGAGTAAAAACTCTTACAAGTTCAGCACAGGTAATCTTAAATCATTGAGTTGACACATGAGCTTTGTAAAAACCTAACCTAAAAAAAATTGCTGAAACAAAAACGAAGAAACAACTGATTACCGCTGGTTATCAAGGACAACTAATTTGTACAAGGTAAAAAGGAAAGCAAAAATCATACATAAGAAATATAAGTCTAGACTGATAACGAACTGACAATGATATCATGTAATGTATTCACTCGAATTCACAATGTACAAGAGATGACAAGGATAACCACCTGAACTACAGCCTTCTCACCATCTACCTCCAGGACCTGTCCACGTCGTGTCGTTCCATCTCCTAAGCGAATATTAACAATCTCCTGGTATTTGGGTCCCTGAAATAATCCCATACAACACATGTGAAGTTAAGTAGTCAATCCTTAAACAGAATACCACATGTAGTCATTCCATATACAAGAAACCAATGTAAAACAAGTAGCAGAATACTCGCCTTGACTTTTTCCAGGATAACCAACGGTCCAGCAACTCCAGAGACAGTTCTGTATTCTGGAAAGATACAAAAGCGTAAAATTATGCATCAATAATCATAAAATTACCAAAATAACCAAAATAGAAGGTAAGATTTTTGAGAAGCAACATCACCAGATAATTTGAAATCTTCATTAGCAAGTATAAAGTATGATAGAGAAGCACGTGATAGCAAATGTAAATAGGTCAACTTTAACTTCATAAAAATCCTTTGGATTAACAACCTAATTGATACTGAGCACTAATCTCAGGTATTTACTCAGCTAATGTCCCTTGGTCTTTCAATCTCCTTTATTTGTTCATTCAAGTTTGTTCCCTCATCACCCTCCAACAGTTAAAGGCCTCTTTTCCACTAGTGGTTCCCCTGATTGTGCATGCTATTCACCAGAGTTGTTTCAAATCAAGATAAAACTTATGAAATTCTGCTCTCTCATTTGGATCCCACCCTAGTGGATGGATAGAAGGTCAAAGCATATCCTAAGACTACCAGAGATTTGGAAATTAAGGGGCAGAGAATGCTTTTTGAGCTCGATGTTGAGCTCCCACACTTCGGCTATATTATATATGTTTGCAGGACCTGCAGTATTGCAGACAACAGCAGAATTAATCAGATTCCACTTACATGTATCTTTTTTACTTTACTACTTACTTTGCTAAACCTTTGTGTTGGGTAGTATTAGGCTCTCTCACCCAAAAAATTAGCTAAAGAGGTGAGACTTTTTCTCACACTTATAAACTGAATACCAACTCTATCCACAACCGATGTGGGACAACCTCAACAATCTTCTCCTCACACATCGGGCTTTGCTGGAAACCAAACACATCTCCCCCCACATATCGGGCCCTGAGGGAGACTAAACTCGTCTTCCCCTCACACAACGGGCCTGCAGAAGACCAAACCCCCATCTCCCCCTCACACAAACCCGTATTTCCACGATTGTTAGGCAGGAGACTTGTTGATAAATCGGGCTCTGATACCAGTATTGATTGGTATTGGACCTCTTTCACCCAAAAGCTAGCTCATGAAGTGAGACTTTTTCTCTCACTTATAAACTGAATACCAACCCAATTCACAGTCGAAGTGGGACAACCTCAACACTTTGGTTATAGAACAAGGACAGTGGAAATTGGTCCTTTAATAAAAACCTCTCTAATTGGACCTCTTGATGACTAGGAGAAATCCAAGATCTTCGTTCGGGTCTATTTGATTGTGCTCAAGCTGCAATACTCGAGAAAGAAAATTTTGAACCATAGCCAGTATAAGAGAGAACTCCCTATTTCTGGATCAAATGGCAACATACATAGCATGTCAACCTTGTAAGGATTTACCGTTGAGATAGGGTTGCAGCTCGCTTGAGTTTTGATTGCATTCGTGAGAATAATCAATTTTTTTTCTAAATCTTGGAGTCCTAAATGAAGCCTGATTAGTCTTTCTTTGATCCATCCAAAAGGGCTCGTACGAAACTTTTCCATTTTTTCCCCCCTGAAATTTCTTCCTCCTAAATCTAGTTCTCCCAGTGTGGTTTTTTCCAATCAGTTTCCCTCCAAACTTTTGGACTGTACGTAGAGCATGAGGAAGAAAATTTCCATGCATATCACCTTCGACTCTATAGTCATGATTTATGTTGGGCTCTATAACAATTGAAGTACGAAATCAGACCCAAATCAAGCATAGATAAACAGTCAAATTAGAGGCAGAGATTCAATTTAAATGGAACAGGCGAAAACTGGTAACTGGGGAAGAAAAATATAGAGTAAGGTGGTCAAAGGGTTGATAAACAAGTGAACTACAATCACAACTACAATGCCAGAAAATGGATTTGATGAGATGGTGGACAATATAACACCAAACCACGCAACAGCTCAAGTCACTTTGTTCGCTGCCTCAACAAGATAAAACAACCACATTAACTTTTCGAGGTCCTGTGGTTTATCACTGGCAATAATAGATGACAGTGTTGGGCTATGGCAATTGAGCTAGATGGCCCATGATAGAGCAAAGAGGAAGATGAGGATTAATGCAACAGAGCCTAGATAACTATGAAACAAAACTTTCTTAACATAGATATGAGTCATGGAGTTCATTTTGGATGATATAGGTAACATTACCTTGAGCAGTAACTTCTCTCCCAATCTCCCGAGGAATTGCTCAGGAAGACAGGAGCATTGCAAGTGATATTATAAATGTTTTCCTTTTTCTATTACAATCTCACCAATTAGTTAATTTGGTAGCTATGATGCCATTCAGTAAGTACACAACTTGGACAAACTAGCAAACCTACTCAAGCATTCACAATCAAAATAAATACTTTTTCCCTAGTCTACCATCCATAAAAAGAATTTGCACAATCTAATTTCATCAAAAATCAAATTAAGCTCAAAAGACTAGAAATCATTTGCTAAACAAAAGTCAAATATCATGAATTACATAATCAATAATCGACAAAATACTGGAATAGAATATATACTTATATGACATAAGAAACAATAAAATTTACAAAGAGAACATACCCATCCCAATTTCAAGAGTTCCTTCCTCCATGTCAAAGTTGTTTTGAGCCACACCCATAATTTATCCTAACTAATCCAAAACAATGTAAAATAAACTCGTATTAGTTAAATGCAATCATATGCAACAAAAATTATATACATTTCAAGTCAGTCTGAATCTCCGAAAGAAATTTATAGAAGAAAGCATTTCAACAAACGCATAATGTTTTACTCCTTTTATAGAAACAAGTGCGCAGTGTATGCAGTATACGAACCTGCATATAGCGATTATAACATTTACAGTGAATGAATACAAACAACTGTTTACGGGTGCGATCAGTGTGGTTCCAATCAGATAATTATGAACATAAAATCTAAATCTAAAAGGACGAATTGAACTGGATGAAGCTGAATTGTGTTAATTAATTTAAAACAGTAGATTCTGAAATGGATCTAGGAATTCGCTTACCCACTAGTGTTTGAATATCTTATAGAGAAAACGAGACTAGCTTGAGGGAGAGGAGAAGGATGCGCAGGGAAATGGTAAGTGTTTATTTGTCAATGAAAATCTTACCCGCAGTCATAAAAATTATTATTATTATTATATTATTGTATCCCTGATTCATCTATTGACTTTTTTCTCCTTTTACTCGTCTTTGACACGTACGTTGCACGAATTTTATGTTTATTATATTTTTATTAATGTCAAAATTGTAGATTTTTTACTTATAAGTAACTTTTTACATTTTACAAATATTTTTTATCTGTATTTTTATTTGTTAATAATTTCTTACATAAAAATAATTGTTGAAAATAAAATAGTGAGAGCAAAAAATATCAACAAATAAAAATATTACTAATAAACAAATTCAAAGAAAGAATTAGTCTTCATGCTTGGAAGTCTCAATTCTCCGTAATACGGAGATTTGATCTCTCCATAACAAAAGACTTGATCTTTCATAACAAGCCTCCGTATTACGAAGAAAAACCTTCCGTGATACGGAGAGAGATCAAGTCTCCATAATAAATATGGATAGATTTCTTTGATATTTTTTTTATTTAAATGATATTTTATTTATAAATCATCTATTTAACATATAAACTAATATTTAATTTTAAAAATTAAATATATCTAAATATTTACTCCAAATTTTTAAGTTAATATATTGTTAAGTTACAAGCAATTTTTACAATTATAAGTTTTTTTTTTACTTTTAAATAACTTTAAGCGAATTTTTTTTTACATATATTTATGGAATTCACACTTTTGCTCTTGAATTAACCTCCTCAATTAATTATTTTTTAAACGATTCATAAACAGTTTGATTGATATTATTTTTTGATCATCCAAATGGTTACTATATACCTTTTATGTACATATATAAAAATAATGTTTTTATTTAATAACAAATGAATATATTTATTTTTCGAAAAATAAGTTTTTATTATCATTTCATTTTTATCATGAAATGATTCTAATCTTAATATATTAGACTGTGCTTCAAAATTACATAATCTATCAAATATAATTTTTATAAAGTAATATGTTTTTATGATTCTTTTTTTATTTTTTATTTTTATTTTTTAGTAAAGTAATAGCCTCCGTTACAAGGAGGCATTATGGAGCCTCCATTACGGAGGCTCCAAAATGGAGGCATCATGCTGATGCCTCCATTATTATGATGCCTCCGTAATTATGGAGGCTTATTCTTGAGCCTCCATAATTTGTTATGCATATTATATTAAAAAATTAATTATTTTTTATCTTATAATTGTATTTTCGAAAATAAAAAAAAAAGTGGTTATGAAATTACTAATTTTTAAATGTGTTTTTTTGTTAAAAATAAAAATAATTTTTTATGTTATTTGTAAAAAAAATTTATTGTAATTTTATTAGCGTAATAAGAAAATTTATTATGCATTTTTATTTTTTATATTTTGTGAAAAATTTTGTTTATGGTGATTGATAAATATTCTTCCACACACGCATCATGCCAACAACATTTAAAAATAATAATTTTAGTATGTATTAAAAAAATAAAAATATTACAGAGGCAAGACCTCCATATTATGGAGCAAAGCCTCCATAATACGGAGGCTTTATGGAGGCTTGGCCTCCATAATTCGAAGGCTTGCTTCCATATTTACGGAGGCCAACATTGGCCTCCGTATCACGGAGGCTTGCCTTGTGTAAGCCTCCATATTTACGAAGGTCAACGTACGTAAAAGATATGTAATAACCATTTGGATGGCCAAAAAATAATATTAATCAAAATATTTACGAACCGTTTAAATAATAATTTATTGAGGGGGTTAATTCAAGAGCAAAAGTGTGAATTCCATAATTATATGATTGGAAATATGTTGGAAGAAAAATAAATTTTAAAAAATGAAGACCAAACATGTTAACAAATAAATATATTTATTTTTCGAGAAATGAGTTTTTATTACCATTTCATTTTTATCATGAAATGATTCTAATCTTAATATGTTAGATTGTGCTTCAAAATTATATAATCTATTAAATATAATTTTTATAAAGTAATATATTTTTATGATTTTTTTTAAACGTGAAATATAATATTACTAAAAAATATAAAATAATTAAAATTTTATTAATTTTAAAAAATAAAATGTTATGGAGGCTCAACGTGGAGCCTCCATAATTATGGAAGGCCATGAGGCCTCCAGAATTCTGGAGGCTCATGCTTGAGCCTCCGTAATTCTGGAGGTCTTAACACGAGCCTCCGTTTACTTTAATAAAAAAATTATTTTATTAAAAAAATTCATAAAAATATATTACTTAATAAAAATTAATTTTAAAAATTATATTTGATAAATTATGTAATTTTGAAGCACAATCTAACATATTAAAATTAGAATCATTTCACGATAAAAATGAAATGGTAATAAAAACTTATTTTTCGAAAAATGAATATATTCATTTGTTAACATATTTGGTCTTCATTTTTTAAAATTTATTTTTCTTTAAACATATTTTCAATCATATATTTATGAAATTTACACTTTTGCTCTTGAATTAGTGTGGAGAAATATAGAGGCATGACTGTAGCGTGTAAAAATGGAGAAATAGTAAATAGGGCTCTATGACATAATCCTCCATGCCTCGTAAATTGAGGAAAAGCAACAAAGTCACTATATCAAACACGTAAGATAAACGACGTTATTACTCTTCTCTAAAAAAAAAGTTACAGTGAGACAAAATGGAAGAATCTGCTGTTCTTTCTACAATAGTGAAATATTTTTATATAATAGTGATAACATCTTATTAGCATGGGTGATGATTGATATACAGATTAAGGGTTTACAGAACTCTTACCAACACCTCACATGGGGATGGCGGAGGAGGGTGGATTAATTTTCTTAACATTATTTATTCATGTGGAACCCATACTTCTATGAGAGTTTGTGCACATTTTGTCAAAAAAAATTATGTAGACCAATCTTAATTCTATTAACATCATAGCTTGAATTTTCTAAATTTGAGAAAGGTAGTAAATTTTTTATAAACATAAATATTTATTACATGTATCAAAATTAATTTGATGTGATGTAAATTTTTCTGCATGGATATATATCAGAACGAGGCTGATTCTTCTCTATTTTTTCTATGCTTTTTTTGTTTGTACACAAATATATAATAATTGTTCCATTATATGCATAATAAATGTTTTATATTATTTTTATGTCTATCTATGAAGTCAATTAACATGCATGTTTGGAAGATTTTTTTACTTATACATTTTTGGTAACTAATTTTTTTTATATAAATTCATATTATGTCTACATGGTAATTAAATATTTTTAGATACACTTCTATAAATTTTAAATTAATAATTTATAATGTTGTTGCTTTTGAAGTAGTACAACGTTATAGTTAATATTTCAGAAGAATATTATGTTTATTGCTCCTAAGCGTAATATTATTTTCAATATTTCAAAAGAATATTAATTATTGATTCTGAAAAAACAATAATAAAATATAATGTGATCTTGAAATATCGCATGTCCTGAATAATATATCTCATTGTGTTCATGAATAAACACAAATTAAACAATTCAATATTGGATTGTAATTTTTAAAGAAAACTAAATTTTAATATTATTAATATGCAAGAAGAATATTATTTTATTTCTCTTGAAGAGCATGAATTATAATTTTCAATATTTCAAAAGAATATTGACATATTGCTCTTGAAAAACAATAATTAAAAATAATATACTCTTGAAGTAGTACATTTTCGAATAATATATCATTTTGAATTCATGTTTGTCCCTGACAGAAAACATATAACTAATGTCGTGAGAATATTGATTAGTTTGACTATTTAAATAATATATGATTATACAAGCTTTAATCGTATTCTTCAAAATTAAATTATTGAATTATACCTTATATTGAACCAGAAGTAACTTATTGTTTGGCATGACTAGTTGGATCATTACTGGATTAATAATGATGTAAAATTAAAAATTCAAATGGATATTCAATGAAGATTTAGAAGATTCTTCAATTCAAACTCATAAGAGCTATTTCCATTCACACTTTTTGTACATACATACACTCTTAAAAATTAAATTAAATAAAAATATATAACTCTAAATTGATCCACTAGTTTTTATTTTCATTTGTGCTTAACTAGAATCCTAATAGACAAAGAAAAATACATTAATATAATTATAGGTAATGGGGGCCATAAATGGGATTTCTGTGCCGAGAATCATATCGAATTTCTAAGAATGCAAAATGAAATCTGATGCAATTTCATCAGTTAATCAAAAAAGAAGAATAATTGTAGCCAACAAAGTTAGTAAAATTTAGATTGCTTAATCGAACTTTTTTCTTTCTTTCTTTCTTTAGCCTTTGTTTTTTGAAGCATTATAATACTCAGAAATTCTGTAGACAAAGAATTTATTTCATGTAAATTTAATGTTCAATCAGTTTAGCTTTGTTCTTATTTCATTTATTTGATTTAAAGTTTATGGTTCTAGGGATTGGGCGAATCTAACTACAATATAAGTGGGTTTTGGTTACTATTCATAAGCCTAATGGCCATGTTATTCTAACCTTGTTGGGGGTGAGTCGTGTGAGCCGAGCTGTTTGCAAGTGAATGGGTGTAAAAATTAGAGTTAAATGTTTGAATACACACTGTACTTGTAAAGTGTCACGTCTCACTCACCGTACTTTTTTAAGTTGCACTCCATTGCTTACCGGCTAACTTCCGTCTCTTCCAAGCGTCTACGTGGTAAACGGTTTCACACGTGACTGTTAAAAACTAGAACACAAAAAATAAAAATAAAAATGCCACGCACTTAAATGACCCAAACACGTCTCACCCACATAATTGAGCCCAAACAAGCCTCACCCTTTTGAACCATTATTGCAAGTGAATATATAATATCTCCCAAGCTCTCAACCACACAGTGGACGAATGAACCCTAGCCATCAAGAAACTAAGCCAAATATTACACAGTTGAAGCCCCACAAACCAATCACTACTTTTGGGGAAATTCAAGAAGAGCACATGGAGGGACCACTTCTAGGTATATCCGACTATATTTTTTGATTTTTTCTTCTCCCTCTGCCATGTATAATATATATTAAGGTTATAAAATTAAGCACTAGAACATGCAATCTTGAGATGGTTCTTGAAATTTGGACCATCCATCTTTATTTCGTGATTTTTCCTTTTTTTTCATTTAAATCACAAAATCCCCTTTAAATTTAGTTAGAAATAAGAGAGATGAAATTTTTGGATTGTTCGAAATCTTTAAGTCTATTCTTTATTTTATGATTTTTGTGTGCTTTACCATCCATGTAAATGAACCTGTGATAAAGAAAATGATTTTTTTGTTATGTATTAAATTTTTTTTGGCCATCTGTACTTTTAATTTTAATCACTATTTCTAGTTATGAAGTTAAATATCATATGCTATTTATTAAATGGTAATTCATCAGTTAACTAAGAATTTTGCAACCAGAATGTTTGGATTATACAATTCTGCCTCTTTGACATGTAGAGAATGAAACTGATTCTAATGATTTTCAATCTCTTTTTATGTGACAGAAACGGAAGAGGATGAGTTTGACTTCAATGATTCTGACAATGACATATCGTCAGTGCAGACGATGTGCTATTCGAAAAAAATGTTACAGAGGGAGTTGAGTTAAATTGTGATGGGAGGGCAACCATTAGACGGGAAAAAGGGGATCAAGCGATACTGGTGCATGATGAACAGCCGGACATCGATGATATGGAATATCCATCGTCTGAAGAACTATTGTCCGATGTATCATCTGACGATAAGGTAGGGTATCGATTTTCAGAGTTTATGGCTGAAACGGATATGCGCGATCCGAAGTTTGAGGTAGGTTAGTTGTTCAATTTTATTCAAGAATTTAGGAAGGCAATTCGGGCTTATGGTGCAGTGAATGGCTATAATGTTAAGTGTAAGGCAAATGATGAAAGAAGAGTTCAAGGCATCTGTAAATCAGAATGCAAATGGAGAATATGGGCTTCTAAGATGAATAATTCTGAAACTGTTTAGGTGAAGTCATATATGTCTCAACACACATGCAGTAGGGATCGTTACAATCGTCATTGTAACTACATTTTCATAGTCAATCAATACATTGAGCAATTCAAGGGAGATCCAGAGTGGAAAACGAAAAGTATGCAAGCAACCATAAAGGAGGATTTGAAAATAAACATTACTAGAAATGTCGCTTGGAAGGTAAGAAGATATGCGAAGCAACTGATAAACGGGACTATCAAAGAACAATTTGTGTCACTGAGGTCATATGCGGCTAAGGTATTGAGGACTAATCCAGGATCCACAGTGATGATAGGACTCAATGGACAGGTGTTTCAAGCTATATACATCTGTTTTAGTGCTTGCAAATTAGGGTTTCAACATGGGTGTAGAAAAATAATTGGAGTGGACGGGTGCCATCTTTGGGGTGTTTGGGGTAGTATACTGCTCACTGCAGTCAGCCTAGATGCAAATGACTGTATCTATCCTATTTCATACGCTGTTGTCCAGAAGGAGAACACGGTTGCTTGGAGATGGTTTCTAAAATATTTAGCTAAGGATATTCAGATGGAAAATGGGGCTAAGTGGACTGTGATGACAGATAGGCAGAAGAGATTAAGTAATATCATTGATGAGTTATTTCCAGAGGCGGAGCATAGGTTTTGCGTCAGACATATGTACACAAACATTTTCAATACGGGATATAAGGGGAAGACTTTGAAGGACTTGCTTTGGAAGGCTGCTAAATCTACTACCTTAGCTGACTTCAAATTGCGGATGCAACAAATTCGTCAGGTTAGTGAAAGAGCATATGCATGGTTGAACGAGAGGCATCAGGGCGAGTGGAGTAAATCTCATTTTAGGACACATTCGAAGAGTGACATTTTATTGAACAATTTGTGTGAAGTTTTCAATAAAATGCTAATAAAGGATAGGGAGAAGTATATTGTAACGATGTTGACAGATATGCACTTGGGGTTTATGACTAGGACTGAGAAGCGTCGAAGTAAGATGATTAGGTGCGAAGGACGATTGTGTCTGAGGATTAAGAAAAAGCTTGCTAAGGTTGCTGAGATGTCTAATGAATGTACGTTACATTTTTCAGGGGGACCTAGATGGCAGGTGGACTGCATGTCTGGGACCTATGTCGTTGACTTGGAAGAACGAAGTTGTGCATGTAGGAGGTGGGACTTGTCGGGAATACCATGTAGTCATGCAGTGGTTGTGATAAGGGAGTGTAGAAATGATCCTGAGGATTATGTGGATAACTGTTACACCATTGAAACGTACTTGAGATGCTACAATAACATCTTGAATCCTATTAACGGAATACAATTGTGGCCCTAATTGAACACTATACCCATCATTCCACCTTCATGGACTACTTCGTGAAGGAACTCTATGCTTACAAACCAATAACAATATCAATATATTATTAATTGAAGTTTTACCTATGCTTACAAACCAATAACAAGATATTAAAGAGGAAACTAAAAACATTAAAACATTACACTCCATTACTGTTGGATACATAAGAACTCTATATACTAGAAGAACACCAGCAACACCCATTGATCGCTGCCTGGGGGATGAACTGCAAGTTGAAGAACATTACGTTAATAGAGAAGGCTACATGGTATATTAATAGTGTGCCTTCAAGGAAAAAAAACTAAGATTATCAACGATTAACTCAATTATGCAAAACTTACAAATTGATTTGGTATTTTTTTTCATGATTTTAGTGACGAAGTAAGGTCATTGTGGCCGGGGAGCCAAACCTGGAGTGAAAATGTCCTCTCCATAATGATCCACATGGGGTTGGATTTGTCGAACATTTCGAACTCCAACTTAATCAATCAAAAGCATTGGGGTCAAATTCAATAAACTATTAAATTATATAATCAAAATAATTTTGTAAAAATCAGAAGAAGTTAAACGTACAGTTACCATTAGCCACTGCTTGCTCAGCTTCTATATCATCATCTTCTTTTGTCTCGCTTTCTTCTTCATCATCTTCATCTTCAACGCCATCAATATCATCCTCTTGGCTAGCTCCATCGTAATCAGTTGGTACCATGGGTATGAAACTTTGACTTTATAATGAATACGTAATTAAATTAATAGGAAAAAAATGGGCAAAAATAACTGCACAACGTACAATCAGCCACTTCCATTTCTGCTTCAGCATCTTCTTCGTTCTAATGCTCAACACTACTATTAGAATGCTCAACTGTAAGTTTTAATGAAATACCACAATACTCCTCACAATTTTTTACATATGGACAGTAAAAAAATTACACATATCAACTCCACCACTTTTTGAGTACATATCAATCAGACAATATCCTAAATGAGCATCGGAACCTGAGCCCGAACACAATTCCAACCAATATTTCACAATGTAACAGTGTAATTCCCTTCCTTAGCCTACATTTTTGCTACAGTTACCATTTTTAACATCTCCTCCGCACAAAGGAAGGAGTATAGAGATTGTATATGCATCAAATTTCAATCCTTCATTTTGCATTCCCTTCACAAATTCCCACAATTCGTTATTATCTAGAAAAACCGTTTCTTTTATCGGAATTTAGATTTGCATAACATAAAATTGCCGCATTCCAAGAAGACACATTTTTGTGAAGCATTTCATCAAACATTTTCAAAGAATCGTCAATATTGCCACATTTACTATACATGGTCATCAAAGAATCGTCAAAATATAACACCTCTTGTTCCATCAATATAACAACAAATGCATGTGATTTTATCCAAAAATTACACAATGAAACTGGAATAATATTATCAATACAACATTATTTGGACCAACCAATATAGTGGTAGTGATATCGGGGAGAAAAATGAAAAAATTACTGCAATACCTATGTTTGTTCTCTCCATACCAAGGAATTGAGCAAAACACCCTTATCGTGTCTTCTATTTCTGATCAAATTGATTTGGGGTTAGGGTTGTCGGGTGATTTGGACTCTGGGATTTGAGAGAGATGAAGTTGTGTCTTCCATTTTCGATGATATTGATTTGGGGGGTAGGGTTGTCGGGCGATTTGGGGTGGTATACGAGAGAGATGAAGCTGTTATTCTTCTATTTGATATTGAAATAAAGCTTTCAAATTGGCGTGTTTTGGAATTGAATAATTAAGTACGTGTTTGGGTCATTTAAGCGCGTGGCATTTATTTATTTTGTGTTCTACATTTTTAACAGCCACGTGTGAAATCGTTTACCACGTAGGCGCTTAGAAGAGACGGAAGTTAGCCGGTGAGCAATGGAGTGCAACTTAAAAAAATTCAATAAGTAATCGAATGCAAGGTAAAGTACGATGAGTGAAACATGACACTTTACAAAATAAACTTGTATTCAAACATTTAACTCTAAAAATTAGGTTGCTGCTAATCTCTCTCTTTTTTATTCATTTTTCCTCCATTTTCCCACAAAATCTCAATCCCTCTCTTCGTTCTTTCATGTACGTTTCATTTTCTCTCTATGGTTGTTCTTTCTACCCACCAATATCACTGTCCTTTTCTTTTTTCTTTTTAAAATCTTGTTTTGCCTTTTCTGTTTCTATCTAGATCTGGGAATTTTGTTCTGTTTTCGAGCTTAGCTTCAAATTGTTACAATTTGTGCCTCAGATCTAACTCTAAGCATAAACAAAGAGGAACCCAGAAAGGTAAAATTACTGAAAAAGAAGAAAAAATCCTAAAAAGTCTATCCACTTGTCCAATCTACGTATGTTTCTGATACCTAAAAATTAGTTTATTTTCATGATTATGTACATGTTGAACTATGAATATTTATTTGGTGAAATGTTCCTTAATTTTTTTGGTAACAATTTCAGATCCACCAACGTAAGTGTGCGTGAACCTTTTTTTTTTGTTTTTATTTTCTTTGTTTATCTGTAATGTGAGCTCTGTGTATAGGCTTTTGGGTTCTGGGAGTCTAGGGTAAAAAATCAATTGTTTTTGGTTTCGGTAGTTTGTGAAATTTTCGTTGAGTTATTGTTCATGTTGTGATGATAATGGTAAAAAATCAATCGCTTTGGCTGTTTATCCGTGAAATTAAAATTTTTTTTCCATGTAATCTGTTCTATCCTCTATCTTTCATGCTTCAAGGAAAGCCTCGAAATAGTTCGATTTTGACACACTAAATGTCAATGCAATTATTCATATCATGCTCTATGCCAAAGATCATATCTACTGGACGGTGATGGATATATATTTTGTTTCTTAGATCGGTATCCAAATACATCGGTTCTTTTTAGCATAACTCGGGAAAGTTAACATTTGATTCTTTTTTTCGGTAACTGATACACTTAAAGGATATGATCGATTGCTGAATTTTTTGTTGGATGAAGCAACAGAGTTTCTTAGAGTTAATTGATACATGTCCAATCTTTTATGGCTCGTTATACTCCAAATTCTATAGAATTCTTGTAGGTAGTATGTTAAACGAGATTATTTTCATTGTTGAAACATGTCTTAGTTGCCATACGTTAACAAGTTAATTATGCTTGCTCTTTGTCGAACTATTGGTATTTATTCTAGCAATTTGAGCTTATTGTATTATTACATTGCATCTTAAATATTTTAGGTGAATTTTTTCTTATACCTGCAAATTTTTTAAAATTAATCTTTTTTTAATATCGCAGTAAAGAACAGTGTAGAGGAGTGCACTATGTACTTAAATTGCGAATTCCTTTTAAAGTTTTAAAGTCCAGTACTCGAATATTTTGATGAGTTAAGTTATTTGATTTTATAAAAGCAATAGCTTGATGAGTTAATTGTTTTTCTTTTTCTTTGTCTGAATTGCAGGTGTCATTTTTTCTTCGAAATTGCCAATATACGTGGCTTGAATATGCTAAGCGAATTCCTTTTAAAGTTCAATACTTGAATATTTTGATGAGTTAAGTTACATGATTTATAAAAGCAATAGCTTGATGAGTTAATTGTTTTTCCTTTTCTTTGTGTGAATTGTAGGTGTAATTTTTTCTTGGGATAGTGCCAATTTGTGTGGCTTAGATATACTCAAAAGTATATGAAGTACAAAAAAATTCCTCATCGAAACCGTGAGTCAGAAAAGCTATCTAGATCTTTGATTAAATTTGAACCTAAATTGCTACAATAATTAAGACAAATGTGTGGAACATTATGTGTGAAAATGTTTTAAGTAATATATTATGTTTGCTTGTAGATGCATTTGTTGAACGGTATGGATATTTGGTATATCAGTTGCTTGAATAACTATTTTTTTAATTTTTTTGTATTTATGAGATAGAGATTTTGTTGAATTTAACGAATGTGTTCTCTTGTGTGAATTCTAACTAAAGCCAAAAGGCTCAAAACTATAGTGACGAACATTGTGCTAATGTACAGCTCTCTATTTTTTCATCCAATTCTTTGGGATATTGTTACATTAGTAATTTACTTCAAATCCAGATAGATGTCTGACCAATTTGGGAAGTGTAGAAAGTCGAGTCATAATTCTTGCTTGTTGAAATTGAGAAAACCAGACATTTTGCCTCACTATGGACATGATGTGTTTTTTTATTGGAGTCAGTTTCGTAATTTATAATTATATGCTTATAAATTATTTAATATCACTTGGATCATTCTTTCTTTTTGTTTGTTGATTATATCTCTATAAAATAGCTGAAAATAGTTGTTCCCTTTTCCTATAATACTGTGTAACTTTTTCCGGTTTAGTGCAAGACAATTTTTCCAAAAAATGAACCAAGTACGTTTCAATCACAATGTAGAACCTACAAGTCATGTTAATAAGCATTCTGAGCATTTGTTAAAAAATTGTTCAAGTGCCAAATGTCAATATATTATATTCATTTAGTCACAAATGACGAGGTATTGTGAGTAGAACTATACTTTTAAAACTCATATTAACATCTATAACTTATGCTAACAATTGCTCCCAATTGTTAACTAGCATTTGTTTATAGAAAAATGTTGAGGGTTCTCAGGGGGCATTCATTTGGACGTGGTATATCTATTAGAATGAGTGGTTAAGACTTGTCTTAATTTACACAAGTTAGCTCGTACTTCATGACACATATGAGTCTGATATCAATACATTTAGTTAGGTTACTATCTCTAGGTTGGCATTTTAATATTTGAAATGATGATTTTCTCATGGATGCTTCCCGTACATTTGTTTTAGGAAAATTTTACTGGTATATATTTGATAGGATCCTGCAACAGTAGCTGTTCGATACACAGAATCAAGGGCAAAAAGAGGACATAAATAGAACAAGAAGAATCTGACAGAATTGTAATATGTATTCTATAATCTGAAGTGCTGTAAATTCAAATACATTTTAATAGAAAGATAATACAAATATGTAAGATTGATGAAATGTATTCCAACTCTAATGCAAAAGAAATAATAAGTATTTGGCATTCGAGAGGCCAGTTCTCTCCCCTAGATCCTTCTCCATATCTTCTCTATTTGGCTATTATCTACCTATATTTATAGCATACATGTAACTACTTTTCCCCCAACTAATTTTACCCTCTAATAGACTTTAGTTTTCCACCATTTGCAGGTTATTCTTCTTCTGGGTCCTTCTAGATTATGTGAGGTAGATTGGAGCATATCAGTATTCTACTTCAATTGTACCCTTTCAAATAATGCCTTCAAGATTAGACTTTTACCGTCTCGTTTACATGCCCTGCAACTTCATTTCTACTTTTTCCTTGTAGAGTAGTTTTGTTTATTAGATGAAATTTGTTTTGTATGACAGACGTTTTAGGTTTAGCTTTAAGCAAGAGCCATTTAACTGTATTCAATTGATGGAAAGAAAGATAACAATTAGTTATAAAGGCAAAGGCAGAATTGGTCTTGTTGATAACACGTCAGAAAATGAAGTGAGGCAAATATTGGTAGACACAATTTATATAATTCAATGTAATCTTCATTCAATGCAGGGTTAATTTTCCACTGAAATCTTACAAATCCAAAATTCAACATTATTACTTACACTAAATCACCCACTACACGTGCAATGCGTGTGCATTCACTAGTCTATAGTGATAGGGATGTATCAAAAGTGGGACGAATATATAAAATTCATGTGGATATGTAGTATTTAAATGAATGAATTTAACAAGGACAAGATTGGAATATGATGTGGATGTAAATAGTATTTTTTTAAAATTTTATTAGGGATGAACTTAGAGTGGGATGTACTTATAAAAAATGTGGATGGGAAAAGCAGTACCCTATTTGTTATCTTTTATGAAAATTTTTCATTAAGCGTCACTAGCTAAAATAGAAATTGAATTTTCTATGTTTCTAAAAATTAATTAGGGTGTTAAATGGGCCCTTATCATCCTCCATGTTGATCACTAAATATTATTTGTATTTTATAGATTTGATATATATACTAGATGATTGCATGTGATTGCAACTTGAAGTTTGTGAAATTACTGTTCAAATTTCAAACTATGAGCAAAATTTTTAGTTTATAAAATTAAGACTGTGTCTTGTTAATGCTAATGGATATAAATCTCAACATTTTAATACATGTTTGTTGAGATATCGGTAAATGGTTTTACACTATTGTTTGTTAAATGTTTTCAATTAATTTAATTGAGAACACAGTACTTCCCATTTTTGTTTGGAGAATTCTATCATGTCAACATCATAGTTCTCTCTATTATAATTGTCTTATGGTCTGATGGTCTGAGACTAATTTTATCATTTAATTATTTTAATAGTGCAATATATGTAAAATTGAAACACAGTGCACTAAGATGAAAAATAAAAAATGCTAAGAATAACTGCGTAGTTTGAACCCTTATCCCAAGTAGGCGATATTTTATAATGTCGAAAAATGATTGTCAATTTGATTGAACAATTTTCTCAGCATCAGGGAAAGAATTAAGAACTTGAAAATAATATTTAAATGTATCATCATTTAAATCCTCGCAAAATATCATTTGAATCAGAAATTAAAACATTTACCCATCAAAGAGATAATCAGTATCTCATGCACTAGTTTTAAATGCTTCAATAGGAATTGATGTCATATAAGGATAATTTGTTAACATTATATTTGGTATATCTTTGACATGCCTTCTAATACAAAAAATCTTTAAACGAAATGGAACAATTAACAAAGATGGTCTCATTAAGGAGATATATACTTTTGATGAGTATTTAGACATAGCAAATTATAAAACCTTAGAAGAGCTTCAGGTACTTGAAATAATTAAACTTGAGATATCTCAACAAGTTATGTCATTATGGGTAAAAAAAATAGAATAAAAAAGAAAATTTGTTAATTTTTCACATGATGTACTATATCACGTAGCGAGGAATCAAAATAAATGTGACGAAATATATTGATTGAAATAATGATTGACCAAATAAAATGGACGCATGTGATATATTGTCTTAACGAATATTTAATGAAGAAAAGCTATAAAAAATGATGATGTCTACTCATGCATTTTCATAAAGAAAAAAATATGGATTTTACAATTGTGGCAATCTATGTTGATAATTTTAATTTAATTGGAACTCTTGAAGAGCTCAACAGAGCTACTGATTATTTGAAAATTGAATTTGAGATGAAAGATTTTGAAAAAAATCAAATTTTGTTTAAGTTGTGGATTGAACACTTACCAAAAAGATTATTTGTTCATTAATTTATATATACAGAAAATTTTTTAAAACGTTTTCATATGAACATATGCATATCCATTGATACCACCTATAATTGATCAATCACTTGATGTAAAAAAGATCCATTTTGCATACTTGAAGATGGAGAAAATGTTCTTGATCCTGAAGTACCGTATTTTAGTGTAATTTGAGCATTAACTTATCTTGCAAATGAACTCGACCTAACATAAATTTTTTGAAAATCTTCTTGCAAAATATAGTTCTGCACCAATTTGAAGACATTGGAATGGTGTTAACATATTTTTTCTTTACCTAAAGGCCACTATTGATTTAGGATATGCGAATACAGGTTATCTTTCTGACCCACGTAAAGCTAATCACAAATATGATATGTGTTTACATGTGGAGGAACAGCTATATCACAGAGATCTGTGAAACAATCATTGACAGCAACATTGCAATTTATGAAGCCGAGAATGTGTATAGTTAAGGAATATGACCCATCATATTCAAGCATCATGTAGGTTAACGTCAACAAAATATAGTCCACCAATCTTGTATGAAGACACTACAGCTTGTATTGGATAGCTCAGAGGAGGTTATATCAAAGGTGACTGTCACGAGTTTTATGTAACGTGGTTTAACCGCAAGCGTATGGTGTCAAGTTTTGTAGTATATTAAGGAATTGAAATGTGTCGAACCCACATGGATTGATATTCGACTTCTACTGAATATTATAATTGTGTCTGCGTTTACTTTATCTAGACAATCGGATGTTAAATTGATGTTTGAATGTTAAACTAATGTCGATGAATTAAATAACGCAAGGAACGTGAGACAATTTTTAAAGATTGGATAAGAATTATGTAATGTCTAAGGAGTGATTTCACCATATTATCGACATAATTCTCATCCCCTATAGATATTCCTATCAACTATTTCCCCAATTCATAGGTAAGAATCCTAAATTTATTCTATTTCCTTCTCTCGAACGTCAAATAGAACCCATCTCTATATTTTAATCCCAATATCTCTATTCCGAATTAAATATATAAAGATTATCAAGCACTTGGTCCTTGTTTTACCCTCAAAGATTTGCACTTTCTCTCGAAACCTACAAATCTAGGTTATATTGTTTTTAGATTACGCCTAAATTTCCCTCTCTCGAGCGTCAAATTTAGAGCAACAATTCATTCAATTGGCAATCAGGTAACTGAAAGCATTACGTAAGAACAATACAAATCAATTATGGAAAAATCAATGGGAATACTATAAAGAAATAAAATTATGTCTCAAATAGGTTACATCAAACCCTAGATTTAAAAGTTTAGTTCATGATGGAGAATAAAATTGCAATGAGATACAAAATAGAGTGCATGGATAAGAGAAAGATAGAAAAAAAAACTCAAGTTGCTGCTTCTCAGTCTTGTTGCTTGATTTCTCAGTTTTCTACCTGCTTCTTCTCTAAAATCAGGACAATCTTCTCTCAATTGGTGCTTCTTTTTCTCTTGCCTCTTCGACCATCTAACCCCCTTCTCTTGGTCTTCATCTTGGTATTTATATTTTCTAAGAGTCCTCAATGGTTAGGGTATGATTTTTGGGCCCAAAAAATAATTAAAATTTCGGGTTTTATTTGTTTCGAGATTTGGCGCCACGGCGCCCAAGTATGGCGCCGTGGCATCGCGATGATGTTACTAACTGACGCCATGTCACCTAGGTCCGACGCCACGGCGCCAGAGTTTTTGCTTCGCTTCCTATTTGTCTGGCGCTATGGCGCCAGTGGTACTGCTGGGTTGACCGGCGCCCCTTTTTCGGTGCCGTGGCGCTAGTGCCACTGCTTTGCTTCTCTTCACTTTATTCTCCAAGCCTATTTTCCACTCCAATCTTATTCAATACTTGCTTATTCATGCTCCATTTCATTGATCATCATTTTTGCTCATCACAGGCTCCCAATAGTGGTATTTTCTTCGAGAGTTGTTCAAACGGCAAAACAACACGAACACACACATCAAAATGTTCAAAAATGCCCAAGAACAAATCAAAAAACGTGATTTAGAAGCTTTAGTTTAATGAGTGAATTACATTCATCAAACACCCCCAAACTTAGTTCTTTGCTTGTCCTCAAGCAAACACAAAACTAAAGATAATCATTAACGAACATAAAAGCACAACTAAAATAGACAAAGTCACTCAAAAGAAACATCATGTTAGACACCTTGCATTTATAGCTCAAGATTAAAAACATAGCGTCAAATTCATGAATTACTTCAAAACTATAATGCACACGCCAAATTCTCGCTTATTCAATGCAAACGGGTGTGTGTGTGGAGAGTTAAGCACAACGCTATACAATAATAAATTGACCCAATTTCCGACCTTAAAAGTCAAATATTTCCTTGCCTCGCTCGTGGGATTCACACACCCCCAAACTTGTTTTCTTTTCTCTTTTCAAGGTGTATTCTAAAGTTGATTTTTCAATACCAATTTCTTACACCGCTCAAGTTTGGTTAGATTTCACTATTGCAGTTCAACCTATCAACAGATGAAGATTCTCCTTATTTTTTTGACTGCTTCAATCTCTAGGAATGAACCAAGTTACTAACCTCTTATCAAAGGTATAATCCTCTAAAATAAGTGTTCGGGGCTTAATCAAGGCATGTGATATCAATTTTTTTTAAATATAAATGTATTCTTTAAACACCCTTTGTGTGGATGTCACTCACTTAAACTTTTTAAATGACCCTTGTAACGAGCTTTAGGCCGATGACTCCCAAATCAGACGACTTTAGGGTACCAGGTTTTAAACCCTTACAGGCTTAATCACTCAAGTCATAAAGGCTACGAAGAAATGATTCACAATTGTAGAACCCCAAATAATTCTAGACATCTTAGTGACCCTAAGACATGAATATTGGATTACTAAAATATACTTCAGATTTTTAGTCTCATTTGAGATCCATTTTCGACATAGGAAACATTCGATTTGAAAAATGATATCTCAATGAAAGTTGTAGCTCTTTGAGTTAGCTTTCTAACGCACTTTGAATTACCTCAATCGGATATCGGAAGAAGAAGTTATGATAGAAACACTGAAAACTGTACAGTGTCAATCGGACTACAACCGGTAGACCGAAACTGCCTGAAATGAAAATTCTCGTTTTTCTCTAAAATTTAAATATTTATTTTCATCAATTATTTTCTCAAACGGCCACCCACGTTTTTGGCAATAAAAACCCCACTGAATTGAAGCATTTAACCTCAAACTTAAATGGCACCCATGTTTTCTCTCTTAAATGAAATTTGACCCTTCATTTGCTTTAAGTTATGAGATATTTACCTATAAATAGAGACCTCATTTCACTCATTTTTCTCACACCAAAAGCAAGAACTTTTACATACTAAAGAAAGAGTTTCCAAGAGAGAAAAAGAGAGGGAGAAAAACTATTTTTTCTAGAAATTTAAGAAGTGTTTTCAAAAGCATCAATCAAGGTAGGTAGAGGTGCAATGTGTTTAATCATGTTAAGTTATAAGTTTCGATTCATGTTAATGTTTGTATGTCAAATAGTACTCCGGTACGGCATACCCCTCTATGTTGAAGAAATGTTTGTATGTCAAATGGTGCCCTCGGGTACGGCATACCCCTTCATGTCAAATGGTGCCTCCGGGTACGGCATGTATGAAAAGTTATAAAGTTAATGTTTTGAAATTTATAGCTTGATCATGAATGCACCTATGACACCTATTGAATTTTTCAACTCACGGGTTTAACCCCATCTCTATAGATTGAAGGAATTCTACCTCGGGCATGGATGGAGGAGAAGATGGAGAGTGATGCAACGAGCCCATGAAAATCCGGTGAATAAGCGATTTAGATTTATTTTTATGAAATGTTTTTCAATGTTATTTCTTTAAAGTTTTGAATAACGCAGAATGCAAGAACAAGTTATGTTTTCTTCAAATAAATTATATTTTGTTGTTTTGAAAAATGATTCAGTTTTTTTATTTAAAGTATTTGAAGTATTGTTATTTAAATTATTATCTAAAGATGTAAGCTTCCGCTAAAACGTATACACTTGTTACTAAACCACCGGTTAAGCTAAGTAAAGTAAGTAGCGTTCCGGTCCACTAGGGGTCGGGGCGTTATAACAATGAGATTATTAAAGTTGTCCTCATTGGGATCTTTTTTATGCAATGATTAGTGCAATACCTCTTATTAAACACATATTCTTGAAAATCGACCTTTAAATTAAGGTTTTCACCCAATTTTCATCCTATTAGTCTAAGACAATCCACACAAAATTTAGCACACATGGAATCCACATTTATCTTCAAGTTTCCCTACAACAGCTTAACCTACCAAACAGCCTATATTTGGTTTGAGGATATATTGATGTTCAAATGTTGTTTGGGTTTAGCATCTAAGTTCTCTAATCCAACCTAAAAACATGAATCAACCTACTCATGTACAACGCTACAATCAACTCGTGTGCAAAAATTAATTTTCGTTTCACACGAATAAGCAAAAATTTAACTCACACATATAACTTATGCATAATCCATAAACCAATACGTATTCTTAATAGTATACATCATCACCGGGAAGACTATCTAACTCACACAAGCATGCAAAACACGAAATGATTTTTTTTATTTTTTTATTTTTTATAAATGCACACAATCACACAAAAAAAGAAGAAGAAGACAATTTTAGACAATTTAAGACACTCCCCCCAAACTTAAATTACACATTGCCCTCAATGTGAAAATGGAAGAGAGATACCTCAGTGAAGACATCAATTGTCCTCCTCTTCATCAGGTGGAGCAGGAGAGTGGGAATGAGGTGGAAGTGATGGCGGTGGAGGGAAGGTGAGCTCGAGATGTGCAGATACCATGATCGCCATGCAAGCGTTCTGGTATTGAAATTGGTCAAAGATGGTGGATTGTAGATGATTCATTTGTACCTGCATGACATCCTGCCATCGGGTCATGTGCAAATCCATGGCTTCAAGACGCCGAAGGATGTCCCCCGTAGCATCAGAAGGTTGTGGATGCGGTGATGTAGGAGGTAATGGATGAGATGACTGAGAAGAGCTAGGCACTTCCTGATATCCCACACGCCTATCACGGAGTTCCCGTGTAAGTGGTTGTTTCGAGTGTAACACTTCATTAGTTTCGCGCACGGGAACACCCCTGTGTATGCAAAGATTATGGATCAAAGAGGGGTGACCTAGACTGCCTGTAGCGGGCCCGACAAGGATGCGAAGAATGCTGTTTTGAATGACTTGGCCAACATCAATAGAATATCCTTTCTGAATCACAAAATTCAGTAAGGCCCGTTCCTTGGTGACCTTGCTGGTGTTGCTACTGGGGATCAGTTTGGATGATATGAAGTGGTGCCAAATTTTATAGTTAGGTATAAGACCAGAGGAAGGGAAGTGGGTTACATCACTAGCTGATCTTTTCCATTCAGTACTGAGGCCAGTTGTAGTACAAATTATCTCCCCGGGATCGACCCCCTCATCACGGAGTCGGGAATAGTCATCATTGGGTATATCCCGCATGTGGTAGAACCTGTTGATTGAGGCACTATCAAACTTGATCCAAAAACCCCGGACAAAAACCTTGAAGTTCTCGTGTTCATTGGCGTTGGCATAGAACTCTTTCACCAAAGGAATGGATGCAGCAGTAGGTTACTTGGTAAACTTCTTCCATCCCAAACTGTGGATTTTATCTGACAAAAAATTTTCAAGGCCCCTCTCAAGAATGAGATTTCGATGTACCACACTATGTTTATAGCGTTCCTCTGCTTCGGAACTAATGAATCGTTGTCGATCAAACGCTGTAGTAGAGAAAGAGGCGGTGACTTTGGATTTCTTTTTAGGAGGCATGTAGTAAGTGTTCTTTCACAATATCAAATGAAGTTAACCGTCCACTTAAATCAATTAAAGGATTTTGTCTTAGAAAATGAAGTATGTCCCAAGTAGGCACGAAAATCTTAATGAAAAAAGATATCGAACATGTGGTAGGCGGCTAGAATAAACAAGTACAAAGCCGAAAGCAAGCCATCAAAAATAACCCAAGAGTAGTACAAAAGAAGTCTTTGGTGAAATTTATCAAACACTTTGTGAGCAAGACAATAAATTAATAGTTAGGAAAATTCAAGCCCATAGAAAATTGCAAAGTCTTCTAACATAGATTCCAACATTAGTAAAGAAAGTCAAAGAGGAAGAAGAACAAACATATGGTGGGCATATAACAAAATAATTTTGAAGATAAAACAAAAGCCCACACAAGCTTTACCAAAATACAATCCAACAAAGAAAAATGATAATGTGATGTAGTCCTAAACAGGGTTACCATTAGAAGTTCAAATTAAACCAAAAGAAGGAAAATTGCATTGTAAAAGAACGTACCTTCTTTGAAGAACTAGTCACTAGCCTTTCACTTCTAAGATATGAGTTGTTATAGATGTGAAAATGTATAAATGTGGGGTAGTATGAGAGAATTTGGTGTGTGCAAGTGTGGGGAGAAAGAGGGGGAGATTTGAGAAAAGAGAAGAATAAAAGGGTTTGAGGGTAGGGAAATGAAAAGAAAAAAAACGTGTTGTGATTTAAAAAAAAAAAAAAAGGGTTGGGCGCCAGGGTTGTTGAAATTTTTTATTTTTATTTTTTTAAAAGAGTTGGCGCTACAGCGCCACGGCGCCAACTATTCTGAAAAGAGGGTGAAATATTATTATTTTATTTTATTTTTTTACGTTTACCTCCAACCTACTCCCTTCCCATATTGATCAGAGTGTTGATGCAACCATTTTGAGCATAACCCTACAAAATAAAAGGAAAACAAACTTACCAAATTGGCCTAAGAAGAAAAGAACATGTCAAAATAATGAAAAGAAAATTAAGGAATAGAACTTGGGTTGCCTCCCAATAAGCACTTCTTTTACGTCTTTAGCTGGACGTGAACGTGGTGTTAAGTTGGTTTATCAAGGGTAATTTCTTCCACATCCCCGTTTTCTTCTCCATAGTAATACTTGAGGCGTTGTCCATTTGCCTGAAATGTAGACCCATCCATGCTTACTAACTCGACTGCACCATAAGGGAACACCTAACGAATTACAAATGGTCCCGACCACCGGGATTTGAGCTCGCTAGGAAAGCGTTTCAAGCGAGAATTGAATAGAAGAACTCGCTCTCCTGCCTTGAAATCCCTCCTTAAGATTCTCTTGTCATGCCACATTTTTGTTCGTTCCTTGTATATCTTTGCATTTTCGTATGCATTATTTCGGAATTCCTCCAACTCATCAAGCTGCAACAAGCGTTGTGGACCGACCAATTTCATATCTAAATTTAATTTCTTCACAGCCCAATAAGCTCGATGCTCCAATTCCACCGGCAAATGACAAGCTTTTTCGAATACCAGACGGTAGGGTGACATTCCAATTGGTGTTTTAAAGGCTGTTCGGTATGCCCAAAGAGCGTCATCCAGTTTGAGAGACCAGTCATTTCGATTGGTATTCACTGTCTTTTCCAAAATTTGTTTAATCTCTCTGTTAGACACCTCAGCTTGCCCATTCGACTGTGGATGATAACCAAGTGCCAACTTGTGCTTGACATTATATTTAGCTAGAAGAGAATTGAATAGCTTGTTACATAAATGTGTACCTTCATCACTTACTATTGCCCTGGGCGTGTCAAAATGAGTAAAGATATTTTTCTGTAGAAACCTCAAAATCACCTTTGCATCATTTGTCGATGTAGCAATAGCTTCAACCCATTAGATACATAGTCAACTGCAAGGAAAATGTATACCTGACCAAAAGAAGGTGGAAACGGACCCATGAAATCGATACCCCACACATCAAATAATTCCACCTCAAGCATACTAGTTAATGGTAGCTCATGATGCCTTGAAATGTTTCCAGTACATTAACAATGGTCACATGTCTTCACAAAAGCATAGCAGTCTTTGAATAGATTCTGCCAATAGAAACCGGATTGCAATACCTTTGCAGCAGTACGCGTAGGACCGAAATGATCTCCATAAAGTGAAGAGTGGCAATGCTGCATGATTGATTGTGTTTCTTCACCAGGGACACACCACCTGATTATTCTATCAGCACATCTTTTGAACAATATTGGATCATCCCACAGATATGACTTGACGTCATGGAGAAATTTCCTCTTTTGATGAAAGGTCAAGTCAAGTGGCAATCTTCCAGATACTAAGTAATTAACAAAATCAGCATACCATGAGATCTTTGTTGATACAGCTAGCAAGATCTTGTCAGGGAAAGTTTCTCGAATTTGACTGTCATCCACCACCTTTTTATTCTCTAACCGTGAGAGATGGTCTGCAACGACATTCTCACTGCCTTTCTTATCTCGAATCTCTACATCAAATTTCTGTAGTAGCAATATCCATCGAATTAGGCGTGGCTTGGCATCCTTCTTTTCAAAGAGATAACGGATTGCAGCATGGTCCGTGTAAATTATCACTTTGGTGCCAATGAGGTAGGATCTGAATTTATCACATGCAAACGCTACCGCTAGCATTTCCTTCTCTGTTGTGGTGTAATTTAGTTGAGATCCATCAAGAGTTTTGTTGGCATAGTGGATTGCTCAAAAAATCTTATCACTCCTTTGTCCCAAAATCGCCCCTACTGCATAGTCACTGGCATTACACATTACCTCAAATGGCTGATCTCAATCTGGTGCTACCATCACTGGAGCAGTGACTAATTTTGCCTTTATGGTTTCAAAAGTCCGTAAGCAATCTTCATCAAATATGAATGTTGTATCTTTCTCTAAAAGATTACATAGGGGTTTTGCCAATTTTGAGAGGTCTTTGATAAATCTCCTGTAGAATCCAGCGTGCCCTAAGAAACTTCGAATGCCTTTGACATTGGTGGGTGGTGGTAACTTTGCAGTTGTATCAATTTTTACTCTGTCTACTTCCAATCCCCTTGCTGAAACATGGTGGCCTAGCACAATTTCTTCTTGTACCATGAAGTGGTACTTTTCCTAGTTTAGAACTAAATTCTTTTCCTCACAATGTTGCAGCACTAAGGAGATATTGTGAAGGCAGTTATCAAAAGAAGTACCAAACACCGAAAAGTCATCCATAAATACCTCCATAATGTCCTCAACCATGTCAGCAAAGATTGCTATCATGCATCTCTGAAAAGTGGTCGGTGCATTGCATAACCCGAATGACATTCATCTGTAGGCAAAAGTTCCATAGGGACAGGTGAAGGTTGTCTTTTCTTGATCTTCTGGTACTATAGCGATCTGGTTTTAGCCCGAATATCCATCAAGAAAACAATGGTAGGAGTAGCCAGCTAATCTGTCCAACATTTGATCGATGAACGGGAGTGGGAAATGATCCTTTCTGGTTGCCTTGTTCAACTTCCTATAGGCAATGCACACCCTCCAGCCAGTTACTGTTCTAGTTGGAATTAGCTCATTGTTGTCATTCTTAATTACTATCATCCCTCCTTTCTTTGGTACCACATGCACTGGGCTGACCCATTCACTATCTGAAATGGCAAAAATGATTCCGCCTTCAATAGCTTTAGTATCTCCGCTCGAAGCACTTCTTTCATTGATGGGTTTAACCTTCTCTGATGTTCGATGGATGGCTTGTAAGAATATTCCATGAGAATTTTATGCATGCAGACTGTAGGACTTATCCCCTTAATGTCAGTTATCGACCAGCCCAAAGCAGCCTTGTGATCCCTCAACACTTTCAATAATCTGTCCTCTTCGTCCCTGGTGAGTGATGAAGAAATGATCACTGGAAATGCAGAATTGTCCCCCAAAATGCATAGCGGAGGTGATCTGGTAATTGCTTCAGTTCAATCTTACTGCTTTTGTTGCTTTCTTTATCATCTGATTCCTCTAATTTTTGAATATCTTCACACTGTGACAGGTTGTTTTCAACTGGTGTAGACTCTAGAGCCAATATGCAATCAACCAGGTCTTTGTTCCCTGCATATTCTCCATAAGAGCTGATGTCATCCTTTGTTGAACTAAATATCATACACTGCTCCAAGGGATCTTCAATATATAATTTCTCATCGCGCACAGCAGAATCAATGAAGTCAATCCTGTGGCATGTGTCAGTGTCGTTCAAGTACTTCATTGCTTGATAGATATTGAACCTCACCTCTTCTTGATTCACTCTTAATATCAAATGTCCTCCTTGCACATCAATTAATGCTCTTCCAGTTGCTAAAAATGGCCTGCCTAAAATTAGTGGAATTTTCTGATCTTCTTCAATATCCAGTACCACAAAATCAGTTGGGAAGATGAATTTGTCGTCCTTTACTAATACGTCTTCAATAGTACCTCGTGGGTAAGTGAGGGACCTATCAGCTAGTAGTAGAGTCACTGTTGTTGGCTTGACTTCCCCGAGGCCTAACTTCTTGAATACTGATAACGGCATTAGGTTGATGCTTGCTCCTAAATCAAAAAGCGCCTTTTCAAAGGAAGAGCTTCCAATGGTACATGGAATAGTGAAGCTGCCCGGATCTTTTTTCTTCTGAGGAAGTTTCTTTTGAAGAATAGCGCTGCATTCTTCTGTCAATTTTACTGTTTCATATTCCTCCAATTTTTGTTTCTTTGACATCACTTTCTTCATAAACTTTGCGTAATTTGGCATTTGTTCCAAAGCATCTACAAAAGGAATATTAATGTGAATTTTCTTACAAATTTCTAAAAATTTTACAAATTGATCATCAAATTTTTTTCTTTTGAAAACGCTATGGAAATGGAAGTGGTGGTGTGAGAATTGGTGGGTTGTCAGGGAAGGATATGAAGTAAGGTCTGTGAGCCTTATTTGTTCCTTTGGCCTGCTTTTCTTGCTCTTCCACTACTTGTTCTTTCTCCTTATCAGGTGTGGGGTTACTATCTTCAGTGGGTTCACTTTCTCCAACTTGCTTGCCACTCCTTAATACAACGAATTTACAGTGCTCTCATTTGGATTGACTTCTGTATCACTTGGAAATTTTCCTTGTTGCTGAGACTTCATTGAGGTAGCCAACTGACCAATTTGCACTTCAAGATTCTTCATTGTGGCTCCCATGTTGGACACGTGTTTCAATATTATCCAACCGTGATTCATCTTTGTTGAAGCGTGATCATGTCTCAGAAATGAACGTTCTAAGGATGTCTTCCAATGGTGGTTTCCCGTCAGAATTCTGAGTGGTGAATCCGGGTGGAGGTTGAAGTGTGTTTCTATTATTGCCATAAGACAAGTTCTCGTGATTCCTCAGCCCTGGATGATAGTGATTGGCTTGGTAGCTTCCTCTTTGATTGTAGTTTCTACTGTTGACATATTGGGCCTGCTCGTTTGCAACCTCTGTCTCTTGGTGTGATGAAGTACTCATGACTGAATCTACCTTCTGTTGATTTCCTTGAGTGGTAAGCGTGACTATCTGATTTGTGAGTGATGCAGCTTAAGTTGCTAGTGCTGTGATGGGATCCACTTCATGAAGTCCTGCCACTTTCTTTACGCCCGATCTCTCACTTGGCTATTGGTAACTGTTGGTGGCTATGTCATCCAATAAAACATATGCAGCTTCTGCTGTTTTAGCCATTAAAATGCCTCCCGCAGCTGCATCTACCATAGTCCTTGTCTGCCCATTTAGCCCATTATAAAATATCTCAATTTGCACCCATTTCTGGAACCCATGTTGAGGACATCTCCTAAACAAGTCTTTAAATCTTTCCCAGGCTTCATAGAATGGCTCGAAGTCGAGTTGTTTGAATTGGCTAATTTCACCACGAAGTTGAGCTGATTTAGAAGGTGGAAAGTACTTGGTGAGGAATTTCTAAGCCAAATCATCCCAAGTTGTAATTGAGCCATACGGTAGTGACTGGAACCAAGCCTTTGCTTTATCCTTTAAAGAGAATGAGAATAGACGAAGTCTAATTGCATCTTCAGTAACCCCATTCATCTTCACCGCGTCACAAATTTCCAAAAGGATCCAAGATGAGTATTTGGGTCTTCTATTGCAGCACCCCCAAACTGATTTTGCTACACCATATGTATCAACCCTGGCTTCAATTCAAAATTGTTTGCAGCAATTGCTAGGCGTGCGATGCTAGAATAGTTGTCATTGACAACCGGCCTTATGTAGTCCCGAATAGCCCTTTGTTGGTTATCCTCATTGGCTGCTCTAGCATCCTGTTCTGCCATTGCTTCCCGTTCGTTTCTTTGTATACCTCTGAGAATGCGAAATGTGCGTTCTGGTTCAGGATCAACAGGTAGTAAATCTAAATTTCTTGCCCTTCGCATAAACAACTGAAAATAACCACAATGAAGCTTTTAAAGATAGACACAAAAAGAATAAAATAAAAATAAGTATTACGATAGAAAAAAAAATTCAAAGTAAAATGAAAGCCGATTGGTAATAATATCAATTGAAATCGAATGAATCAATCCCCGACAACGACGCCAAAAACTTGTCATGAGTTTTATGTAACGTGATTTAACCGCAAGCGTACGGTGTCAAGTTTTGTAGTATATAAAGGAATTGAAAAGTGTCGAACCCACAGGGATTGATATTCGAATTCTACTGAATACTATAATTGTGTCCGCGTTTACTTTATCTAGACAATCGGATGTTAAATTGATGTTTGAATGTTAAACTAATGTCGATGAATTAAATAACGCAAGGAACGTGAGGCAATTTTTAAAGATTGGATCAAAATTATGTAATGTTTAGGGAGTGATTTCACCATATTATCGACATAATTCTCATCCCCTATAGATATTCCTATCAACTATTTCCCTAATTCATAGGCAAGAACCCTAAATTAATTCTATTTCCTTCTCTCGAATGTCAAATAGAACCTATTTCTATATTTTAATCTCAATATCTCTATTCCGAATTAAATATATAAAGATTATCAAGCACTTGGTCCTTGTTTTACCCTCAAAGATTTGCACTTTCTCTCGAAACCTACAAATCTAAGTTATATTGTTTTTAGATTACGCCTAAATTTCCCTCTCTCGAGCGTCAAATTTAGAGCAACAATTCATTCAATTGGCAATCAGGTAACTGAAATCATTACGTAAGAATAATACAAATCAATTCTGGAAAAATCAATGGGAATACTATAAAGAAATAAAATTATGTCTCAAATAGGTTACATCAAACCCTAGATTTAAAAGTTTAGTTCATGATGGAGAATAAAATTGCAATGAAATACAAAATAGAGTGCATGGATAAGAGAGAGATAGAAAAAAAAACTCAAGTTGCTGTTCTATTTCTCAGTCTTGTTGCTTGATTTCTCAGTTTTCTACCTGCTTCTTCTCTAAAATCGGGACAATCTTCTCTCAATTGGAGCTTCTTTTTCTCTTGCCCCTTCAGCTGTCTAACCCCCTTCTCTTGGTCTTCATCTTGGTATTTATATTTTCTAAGAGTCCTCAATGGTTAGGGTATGATTTTTGGGCTCAAAAAATAATTAAAATTTCGGGTTTTATTCATTTCGGGATTTGGCGCCACAGTGCCCAAGTATGGCGCCGTGGCGTTGCGATGATGTTACTAACTTTCGGATCTTATTCGTTTCAGGATTTAGCGCCACGCGCGCCATATGATGTTACTAACTGGCGCCATGGCGCCCAGGTCCGGCGCCACGGCTCCAGAGTTTCTGCTTCGCTTCCTCTTTGTTAGGCGCCATGGCGCCAGCGGTACTGTTGGGTTGACCTACTTTGGGCGCCATGGCACCCCTTTTTCGGCGTCGTGGCGCTAGTGCCACTACTTTGCTTCTCTTCACTTTATTCTCTAAACCTATTTTCCACTCCAATCTTATTTAATACTTGCTTATTCATGCTCCATTTCATTGATCATCATTTTTGCTCATCACAGGCTCCCAATAGTGATATTTTCTCAAGAGTTGTCCAAACTGCAAAACAACACGAACACGAACACACACATCAAAACGTTCAAAAATGCCGAAAAACAAATAAAAAAATGTGATTTAGAAGCTTTAGTTTAATGAGTGAATTACACTCATCAATGACATGACGAAGCATATTTCTCCAACATTCTTTCATACACATGAGCTTCAAAAAATGGCAATATCGATGTCCAATAAATTCGCCCAAGTGACAATGTAGCTGATTTATTCACAAAAACATTGTCCACATCTACATTCAAGAAATTGGATCATGATATTGGAATGTATTAACTCAAAGATATTCATTGATCAACATCAAGGAAAATAGTTGTACTCTTTTTCCTTCGATTATGTTTTATCCCACTGGATTTGTCTAGCAAGGTTTGAATGGGGCAGCATTTGTTTTTTAATATTCCAAAATAACTATACTATTTTTCCTTCATTTGATTTTTTTCTCACATTGGGCTTTTATCAAATAAAGTTTTAACAAGGCATATATTTTGTAATGTGTCATTCAAGGGAGAGTATTAGGGCTGGCAAAACACAACTCAAACCGCACAACCCGACAACCTCAAAACAAATAGATCGATTTTGGTCAATTTTTTAAATTTAATTGGGTTAGGTTGGGTTTCGAGTTATGAATTAAAAACCTAACCCAACCAGATGAATTAAAAAATTAATATTTGAGATGAAAAAAATTAACTAGACACAATGGTAAAGATAAAAGAATGATCTTATTTACATATACGATTCATTTGAACACGATATATAAATGCAATATTATTTGACAATAAAGTGAAAATTAAAGACATGATGAAATGAATGAATCCCAAAAATTGTAAAATAGAAAATGCTTTATAAATTTTAAACTTATTTATACATTATTTTTAAAAAGAATTCCTTATATATGTATTTAAAAAACGGAGGTTTTCAAGTAATTTCAAACTTTTAAAAGTTATCCAAATTTAACAAAGAAACCGACTCCAACTTTAATTGGGCTAAAGTCCAAGATTGGGTTTAAATCAATAATTGGGTTGGGTTGGGTCGATTTTCAATCAAACCGCCATGTTGGTTTGGGTTTGTGTTGGAAAACAACCCACCGAACCCAACTCCACCCCACCCCACGCCACCCATCCTTGGGGAGTATTGTAAATGATAAATTTATTAATGAATGACATTTGTATCCCTACAATCCTAGATATTATTACCACTATATCCCTGATTCATCCCTATAAATATAGAACTTTGGTTCTTAATAAAACCTACACAAATCTATTGATTTTTCTCTCTTTTCATAATATTATGATTCTTTTTTTTTAATCAGGATATAATTGTGCCAGATTAATACTTTGAAGTATATCATTAGTAGTTGGGCCAAAAACATTTTCCAACAATCCAATGACAATTTGTCAACGCATTCTGATAATTTGATTCTCGTAAAATAATCTGGTAAATGGCATAACTTTCATTTTTGATTTGTTAATTATCAAAATATCTAAATATTTAATATATATAAAAATAACTGAGAGCTCGAGAATTAGATATACATCGGAGAGAAGCTAACTATGATTATAAAAAATGATGTTGTCGACGACCTACGATGATCAATATTAGTAGTCTTGATTTATAATGCTACTAGCATACGATAGTTGATGTTGATATGTAGCACCAAATTAGATCGAATTAAAAAAAAATTAATCTGAGTTAATATTTATGAAAAGATTTACAAAAAAATAAATAAATTATAAAAAAAAATACACAAAAATTGGAACGGATTGGAGCTCAGTCTAGTCCACCTAAATACTCTGCCCAATGTTACTTGTACACTGAAATTTACCACTTGGGCGACAGAATGTAGAGGTGACATTTCTTTATTAGCTTGGGGATGACAAACGAAGTCAATCTTACTGCGTGGACATTAAGATTAACATAAAGTTTAATATAATATTATTTGACATTTTATCATTGGACAGTTTAAAATACAATTAACTTTTCTATCTAATCATCTACTGCCATGTACAATTATGTCAAGCATCCTATCAAATCCTTCTGACAAAGTAGCTTTATCCAAAAAAGGTTCTACCAATGCTACCTCTGTGTTCTATAACCTAGGTGGTAAACCTAAGTATACATGTAGCATTTCTCAAATACGCTAGTGCTGATATGATTCACATCTGATTCTGCAGGATGAGAAAGCTAGGAAGTTATTTGATGATCTACTTCAGGGGAAACAAGAGAAGCTTCAATGCCAAGCACGCCAAAATTCCAAGCGGCATAATATGTCAGATCTTGAAGAAAGAGAGCGATCAGCCATTTCCCTTGACCCCAGCCCGAGAGCTGGAGAAGAGGAAGACATGATTTCCAGGAAGCTAAAAGAGGATATTGCACAAATTCGTGCCATGCATACTCAAAAGTTTCAGTCAATACAACACCTTCAAAGAGATATACATCAGCAAGGGAGAGAGGTAGTACGAATGTGAAGGTAATGGACTAGACATGGAGAATGTGCTTAATGTTTCATTGGAGAAGATTAGTGAAGAATATACACCTCAAAGACTTGGGAAAATATTTAGAAGTTTTGGTGCAGTAGAAGATGTAGTCATTAGGAGTTTCAAGAAGAAAGAATCAGCTCTTGTCGTAATGGCATCCAAGGATGCGGCCATAAGTTTGTTTTCGAGTTCTTCAATTCAAGTTGATGTCTGTTAGTCTCACAATGAGCATTTTATGATGTAGGACATAATTTGTATATTAAAAAAAGAGTACTAATAGAAATGAACATCTTAATTCCGGACAGAGCCCATAAGACTATTTTGAAAAGAAAACGACGAGGGTAACAATACTCACATTATGTGATGTACAATGAATTCCGGCCATTCGAGTTCGTTTAGCACTTGAAAACTGATTTTTGAAGTTTTGGTGCTATTTTTGTCAATTTGTTTATTTGTTTTTTTTGCAATTTTAGTTTATTTAGACTTTGTTTTCATTACTTTTGGTTGTTTAAAACTACGTTTCCGAGTAAACCCTTATAAATAAGAGGTTAGTTCATTTTTTTCATCATTATTCATTATAAAATTCATGAAATTTATTTTCTCTTTAATTTGATGAATTCCAAATTTCGTGATTTCAAGGTTATCGTTGAATTCATTTCTTTCACCTTGTCATTATTTGACAAATTGCAGCTCTGGCAATTTGTTGAGGGATTTTTCAAATCCTCTCCTAGTTTTGCCGCTTCAACCAGCCTCATCATCAGCTATTATTGGCAATGACAGTGACAGAAACGTAGTGTCTGAATTTCCCAAAATCAAGCAATCTTCTTGGTTTTGGACATCAGGCTTTTGATATATCTTTGTTGGACAAATTGAAAAAGGTTTGATTTACCTCGAAGGTTTTACTGGTTCACTCTACATAAAATATTTTCATTTGTCATTCATTTTTAACAAGGCGTTGAAAGATTGACTTGAATAGTATAACACACTAAAATGTTTACACCTGATGGGGAAAGCACTAAGACCCTGTTTGATTATATCAATTTTTTCATGCCATGGAAAATCAATTCCATTTTTCCTCTTTTTGGTTGTTTGATAGCATTTTTTTTAAGGAATTATTTTTCTTGTTTTTCTTGGGAATGAGCAATTTTCCATGTTTTCATGAGAATTCGAATTCTAGGCATTTTTAGCGATTTTATTTTATTTTTTTTCAATTTTTTTCCTTTTTGCAATATAAACAAATTCTACCCCTAATTGTAACAAAATATTTTTTTAATTGATAATTTTCATGTAAAATATAGTCAAACGAACATCAAAAGATAGATATTTTTTTTTTGGCAATAAAAACAAATTATATTCTCAATATCAGTAAATTTTATCTCTTTAATTGATAATTTTCATGTAAAGCAAAACCAAATGAATACCAAAAAATATTTTATTTCAACAATCACGTGAAAAATTATACCAATCAAATACAATAAATTGACAATTCCCAAAAATACAATTTCTAGGCAATTCAATTTTCTAAAATTCATTTTCTTTCCACCCAAATTTCATCTTTGCAATCAAACGGACCCAGTCTTTTCATTTTACCATAAAGGGCAAGTATGCTATTGTATAGAGTTTTTACCATAAAGGGCAGCCTTATTTTTTACTCAGCCTGAGTAAAATTTTCTCAAGTTGAGTGCCAAAGTTCCTTCGTGTCTCATATCATCAGTAAATTCATACATACGGAAGATAAAGGCCATAAAGAAGAGACACTGAATTGACTGAGCAAATCAGCGGTACGTACTTCTTACATGAATTTATTGAAATTAATGCAAAATTGAATATTTAGGAACAGCGATTCTTTATTGTAATTAGCTCAACACATGTCCTATTCTCAACTAAACGTTAAACCGCCAAGAGAGACCTTGTATATGTCAAATAAATCTCAGGTACTACTGCATTTACAGAAGATCAGAATAGGACTGAGGTACGTAAAACTTTACCTCTAACAACAAAACACGCAGAGAAAAAAGAAAGGAACATTTTAGTTTTTCAAGTGAAATTGAACTTTCCCAGTTAAAAGTATCGAGGGAATATAACCAGTAAAGTTAGAGTTCTTCAGGTATGCTGTACAGAACAGGCGTCCAAGAATCTCCGCTTCTAACCTTCGCTTGTGTTGCTCTCAATACATGTCTTCTGCGCATGAAATTCAAGCGCTGTTCCAAAGACATAGATGGAGTGGATTGACATGGAATCCCTTTGCCATCTCTAACCACCTCGACCACGTGCTTTAGATCTTCCTTCTTCACCCGAATTTTCATCTTCATCGATCCATTTTCAGAAGTTTGGCAAACAGCTTCTCCACCGTTAACCTGTGCAATGGCATTCAAAATGTTACTCACTACTGCCTTGTGATTTCTACCTCTTGAAACCCTGAATTCTCTTCTTTGCCAAGTCTTTTCTTCTGCAACTTTCAACTCCATTTTCTCCTCTCTCAACTTCTCGACGTTTGTCGTATGGTTTTTAGGTTGTTCTTGCCTATGGTCTATGGATGTTGACAACTTTTATAGTGATCTCATGCCAATTAAATTAATAGCTTGGCGGAGTACGGTTAATTGAATATCAATTGTGACTTTGAACAGACAACTTTCATTCTCATTCTCTATGAATGTACATATCAGCATTTGACTTTGGTAGAAGCTTACTCGTAATTCCGTTCATCTAAGCTATTATTGAATGGGATTTAGGAGAGGCTGTACGTGTCTACTTTTAATTTTGTTCACCATCTCAAAATTCTAAGCTATCTAACTAATCTAGTATCCGTTTGGCTCCCATTAAATTAAATTTCCTTCTTCTCTCATATCTTCAATCACACAATCTTCCATAAAATAATATTACATATTTGAATTTTTTTCTTTTTTTTTTAACTACTCATTCTTCAAAAATATACTATTCCACCCATTTTAATTTGAAAAAGGGAGCCAAACGGGGGTTATTTTCGACCATTCCGTTAGTTTCACTAATTGGCAGGCTGGCTAATAATGCATTAATTGTGATGTCTGAATTATGCATTAGTTTTTATATAGCAATATCATTTGTTCACCAACCCAACCCAACTCAACCCATCACATGCAAATCCATATTTTGCGCAGGTAGAAATTGGATTGCAAATAATGGCTACAAGTTTGGTGGAAGATATAGGATCAATTTGGTACAACTTTTGTAAAGTTTGAAGTTGCTCCTAAAATTAAAAAGTTGCTTTTGAATATATTTCTATAATTTTTTAAAAGTATTTTGTTAGACAAAAGGAGTTTTTAAAGGAAAATTCTACAAAAAAACAACAAAGTAGAAGCCCAACCAAGCGGGTCTATACTGAATTATTAATAAGTGTTGCGACTTAGCCCCCATTTAGGCTCTATTTTTTCAAAATTTATTTTCAACCACATATTTTTTTTAATAATATAATATTACACATAAATTTAAAAATTTTCCTTATTTTTCTAACCATATATTCTTCAAAAAATAACTATTTTAAATACATTTTTTTTCGTCCAAAATCTCATTTTAATGGAACCAAAACGAGAGCTTAGGCTAATTAGTTCAAGCGTACAATATGGAATGATGATAAAGAAATATGAAGGTGGATTTTAAATTGAAAGTCGGCGACAGGAGCTTTGGCGTTAGTTTAAAAGCTTGGCTAGCACATAGTTGAACAATAATGCTAACAGCCTGGCTCAATGACTATATCTCTAATAATTTTTTTTTTTTAATTATCGGTGGAATAGAAAAATATGCTTAGGAGTTTATAATCAAAATAATAATTGGACTATGATCCACTCCAAAGATCAATCATGGCATGAGGACAAGGAAAAGATCTTGAGGAAAAAGCGGTCGATTAAAATAGAAGGCTGCCAAATCATTGTAGAATTCGAGTCATCATAGAACAAACTATAAATCAGCAGACCTAGAAAGCAAAAATCGTCAAATTGAAATTGTCTTTTCAAAATTGTTAGTGTTGTCACCTAAACCCGTATACAAAATGATTTTGAATTTACTAAACCTTCGTCTTTCACTGCAAATGTCGATGTCCAAAGTGCACCGCAAAGTGGGTCGAATTTTTGTCTCCATCTTAAGTGTTGGGAAAAGATCAGGGAAAGGAGGTGTATCCAAACAACTTACAAACTAACCTGGAACAAAGTTGTCTTCTTTATATGGAAAGTCTCGAACCAATGGATTCATTCTGAAAGTTGGGAAGAACAAGATGCAAATCACATTGGCATTTGTATTGGGTCTCAATTAGTGGAAATTATAAGAGTAAATTACCTTAAATCGTATTTTTAAATAAACAATCTTAAATAAGGTTACCTCCAAAATGGGCAAGATAAAATTTTTCACCATGAATAGGAGAACGAGTGTAAAAACATATACGGTTCATACCCACTCCACTTGTCTATATAAATAATACATTGTGACCCATGGGTCAAACAACCTACCCCACTGTACTGTAAATATCTTCTCTAAGCCCCCCGTTTTGCCCCCATTATTTGGATTTATAATTGGTGGAATAGTAGTTTTTTGAAAAACGAATGATTGTAAAAGAATGAAAAAATTTCGATTTGCGTAAAATATTATTTTATTGAAGATTGTGTGGTTGAAAATAAGAAAGTGAAAATTTTTAATTAAATTGATGAGTTTAAAAGAGGGGCAAATGGGGATAAAATAGAACTCTTCCCCTTTACGTATACAAACATAACTCTCTCTCTCTCAATATATGTACGAACACAAATATTTACATATATATACTCTCTCTCTACCCCACCCTACTTAAACCCTACATAATGAAGTTGGTTGTCATGGAGTCAAGGAGGGGATTTTGCCACCAAAAATGCAATTCAAGCAAACTCTCGATTGTTGTATGACGGCAATGCTGCAATGACGGTGGCATTGTAGGGACAAAGACTGTAGAGATGGTGGTGAATTTGACGTGAAAGTGGTGGTGGTGATAGATTTGATGTAGTGGTGGCGATTTGAGTGGTGCCATGGTGGTCCAAATAATGGATGTCGGGTTCTGATACCCAATAAATCTAGACTATGATTTAAAGCAGATCTCAAATAATTTATCGAAATCATAGTGCTTGGCTAGACCCAGAAACGACCAATAGGCTTTTGTATGGCCTAAGTTGTTGAGTTGGATGGTTGGCCCATGTCGTGATAAGTTGGGAGATTGGTTGTGGAGCCCGTTTACATGTATTCTTGGCCCAATTGAGGGAAACCTAATTGAAGCCTTATATCCATCCCATTCCCAGCTGTGACGTGTGTGTGTGTGTATGTGTGGGGACTAAAACACGGAGAGAAAAATAGTGAAAGGGGCAGCCCCTTTCTTTTCTTTTCTTTTCTTTTTTTTTTTGGGGGGGGGGGGGGGGGGGGAATTTTTAAAAAATCTTTTTTTTTTTTTTTTGGGGGGGGGGGGGGGGTGAGGAATTTTGAAAGACTTCCACCACTGTTGCTTCATCATTTTCTTCTGTAGTCACCACCAAAATCATTAGAGTCATCTTTGTGGTGGTAAAGATAGTATTGGTTTGGTTTGGGATGAGCTTGTCAATTGGTATTCATTCGATTGATTTTTTTGAGTCGAATCAAGATTTCTTGAAGTTGGTTTTTCTTTGTCATTGGGTTCTAATCATAACCAGCTCTTTTCTTTTTAAGTAGGACCGTTATTACTATTTCTAGGAATGGTAATTGAACCGAACAACTTGTTTGGACTCGGCCGGTTAAAGACGAGCCCAAGCAAGACCCTAAAAAATTTGGCTCGTCCAAAGCTTGTATGGGCAAGGGCCGCCGGCTCGGCCCATTGCCAAGGTGGGCTACTGAGCTATTTTCTCAAATTTTTTATTATTATTAATTTTTTTAATTGGACTATATAGGGTGTATTGGGATACCATTATCAAAACTTAGAGAAAAAAAAAAAAAAAAAAACATATTTGCAACAAAAATCTGCATTCGACACATTTGAAGGGGATTCTTTAATTATTTGCTGCGAATTACCTTTCTAACTTGTGAATTAGAATAAGCACCAACTTGGTTAAGTTAAAAGATGTGGATAGAAATTTAATTTAAAATTGATAATTTATTTTAACCACACATTTTATGAAACAATAATTTTTATTTTTCAACAATAAATTTAAAGAAATTTTATGAAAATCTACTTAAAAAGTTTACTTTTAGCAAAATCAAAGAGGGCTAAATATGCAATTAGGGTATCGATTTTTATTTCATAAAATAAATAAAAAAAGTCAATAGCAGGAAATTAAAAATCAATTTCATATGAAAAATATGTTTGTTCTATCATTTATTAAAAAATTTGTGACTTTTGATGCATGATAATTCATTAGTCGCTGCCACTCAACCGAATTGAAGGAGGAAGTAGGTGGATCTTTCGTTCCCATGTAGTCGTGTTCGTAGGTGGATCAGTGTTTATTTTTTATTTTTATTTTTAAATTCATTTTTAATTACATATTTTGAATAAAATAAATTTATACCTAAATTCATTTTTTCAAATTTTTAATCATATATTCTTTAAAAAATCACTATTACAGAATTCATTTTTCATGAGTTTTATAATAATGAATTTTTTTTTAGAATATGTAGTTAAAAATTAGAAAATAATTTTGAATATTCGTGTAATTTTTTTTTATTTGAAGAATGTTTGGTTGAAAAATAGGTCGAAAACAAAATAAGTTTTTAGATAAATGTCTAAATAGATAAATTTGGGTTGATTTTTCTAAAATTGGAAAAAATGAGGGGTAGATTTTGCAAAAAAGCAAGTTGCTCATGCTGGAGTGAAGTTATTATATTATGAACAAAAGTGACGAAGTTCAAGCGTCAAACTTGCTGATCACATTCTCCTCTTATTGTAACTGACACAAACAATCCACAGGAAGATATGGAGAATTGGGGGAGTTTAAGTCACCTGTTCGTTACAGTGTTCCTCTCGAATGTAGCGGGCTTAATGGTGAATCCGGCCATCACTGACGTTACAATGGCGGCAGTGTGTCCTGGTAAAGACGAGTGTTCACTTGCCATTTACCTTACCGGCTTCCAACAAGCGGTACGATTTTACTTCATTCCTATCTTCATATTCACCTTTCTTTAATTCAATCTACTGCAATTCATTTTTGCTTCTCTTTCTGTAATTATTAGTACTTTCATTATTGATTTTAAATATTGGATTTGGAAGCTACTTAGTGCAATTGTTATATTCCGAATCAGAAGGTCTCAAAATCTCTCGATAATTATATTTCCAGCATAAGGATATAATTTGGTGTTTTTGCAGACATCGTAATTTTTTTAACTACTTTTCCTTTCTTGTATTGTGTGTTATTTTCAAACAAGCTATCAGAGTATACGGCAATGTTTTATGCATTTCCGTGAATTAATCATCATATATTGTGGTGCTCCTATTGGCTGGATGGAATACTGTTTTTCTCTCCTCTTCTTCCCCAACCGAACAGGAGTTTTAAACTGTTTGCTTGCATGTTTTTCCGTGTGAAAGGACTTATTTTCTTTCTCTAACACCCCACTCCTCCCTGAAATTGCAATCTAGATTTGGGTTAACAGGTGGACTTGTAGATTAGGAGGACAATTTTATAGCCTCCGTAGGCTTAAGTACTTGTTGAAGGGTTTGGATCTGCTCGATGGATCGATATATTGATAGAGTGTTGAATAACAGACTTGAATTATAGAGTACAAAGGGCCAATTTGGTTGTGAGAACGGGTCCCTTGGAGAATAATATAGATGCTTTCTGCATATAAATAGAAAGGAGAGAAGTGGTATGAGATGGTGAGATTTGCTTTACCACATGAAGAATCTCAGAGCATTGATAGAACTTAAATTAAAAGGTTGGTTTCTCATAACATATCTGAAGAGTATACACTATAAGCAGTATATATGGATTACAAACTATCATAGATAAGTGCAGATATATCGTGTGGATAAACTAGCAGCTGGTCATCAATTTAAACGAAAATAGATTTTACCCTCTATCACACTGTTTTGACTAGAGTAGCTACGAAGCAAAAATTACAATTTTCTATGCACCACATAACCTCTACTTAAATGTCACCGGATTATCATAAATATGGGGAACTAAGCCTGACCTTTGACCAATTCCGGTGGAGCCAGAAAGGTTGTTCAACTGTGCTTTTATTAGTCTGTTCTTCTTATTCAGACATTCACTAATTATTCACAAATTATAAGCTATACAAAGTCTGTTCATGCTTAGTCGCTACTTCATATTTATAGACAGCGGAATTGATGGCATTGCTTAAAGTTTTGAATTTCAAAATCTTGTTTTATTCTCCGTTTTTTACAAAGAGAAAAGATCAAAGAATAATCACAATTTTCATCAATTAATTTTGGAGCAAAAGTATACCGTGTAAAGTTATAACTTATGGGGTAAAACAAATTTTTACCAAGCACTAATGGAGGAATGTTATGCAGATTGCAGGATTGGGGTCTGTTGTCATGATGCCATTGATTGGGAATCTGTCTGATGCTTATGGAAGGAAAACTTTGCTCACAGTTCCCTTGGTTCTCTCCATTATTCCACTAGGTACAAAGTACTATATGGTTTTGCTTATTTAAAGAGTGCTTCCATGGGGAATGTTCCAGCTTTTGATAGCATTCTAAGCCAGCAATTCTATTGGTGGAGCAATAATGAGTTGTCATTGATCTCATAATTTGATGCAGAGAAAGTATATTCAGTTCTAGATTTAGATCATAGACGAAATATTATTCTGACATTTACACGTAGAAGACTTAAATTTTATGACTAAAATAAAATTATAAGCAATTTTTTTCCTTATGAAGTAGCAGCAACACGTATAGACATAACATACCTTTAATCTGGTTACATATATATCCACTCATCATTGGACCAACATTGTGCAGGCATATATGACTGGCCTGTGAGATAAATCTGTGAGAAAGTAATTTTAAATAAAAAAAATTTGGGCGATTTTTTCACATAGAACCTTCTCTCGCT
>NC_036251.1:8755650-8788097 GCF_002742605.1 Olea europaea var. sylvestris
TAGTCAGTACTCATGTAAAATATGTCCAGTTTTTTGTTAAATCTTGGTACATAAAATTCATATTTAAATTATAAATTATGACAGTAATTACACGTTAATGTGGTGTATATATTTTTTTTCCTTGATAAAGGGGGATCAATGAGGTGCACTATCAATAGACAATAATATTGGTTTTAATTATAATCAATATCTACTGGTCGAAGAATGGAAGTTTAGCTTGCAAACTTGAATTGGTCATGGACTTCTGTCTACTTATTCTGTGTTATTTGAGAATGTATACATCATTACTGGAACTTTTCTCAGTCTGATTCTCATAATATCTTGGGACTTGTACTTCAAGCAAACTAAAGAGGAGTGTTATCAATTGGGAAATAGTTATGATTTTTTCATTCACAGTTTGACTTTGTTTTTCACACTAATGACCACATATATGCAGTAATTTTGGCATGGAAGCGGACAACAACCTTTTTCTATGCATACTATGTGTTCAAGACTTTAACTGCCATGGTTACTCAAGGTGGTGTTGTGTGCATTGCCCTTGGCTATTTGGTAATTCAAAATCTCAATGTGCTTATCATTCTTTACAGATATATAATTACAGGGGTACATAAGGAACTTGGGAGCATTATTTATCTTGTAGTAAGTTGCTATATTATTTATCTTAAACATGTCGATCAAGTATTTTCTCAGGCAGATACTGTATCCGAGGCGAAGCGTGTCTCCGTATTTGGAGTCCTGTCTGGTGTAATTTCCGCTGCATATGTTTGTGGCACCTTAGCTGCTCGGTTAGTCTCCACCACACAGATATTTCAGGTCTTCCCTCTCCCATCAATACGTGCTTCTTGTTTTCTTTACTGAACCGAGGAAACTTTCCTTCTTTCACCTCATATTTCCCTTTTAATTTTTGTCCAAAAAACTGATAAGTTTGATGCTAACAAGATGGTATAATTCATCCAGGTTGCAGCAGTTGTATCTATTGTTGCAGCAGTGTACATGAGAGTCTTTCTTAAGGATACAACTCGCCACACTGATGCCTTGGAGCAGCCAATCTTGAAGCTGGAAACAGAAAGCAATCAAGCCTGTTGTGAATCATCAAAGAAAGTAGACTTCATTAAGGGTATTCCATCTCCAAAGGATATATTTTGCTTGCTCAAAAGTAGGTATGATGCCTACCTATCCTAGAAGCTTTTCTTTTTGTGTTAATATTTTACCATTCTTTTAACACCTCCAGGCATCAAGAAATTCAGTTATAAATTCTTCTAAGGTTCTATATAAAAATAATTACCTCAAGACTTTCTTTTAGTTCAGTGTAACTTGATGTAGACGAAAATATTGCTTGCCAGTATCAATGATGATATCACATGATACCTAAGATTACTTCTTCTGTCATGCTCCATTCAATTTGACAGGGCTTCAGGTGAGAGTTGAATAGATGGGTATTTATGTAACTTTTCATTTTGTACCACCAAAGCTAATTGACAGTAGTCACCTCATGTTTAAATTTGATCATAGGAAGATTATGTTATCCGTGACATCTGAAAAAGAAAATATTGGGAATTTTCTCTAGAAGATTTTGAAAATTGTATTGGTTAGAAGATATTCTCACAAATTTCAGCACTCAATTACTTTCAAACTAAGGGCAAAGAAAATCTCATAACTTAGAGATCATATCTGTTCAAATTATGATGACCAAGTTGAAACCTTTCCAGGAGGACCTTTGTTTTGATTGCTACGTTACTATCAACTGCTGAAACATATGAAGTGTAACGTGAACCCTTATGGAAGTTCAACTAGCAGTATATTTACCAAAAACTGTACCTAACCGTAAAAATATTGTAAATTTTTCTAGTAACTAATTTCATCAAACAGAACAGAATAGACATGTCACTTGAAGTATTCTGCACTACCAAAGTTCTTTGCACCGTAGTACAATTTCTACATTTTAACTCGTCTTTTTCTTTATTGTGAGAGAAAAACTTTCAATTTACAGCTAATATCATCATGCTTACAAGGATAGTATTATTGATTTTCTCGTGTTTCTTGTTGTTTGAATGCTTACAAGTTTATAACTTTTTGGAGTAGTTTTACAATTTTTGTTTCCAGATGATGGTCATTTGAACATTTAATCCTCTTATTGCAGCATTACATTTTCACTAGCAGCATCTATTGCTTTCTTCAATAGCCTTGCAGAGGCTGGACTTGAAGCTTGCTTACAGGTCCTCTCTTCTCTGTAAATGTGTTTTTTGGTTATCAGAAGAGATGCAATATCAGATATGTGAAATTATTCATCACTTCAGATTTTGGTTTTCTTTGTAGGTCGTGTGTGCGTATATGTCACCATAACTTTGGTCCATCAAAACAGAAGATTAAAAACACGTGTCATCCAAGACAATATTTGTTAAGAGATTTGACCATTGCATACTTGATTGTTATATGCAAAAAGAATATAATAGTCATAGAAGAACAGGACAAAGGTGTGTGTGATAACTATTACCTCAAAATTAGGACAATGCCCGTTTGGGTGGTTTTTCATGTCAATAGAATGACAGACTTACGTGGTAATTGAAAAACGATCATATTACATCTGATATTGGACAAGCAGGAAAATAATGAATATAGTGGAAGTACAATTTTTCTGTGTACAATTAGATCGCTACGACTCTATGAAAAGCTTTGATAAAATTGGCCCTTCTGATTTGACCATTAGTTGTGTACATGGTGAGCACTGAGCACAGGATATTTCTCATTAAGTATTTAAAAATATTTTGATAATGTTGCATTTTCTCTCCTGCAGTATTTCTTAAAGGCACGCTTCCACTTCATGAAAGATCAATTTGCAGATGTGTTACTCATTGCCTACATTGGAGCCACCATATCAAATGTATCCTTAAATGGCTTATTGCTGATATTTTCATTATATCTGCCTATAAATTTGTTAACTTGTTTCATTCATTCTCACTAGACTGTATGATCGGGTTTCGATATTTGAAAATTTAAGAAATTTTGCAGGTGATCTTCATGCCTATATTTGGTCCTGTTATAGGAGAGGAAGTGTTGCTTTCTTTAGGACTCTTTGCTGGTTTTCTGAATGTACATGACTTCAACCAAATTACTACTTTTTAAATAAATTTCTACACATGTGAAGATGGTGATCTATTAGTTACACGTTAATAATTTATTGTCTGGGTTTTTGCAGATGTTTTTTGACAGCATAGCATGGTCTGCTTGGGTAATCTCTTCAGTGTTCCTTGAATGTATTTTTGTTCTTTATTATGTTAATTTGTTACTGCACATCATTCCCATATTGAACAATGTGTTTGTTTTACGTTCTGTTGGAGGAGCCAATGAGATTCCACAACCAGTTTAGTAAGCCAAGTAGTTTCAAGATTTTCTATATCCACACTGTCCTCATGCATTTCTAATTCTTGCTTCCACCTATTGCACTTTTATACTACACTAGCTAATATTATAGTGCAAATAGCACTTTACGAATTTTTTGCTACAAGTGTGTTGCACTGGTGCTTTATCATAGAGAAATAAATACTATCATCATTTTTTGATCTGCAGGTACCTTATGCCTCCGCTGCATTGGGTGTTTTCCTTTTTCTGGCAACCCCAAATGTGAGTACACAGTTCACACCAAGTTATTATCATCTATTTTGATTAGTTTGTTTTCGACGTGATGATTATTTGTTCTGTAATACACAGATAAGAAGCATCATTTCAAAACAAGTTGGGGACAATGAACAGGTATAGGGTGATATTTAGTTGATTTCCATTAGCTGTATATGGTCGTACTAATTTTTAAGTTGTTATGTCAACCACAAATTTGAAATATTGATCTAATTTATAAGATTTCAAATCCTCCCCGAGTTTGTTTTAACATTAATTCTCCATTTTTCTTGTCATTCATCAGGGAGTTGCTCAAGGATGCATTTTGGGCATAACATCATTTGCCAACGTCATCTCTCCGTTAATTTTCAGTCCTCTTTCAGGTGATCTAAAATTTCCATTCTCAATCATCGATAAGGTAGCTAATTTATTACAAACTTACACATTTCTATATGCTTCTTCCAGCTTTATTTTTGTCCGAGACTGCTCCATTTCATTTCCCTGGCTTCAGCATCTTGTGTGTTGGACTCGCTTGGGTAATGACTTTTACTTAACAGGCAAATCAACCTCAATAAATAGTTGGTCTAAGACCATCCACGACTGATTAAATCATTTTTTCCTGTTGCAAATGTGAACTAAACTCCCAATGCTAATTACATATTATCACTTGCAGCTGATAGGTTTCTTTCTGAGCACAACAATGAAGTTTATCCCCCACCGTTCAAGAGAAAAAGTTGGTAACAAGGACAGCGCCGAGGCCTAAATCAATTATGCCAGAGGGTTTACAAACTGAGTGTGAAGCTGAATACAAGATCAGAAAAACAAGAGCCGTCATTGGGCACTAATATATCTGTGTACACCAGAATAATTTATCACTTACCATAACAGCAAGACAATGGAGAAGTTGAACCATAAACCTGCCAACCTTTTGTCTTCATTAATTTCCCACCACCAACTACAATCGTGTGTTTGACAAATTAATCTCATACTATTGTTGTCCAAAGTTCTCAAAATTCTATCAAGAAACTTCTCTTAAATTTTGTGATTTTGTCCCATTAACCATTGCTAAATCCGCACACTACTTGATATAATCTTGTTTTTTTAACTATTGTCTTTAAACGTTAATAGTGATATAAGCCGGCCTCAATAAGTCCTAGATTCCACATAATATGAGAGAAGCCATTTGAAGAAATGCAGTTCACTTAGCTCCTGATTTTCAAAAGATGACTAACGTTGAGCTTGAAAAAAAATATAGGAATGTTCCCATTCATGGCACAAGGGCATCTCACTCCATTCATGGCTCTTGCCCAGCAAATAAAGCAAGAAAGATTTAGAGAGTTAGTATTATCAGTACCCCACTAAACATTTGAAATCTGAGGTCTTAAGTTTCTCTCAATACGACCATTCGCCTGGTTGAAATTCCTTTCTGTGCCACTGATTATGGTTCTCCAACCTTGTTCAGAAGACACGGATTCATTGTCTTACATTCACACCCTACGCTTCATGGAGGCCTCGGAAAATCATGAATCCCCTTCTAAGAAACTCCTGGAGGAGATGAAAGTGATGGCTCTCCACCAGTGTGCATTATCTCTGATATGTTCCTGGGATGGAGAGTTAAAATTGCAAAAAAGCTTGGAATCTTTCAATCTTGTTCATTGCTGGGGTGGCCTACAGTATGACCTTTTGCTTCTCGATTTCTCTGAATTCGTGATGAGATTTCCATTCCTGACTTCCCTGAAGCTTCTGGAATTGCACAAGCGTGAATTCCCATGGACTTAAAATAAGTGGAAGCTGCAAGTTTTTGGTTTTTCTTCCGCCAGAGACAATTCTCTCATTGTTTATCCTCTGATGCGATCCTATTGAACACCATACAGGAATTAGAGGACATTGGTTTGCAATATTTCAGACGGAAAACCAGTGTCCAGCTTCCTTCGCTATGATAAAGGGAAGGACACTAACATGCAATGCCAACTATTACATTGAATGGCTCAATTTTCATCACCCAGCTTCAGTTCTTTGTGTATGTTTCGGATAGATGTGCAGTATCTCCGCTTCACAAATGTTAGAACTAGCTCTAGGGCTGGAAAACAGTGGCAAAGCATTTATTTGGGTTGCTACACCACCATCTGGTTTTAGCAGCAACGTCAACCCCAAATTGTAACCTGGACAGACTACATGATGGAGAATCACTCCCCGGATGGTTTTGAGGAACGAAAGAAGAAACAGAATCAAGGATTGCTGATACACAAATTGGCTCCACAAAACCATATTTTATCACACGAATCCATTGGTGCTTTCCTCAATCATCATGGTTGGAATTCCATACTGGAAAGTATGTGTCGAGGAATACCAATAATTGGATGGCCAATGAGAGGAGAGCAAATTTTCAACTCCCATATGTTGGAAAAAGAGGTGTCAGTCTAGAGTTGAGAGAGGGGAAGAACGTCGAGGTTATTGGGCATGAACATATCTCGGAAGTGATAAATACAGTAATGGGAAAGACTGAAAAACGTGTTGGAATAAGAGGAGAGGCCCAAATACTGAAAGAGAAGCTGGAAAATGCAATCCACGAGGTTGAAGGTTTTAAGGGTTCATCTGCTAAAGCTGTGGATGAATTTTTAGTGACCTAGAAATACCTAGTTCTTTCAAATGCTGATCGATATTATCAAACACCCCCAGAAACAGTAGGAAGGTACACACGGCATGGATTGTCTCCCGCTACAGAAATATGTGCAATGTGTTAAGTAAATCAAACTGAAGAGGAAAAGAAAATACTGCCAAGGATTTTAACATATTTTCAAATATTATAAACTATTGTTGAACACTCAAATATATTGTTTATTGTGTGCTTTGTTTCTTCAAAGCAGAAGCAAGATTAATGCATACCATCTGAAATCACATGAAATCCTAAAAAATTTAAGAAAGGAAATCTGACTGTCACCGGTTAGAAATTCTCTTTCTGTACTATTAAGTGGCAGATTCCATCAGAAAGAACATTGGCCGATAACTAAATTTAAATTCATATAATATTTAGCCCACGTTTGGCCCCCATTATTTCATATTGTAATTTTTCTCTCTTATTTTCAACCACACAATCTTTCATAAAATAAAACTACACATAAACAAAAAACTTTTCCTTCTTTTTCAACTGCACATTCCCCAAATAAACACTATTCCAAATATTATAATACCAAGAAATGGGGGCCAAACGGGGGATTACGACCGTGAAATGAAACCTCTCGCCTATGAGAAAAAAAAGGTTTAACAGGTCTTACCAGCAGGCTAGCTCCGCCAATGCGATATTTTAATTAGATTTGACCACCTTCAAAACCTTAGCTCAATTGCAAATCAGAAGCACATTTTGTCGAGTGAGCATTCTCTTGTCGCCAAACTCAATTATTTTAACTTTCCCATGGAGCACAAACATTACAAACAAGTGGAATCCACCCGACTATAGCCATGTAGCTTTTTAATATTATTCTTCTCCATCAGCATCCTGATTTCATTCGCATCATCCCATCTCCCAGTATCAGCATACATATTATACAGCAAAACGTATGGGCCAGAGCTTTCTGGTTCCAATGTCATTAATGCTTCAGCTGCAACTTTCGCCATATCCACGTTGTTGTGCACTCTACAAGCACCCAACAAAGCTCCCCACACAGCCTTGTCTGGCTCAATTGGCATATCACGAATAACATCCATGGCCTCCTCAACCTGTCCAAATCGACCGACAACATCCACAAGGGAGGCAAAATGTTCAACTCTTGGTTCAATACCAAACTCACTAACCATGGATCTAAAATTTGACCTGCCTTGTTCCACTAGACCAGCATGAGCACATGCACTGAGAACTGATATGAATGTGATATACGTTGGTGAGACTCCAATTTGCTTCATTGATTCAAAGAGTTCCAGGGCCTCCTGTGCAAACCCATGAGACGCATATCCTCCTATCATAGCGTTCCAAGAGATGACATCCTTCTGAAATTTCATCTCATCAAAGACAATCTTTGCTTCAATTATTGCCCCACATCTTGCATACATGGTAATGAGAGAATTATTTAACGGTATGTCTGGTATAACAACCTTTGTGACGAATTGATGAATTTGCATACCTAGTTTCACATCTGCAGTTTCAGCACAAATGCTAAGAAGCGAGGACAGGGTGTGACGGTCAGGTTTCTCTCCTTTCTGCATCTTAAGAAAAAGTTCAATGCCTCTTTTGTAGTCTTCATTTTCCTCACATCCTGCTATTATGGTATTCCAAGAAACCTGATTTTTCTGAGGCATCCTCTCAAAGAAATTCATAGCAAGTTCCATATCCCCTGCCTGTGTGAAGCCCGAGATTATCGAATTCCAGGACAAGGTATCAGGATTTGGCATTTCTAAGAAGAGTTTGGTTGCCTCTTCCATGTCCAGCACGTGAACATAGCCACTAATCATTGTGTTCCAGGAAAATGTATCTCGGTCCTCCATCTGATCAAACAGCTTCCTTGCAGAAACAATATCTCCAGCTTTGACATAGCACATAATCATAGAATTCCAAGACACCATATTTCTCTCTAACCTCAACTCTCCCCCACTTCCCTTGTTACCACGAACTGGTATTCTATCAAAAAGCCGTCTAGCATCCTCAACCCTTCCTTTCTGTCCATACCCAGCAATCAAAGTATTATAAGCGTGAATGAGATCTTCTTCCCTGTCACCCCTTTTCCCATACTTAAATAAGAGATCAGCGGCCTCATCCAGTTCATCATTTTGAATCAAACCAGACACAAGGGCACTAAGAGAAGCTGCATCTCGTTTTGGCATCCTCTTAAAAAACTCTATAGCTCCCTTCACATCTCCATTGTGCAAGAACCCAGTAATCATTGTGTTCCAAGTCACAACATTCCTCTCCAGCATACTATTAAAAAGCCTCGAGGCATCATCCATCCTACCATTCTTTGCATATCCACTAATCATAGTATTCCAAGAAACAAAATCCCTCTCAGGCATTTTATCAAACAAGTATCTACCTTCTTCTACATGCTTCCTTCCACGGCATGACACATACACTGACAGCATCAAATTCCATGACACCACGTCTCTTTCAGGCATTTCATCAAATAGTTTCCGCGCTTTAGCAATCTCTCGGCGTTGGACATACCCACTCAACATTGAGTTCCACGTTACGGTGTTTCTTTGCGATAATTTATCAAAATATGCTCTTGCGTCTTCGAGAGGACCACTGCGGATCAGATGTGTAATCTTCTTATTAAGTATGCGGAGTTCTGGAGTGTCCGCGGAATTGGGTTTCATTGTCGTGAAAATTCGAATTTCTTGGAAAAACTGCCCCTCAAGTCTGGAGCTGAAATTGAATGATGCTGGTAAATAACTCCATTTCAGAGTTCGCATACCCGCCCAACATAGTGGCATAGCTAGAACAATGCAATTGTACAATTGTAGTAACCAAAAAAACTTCCTCAAGTTTTATAGGAAGCAGAATAGATCATAGTTGTTAGACCCGACTCGGACATTTACTTGGACAATGCAGCGGATCAACGAGTCAGTGGTTCAACTGGAGGGTCAATTCCTATCAAAAGTATTGTCAATTATTTTTATTGAACAATAAAATTTTGACAATTTCTACCACTAACTAAATTATATTGATATATGCATTTGAAACAATATAAACAACAATCAGTGATAAAAACTACGTTGTAGGCATAAACAAGTTGAAGTGGATTTGATAATCAAATAAAGATAAACAGACATACTATGCACATCATAACCATCCCCTTTTCACCTTCGTAGCTCCCTTCCTTAACACACTCATCAGGCCCCTTCGGCTAATTCCATCTCCTCTATCGTCCCTAGACCTCCAAAATCAACTAAACACTTAAGCCCTATCTGTCATCACCAATAGATCAACTGATGCATCAAATGATACCAATTGCTTGGCAAACAATGATTACCCTCTAAAACTTCCACATAAATTCAACTCAAAACACTTCTTAGCACACGATTTCTTTTTCTATCGGTTGGTAGTAAGCATAAATATTCATCTGTTTATTGGCCATTTAGGCTCACCTTTGTGGGTAACATGTGAGTTGTTAGGCAAAAAAAAAATACCCTCTGAATCAGTAAACATATTGTTAGATATCATGTTGTCAAATGACCTCCCGGGCGATGATGAAAACCAATTTTATCAGTCGACATGAATGGCTGAACGATAATTCAACATCGAATAATGGATGAACCGACCTAACGTTGCTTTACCTATTGGATGGCTAATACTCTTTGTGGCTTGTTGTTTCTTTTATTGGAACTTAACCCTAGTCGAGCCTACTTACCATATTGTGACTTACCTTAAGTTGGCCATTGAACTAATATATATATTGGTAATTGGTTCTTTCCCTTTGTGTCGTGCTTGAAGAGAACCCGAGAGAGAGATGTTATTCTTCTTCTTCTCTTTCATGCTTCCTGCCAAGTTATCTTCCCTACCAATTGCTTGAGGCTTTGTGACTCTTACCTGTGTGGTATTCATCCTAAGTGTGTAGTAGAATCAACAAGCAAGAGAGGAAATAGCAACCATAGGAAGGGCGGACGCCGGCGGTCAGTCATCTCTCGATTTGGTGTTGAATTCGATGTTTAATGGTTAACTGAGCCCGGAAATCACTTTGAGCAACTTAAGGAAGATCCTAACATCTGGTATCAGAGCTTGGATAGCAAAAATTGGCTCAAAATCGACTGATTTTCGGACTTGAACCTTAGAACCCGAATCTGAAAATTTCCAATTACTCACAAACCAAAGCTCGGTTGGACAAACGGAGGCCATACCCATCACCAGCTGGTCGAGGCGCTCCCGGAGAGGCGGCGCGTGTCCGGCGACGCTGTCTTCAGGTAATTTGGTTGTTTCGATCTCCTGAACGCGCTTATATACTTTGTTTTGTGTTTCAGGTTACACAGTAAAAGTTGGACGATTTTGCCCCTGGTGCGACGCCGACTGAAATTCAACAGCAAGCTCGTTTTTCTCCACTCTACGGACTCAGATAGGTCCGCGCTGGTAAATTGGCTTAATCCATTTAAATTCAACAATAGCAAGATCATCGTGTGGGGTGATCGTTAGGTTTTGGGGTTACCATGAAGGGGTAACCATTGCTTGTGCTAGAACTAGGATTACTTGCGTTAATTGAGTGCTTGTTCTTTTGATTTAAAGTGCTTGATATTTCTTGGTGGACGTAACGTTTAGGTTCATTGTTACTTTTGCTAAGAATTAACAAGATATTACTTTATCACGCTTCCCAATACTACTTTGTGTGGTTTAATTAGTGTGTTAACCAATGACAACACATAATTTTGATTTGGAAATTTTTAATGGTAAATGGGACTTCTCTATCTGGCAACAAAAGATGAGAGGCATACTAGTCCAACAAAAGGTGTCAAAAGCCATCGAAGGCAATTTTGCACATGATATCTCAAAAGTACAAAAAGAGGAAGTCGATGAGCTTGCCTATACCTCAATAATATTACACTTGTCTGACGCTGTCTTAAGAAAAGTGGGAAAACTAAAAACCACCAAAGAACTTTGGAAAAGACTAGAAGACTTATACTTGCTTAAATCTACACCGAATAAACTCTACCTACTCGAACGATTCTTTAGCTTTAAAATGGATCCTTCAAAGGATCTCGACGACAATTTAGATGTATTTAACAAATTGGTGCAAGATATTGTCAATTGTGACGAAGCCGTATCTGAAACCTATAAGGCCATTATCTTGCTCAATTCAAGCCCGGACTCTTATAAAGAAGTTAAAAATGCCAATAAGTATGGTAGGGACACGTTAACACCTGAAATTGTCGTAGATTCTCTTAGGAGTAAGGAGATGAAAATGAGGGCTGAAAAACAGGATAGGAGGAGTGGAGAGTTACATATGATACGAGGTAGAACTCAATTTAGGCAAGCCAGTCATGATGGATACCAAAGTAGTGGCGAATCAAGTAGTAATAGTTGGAAAAAGAAGGGGAATGGTAGACCTAGATCAAAGTCTAGAACTAAGGCTAGAAAATGCTATGGTTGTGGAGGCACAGGGCATTTTATAAAAGACTGTTATAAAGAAAAGGGAAAACAGAAGGTTAAGGAAAGAGATGAGGTAAATGTGTTATCCTCTACCTCTGATACCGAAAACGGTGAAGTCTATGTGATCACTAGTCCAGTCGCATACACTACTGAATTAAATCTAACTACTAATTCTCTCATGCATGAATGGATATTAGATTCTGATGCGTCTTTTCATGTGACATCTGAAAAGAACTGGTTTGAAAACTTGCAAGAATCTAATGATGGGCAAGTAGTTCTGTGTGATAACTTCGCCTATACAATTGCTGGAATTGGAGATATAAAGATAAAATTTAACACAGGCTTTGTGTACATGTTAAAGGAAGTTAGATACATTCCGAAATTATCTAGGAATTTGATTTCAGTAGGAAGACTTGAGAAAGACAACTTCACCGGTAAAATTGAAAACGGTATGTTTAAAATGATGAAGGGTGCGTTAATCTCTATTAAGGAAATCAAGAAAAACGACATTTACATCACTACTGGAGAAGTGATTAGAAGATTAAACTCCTCTATTTCTTCCGCCAAAATCAATCACACACATACGTGGCATAGTAGGCTTGCACACGTAAGCATTAAAGGACTTAAGCTACTTAATGAAAAATGTGCATTTGGTAATGACTGTGTGTTTGACCTATCGTTCTGTGATCACTGTGTGCTTGGAAAGCACCATAGAGTGTCATTCTCCACTAGTACGCATAAGGCTAAAAGCATGCTTGAATATGTGCATTCTGATCTGTGGGGTCCTGCTAGTAATCCCACATCGGGTGGGAATAGGTATTTCCTATCTATCATAGATGACTACACCAGGAAAGTGTGGGTCTATCTATTGAAAGACAAAACTGAAACCTTCCATAACTTTAACAACTGGAAGAAACAAATGGAAAATCAAACTAGCAAGAGGATCAAATTTTTAAGGACAGATAACGACCTAGAATTCTGTAATGCTGAATTCGATAGGATGTGTAAAGAAAGTGGAATAACAAGGCACAAAACGGTTCCTTATACTTCCCAACAAAACGGGGTAGCAGAAAGAATGAATAGGATCATACTAGATAGTTGTTGAATGCATCGATGTCATCAATAACTTCCAAATGAAAAATATAGATGACAGTCTTGTTGTGATGACACCTCATCACACTCTCGAGGTTGTGGACACCCCCTGATCGCGACCATCAACTCGGGTAGATGCACCGACCCATGTCCCTGGAAATACGTCTCGTACAGCCTATTGCTTTTCTTAATGGCTGCATCGTCGCCCGTAATCCTTAATCTAGTGATCAAGCTAAACTCATACATCGAGAAATTGACGACCTTGCCCCCGATGTCGAAGTGGAGGGAATCGTCGTCGACTGGCCTCCGAAGCCGACATAGAAGTGTATCGATGATCTGTCCTGAGTACTGCACATCTCGCATCTGGTACAGTGACCACAAGAAGGACTATCGTATCATATCTCCGTGATAATCATCGAGCAGCTCCAACACAACAGTAAAACTCTCAAAGTTATTGTTCCAAGTAGCTTTCCCCGCTATCCGTCTCAACTCCCCATCTAAATGATACTCCATCCTATAAAAATTCAAATGTTAGAACATTAAACAAGAGATAATAAAATAACGCATAATCTCAAAAAATCATGGGAACTGAATTCTTGACGCTAATAACAAAATAAATTCAATACAAATATAAAAAATAATTAATTAAATTAAATTACAAATTAATGAGATTTTCAGCAAAAGAAAATTATTAATATTTAAAGAATATAAAAAAGTTAAAAATTAAAGATTAAATATATTCTCAAAAAAATTAAAGAATATAAATATTATTTAAATAAATTTTAAAAATTAAAGAATATATAAAAAAATAACATAATTATTATTTAATCAAATGAAAATTATAAATAAAATTAATCTTGTATATTACATTTGGAAAATATATTTAAAAAAATTTAATTAAATAAATAACATGGAAAATAAATTGTTACTTTCAGATAATATTCAATTATTAAATTATATAAATAAAAGACAATTAAAAAATAAATAAATAACATAATTATTAATAAATTAATTATAAAATATATTTTAAAAATTAAATATATATTTTAAAAAAAATTAAACTGTTAACAGTCGGTCCAAGACTGTCTAACAGTAAACAGTCTTGGGCCGACTGTTAACAGTCTTGCATTCGGCCCAATTAATAAAAAAATAATATGAAATTTAAAAATTAAATAATTATTCAAAATTACAATGACAAGAATTAATGAAATTCGATTAACGAAAAGAATATAATTTATAAAAAACTATTAATAAAAATAAAAACGAAATTTAAAATTAAATAATTATTCAAAATTACAATGATAAGAATTAATGAAATTTGATTAACGAAAAGAATATTATTTACAAAAAAATATTAATAAAACTAAATATGAAATTTAAATTTAAAATTAAAAGAATTATTAAATATTACCATTTTAAAAATTAATTAGATTCGAAAATGAAAAATTATTATTTATCAAAAATGAGGAAATAAAAATAAATATTCAAATTTAAATTTAAATTAAATATCACATTTAAATTTTACAAATAAATAATTTTAATAAATTATTATTTATTAAAAACTAATAATTAAAATTATTTAAAATGAAATCCTCAAATATATGTAAGAAAAAAATAAAAAAAAATAAAGGTTGTGGGCAATCATGACAATTGACCTGCTTAACAGTCAATAGACTGACTAGACAATCAACTCAAATAATGGGCCAACTGTTAATCAGCCTAAATTAAAAAAATATATATTATTGGGCCGACTATAACAGTCGAAGTCGGCCCACTTAACAGTCATAGGCTGACTAACTGAAAAATAAAAACAGTCATGGGCAGTCAGCCCATGAAGTCGGGCACCCGACTGTTAACATCCCCAAAATGTCAGCTGCTAATGCAGCCGGCTTTTCTTGCCAGAAAATCTCCATTTCCGATGAGAAAAGTTTGCAAATCTCAAAATCCACCTATTATTTTCCAATTTAGACCCATATTCATACTTCTACACCTACATAACCAATATTACATTCCAAAAACCTCCACGAATTCAACATTCACACACAATATGAAAATCTAAACATTAATCTAGTTAATTAACAACTCGAAACTTACCTTAACAAGAAGAAGGTCGCCGGAGATGAACTGAGAATGTCTACAAACTGGAAATCGACCGTAGCTTTTTCTTGGTTTTGGCCGACTGTAAGCAAATGGGAAAGTGACCGTCTGAGGGTATTTTGGGATTTTGACTTTTAAATTCAATTTTCGTTTTTTTCTCTAAAAACTGGTCAAAGATTACTTTGAAAATATACATGGGTTATTGGGTTATTTTCAATGATTTCCTTCCATCAATGTGGGGAGGTGAAATAAGTCAGTTTGTATACAATAAACATTGGCCCAGTTGGTTCGATGGGTTTTAAATGTCCATCAACAAAAATGCATGATCAGAACCGGACCAATGTTTGATTCGATGGTTTTCAGATCGATTTCAATTTTTATAACACTGAAATTGATTCTTTAACTATCTTACAAAAATAACTCTAGTTACATTTTCTATTTATAAAGGGTTCAAGATTGAGAAATAATTTTTAACTTTGACTTTGATTTAAGGGGGTGTTCTCAACTAAAATTTTAATGAATTTTAAAGGATTATAAATTCTAATGAATTTTGTGTTTTTGAATAGATTCTTACAAATTCCATAAGAATCTCATCAATTAACAAATATGGTGAAAGTTCAAAAGATTTGCTTATATGTATTTTTATTAATGAAAACTTTATAAATCTACTAATTATTGAGAATACCTAAATTATAAAAGATTTCATTAAATTTTCAATTGAAGACATCTAAATTTAGAATGACTTTTAAAATTTACCATAATCTCAATTGAGGACATCACTCTTAGATTTTTATCAATTTTTTTGGTTAAATCAAATGTGGTGAAATGGATGATTTGGAAGTTGGAGAAAGTTAGAGTCCATTTGGGATGACTTTTGAAAAGTCAAAAGAAACTTTTGAGGTTCAAAAGCTGCTTTTGGACTCATTTGGCTGATTTTGTTAAAGTAATTTTGGTGATTAGAAGAGCTTTTAGAGGAAGTTGATTCAATGTGGCTTCATCTAAAAGTACTTCCGGAATAGAAAATGCTTTTACATATTTGTTTTCAAACAAAAATTAAAAAAACTTCCTTCAAAAGTTCTTCTACAAGAAGCAAAAGTTATGTCAAACGGGCCTTTATAAATCTTATAAAATATAAAGAAATGATACTTGTACAGGAAAATTCGCATTGAGTTTAACAGGTGCTATATTTTTGTCCAAAATCGAAATTGTTGCATGTGGCATTCTTTAAAAAAAATTGTAAATTTTTCCAGTAATATATGGTGAAATTGAAGTTCTATGATTTAAAAGAAATTTTTTTTAGTAAAGTTTTACCAAGGTAGCACGAAGTCATTTTGGGCGTAATTTCACACGACATCCGGCCCATATTTTTCTTGTACTCGAATTTCTCCTTCCCCTTTCCTTTTGCTTGGATTTGGAAAGTTGGTCACGGGTCATATCCCTTGTTTTTCTGGGAGATTTTTCTATTTGGTCGGGTTTTATTTATTTTTTAAGTTATTCTTAGAAAAGTTTATATTGCCCTTAATAAAATGATTCTTCTTATATTGTAATATATATCCAATCTTTTTAACTATTATCTTATATTTATTCTATTCTAAATTTTAGCATATAGATCCATTCTATGATCTAATATATTGGAATATTCTGCAATATATTGTTCATATTTTTATTAAGTATATTATATTCTTCAGAAGATGCATTTGTATTTTCTAATTGAAAAATAATATCTTTTATTTATTCTAAGATTCTTTTTAATAAATTATATAATCCTTTAATCGTATATCTTAGCATTTAATTATAAATAATTCTTATGATTCTCTAAGATCTTAAAAAGATTCGTTCTAATTTTAGCAAAAATTAATAGTCTTACCTTAGTTTTGATCTGGACTTTTATTCTTAAAACTGAGTGATATTCTTGCCTTCACAGAGTCTTTACTATTTCAGTTTCTTGCCCTCATTGTCTCATTTCTAAATAATAAATTTCTAGACTTTGATTAAAGAAAAACTCTCTTTTTACTTAAATAAGAAATAAACTTTCTATTAGATCCTTTAAAAATCTATGAGAATAAAGATTTAGAGACTCGTATTGATATCAAAATATTGGAATTTTATTTCAATAAAAATTTTACATTACTTCTATTTGGTACAAAAGAGTTTCCAGAAAAATTGGTTTTGAACTGAAAATAATTTGAGAATAGATATTGATTCTCCACTACAAATCGAGATATCTTCTCCCTTTTCTAATACCTCTGTTTATACATACATATGGAGCTCTATTATTTATCTATTTATAGCATTGCATAACATCAGCCATATCAAAAGGCACACTTGCCTTTCTATTATTTTTATTCTTGGACCTACATCTTCACATGCAGTTTTTGCTTTTTTATCAAAGGAGCATCTTCCTTTCTGTTATTGTCCTTTCATCCTTGTGTCTTCACTTGTAGCTAGGATAATCTCTTAGTTGACAAGATTCTTTGATAGCGGTAGGACATCCTGGAAATTTATGTATATCGAATTTTATGATATAATCCTTCAAGATTTCTGATTTTTTATGTCCTCCATTTGTAACTAACATCTAATTTTCATATTGATATAAACATGAGAATTTTTTATCATACAAATTTTTGACAATATTATATATAGCTTTGATTCCAAGTGCTCTTCTATATCTAATTCATGACTTTGTGACCAATGGAGCTTTTCTATCATTCTCCATAACATCTATTTGAAAATTAGTTGTTATATACTCAATTGATACTATATGCTCAACTGGATAATAAACAATTACATCATATTCATGACTTATTGAATAAAATTTAGGATATATTCTTCGTCTTTTGGCAAATTTTGATACTTCTTTTATGAACATATCATCAAATTTTGATATTTCAATCAAATTCTTTCCTTGATATATTAAATCCAGAAATCCATAGTCTGCAATTATCTTTATGAAAAAAGGGCCTCCTCCTTCTATGGCTGTCACTATAAGATAAACATTATTTCCTGAAGAGATGAAATATGAATCACTTATTTTTATTTCACAGACAATCCTGACTATTTTGGTATATTCTTCTTCTTTTGGATCTAAAGGGATCATATCATCTTGATCTATGATACTGATAGTTTTGGAATCATTTTTATCTCCATGTATCATCACTTTTTTAGTTGATGTTATTGGAATCAAATCTCATTTTTTATCAGTTGGTATGGTGTCACATCTGGGTTCACTGCTACTTTCCAACTATCCCTATTTTGTATTGATTTGGAAAACTCATTTCTGAGCTCTTTGATATATCTGTTTCAGATAGTATATCTTTTAGTTGTGCTGCAATACCATCAACTTGATTTTTGAGTTCTATGGTTTCTTTATGTTGCTCAGTAGTGATATTCAACAGTACTTTTATATTTGAGTTGAACATCTTTGAGATCTGTGTTGCACCAGTATCTATGTCTTCAGCTTCTTCTTTGAGAAAATCTATCCTTTTTTTGTATATGCAAGATAGATTGATATAAATTAATGACCTTGACTTTATTTATCAGCAAATTCTATGTTTCTGCTAAGAAAACTTGCAAAAAAATTATTAACTCATTTAATATGAATTATATCAAAATTATAAATGCTAAATAAGCTTATCATCTATGAAACCTTCTATATTGAGGTTCTGATGGTAGTTTATTTCTGACTAATCTTGCAACTTGAAAATTATCAGTTTCAACAATAAATTTCTTGGATTATAAAAATAATGAGGACTTTTTTTATTCCTCTAATAATTGCTAGTAATTCTTTTTCATGAGTAGTATAATTTATTTCTGCTTGATTAAATGTTCCACTTGAATATCTACAAATTTCATTTAGATCTGTTTTTAATATTGTTGTCCAATATTTATCTGAAATATCAGTATTAACAATCAAATTATCTTTTTCATATAGTAATATTAATTTTGGTAAATTTTAACATTCTTCTTTTAATGATTTAATTATTTCTGTATGTTCTTTAATTCATCATTTAGTATTTATTTTTCTAAATAAAAAATTTGTATTTTATGCATTTTCTTATAAAGATTTTCAATAAATTATTCTGAATAATTTAACCATCCCAATAATTTTTGCATTTGTTCTTTGGATTCTAGTTTATCTGATTTTTTTTTAATTTTTTTAGATATATGAGTCTGCAATTTATTTCATCTTTTATCTATTGATAATTCAAGAAAGTCTATTTCTTATTTTTTATCATAGATGTTTTTTAGAAAGTACAATTTCTTCTTTTTTACATTCATTTATGAATTGGATTAAATAATTCATATGTTCTTCTTTACTATTAGAACATATTAGTATGTCATCTATATAAACGATTAGAAATTCATTAACTTTTTAAATATATTATCCATTCTTCTTTAATATATTTGTGGTGCATTTTTTAAGTCAAATGACATTACTAATCATTCATATTTCTCTTGAGGTGTATTAAATGCAGTATATTGTATACTATTTTCTTCCATTTTTATCTGCCAAAATCCCGATTAACAATTAAATTTAGAATAATATTGTTTTCCTTTTACAGTGACAGTGTCTATTAAAACTTCTTTATTTGGTAAAAAATATCCATCAAATTTAGTATATTTATTTAATTCTTTATTATCTCTAACATGTTCAGAATGTTTCATAACCATAAAGATTGTAATACTACGAGATCCATTACTAGGTCTAATAAGTTTCTGTTCTAATAATTCTTTTATCTGATTTTTGAATTCTTGTGTATCTTCTATAGTATACATCATTGGTCTGACTCATTTTCTGTTACTTTTGTTTTGGCTTTAGGGTGATGTGGTTTCTAAAATAATAATGGATTTTCTCGATAAACTTTTTCTAATTGTTCAATAATTTTTTCTATACTCATTTCTATTCTTGTTTTTAGGATTTTTTATACAATATTCTTTTACTTTTTATTTCATTATATATGATTGGTTTTTCCTCCCATTTATTACAACGCTGGGCTGACTGAACTCTACAAGGTCTAAATTCTCTTGAAATTTTAATAAGTGTGAGTAAAGTGTTTGTAACGTTATCATATAATTATTTTGTTTATAATATTGAAATTGTTGTATAAAGTCATTTCCTAACAATATATCACACTCTAATTTATCATATTTATATATTTTATTTATTGTAACTTGTTTACTTCCAAGAATTATATTAACTTTATCAACACTATTAATTATTTGAATGTTTTATCCTGGGACTCCAGTTATTTTTATATTATTATCATTATTCTATGATTTTATCAAAAAACTTTTAAATATTGTTATATCACTTCCTGTGTCTATTAAAGCACATATTGCTATGTTTGTTTTTATAATAGTAACTTGTATATATACAACTAATAGAAAATTTGTCTGATTATTAATTTAATTCTTTTTGCATAATACGGTTTGTCCGTTATGAACTATGTATAATTCTTCTCTTTTTATACTATAATCTTCTAATCCATTCAGAAAACTCATTCCTAAAAGTATATGAGGGTTTATATCCATACTCTTATTTATATAACATGGTACTAAAAGAATTATTACTCTTATTTTTATTGGTACTTTTATTTCTAATTCTGTAATATGTACTTGTCCATCGAAAATTACATATCTATATGGTTCAGTTTTATGAGTTATTAAACCTTTATTTCTGATTGAAGCTATATGATATTCACTAACTCATGTATCAATTAGTATGTTTGTTCCATTTATATATTCTCTTCCATTAAAATATTATCCTTTTATCTTCATATTTCCAGCATTTCTGTAAAGTTTTATTTATCTTATATTACTAAATTCTTCTGGTTGGTTTTTATTTGGTATTCTAAAACTTTTTTATCTTTTAATAATTTTTTTCATCTTTAAATGTTATATTATTAGAACATTTTTCTTCATTTGATTCTGTTAGTTTAGGTTTATTTTTTGTTATGTTAAATTTATATTCTTCTGAAATTAAACTTATTTGTTTATTTGGTTATATTATTTTGCTAATATCCTTATATTCTTTATATACTTCAATATATGGTTTATTTGAATAAATATTTTCATAATTAGAATTGGTAAATGTGTATAGAGCTTTATATTCTATAGTCATAATTTGATCACCCAATTGCATGATATCATCTCTATGTAGTTTCAAATGTAATCATAAAATTTCATTAAAGTTTTTATCTTTTAATGAGACACAATATTTTGGGTAGCGTATAAACATTATTTTTTAATATGCCAAATTTCCTTCTATTGTTCCTAAATGACTAGCTCTTAGATTTATTATTCTTCCATCATGTAAGGTTATACTTAAGAGTGAGTCTATCCCTTATCTGAATAATGATTTAAACATTATTTGTACTCCTGCTAAATAAACATATTGAAATTTTTTAATTTTATTTTTTATTAATCTTTGTTAATAGTTCTTCAACTGTATTTTTTGTTAAAAGATTTAATTTATGTTTTCTATAAGTTATTCTTATATCTATAGTTTTTTCAATTTTATGATATTCATTTATTGCTACCCATTCTATTTTTCAAATTCTATCTAAACTTCCTATTTTCCTATTTTTAAATTTAAAAATAATTTTTGCATTTTTCTAAATTTGTTATTATCAAAAATAACTTTTAATCCATAATCTTCTATTACTTCATATTCTTGTGTATTTATATTATTATTTTCTATTTCCTCTATTTCTTTACTCAGATCCTCTGTTTCACTTATATATACTTCTTGATTGTAATATTGTTCAAATATTTGATATTTCACTTAATTTATCTTTTATTTCTAAATATTCTTTTTGTAATATTTTAAATTTCTTTTTATCACAGTCAGGGCCTATATGACCTATTTCCCCACAATTCCAACATTTACATTGATTTTATTTTTCTGTTGACCATATGTGTTATTATTTTTATTTTTTTATAAAATCTTCATCTAGGTTTTATATATTTTCTATTAAAATTTCTAAATTTTTTATTTTTATATTTTCTTTTATTAACCATTCTTCCAGAATTACATCACACTTGTATAAGATTTTTCATATCTTCACAACATATTCTAGTTAGTTTTCTTGATTTTTTCAATAATTGGCTTCGTTAACATATATATGCAAGTCTTTCAAATAAAAATTTTATCCTTGAACTTAAAGTTCTAGGTATTCCAATATTATTTCTAATATATTTTTCAAATTCTATTTTAAAATATATTCCCTATGAACCTTCTAACTTATTATAGTACATATCCTGGTATACTTTTTGATTTTCATTACTATAAAATTGAACATAATAATAATTTGTGAATTTACAAGTATATTTTTTAATTTTACACATATCACATATTGTTAGATTTATTAATTTAATTCTGGCATTATCTTTTTCTCTTATTAATTCTCCTTCATCATTTTTTATCCAATTTTCTTATAAAAATTTGTCTGAAATATATTCTACTAACTTTTCTATACCTTATTTATTTGATTTTATATTTCTGTTTGTACATTTATTTTGATTAATGTTTTTGTATCATTACTTATTCCTTCCCACCAATTTCTAACATCTCATTCAAATAATGCTATTAAGAAATCTATTATTCTTTCAGTATTTTCTCACGTATCATCTTTGTTATATAAAAGGATCATTGAATGCCTAAATTAATTAGGTTTTTTTAGTATCTATTTTACAATTTAAATCTAATTTTGTTCCTCCATGATTAATAGGTTTATCAAATTTATCATTTAATTCAAATCTATCTCTATATTTATTTCCTTTATTATAGAATTTTTGTATGATTTATTATATATAGGTGCATAACTTTCATCCGATTCTTGTAATTATTATTTAGAGGTTCCTATTGGATTAGGTCTTCCTCCACCATTCATTAAAACTTGGTATTCACTTATATCATTTAAACTTAATTAATTGATCAAAATTTTCTATAAGTAAGTCTAATTCCTCATTCATCTTTATTTTCTTGATTTTCTTCTATTTTTAATTTTCCTAACATTTTTCTCTGGATTGTTCTTCTTCTAATATTTTAGGTAATACATTTTTTCCTAATTTCATCATCTATACTCACCGTTTCTATCACTATATTTTATTTTTCAATATATTTCTTTCCTATTCGGGCCATTTCTTTTTCTATAATTTTTTTTTATCTATTTTCTTTTCTTTATTTTTATTATTTTCTTTTAATTCTCTAATTTCAATTTTTAATATATTTATATCATTTCTTGTTTCTTTAACTTCATTTCTAAAATCTTGAACATCATTTATCAACATTTTTATTAATGATTTTAATTCTTCCATATATTCACTTATTGACATATTAAAATTTTCTAATCATCTTTCTAACATATAAATTAATTTACATCTTTTATCTTCTTTTCCATCTATTATTTTTCCAAATATTTCTTTAGCTATATTTGTATTTATTAATTCTTCTTTTACTCTTTTAAAGTATTTACTTTGTAATTTTAATTTTTCACATTTTAATTTTATTAAGTTTTTTCTTTTGTTATTTTTATTCCATCTGGTACTAATATTATATCTTGTATTTTTTCTTGCATCTTATTAATATTTGCAAGTAATCTATTCAATTTTAAATCTGTATTATTACTTACACTCATACTTCTCTTTAAATTCTTTAACTTCATATTCCTTAATATATATATATCTTTTATTGATCCTATTATTAATTTTTCTAATATTGGTTCTTTTATTTCTTTAGGTGACTCTTTGATTAATATTAATGTCATTATTTTTAATTTATTAGGAATATGTTCTAAAAATATACAACTTCATTTTTCTTCTTCTAATTATAATAATTATCTATTTTTCTTATTTTAATTTTCATGATCTCTATGGTTCTGATACCAATTTAGGAGGTGCTACTTTGAGCGAAAAAAAAAATCAAATAAATCTATGTAAGCAATAAATATATCTAAATTCAAGTAATGATTAATTTTGAGGACTTAGAATATAAGGTTTTTATATTGTAGTGAATTGTATGTTATAAAAAAGGGTATTTTAGGTACTTTCTATTAGTTGAGTTGGTCAAAAGTTAAAATGGAAAAGTAACCTCCTTATTTAGGCCATTTTCATGTTTTCCCTGTTTTCCTTATACTCGAATTTCTTAAATCTTTTAAGGTACAATTCCATTCTTCAATTCTCTGTTTTCTCCAATAGATAATTTGGTATTTTGATATTATTTTAGAACAATTCATTTTCTTAAAAAAAAAAAAAAAAGATTAGACGGGAACTCTGAAAGACTGTGAGAGCTTGCTAGTTTTTAATCTGCGGTAAATTCTATTAAGAGAAGAATTCTCCTGTGTGCTGTGACAATAGGAATGTGACGCACTTCATCTGTTCCTCTGAAAGTTGCTCTTACAGGGAGAGGGGGGAAAGCTTTGTTCTTTCTATCTTTACCTTTCTCCGTTACCCAGGGGGCTCTATCTTCATCATCCCCGCACCCCCCACCCACCACAAATGAATGATGGTGTTTGGAAAAGGAAATACGAGAAAGTGGAAAGAACTTATGCAAAAATTTGTCTATACCAAAAGGGAGGTGATTAGTCTTAAATCATGTTGTTGACTTACTTTGTCATGTATAGCAGTAACTGCTAGTTTGGCAATGCAAGATGTCACCTCTCAATCTAGCCGAAATTTCTTATTTTTCCATGTGTTGTAGTCCTGAAAGTTTTCCTTCAATGAGGCATTATTGTTTTTTGTACTGTAAATTTGTCTTGACATTTTGCTCAGTTTTGTACCTTCACTGTTCCATGTGCACATAGTTTACCTTTTTGCTTTTTAAACGAACTTGTGCAATGATGCTTGACCTTTTTGCTCATTTATATGTTTGTAGGCTTTTGAAGAAGCTGAGATTCCAAGGGTGAAAGAAGAGAAGCCAGGTCTTGCACAGACACAATACAAAGATCTGATCTGGAAGATGTGGAAGAAATCTCCTGACAACCCGCTTAACCAGGTAAAAAGCTAGTTCTGTTTAACATGATAATCACTGACTTACGCGTGGTCTAGTTCTGCAATTTTGACCTTTACATTATATTGAAAGCGGAATCATTGCCAGTCTAGTTAAGTCAAATATAGTTTGACTTGAAAGCCAGTTAGATTTGGATTTTCAGTTGAACCTAAGTAAGAAGCATAGTATCATGGGGCCATTTAATTCTTCCACTGTTACTCCAAAATCAAATACAAAGAAAAGATCAATTTATATGGAGTTTGTGTGGATCAACAGTTCTGGGTGGATAACCAATTCTCGACAGATATACATGTTTTATGCAAATTGGTGATATAGTCTATTGGATTTCACATATAAAGGTGACGATGATCATAAGCTGAAATCTGAAGCTTAATTGATGATGAAGTCTTTTACACGTTGATCCCCGATTCAGCTTACAATTTGAAGGCCATTTTGGGAATTTTATTAATTTGCATCGGTTATTATTGTTTTCTTTTTGTTAGCTCCTTGCTGGGCTGTTTTTGTATTGTGTCATTTTATTGGTTGAGTTTGTTATGTACAGAGAGGTGAATATTCCGTTTTTTAGTGAGTCATAAACTGTATATATAGGCTGCTTCCTTGTACATAATTATTCATTCGATTCTTATGATTTCAAAAAGAGAATTCTCAAGTTCATTTCCTTTCTTCTCCAATTTTCATATATAAATTCTTATATAGTCATGACCCTTGGTCATATAACAAAAGCAGAAATGATTGATACAGTACTTGGTAAAAGACGGATAAAAATTTTGTATTATTCAGAAGTGCAAATATTACTCCTTTATGATATATGATGGCAAACGAAGGGGAATATTTCATACTATGTGGGTGTCAAGGGTATGTATTTTTGGATAATATATTAGTTACAGGAGTTGCAATGTGGCTATTGATCTTTTTCTGGTTTTCACATTGAATTGTAATGGATGGCAGCTTGAGCCCAGTATATGATATGAACTTCATCGAGGGTCTTAGGTCTCCTGTTTAATTGTTGGATTGCAGTGGAATAATAGGCAAACAAAAACTGCGACTTGTGGTGCTCAATGTCTGAACGCTTGATGAAATGTATAATGGTGATCCTCTGTTGTTGTCTGTTCCAAACCCCATCCTTGCCAGAGGCATGGATTATTTTCCCTGCCAAACTTCAGTTTCAAATCTCATTTTGCAGTGGGTTGACTTTTGAATGGGGTTCAGTAATATTATGGTGCACTGCTTGTTTCTCATCATGGTGATGTCTTTTAGATGCATTTTGAAATGGAAGGTTTATATGTGAATAAATCATCCATAAATGTAATATTCTTTTCTTTTTGTTTGAATTTCCTCGTGCAATTTAAACATGATTATGACGTCACAATTTGTTCAAATTTATTTCTTCCCTGCTCTGCTCTCATCCTGTTAAAAATTCAGAAAAAAGGAAAAATGTGAAAACTGATTGGGTCATTACTGAATACCGGCAATACTTGGGCCATCTTGTTCTATGGATAATGCTTTTGCTGTAAACCTGAACCGGTGAGGATCCATTGTTGGTGTTAGATGGGGATTCTAAAGGCTCATTATGGGTGCGAGATTGTTTATTTCATGGGTCATCTTCTCCCATCTTGGTGGGTCTTCGTATTTTGTAATACTTATTTGGAAGTGTAGGAACAAGGATCGTTTTAAAACAACGAAAAATCGCAAAGGACTAAGATCAAAAATGTAAATCTGAACTTAAAGCAGTAAGAACACAAAGCGATTTTTCGGCCGAAGCCCCGAGGTTCAGCGATTGGTTAGATCGCCTAGTCCCCGTTGAGCATCCACGAGGGAATAAGCTCGAATCCACTAAATCAAACGGCCAAATACAGCAAAAGTGTCAAGAACACACCGGAACACAAAGTTCCAATCACAGCACCCTAAATCTCTCAGTACATAAACGAACTCATACAAGAGTTCAAAAATTAACTCTCACTCAAAGATCTACAAACAGATCGCAAGAGAGAATCTCCAAATTACAGAGAGAAAACGAAGGATAAAGGAAACTGCTGCCCAGAGAAGAAAAAATGAAAGTGTGTGTTCGCCAATATGTCAAACCCTAGTAACAATAATAATTGATTCACGCAAATCAGATCCAACGGTCCATATTGCACCATGTGTCGTAGATCAGGGATAAGTTGCTATTTCAATTCATAAAACACGCTTTTATCATTTAACGACCAATTCCAGATCCTTCTCACTGTTGGGCTTGAACCGGGTCAGGTAAGTTGGGCTGAACCATCACACAGATAAAACAACAACACAATAACACTAACAATCTCCACCTTTGCTGTTTTGTGCATCTCTAATAGTGGATTCAAACTTACTTCTCATTTCACTTGCTCTTATTACCTGTAAAAACAAAATAAAAGAATCAGTGTTCTTCAAGATTAATCAATCTTAAAGAATCAACAAATTTAGTGATAGGGATTACCTTAGTTCCAGCATCTGCTGGATTTATCTTAGTAGGTATTTTGATTAATCTAATATCACCTCTATCAATGATATCTCTAATGAAATGAAACTTTACATCTATATGCTTAGATCTATCATGCAAAATAGGATTTTTACTTAGAAAAATGGCGCTTTGGTTATCTGAACACAGCTCCACTTGACTTTCTATAAGTCCTAATTCACTAAGTAAACCCTTCAGCCATAAACCCTCTTTAACTGCTTCAGTTGCAGCTATGTACTCAGCCTCGGTTGAGGACAATGCAACTAATTTTTGAAGCTGAGATTTTCGGCTAATGCATGTGTCATTTTTGACATAAAAGTATGCAGTTGTAGACTTTCTATTGTCTGGATTTTCAGCAAAATCTGAATCTACGTACTCCTTAAGTATAAGTCCATTTTTATTTGTTTTGAACATTAAACCTAAGTTACATGTTCCTTTTAAATACTTAATCAGACTTTTCATGCATTGCCAATGTATTTCACCTGGGTTACTCATAAACCTACTTAATACACTCACAGCATAAGCAATATCAGGTCTAGAGCATACCATAACATACATCACAGATCCAACAACATTAGAGTATGGAACATTCATCCTTCTTTTATGTTCCTCTTCAGTTTTAGGTGATTGATCAACAGACAATTTCATTCCAGCAGATAAAGGCAAAGTGACAGGCTTAGATTCATGAAGGGAAAATCTTTTAACAACCTTATCAATATAAGATTTTTGTGATAGAAACAACTTTCCATTTTTCCTATCTCTTTTTATTTCCATGCCCAATATCTTTCTAGCTGATCCTAAATCTTTCATCTCAAATTCAGATTTCAGATTTTCTTTAATAGAGTTAATTGCATCAGAATTATGACCAGCAATGAGCATATCATCAACATACAACAACAGATAGAAAAAATCAGACTCATTTTCTTTCTTATAATAGAAACAGGGATCATAATCAGACTTCTTGAAGTTCAGGCCTTGTATAAAGTAGTCAAATCTTTTATACCATTGTCTAGGGGCCTGTTTCAGGCCATACAAGGATTTTTTCAAGAGACACACTAAGTTTCCCTTACCAGACACTTCAAACCCTCTTGGTTGAGTCATATGTATGGTTTCATCTAAAGAACCATACAAGAAGGCAGTTTTCACATTAAGTTGTTCTAATTCCAAGTCAAATTGTGTCACTATAGCAAGTAGGACTCTAATGGATATATATTTAACAACTGGTGAAAATATTTCGTTGTAATCTATCCCTTCCCTTTGATTAAAGCCTTTGGCTACTAATCTAGCTTTGTATCTTTTATTATTTGCCTTAGTCTCACCCTCTTTAATTTTATAAATCTATTTGCAGTCAATCAATTTGCAATCTCTGGGTTTTTCAACTAGAATCCAGGTTTCATTCTTAAAGAGTGAGTTCATTTCACCTTCCATTGCGGCAATCCACTTAGGAGATTCCTTGGAAGAAACAGCCTCTTCATAAGAGGCAGGTTCTAATTCAACCAAGTCAGAATTAGACTGATCAGATGCAAACTCAGCATACTGATACCTAGATGGAGGTCTGATTTGTCTCCTTTCTCTATCTCTAGCTAGCTGGTAGCCCTGCAGGTTAGGTGCAAGCTCCAGATTATCTTCATCTTGAATTATTTCAACATCAGATTCATTTTGGGGTAATATCTGATGTGGCTCCACGTCAAACTGAGCCTGGTCATCAGCATTGTGGTTATCAATATTAATTTCTGTGGTAATGAATTCATCATTCCCCAACTTTTCAACAAATTTGTCACTAAGACAAGGGAATTCATTTTCATTAAAGATAACAGATCTGCTTGTTATCACCTTATAACCCCTCACATCTCTTAACCACAATCTGTTACCTTTTACACCTTCCCCATATCCTAAGAACACACCCTTTAATGATCTAGGGTCCAATTTTGATTCAATATGATGTGCATAAGCAGCACATCCAAAGGTTCTTAGGTGGGAATAATCTGGCATTGTACCAGACCAGATTTGTTCAGGAATTTTGTTATTTAGTGAGCTGGAAGGACACCTATTGATTAGATAACAGGCAGTTTTCACGGCCTCACCCCAGAAAATTTTTGGGAGGCCAGAACTGATTAACATGCACCTAGTTCTCTCAAGTATTGTTCTATTTAGCCTCTCAGCAACCCCATTTTGTTGTGGAGTGTAGCTCACGGTTTTATGTCTCATTATTCCTTATTTACTACGATATTGATCAAATTCAGTATTGCAGAATTCAAGGCCATTGTCAGTTCTTAAGACTTTTATCTTCTTACCAGTCTGATTTTCAATCAATACATTCCATTCTTTGAAAATTGTAAAAGTATCAGACTTAGATTTTAGTAAGAAAATCCATGTTTTTCTTGAGTAATCATCAGTTGTAAGAAGATAGTATCTGTAACCAGATACAGTAGAAACTGGTGCGGGTCCCCATAAATCAGAGTGTATGTATTCAAGGACATCTTGGGTTTTGTGTAGCCCTGCCTTAAAAGGCAGTCTGACTTGTTTTCCCATAATGCAGTGTTCACAGAAAGTTAATTTTTGAACACTGTCATTCCCAAATGCCCCTTGATATGATAGAGTTTTTAAACCTTTTTCACTTAAGTGGCCAAGTCTTTTATGCCACAGTTCTGATTTATCGGAATTTGTGACAGAATTCACAGAATTTTTTGGTGAAATTATTTCAGCACCTATTATATATATCCCATTAAGTTTAGGTGAACTGACAATGAATTCTTGATTTCTTGTTATACTTGTATACCCATTTTTAATACCAATTTGGTAATTTTCATCATCAAGAACTCCTAGGGATATGAGATTTCTTCTAAGTGCTGGAACATATCTAGTATGTTTTAGTAACATAAGATGACCATTTTTAAATTTCAACAGCACATTTTCAATTCCTTTTACTTGGCATGACTCATCATTTCCAAGTTTTACAAATCCCTCATCCAGACTACTAAAGTCTGAAATACAGCTTATATTTGGTGTCATATCGAAGGAGCATCCTGAATCCAGGACCCAGTCCTGATCAGTATTTGCAGATAGAGACACATAGGCTACTCCTATATTAGCTCCTGCTTCTTTATAATTAGCAGCAGCTAAGGTAACATTTTCTATATTAAACCCATTCTTTTGGTCATTAGCCCTTTTAAAACAGTCTTTAATAAAATGACCTGTTTTACCACAATAAAAACATTTTCTGTTATTGCTGTTCGCTTTTCCTTTAACTTGTTTCTTCCCCTTTCCTTTGGTGTTATTCCATTGCTTTTTGTTAAAATTTTTGTTCTTATTAAAATTGGAATGACTGAAGTTGCTTACACCTTTAGCATTTAGTTTTTGATTTGATGAAACACCCTCAACATGGTATACATCCTTATGTTCAGATTTTAATTCCAGTTCTTTATTCAGTAGTGAACTGTGAATTCTTTCAACAGTAAGATCACTCCTACCATACTCTAGAGCATTTCTGATATCTTTATATTTGTCTCCTAGAGCATTTAGTAGGCCAACTACCTTCTGTTCATCAGAGATTTTCTCATCACAATTAGCCAAGTCTTGTGTGATCCTATTAAGCCTATCCATATTGTCTCCTATATCAAGGTTAGGATCAAACTTAAAGCTAAAGAACTGTCTCCAAAGAAAACATTTGTTTGGGACAGTCTTAGTAAGGTAGTGTTTTTCTAAGGTAGTCCACAATTCTACAGCTGTCTTAGTCTCTCCTACTTTCCTAATCACATTGTCAGATAAGTGTAGGAACAAAGTGCTCTAAGTTAATTCATCTTGTTCAGTTTTCCTGGCCTCAGCCATGGTTTCTGGCCAAGATTCATCACTAGCTTTAGCACATTTCAACTGTAACATAAGTGCTTTTATTTTCAGACACCAGAGACTAAAGTCTCCTTTGCCATCCCAAACTTGGACATCTACCTTAGAGTTCATGATGTGTACTAGTGTAAAATATCTACAAATTATGATAACAGAGGTGTATCAAGGTATTTAATCAGTCAACAGTATATCACAAAAGATCACTGTCGTATTCCAATTTCTGATTTTCAGTTAGTGCATAAGTGTGATATGTACAGTAGATATAACACACAATTTAATGCACAATTAGTATACAATTCACTAAACATGCAATGGAATATAGAAGCACAAACTTACACACAGTAAGCTATAAAGTATAGTATATGGGATGTATGTACCTTGATTGCAATTAAACTTAGGAATTTAACACCTGAGAAAATCAATTTGAGTATTAGTACAATTCATATAGAATGTACAACTATTTGATTAAGGAAATAGAATTAGGGATCTATTTTTCACACATACAGTGAGAAAAATCCAAACAGTTTTTCAAAAAATTTTTACAGGTTTCTTGAATCGAAACCCTAGTCCCCAAAGTTTCTAGGCTTCTCTCAGGGAACCCTAGACAGAGGTAGAGTTAGGGGAGGTTCAATGAAACCCAAGGTTTTTAAAAAAATTCTATTTCCAGAAACAACACCCCTTTTAAAAATTATATGTATCAACAATCAGGTTATGCAATACTCAAGGATTATAATACACTGCAGTAACCAAGAACATCAAGAACATGTACTTCTTTCAACAAGATCACAACCCCTGACTACGGAACACAGAGAACTGTAGATTTCAGAAGGGACACCAAGGGATTTACACGGTTTTTGAACCAGCAATAACCACAAGAAAATATTTTTTTTTTGTTAAAACAATTTTAAAATAGAAACAGGGAGAGAGAAAAAATCTTTCAGAAAGGATCAACACCAAAACTCAAAGGTGTAGAAGTGCACTAAATAGTGTCAAACTTCGATCGAACACTGAGTCGAATATTCCTCAACAGGAAATGTTGGCAGATCTTGAAGATCTGCCGTTTTATCTTTGGCCGGTGATTAGGGTTTTCAAACCCGTAAGTAAAAGTTTGAAAAACCAAACAAAAATTTCCAACAGAGCTCTGATACCACTGTAGGAACAAGGATTGTTTTAAAACAACGAAAAATCGCAAAGGACTAAGATCAAAAATGTAAATCTGAACTTAAAGCAGTAAGAACACAAAGCGATTT
>NC_036251.1:8791967-8800588 GCF_002742605.1 Olea europaea var. sylvestris
TCCCGAACCGAACGGAACCCGACGGTTCTTGTCAAATAAAATACCCGAACGAGTATCTGAATTGAGAACCGACGGGTATGGTTCAGTTCTCGATTCTAGACCAAGAACCGAAAAACCAAATAAGAACCGAATTTTTCTAATTTTTTTTTATATTGAATAAATCAAATTATTTTAATTTTAATTTTTTCTAAACAAATTAACAATTTCTAAATCCAAATTTTTGGCCCAATAATTTGTTTCATTTCTAATTTTTTAATTTTTGGCCCAATTACCCCTTTTATTGTCTCATTTCTTAGCCCAACAAGATCCGACCCACTAAATAACCCTAAATACCTACACTAAAGTGTATGACGCTGTCTCGACTCTCGCAGCCTCGCTGACATTCCAAAACCTATACAATCGTCGACCGACGCTGTGACCTCCACCAACCGAAATTTTGACCGTAGCGATTATTTGAACAAGGTAGTCTACGAGTCTCTGACATTTCAAAACCATTGAATGTGTCATTAGTAGTATTTATATAATGTTGTTATAAATGTTAAAAAATTTAATTATAATACAGAACCGAACCCGAACGGTTCCATAATTATATTTGGATCCGACTGTTTCATTTACTAAATACCAGAAAATTTTGGTTCGGTTCGAAATATTATAACAGTCTCTTTATATTTAACACTCAACCCTCATTTGAGCCTCATTATTTTCATCAAAATACATTTTTCAATGAGGATTTGACCACATTTCAACTACAAATTTTTCATTAAAAAATATTATATCAAATTCAATTTTTTTTTAATTTTTAACCATACATTTCCCATCAACACACTATTCAAAATGCATTTTTTTTAGCAAGAGTGGGGCTCAAACAATGGCTAAATTTTACTACTCTTAGAAAAGATTTTTTTGTTTTTCCTTATCTTTTATTTTATTTAATTTTTCTCTAGATTATTATATTATTTTTTTATATTGAAAATTGAAATACTTTTAATGCATTTAACACCTAACACCGCTGATACTAGATATTATTATTTGACATTAAAAAAGTAATGTTATTCAATCTTGCTAGTGCTTAGCACAGTCTAAGGGCATCTCCAATGACATGTTATATTTGGTGCAAGTAAAAGTTGCTCCAATGGTACATCAACTATAGTGCAATTTTTAATGTAATGAATAGCATTACACCTATACCAAATATAGAGTTTTTCATTTAACCCCATTTTGCCCTTGTTCGCACTTTATAAACACTGTTTCTTCCATCTATGCCCTTATTTAATATATTAGTATTAATAGATTTTAATTGATTCATAATTATTTTAATATATTGTTTCTTTTTATTTAATATTTATTTTTAAATTCCAATCAATTAATAACCAACAATTATTTCAACAATGTATTAAAATTGTTCATTAATAGTCAAAAGTTAATAGCTCATTTATGGGATGAATACAAGTGACAAAACGAGTTGTCATCCTCGTTATATACAATTTTTTTTTTTTTTTTTGGGTGTGTTAAATGTAGTTTTTATAATTTGCTGCATTATTTTTAATGTCTTTTTCAGTTTAGTAATAAATGCAATATTTCACTTCATTAAATATAATTAATGACTTTTGTAATAATATAGTCTGTAAAATAAAATTTGATATAAAATAACTCAAAATAAAATTTGGTGTAACCATTGAAGAGGAAAAACCAAATTTCACCAAATTTTTTGACATAGAGAATTGAAGATGATCCAAGTGACAATTAGGTAACATTAAAAAGTAATGATATTTATCATCACTGATGTTTAACATCAATTTAAGTGGCACTACTTGTGCCATTAAATTATAAGTTCAATTAAACCTACGTTTGATTCCATTATCCCCACATTATATTGAAATTTTGATTTGTAATAATAATTTTTTTGAAGGAGTAGTAAAATGGAAGGAAATGATTGAGTTTATGCGGAATATTATTTTATTGGGTGCCGTGCTTTCAAAACCTGCTTCCATGTGGCACTGCATGAATTAACACAATTTTCTAATCTTTTATCAAACTTGGGATTTGAATTATTGACCTTAAACGATATCTTTAGTGATAGGGTTGGTCAAAATTGAATCACAAATTCACTAGAAATATAGCAGTTGTTTGGTAGAAATTTAACTTATGAAGACTTTTGTTTAAATTATGACTAAACACTTTCAATCTATTAATTCTTAATTTTTCTGTTAAAATGTATATAAACACTATGGATAAAATTGTTATAAATCTCCTCATGAACTCAATATTTTCTATTTTGTTTGTATATGAACGTGGAGTTGTTCATACACATTCAATAATTCCCTCTCAAATGAAGTATTACATCATTGTATTATTCACTCATGATCATCAAGATTATTCTTAAGCGATCACCACTTTCTTTTATTCTGTTTACCTGAAAAGACCACACGCTTCCAATGCGGGATGGTTAGAAGAGAAAATGATAAACCAATTGAAAAATAGAAATAAGGATGATCTATGAGAACACGTGTAACTTTTAGTTAGGTTGTGAATTTTCGTTCGTGAGTACAATCCGAGATTAGTTTTCGTTTTTCCACATTTTTGTGAGTAACATTGTTGAACTTTCGAGATCAAATTTCATCATTTTGGAGTCCATTTTAGTGTTTTTATGTTTTGAGTTAGTTTAAGAGTAATTTCGTTATTTCTATAATTTTTTAATTTTAATTGGATTTGTTTTGCAATTTCCTAGTTTATAGAACTAAGGTTTCGAATGTATTAGGATTTATTTTGAGTTTACAAATACGTATTAAGGTTGTAAAAACACATATTCATTTTTCTTGCTAAATAAGATATTTCAATTTTTTCATTATTTGATGGATTCCAAATATTTATCACGTTAGTTCGAGCGAAATTTGAACAAGAGAATCTTTTATTATTATTCACGTTTCCGTCATATGCTAGGTGGTATTAGAGCTATGGCATAGGATTAGAGTAAGGCTTTTCAGGCAAGGTTTAAGACAATTGAGACTAAATTACAAGAAAAACACAATCCAATCAAAGATGCATTGGATGTCTTGAGTGTAGTAATCTTGGAGAGCCAAACACAATCTCTATAATAAAACGCATTTAAAATATTCCGACTTTCGCCTGAGGAAAATAATATAATAATTTTGGAGGGAAACTATTAAACATAAAAGATATGAAAGAAATAAATATTTTTTTGGGAATAGTAAAATTTAAGTGTTAAATATAAAGAGAATATTGGGTACTTAAAAATTCTCTCTAAATTGTGGAATATACTCCTTAGAAATAGAGACGAGTTCATACACAGTAAATTGTGAGTGAATCATCCAATTTAGCAGTTCAATTAGAATATTGTTCTAGTTGAGGATGAACAAAACTCCTGAATCGATCCAGACTCGAATCGAACCGATTGATTCTTAAGTTAAATACTTGAATGAATATTAGAAATGAGAATCGACAAATTTGGGTCGATTTTCAGATCTAGAGTAAGAATCAAAGAGCTAAATAAGAACTGAATCTCCCTGATATTTTTAAATGTTTTATAATAAACAAGTGAAATTATTTTAATTTTTTTCTAAATTAATTTGCCAAGTAATACTAATTTATTGAGCCAAAAACTATCATTTTCTTGTTTTATTTGTCAACTAATTAATTGAATAAAAAACACTATTTTTCTATTTTCAGCTCAAGCCCAACTTTGTAATACAAATTTCAAAGAATTAAAATTGAGTGACGTAAGTTGGTTTCTCAAATAATCAAGGCTGACTAGTTGCGACTCCCTTCATCTTACCATTTTTCTGTTATATTCATTGGATTTCCTACACTTTGATCAAGGTAAGCTTCATCTCATTCCTTTTTAATAATTTCTCACACTCAATATGTAACACAGTAAGTGGCAGTAAATCCATGAAAATCATATTTCCCTCTAATATTGAAGTTAAAGCGAGGATATACTGGAGCATCCCTTTCTATTTGTTTATCTCTTGTGTTGAATCCACACTTGGTGTTGTTGTAAGTATTAAAAAAAAAAAAAAATAATTAACTATGTTATGGAATCGAAACAAATCGAACCGAACGAAATTGAATCTTCATTTCATAATTAAATTTGGACTCGACAATTTCACTTATTAAATATTCGAAAATTTTTGTTCAATTCGATTCTCAAGATCATGTTCAATCCTAGTTAATATCCTAACCTGTCTCAACCACATGAAAACGACGTCATTTGGTTAACTGAACTTGAAATTGGGAAAAGTAAATGGAGTAAAGGAATTAAGTAACAGTATTATTGGCTTTTGGGGTTCTGATTTCGCAGTTGTTTTGGGTGTGGCAGAAGCTAGTTAGGTTTAGGAGTAAAGATATTATTAATTTACCATCATTATATTATATTATCTTAAAGACAATTTAGCGTGACAAACATTTAAAATTTTTTTGAAATTTTTTTTCTAAGAATGCGTGGTTTTCTAAGAATGCGTGGTTAACAAATATATATATATATATATATATATATAATTGTGTTAACAAATAGAATTATTTTATTATTATTATTTTTTTAGGAGAATTGTGAATATGTGATTGAAGTTAATTTATTTATTATTTTATTTTTAAAAAAAAGGGAGTTTTGAGAAAATGAATAACAAATAGGGGCTCAAAAAAAAAAACTATTAGACCAATTAAATTAGTCGAATCAGTGAATATTTTATAATATTAAGCTGTGCTTCTTAAATTATTGGGGCTCAAACAATTGATCCTACGAATAAATCTAACAAAAGTCAATATAATTCGACAAGAGTGCAATACTACAATACAATATATAAGCCGACAAGACTTCGAACATTTCCTATATATTTAATAGTTTATAAATAAGCAGAGGCAAGCCATTGCTTATTTGAAAAATATGAACTGAGCAAAAATTATGAAATGACACAATGCGGCACTTAGAGAATTCCACCATCACAACTCACAATCCTGAAATCAAAATTTAACAGCAACCACGACAACCAATTAATTGTTGAAGATAAATTTAAATTGTATATGAAAGATAAATTTAATAGCAACCATTAAGTAAATCCTTAAAACGTCTCTGCATTTCTCTCCCACTCCATTCTTCTCTACATTTGCATGAAGTAGAATATAATTTACGACCACAAGAAGGATCTTGGCTAAATCCATTCTTGAAGTGGACAGACATGAATACGTGGGAGCTCAAAATCTTTCGATCTCAATACATCATTCTAGAAAGACTTACACAGCTAAGGTTTTACATTTCTAGTACCAATCCATGCACTGATATCTCATTAAGAGACATCAAAATCAGTTCTATTAACAACATAACAAAGGCTAAATCATATTGTAAAAATATTGGAGAAGGACAGTAGGACACTTTCCAGATGATTGCTTAAAATTAACATTTTTCTGTTCTGCGTATACTTTAGTTGGTGCCATGGTTTCAATTTGGCACATGTAAAATATGTCTAACACCTTCAAATTGCACCACTACAATATCTAAGGATCCTAAAATTTTTATAGTTGACATGTGCATCAGTAAACGTCAAAGTAATCTTATATCAAATGAGTTGGGTTTGTCTCAAGTTAATTTTACAATTGAGGAGTTAGCATTTTTATTTTTTCTGTCTTCTACTAATTTTAATCTCAAAGTAAATAATTGTTATTAATATATAATAGATCAATGTTCAAGTTTTGTCTTGATTCTCCAACAACAAATTATCAAAACTCTCTCTTTGCTTTGATTTGACAAACAAAAGTTTAAAACTTAACCAGCTTTTTTGATAAAAATTCTAAGAACTTGATAAAAGTTAAAAGTCAATTTTTAAAAGAAAAGAATTTTTTCTCCAATTCCGGTGTTTTGGGAATCTTGGATTTGAATTGAATATGAAAATAGATGTACAGAGCTTACATATATCTATGCGACAGCTCCGTCCTCTTCCATTTTTGAATTTTTTTGATGCTGCTGAGAATTGAAATTCAGATATGCAGAGCTTATATGCATTTGTATAAGTAATCTGACTAGGGCCTGGGAGTAGGTGGCTGGCCGAAGGTGCTATTGGTAGCTGAAGGAACAGTTGCGCAGATGGCGACGACATAGCAGCACAACGCGGTTAGGGTTGAAAAAAGGGCACACATTTTGATTTGTGAAAAAGCGAAGAGTGAAGAGTGAAAGAAGGGACGAAGAAGAAAAGAAGCAGACTAAGGGAGTGCCGCAGTGTCGTCGTTGCCGATCCGGTGGAGCAGAGAGTTGAGAGGCGATGAAATGAGACTCCCTAGGGTTTCTACCTTTAATTGAAAAATAATAATAAAAATATTGGGCCTATAAATGAGGCCCCCTTCGGCTTTGGGCCCTGAGGCGCATGCCTCAACCGCCTCGCCTCAGGACAAGCCCTGATTCTTATCTTAATGTGGTGGTGGTGGTGGAAGATGAGGTTCGTGGGGGCATGAAAGAGAAATGATTTTTATTTTTTTAATTTGTAGATATTTATTTTGGATTCTTTTGCAAATTTTTCAAAAAATTTGGAATAATGATTGCAATTAATTCTTTATTTTTCTTCTTTTATTTTTGTTTTATTTAAAGAGGAGTATATATTCATCAATTCATAAAGCTTTATTTAGAAAATGGAAGAAAGTGAGGTCTTTCGCACTGGAATGAAAAGAGGAATATGATGTTTGTCCAGGCTCAAAGATAAAGAAGGAAAAAAAGATTGATTTGGCAACAGATGATTGAATGTTTGTTGTTTTTATTTTTCAAACAGTCTAATTATGTGCTGACACGTGCGCACCCTATTTTTAAACCTATTTTTTAGCCTATTTGTATGGTATAATTCATGAAAAGAACATATAGGGGATATTCCCCTAAAATGAAAAGATATGAGTGTATTTCACAATATGAATAAGGGTTAGGGGAGCTTTGTGCTATTCACCTATAATAGAAATACTAATTTTATAAAAAAATGAAACCACATTCTCCACATATTGGGGGCCCATTGTAAACACAGTACACTTGGACTCCAAAGGCAGAATTAATTCATGGCCTAGCATCTTGTAGCCCACATTAGACAAATTTTTTTGGGAAAATTAGGTCTACTACCTCTCAAAATTAACTAATTTGAATAAATGAAAATTACACCAATCCATGGTTTTTAAATTCTCAATTCAAAAATCAGAATTGAAATTTTTTTGTGCAAGATCAGATAATTTAAATTTCTTAATATTATAAAATTAAATTAATTTAACTCAACACCCATACACATACCTACTCCAACACCCAGTCCCAACCACGCATTATCCTAATTCATCTTTTGTTGTTTCATTTTCCACCTAATACCCAGCATTAGCAATCGTTGCGAGCGACGATAGGTGCATCATCGACGACATGCACATCAATCATGCGATTTGTTTCCCTATCATCACGATCTCTCTCCTTTTGTCTTCTGCATCTGTTATTCGCCATTCACAGACGTTGTTGCTCGTCGTTTGTAGTGCAACCGTGCACGACAAACGATTGATAGCGTTGGGGGTGTAGAGGCAGTAATGATGGTTTGCAGCAGTGCTAGAGGTGTTGGAGGTTCGTAGAAAAGTAGGCGGTGGGGTGTGGTTTGGGTGTTGGCATTATGATGGTGATGGTGGTAATGGTGGTATTGGTGTTGGCGTTGTAGTGGTGGTGTCTGTAGTGTTATGGTGTTGGTGGTGACGACGACATTAATGGTTGGGTGGTAGCGTGGTGGCAATGGAGGGGGAAGAAAAGTTTGCAATCAATTATTTGGGTGTTGTGAGGTTTGTAGCATAGTAGGCGGTGCGGCTTGGGTGTTGGCATTATGGTGGTGGTGGTGGTTGTTGTGGTTGTGTTGGCGTTGGCGTTGGCGTTGTGGAGGTGTTGTTATGGTAGTGGTGGTGGAGTGTCGTGATGTTGGTGGTGGCAATGACAAAGCTGGTTGGGTGGTGGCGACGGAGGGGAGACGAAAAGTTTGCAATCAATTGTTTGGTATTGTAACCAATAAATTGGTTAATTTGTGACCAATAAATAATATGTGACATAAAATAATATGTAATTATGACTAAATTTCAAATTGTGACTCAGAATTTGGTAAGTCGTAACTAATTAATTCGATAATTTATAACTAAAAAATAATTTGTGACCTATAAAAATTTTTATTTGTAACAAAAAAATAAGTTGTGTCCAAAAATTAATTTGTCACTATTTAATTAGATATTAATTAGATATTTTGTGACCATAAAATAAGTTGAGAATGAATAATACGTGACATATCAATTTGATAAATTGGTTATTGATGAATAAATTGTGACATATAAAATTTTTGATTTGTGATCGTGAAATAATTTGTGACTAATTAATTTATAAATTGTGTAGAATTGTGACCTTAATATATTTAATTAATAAAATATATGTTTAATTAATTAGTTTATTAAAAAAATCTGATTTTTGATATTTTAAACTTTGTTTCTTATTTTTGAAATGTGTTATATTTAATTTCTTATATATGAACTTTTCCCTTTGAATAATACCCTATAAATTAATTAAATCAATTAATAACGTATTTAATACTTGCTAAACTATCAAAACCACAAAACCTAATTCAGATTCC
>NC_036251.1:8801725-8841417 GCF_002742605.1 Olea europaea var. sylvestris
CCCCCCCCCCCCCCCCCCCCCCCCCCAAAAAAAAAAAAAAGGCAATGGGCCACGACAACTTTCTTTAACTCTCAACACACTATCACAGATTTTTATTTATTTATTTTTTTTTTTTTTTGAATATTTCTGCTATTAGGATTTGTCGTTCTTCTAAAAATTAAATTACTTTCACCTTGTGTTTACTCATCTTCAAATTTGCACCACTACAACTACCACTACCACTATCGCCACTGGTACTCGTTTCATTCTTATTCTTCTTGCCTGGTTGCTAATACTATTACAAAATTCTTCACATCCACCACTAATATACAAAGAAGCCACCGATTCGCAAAGCGAACCACTGTTAGAACTTTTGCTGCAACTAGCAAAACTCTTGATTTCTTAGACAATTCAGATGGAAGAGAAGAACAGATTATGTATTTTACATAAATAATTGAACAGATGAAAGAAGAAGAAGAAAAATGACAGTGACAACATGACCCCAAAAAATGTATAGTATATTGGTGGTGCCAATGAAGTACATCACTTGCTTCTTTGGAGCCGAATGTTGCTCATCTTCAACCTGTTTAATAAAATGCCTCAGCAAAATAAAAAAAAAAAAAATGGAAGTAAAAAATTAAGGCCTTCCATTCAAAGAAGGAGTGAATATATTACCTGGCCATGAACGATGGAAGCTATGGTCAAGTATCAGATCGTGTAAGTGGCCATCTCAAGGCTTTAGTTATAGGGAATTTAGGGACTTTGTATATTGAACAAGTTTGGACGACGACTATGAGCTATGTATTAATATGTTGGAAGCTAGACCTCAATTGTTGTTTTGACTAAGGTTTTGTTAGTTGTCTATCACTTTTTAAAAAAATTGTTATTTCTTTGAATTTTTATCATTTTCAACTTATAGTGTGTTGTGTTTTTAAGATGAAGTCGTGCCATGCCTATGTTTCACTACCATTTTTATTTCAAAATTCACTTTCAAGTTTAAACCACATTTTGTCACTTTTTTAGTGTTTGTCATTTTTTAAAATTATTATTACTTTTTTGAGTATTTGCTACTTGAACAATGGAAGCTATGGTCAAGTACCAGGTCGTCTAAGTGGTCATCTCAAGGCCAAGTAAAAAGGGTCATTTTAATGCATTTAGTTATAGGGGATTCAGGGACTTTGTACACGGAACAGGTTTGGACGATGACTATGAGCCATGTATTGATATGTTGGAAGTTAGAACTCGATTGTTGTTTTGATTAAGGTTTTGATAGTTGTCTGACACTTCTTTAAATTTTTATCATTTTCAACTTATAGTGTTGTGGTTTTAAGATGAAATCATGCTATGCCTATGTTTTGCCACCATTTTTTTATTTCAAAATTCACTTTCAACCACATTTTGTCACTTTTTTACTTTTTTGAGTATTTGCTACTTGAACGATGGAAGCTATGGTCAAGTACTAGGTCGTGTAAGTGGTCATCTCAAGGCCAAGTAAAAGGGTCATTTCAGATGCATTTATTTATAGAGGATTCAAGGACTTTGTACACGGAACAGGTTTGGACGACGACTATGAGCTATGTATTGATATGTTGGAAGCTAGACCTTGATTGTTGTATTGATTAAGGTTTTGATAGTTGTCTATCACCTATTAAAAAAATTGTCACTTCTTTGAATTTTTATCATTTTCAACTTATAAAATGTTGTGTTTTTAAGATGAAATCATGCTATGCATATGTTTTGCTACCATTTTTTCTCAAAATTCATATTCAACCACATTTTGTCACTTTTTTAGTATTTGTCATTTTTTAAAATTTTTATACCTTTTTGAGTATTTGCTACTTTTTTTTGTATTTGTCACTTTTTTAAATTTCTATCACTTCTTTTAATGTTTGTCATTTTTTGAGTATTTGTCATTTTTTTTTCTTCTTTTTGTTAAATCTTTTGCCACTTTTTTTTTTAATTATCTAATACTTTTTTTAGTTTTCGCATTTTTTAAGTGACAAACTTCACTTTTTAGAAAATTTGACTTACATTAAAAGGTGTCGCAACTTTAAAAAATGACGTATAGTATTTAGTGGCGAGACTGAGTCACTTTTTAATAAAAAATGGCACTGTCACTTTTTGAGTATTTGCTATTTTTAAAAAAATAATAAAAAAATTCTATTACTTTTTTATCATTCGTCACTTTTTTTAAAATTTTTTTGTTACTTATTATTATTATTATTATTATTATTATTATTATTATTATTATTATTATTATTATTATTATTATTATTATTATTATTATTATTATTATTGTTTGTTATTTTTTGGTCACTTTTTTGAATGAGAAACATTATTTTTTAATAAAATAAGTTACTCTTCTATTCACTTTTTTTTTTTTTTTAAATTTTTAAAGAGTGAGATTTAACTTTAAAAAGTGACTTGGTATATCATTTTTTAATAAAAAAAGTGATACTTAACTTTACAAAGTGTTTTTTACTTCCAAAATACTTTTCATGTGATTTTTCAAAAGACTTTTAACTTTAGAGGTATTTTTTGTAAGTTGCCCAAAAAATTTTAAACTTATGTTTCTTCAAATTTTACAATAAATTTAGGGATAATTGCAATAGAGGCTCCAAACCTTTCAAATAAACTTTTCCCTGACTTTTCATTATTTGCAGTCTTCATCCCTAACCTTTCGAAATATTGCAATTTAAGTCCCAATGGACGGACTTTATCTAAATGTCTGTTAGTTGATTATGAAATTGAGTTTGACCATATTTTAGTATCTTTGTAAGGAGTAAAATAGTGACTTTCCATTTACTACATTAAGATAGTTGAAGATTTAATTAGAAAAACCAAAAAATGAAAAAAAAAATAATAATAGTTGTAGATCACCTTCATCCTCCTCTAAACCTACCGCCATTCTCAAACCCATCCATCAATTCCTATCGATTGCCCTCATCGGCCACAACCTAGTAACCCCTTCACACGCAGCAAAAACCAATGCCTAACAAGATGACCATTATTGAATCTTGTAGCCAAGGAGCCATAGCCACAAGCACCAGCTGCATAAATGGAGAGACAAATTCAGTAATGAGGCCAAAGTTTTCAGTATTATTATTATTATTATTATTATTGATTAGGATTCGTACACTGAAGGACTTGAAATTTCGAAAAGGAAGCGACTTTTGCTCGATGGACATAGCGATCATAGACAGTTGTTAAGGGCATCTTCAATGGTTGCACCATGCACCATTTTTTGGTGCAAAGTTACTTCAATGCAACACCAAATTTTGCACCACTTTGGTGCAAAATGGTGCAAAGTGAATAGTGTTGCACCATATTCATTACACAATATTTTGCACCAAATGGTGCAATGTCCATTTTGTCCTTATTTTTTCATTTCTCAAGATAATAGTCAAAGGTATTTGTGTCATTTTTGTTCTATAATGATGATAATAATGATGATGATGAAAATAATATTATTAATAATAATTAATTACACTATTAATTATATATTAAAGTTTATTACTTTTAATAATATAATCAATAATAATTAACGTAATTGTTAATTTAATGTAGAGTTTAATTCGTAAAGTTTACGTTTAAAGTTTAATTTAACATAAAATTTATATTATTAAAGTTTATTATTTTTGTAAATTTAACGTAATTGTTTATCATAATAATATAATCAATTATTTTTGTCAATTTAACATAATATATAAAACACATGAATAATTTAGTAATCAATATATTTGTTAATTTAACGAAGTTATGATTTAGTAATTTATATAGTTTTAAAATAAATAAATAAATAATTTTTTTAAATAAATACATTGTCAAAAATTGAAAAAATGAATAAAATAATAAATCACTGTTCATTTGGTGTAATTAGTTGGAAAAGAATTTTGGTTTAGTGTAAGATTTGTTGTAAATTTTGGTGTAGCGCTGGAGATGACCTCGTAAATGACATGAAAGAGTAAGAGCATCTTCAACCCCATCCCCGTTGCACCATAATTCACCAAATTGCACTAAATTTTTGGTGCAAATCTCCTCCAACCCATTGCACCAAAAATGGTTAAATACATTTTTATCATTCTCTTCCGCTTTGCACCAATTTTTTAAGGGTATATTTGTCCATTTGTTAAACAATAAATTTCAATTCTAAATTTTAGTATTATTATTATTATTATTATTATTATTATTATTATTATTATTGTTGTTGTTGTTGTTGTTGTTGTTATGTGCATTTGTAATAAATTTTAATTATTTAATCAATAATAATTGATTGACAATACTATTTCAACTTTGTAGTATCACGATATTGCGATTTGAAGAGTATTACACTCTTTTTTGGTGTTATTATTTAATATTTCTTAATTTTTGTATTTCTATTAACTGTACTACATTTTTTAAATTTATTAATGAATTCAAAATTTTTGTTAACTAAACGTAATTAATTATTTAATAATTTATGTAGTAATAAAATAAGTAAATAAATAATTTTTGAGATATATAATTTGTTAAGAATTAAGAAAATGAAGAAAATTATTAAAAACTATTCATTTAATGTAATGGATTGGAGATGATTTTCTATTTGATGCAAGATTTGGTGCAAAGTGCAGCAAATTTTGCTGTAGGGAAATGGAATTGAACGCACTGAACACTTATAGATGACGCATTGTATTGTGTCGGGGAGTGCTTAGATTAGATAGGAAGATACGTGTGTGCTGGTACCATAAAAACAATCTTGTTATTGAATCGGATTAAAGTGGAGTTAGAACTCTCTTGTAATTCAGTATTGCATGTTGTTAGATTTCGTGTTGGTTATTCTGCGAACAAAAAGGTAAAATTTTAGATGTTCAAAAGGTTGGGGTCAATTTGTCAATAGTTAAAGGTTAGGGGTCATTGTGTACATGTGTAAAATATGAGGGACTAAGTTGCAATTTTGACAAAGTATGCTAGGGTTCGAGCTATGAAGTAGGGCAAGATGTGTCGTTGAAGTTTCGCTAGCTGCTCGCCAAGTGGTCGCTCGAGCAACAAAAATAGAAAGATTCGCTCGAACGAAACAGCGTTGCTCGCTTTTCGCTCGAGCGACGGTGTTACCCATAAAACATTATTTTCTTTTTTTCGACATTTTTAATCCGACCCAAATGTCCAAATACACTGCATATAAGTAAAATTGCGCTGATTTTCAGATGTGCTCTTAAGGGATTGAAATTGAAGAAAACTCTCCACACTTTGATTCTTTCATTCAACCCTATATTTGATTCGTGCAATTACATAAAAACATCAAATCAACATACACCAAACGCCACAACACAACCTTCTAGAGCTTTTGTTGATTCTTGGAGATCGAGGAAGGAGATCGGAGTCCCGATCATTAGAGAACAGGCGGTTCTCTTGAATCCACAGGAGATAGACAAAATCAAGAGCTGGGAATTGGTGTAGCACGCAATCCAGGAGGACTAGGTGCCTGGAGTTGGTGCAGGATCACGCATTCCAGGAAGGCTTTGAGGAAATTATGGTTAGGATGTCAGAAAAACCAGTGTAGGTTGAGTTTGGCTGATTGTAAGTTGCATTTTCGTTTATAGTGGATTCCTACTGGCTTGGGCCTGAAGTTTTACCCACATTGGGGTTTCTCCATCATCAAACAATTGTGTTATTTATCTTTCTGCAATTAATTTAAGACCGGTATTCAAACATAGGATAGTAAAGCATGTGAATTGATCTGTACAAATTAATATTTGTAACGTGTTGCAATTATTAATTGATTGAAAAATAAAATTCCGCATAAACACCTATTCACCCCCACTCTAGGTGTTGATTGGGTCGAACTACGATATTTCAAGTGGTATCAAAGCCAAATCTCGAGTCTCGACCCATAGTTGTCTAGACGAATCAATCACTGTCTGTGTCTCCGTATTTTGACGGAAGCAATTATGCCTATTGGAAGGTTAGAATGCGTGCGTTTCTTAAGTCCCTAGATGAATGTATCTGGGTGAGTGTACAAAATGGTTGGAAACCTCCTTCCACAATTGTGTCGGGTGTTGTGACCCCAACTGACATTTCTCTTTGGATTAAGGATGAATTGGCCGAATGCAACTGGAATAGTAAAGGTCTCCATGCATTATTTATGTCTGTGTCTCCTGAAGAGTTTAGAAGAGTGTCAATATGCGAAACTGTTAAAGAGGTATGGGACATTCTTGAGACAACGCATGAAGGAACTAAAACTGTGAAAAATTCTAAGTTGCAAATGCTGGCCTCAAGGTTTGAAGAAATCAGGATGAAGGATGATGAATCTTTTGATGAGTTCCATGCTAAATTGAATGACATTGTTAACTTTAGTTTCAACCTAGGTGAGAGGATTTTCGAGCCCAAAATTGTGAGGAAGGTTCTTAGATCCTTGCCCGAGAGATTTAGACCTAAAGTTACAGCTATTAAAGAAAGCAAGGATCTGGATACAATTAAGATAGAAGAACTCGTAGAATCCCTTCAAACCTATGAACTCACCATTTCACAACCGAGGAAAAATAAGTCCATAGCCTTGAACACTGTTAGGAAAGGGGAGTCTGAGTCATCTGGCGTGGAAACTCTTAGAGATGAGGAGATTGCCTACTTTGTAAAGAAATTCCAAAAAGTCTTAAAGGACAAAAAATGGCCTCAAGAGAAAAGGAGAGGAGCCCCTAGTAAATTACAAAGAGAGAAGAATGATAAATCAACTTCTAGGAACCCTGGTAAGAAATCTCAAGTGGTTAGGTATCATGAGTGTCAGGGATTTGGGCACTATAGAAATGAATTACCTAGCTTTAAGAAAAATCTAAAGAAGGGGAGTAGCAAGGCATTAGTTGTGTCCTTGACTAATGATGATTCTAACTCAAGTGAACAAAGTGATTCCTCAAGCAGTGAGGAGGAAAAAGGCTACATGACTTTTGTATCTACTGTCAGGAGCGAGTTAGACAAGGAGAGTGAGAAGGTCGAGGAGGAGGTAAAGAGTAACAAGTCTGGTGATGATTCGAAGGATTAGACGGATATACATGAGACTTATCAACTTCTGTTTCAGGAAAGTCTCAAGATCAAAAAGGTAAATAAAGCCCTATTTAAGAAGGTAGACGAGCTTGAGAGAGAGAAGGAGAAAAACACATATGATCTTCAAGTCTCATCTAATAATCTTAGTGAGTTGAAGTGTGTCAATGAGAAATTAGAGGATAAGGTCAAGACATTGACTTGTGAATTAGAGAAATCTAGCACTCAATTGCAGTCATTTGTGAGTGGAACTAAGAAACTAGACGATTTGTTAGGAATGAACAAACCAGCTAGAAATAGGCAAGGTCTAGGATTTTTGAAGAATGATAGAAATGTGTCTAGTTTGTCCAAGATCACATTTGTCCTCGCTTCCAATAGATCTAATGTTTTAACCAATCCAGAATCCAAAGACAAGAATTTCACTGGACTGAAGGCCACTAGAGCTCATAAGATTTCTATACCTAATTTTCATGATCGACACTCACGTGCATCTGAACCTAGGTTCATAACCACTTGTCATCACTGCGATGCTTTAGGCCACACGAGACCTAGGTGTCGAAAGCTAGCAAATAGGAATCGAAGTCAGGATATCCCTAGTCAAGTGAACTTCTTTTTAAATCAGGTTAGCCACTTAAATGAGATGGTAACGAGGTTGGCTAGGATCACCTCGACCTCGAGAAAAGTTTGGGTAAAGAAATCTGATGTGGGTGAGTATACTGTGAATCTAAAATATTTTGTTGCTCATGTTGCATATAAGGCTCAAAATACATGCATGTGGTATCTTGATAGTACTTGTTCTAGACACGTGTGGTAGCAGGGCCTTATTCTCTACCTTTGATGACTGTAACGACGGTGTAGTTACCTTTGGGGACGGAGCTACGGTACCCATCTGAGGTAAAGGCTCATCACCATTGCTGGAGTTCCTACAATATTAATGTACTTTATGTAGAGGGCCTTAAGTCCAACTTGTTGAGCATTAGTCAAATCTGTGATACTGACTATGAAGTGAGTTTTGTCCAAAAGAGATGCATTGTTTATGACGCTTCTGGTGGTGTTGTTCTTGAAAGTGTTATAATATCTGATAATTGTTATGGAGTTCTTCCAAACTTAAACTATGTGTGTAGTAGTGCTAGAATTGATATGTCTAAACTTTGGCATCAACGGCTCGGTCATGTTAGCTACAGAAGTCTGTCTAAATTGGTCAAAAAGAAGATTGTCGAGGGTTTACTTAAGATTGATCAAAGTGAGAATGCTGTGTGCAAGCCGTGTCAACAAGGAAAGCAACTCAGGATGAACCATAAGTGAACCTCGAAAATCTTGACGAATAGACCCTTAGAGCTTCTTCATATGGATTTAATGGGACTATCTAGGGTAGAGAGTCTAGGAGGTAAACGGCATATTCTGGTTGTGGTAGATGACTTTTCTAGATACACCTGGATTGAACTGTTAAGAGAAAAATCTGAGACGGGTAAATAGGTTAAGTCCTTATGTAAAAGACTCAAAACTGAACAAAATCTTCCTATTTCTAGGGTTCGAAGTGATCATGGAAAAGAATTTGAAAACTTCAATCTAGAAAACTTCTGTTTGGAGGAGGGGATTAAGCATAGTTCTTCTCACCAATCACTCTACAGCAAAATGGAATTGTTGAAAGGAATAATAGAGTGCTTCAAGAAATGGTTAGGGCCATGCTTCACAGTAAGAATCTAGCAATGCATTTATGGGGTAAACCTATTAACACCGCGTGCCACATAGTAAATAGGGTATACTTGAGACCGAAATCAAACAAGACTCCCTATGAGATCTGGAAAGGCAAGAAGCCTACTGTTAAATACTTTCGGGTGTTTGACAACAAGTGTTACATTCTGAGGGATAGAGAAAATCTAGGCAAGTTTGATTCCAAAAGTGATGATGGGATTTTTCTAGGATATTCTAAGAACAGTTGAGCCTACCGAGTTTACAACTTGTGTACTCAGAGTGTCTTGGACTCTGTAAATGTTGTTATTGATGATGCCTTTACTGAGGGGGAGAGTGTTGAAAATGGGGTTGACATAGAAGATCTAAGTGATGATCAAGGAGCCATTGCTGAAAATAAAGCGCAATAAATTCCAAAATCTCCACGCTTCTCAGAAAACATCTCTGAACAGGGTCTACCAAATTGGGATCAGTTTAAGCTTCCTAGAGAACCATCTTCCAGGGTCAAATCTAATCATCCTAAGGTTAACATCATCGAGGATTTGGATGAAGGTATGAGGTTACGAAATAGAGTTCTAAATAACCTAACATATACTAGCCATGTATCCCAGATTGAACCTAAGAAAGTAGAGGAAGCCCTTAGAGATGAATGCTGGGTGAATGCCATGCATGAGGAGCTTAATCAATTTGTGAAATAATGTTCGGTATCTAGTTCCTAGGCCTGATGACTATAATGTGATAGGTACTAAGTGGATCTTCAAGAATAAAATCGATGACCAAGGTACCATAACTAGAAATAAGGTTAGACTAGTTGCCCAGGGGTACACTCAGGTGGAAGGGGTAGATTTTGATTAGACTTTTGCCCCAGTTGCTCGTCTTGAGTCCATTCATATTCTTCTTGCAGTTGCATGTACCTTAGGGTTCAAGCTATATCAAATAGATGTCAAGAGTGCATTCTTAAATGGAATACTTCAAGAAGAGGCGTATGTTGAACAGCTGAAAGGATTTATTGACCCTAAGTTTCCTCATTATGTCTACAAACTCAATAAATCATTGTATGGTCTAAAACAAACTCCTAGAGCTTGGTATGACAGACTCACCATTTACCTTATTGAGCATGGGTTCTCACGAGGTGGTGCTGACAGAACCTTATTCATTAGACATATTGAAAAAACTATCACTGTAGCTCAGATATATGTCGATGACATCATCTTTGGCTCTCCCATTGACTCCCTTGCTCTTGAATTTGCTGAATGCATGAAACAAGAATTTGAAATGAGCATGGTTGGAGAGCTAAGTTACTTCCTTGGTCTTCAAGTAAAGCAAACTGATTGTGGGCTGTTTATCTCTCAATCAAAATATGCCAAAGATCTTGTGAAGAGATTTGGCTTGGACAGTAAGAAACACACAAGGACACCCATGAGCACAAATGTTAAGTTAGAACATGATCCTACAGGTAAGAGTGTTGATCAAACTGTGTATAGGAGCATGATAGGCAGTCTGCTATACCTTACAGCTAGTAGACTTGACATAGCGTTCAGTGTTGAAGTATGTGCTAGATTTCAAGCTGATCCTAAGGAGTCCCATCTTAGTGCAATGAGGCACATTATTAGATATGTCAATAGGACAGTAGATCATGGGATCTTGTATTCCAAAGAGTCCAATCTAGAACTAGCCGGCTATTCTGATGCCGATTGGGTCGAAAATGCCGATAATAGAAAAAGTACCTCGGGTGGATGTTTCTATGTTGGTTCTAATCTTGTCTCATGGATGAGTAAGAAACAAAACTTAGTCTTCTTGTCCACAGCCGAGGCAGAATACATTGTAGCTGGTAGCTGTTGTACTCAACTGCTTTGGATGAAGCAAATGTTGAGTGACTATGGGATAAATCAGGGTACTATAACTATTTTCTGTGACAATACTAGTGTTATCAACATATCAAAAGTCCTGTTCAGCATTCTAGGACCAAACACATTGACATTCGTCATCACTTTATTCGAGAGCTAGTTGAGTTCAATATGATATCACTTGAACACATCTCTACTGAAAATCAATTTGCCGATTTGTTCACTAAACCTCTAGATGGGTTTAGATTCGAGTCACTTAGGAAAGCTGTTGGCATCTGTGTTCCTCTCTGATCGTCTTCATAGATGCATGCATTCTTTTCTGCATTCATTACATTGCCTATTTGTGTTCTTGCATCTGTCTTTCATTTTGGCTTTAAAAAAAAGGGATTAATCATCACGTGTCATTTTTGCATTGTAGCTATTCACTTGGAGTTGCAATTTGAAATCAAATGTGCATTCAACACATGATTAGTTTTTAATTCTCATCACTTATCTTGAGTCTGTATGGAGTACTTAGTATATGTCACTTCATATTATATTTGCACAACACACACTAGGATCGTGTGAGTGAGTCTTGACCGCATGTGTGAGACTTGGGATGACTATCATTTGTCGTTGAGTAGACATTGGATTTGAATTGATCTTGGACTAGATGACCTAACTTCTGGTGTACCCCCAAGTGTTTCCACATCGTATCTATTATATCACATCTTATACTATCTTCGGAGCCTAGATGACTCGAGCAATTAAGTCTAAGGGATTTCTCATAACCTGGTGCCCTAAAGCCAATTGGTTTGGGAGTCACCGACCCAACACTCATTATTGGGGTCTTCTTAGTAGCTTAATGGGGATGAGATTGCACATAAAAATAAAATAAAATAAAATAAAAATAGAGGTCCTTAATGACAGGGAGAGAAAGAACAGTTTTACACCATATTTTAACGAATTATAGGTCTTAGTGGCATTGGATTTGACCTTCAAACGTCTGAGTGTTGACTCCTACGTCGGTGATTTGGCTATCTCTTCTTACAAATTTAAGGTTTTGAGTCTTACTTGCATGGAATGAGTGGCACGTTTCACGTGGGGTCACATATACAATTTACTCCATCTGTACTTGGTCCCGGTGTGTGGAGGAATATTTTCTAATCATTGTGCATGCCGTATTTGTGATCTATTGCATTTGATTGGATCAACTGTCTCTGCATTGTTCATGTATTTTAAAAAAAAAATTGGGGGGTCAAAATTCAAATTTCTGGAAGATGTGCTATTTTTGGAAATTTCTGAAGTGCTGTTACTTTGTAAAATTTTAAACCTGGGGCTAGATTTTCAAATTTTCAATATTCAGTGCTATTTTTGACATTTTCCCTTCATTCGCTTGCCGCTGGCAGCTCGCTCGAGCGACGAAATTAGTATTCTTTCGAGCGATAGTGAGACTTTTAATTTTCTCGCGAAGGGTTCCGAGTCATTCCTTTTTCAATTTTTCACATCTCTCTCTCTCACATTTTCTCTTGAGACAACCCTCTTTGGTTGATTTACACTTCATTTCTTCCATGTGGGGCTTCAATTCCTCATCTTTGTGTGCATTCATTGGTGTTTCGTTGTTCCCAATAGGTAAGCGCATCGCTTAACGCGTTTGTTTTTTTTTTCTTCACCATTTGGGGATTTTGAGATTGGGTGTTTCTTGAATGCTGCGTAGATGATGTTGTTAAGGTATGTTGGGTGTCTATTGGGTTATTGCATTTGTAGGTCGTCTTCTTGTATTTCAAATGCCTGCAACGTGTTCGATGAAATGTCTCATCCCCACTTCCCTACTTCCTTTGCCCATTGTGTGACATTCCTCGCGCGTGCTTGGTGTCTGGACCTTTGCTATGTCGTTTTGGTCCCTATTTTAGGTTGGCACTTAATGGTTTTGGTGTTGACGCTTATCCTTGCAGTGAATGCCTTCCGTCCTACAGTCGTTCTTGTTCACGTCTAGGTCACGTCACTTACGTCTTGGTCATTGTCCTCTGGCTATAGTGACATGTGTTACCTCGGGCTTGCATGTTTACCACTTGTGCACCACTTTTGCATCGATTTGCATGCATGTGTGTGGTTGAACTTTAGGACTTGTGCAGTCATGTGTCTCCATAAATTAGTTTTCCTTGAGGATTGATTTATCCTCTACATCTCGCATTGCAGATGACACCTAAGAGGGCTAGGACTACAACTCAGCCTGGTAGTGGATCGGCTTCGTTTAGTCGATCTAGGTTCATTTCCTCTACTGCTCAAGAGGTATTTGGGAGCCAGTTTTCTCGTCGTCCTGTCCTAGTAGAGCGTGAGGTCACTCTATTCGACTTATCCCCTGATGTAGCAGCTATCTTTACTTCTTGAGGTTGGGAATCCTTGCTGATTGGGTTAAATCCCCCGCCTAGTCTTCTTGTTCAGGAGTTCTATGCGAACATCCATGACATTAGTGGTTCGTCCTTCAAGGTGTTCCTTTGAGGTTAAACCCTTAGGATTTCACCAGATGTTATTTCCAGTTTCATACATGTTCCTCGGGTCATTCACCCCGTTTACCAATATATCTCGGCTGATTCTATTCTGGCCGACTCTCTGGTTCGGTCCACCCTATTTAATAGTCTTTTGGGAGGTGGGCCTGAGGCGATCCGCACTGGTTCGCTCCCCACTGATCTACAGATTTTGTTGTTCATTGTGTGTACGAATATGTGGCCCGTCTCTCACACTTCTTCCCTACCTATGGAAAAGGCGAGGTTTTTTTTTTGCTTTGCTGCATGGAGATTCAATTGACCTACCTACCTTCATTTGCCAGCACATTCTACGTACCTTTCGCATTTTCGATCATCGGATTGGTCTTCCTTATGCTTGCTTGATCCACTGCTTGGTGACATCACTTGGGGCTTCATTTCCCGATGGGGTCTAGCTTTGTCCTATAGGGCACACTACCATCTCTCAAAGTAGGTCACATGTCACTTCTTCTGCTTCTGTATCTGCTTCTGCTGAGCCTGTCGACTCGGTAGTACCCGCTAATCCTTTGGGTGATTTACTTGCTGATCTCTTAGCTATTCCTCCGCCTCCTTCCGATGTTTCTCCGTCCACTTCAAATATTCCCTCTTCTTCCACTTCTATTCCACCACCCGCCCCGCCTACTCCAGCTACTATTCTTGTTGACCCTACTGTCGCGCTTATGGGTCAGATGTCGATTCTCATTGAGCAGCAGGCTCGCATGATGGCCGACACTACTCAGTTACGAGCTGCTTTCGAGTATTATACCGCGGAGTTTGCTACATTGCGGGGGGCTATTGCTCTTGTTCAATGCGGTATTCGGTGGATGCGCGAGCACTGGTATTATGAGTCTGAGTCTGAGGATTTTGAGGACGTGGATGGCGGAGATGATGATCATGCTTAGTTGCTTGGGGTTCCCCTTGCCATTTGTGACAAAAAGGGGAAGTGACATTGTGCTAATTTTTGGGATTTGTAATGATAAAGTACTTTGATAATGTACTATTGATATTTTTGGCTAGATTATGTTTTGATGTTTTGCACTATTGAGGTATATTTTTGGTGGTTTGACTTACATTGATATTGTCTCTTAATCTAACATATTGGTACAATGTTATGGCTATTCATGACTCTTTATCTTTTATGTTTATTATATTATTATTTCTCGTGCTTTTACATTGGGTATGTGAGTTGTGATTTCAGGAAACATGCTGAATGATGAAAAGGCAACAGTGAGTTGAGTCAGTGTATTGGATTGTCATTCATGCTACTGTAATTTGGTTTTGTCAAAGAATGTCAAAGGGGGAGTTTGTTAGATTTCGTGTTTGCTATTCTGCGAACAAAAGGCTAAAATTGTAAATGTTCAAAAGGTTGGGGTCAATTTGTCAATAGTTAAATGTTAGGGGTCATTGTGTACATGTGTAAAATATGAGGGACTAAGTTGCAATTTTGAAAAAGTATGCTAGGGTTCGAGCTATGAAGTAGGGCAAGATGTTTCGTTGAAATTTCCTAGCTGCTCGCCAAGTGGTCGCTCGAGCAACAAAAATAGAAAGATCGTCGCTCGCTTCATGCGCCCACTTCGCTCGAGCGAAACAGCGTCGTTTGCTTTTCGCTCGAGCTATGGTGTTACCCATAAAACCCTATTTTCCTTTTTTTGACATTTTAACCCAACCCAAATGTCCAAATACACTGCATATAAGTAAAATTGCGCTGATTTTCAGATGTGCTCTTAAGGGATTGAAATTGAAAGAAACTCTCCACACTTTGATTCTCTCATTCAATGCAATTACATAAAAACATCAAATCAACATTTACCAAACACCACAACACAACCTTCTAGAGCCTTTGTTGATTCTTGGAGATCGGAGTCCCGATCATTAGAGAACAGGCGGTTCTCTTGAATCCACAGGAGATAGACAAAATCAAGGGCCGGGAATTGGTGTAGCACGCAATCCAGGAGGGCTAGGTGCCAGGAGTTGGTGCAGGATCACGCATTCCAGGAAGACTTTGGGAAAATTATGGTTAAGATGTCAGAAAAACTAGTGTAGATAGAGTCTGGCTGATTTTAAGTTGCATTTTCGTTTATAGTAGATTCCTACCGGCTTGGGCTCGGAGTTTTACCCACATTGGGGTTTCTCCGTCATCAAACAATTGTGTTATTTATCTTTCTATAATTAAATTAAGACCGGTATTCAAACATAGGATAGTAAAGCATGTGAACTGATCTGGACAAATTAATATGTGTGACGTGTTGCAATTATTAATTGATTGAAAAAGAAAATTTCGCATAAACACCTATTCACCCCTTCTAGGTGTTGATTGGGTCGAACTACGCTATTTCACATATGTTCAATGCTTCATTGTTGGAAGTAAAATGCTTAAAATGATGGTATGTTGTAGGTTTATATACATGGACAACATCAGAATTATTATTTGTAGATAATATAGGTTGAATTACTCTTTTACGATGATTAATGAATCCAATTTCAGCTTGACGTCGTCGATCTCTTCATCTTTGATTTCGTTGTTGATGAATTAATGCATCATGTGACTGAGTTGTACTTTTAGAAGTAGTTTGAGTGTTACACAAACGAGACTCTCGTTAAGCACATGGTTCCATGAAGGTGAAACGTGGATGTATTAGTCTAGTTAGTTGTCAGTTTTGTTTGTTCCTTTAATAAACCCATGTAAGTTTTGATATTAGCTTAGCTTAGTGGGTTGTTTTTTCCTAATTCTTAGCAGAGTTTATTCTTCCTAGCAGCTGTAAGACTATTATAAATAGTTAGGACTCATTATCAAGAAGGCATTACGTTTAAAGTTTATACCCCGTTTGGTAGTAATTTTCACTCAAAAAATTAATTTTTTGACCGCTATTTCACTATTTCAGTCATTATTTTTTATTTTTCATTCACAAGTATGACCCACTTTTCTCTCTAACGTTCAAAAAATCAATTTTTATAATCACTAACGAACATGTCCTCTATCTTCCCTCTTAACCTTATCTTCTTCTTTTGTCAATTTTTAATATATCAAATATAAGTGGTGAGAACTAGGAAGAAGAGACTTATGTCCTGGTCTGTGCATTTATTTTAGGTTTGACTTGCTTTTTGTATTTTAACTACATTTTTTAGGATTCACAACTTGAAACTGGAAATTCCATTAATTTTTAGAATAATCTACTAAAAATTTAATTTTAATCTACATCGAGCAAGGACATAAGTAGATTGTCACATTCCACCCTTCTTCATGACTAATGTCCATGGCATTTCATTTTTTTCCTGGACGATTCTATGAAACCAGTCATCTACTAGAATTAGACATTTCATACATAACGAAGTTCCTCCAAGATAAGGTATCTGGTTTGATACTAGTTGTATAATTCACTTGAAGAATAATTTGACTTGTAAAAAGATGATGCCCAAAATACAATTAAACTGTTACATTTTAACAGTATTTCTCAGCAATTCTTCTTATTTTTTTGAATAAAGGGGGGCGAATGTGAATGTGAATGTGAATGTGAATGTGAACCACAGACCATTTTGGGAATGCGAATGTGAATGTGAACCACAGACCATTTATTGTCTCAAATATCAATGTATTGAATCAAGTAATCTTACCATTCCTACTTTTCTTACATTTTTCAAGAATAAAAATTTGAAAAATCGAAAAGCTAAAATGGAACATTTCATATTGGACAAAGCTATAGGTACAGGCTATGCTTCACAGGATTTGTACAGGACACACATATGGGAGATGGGTGAGGTGATATTTTTTAACAATATTTTAATCCCCATGTGAGTGTTCTGTAAAAAATTTGTAAACCATACATTTGTACATATAGCATTTTCCTTTCATATTACAGTAGATCATCAGTCCCAAATGAGAGTAAAAATTGTGCGCCTGATTTTTAGGAATAAATATTAAATAATCCAAGTAATCTTGACATTTTTAATGTATAATTCAATTGAATCGTGTACAAGGTTAAGTGTAAAATATCATTTCATTATTAAGAAGTTAAACTAATGTGAATTTCTTAAAGTTAATAATTTCACGGCAACCAACATATCTCAAGCACTATTAACATTTTATACTCTCAAAAATCAGCTTATCACATCGGAGAAATTTGCAAATATCCTTAATGCACATATAAAATGCTAACAGAGAGAGAGCAATTAATTGCACCATCACTTAGAGACTTTATAATTTTCAGATTTACGAGAGATCCATCAACATTTCAGTATTTATTTTTGCAAATAAGCTAACTATCAACTTGGACACACAGCTAGCTCATAAATGGTGTTAATCGGTTAGACATATCTGCACATATTGTAACCATGATAATTATTAATTACTACACTATCACAGTGAATTGAACAATATTCAAGAAATTACAATAAGTTGGTTCTTGAATTGTTAGCTCGGGCCCTTTACTACTATTCAAAGTTCTAAAATGCGTAATGCTTGACAATGCATTTCGATCGAATATCAAGCATTACAAATATATGTGCGCCTATGCGAAGCATATGCATAATTATGCATTTTTCAATTTTCAATATTGTTTTAATTATTCTAAACTAATAAATAAATAAAATAATGCATTATTTGAACTTTATATATTCTTCATTTTTTTTAAAAATATATATATTGCTCAAAATCATAAATACTATAATTACTTGAACTTTATACATATTTTTCAAAGTTTCAACAAAAACATATTGCTCTAAATTATAAATACTACAATTACTTTATAATCAATATCTACAATTAGATTAAACACGAATATCAACTTAAAATAACCCTAAATGTTGTCTATCTCTTTGTCGAATCTCAATTCAATCTCATCTTTTTCATTTGAGTCATCTTCCGTGTCATCCAATGAAAAATCTTCTTCATCGGGCTCCTTTATTTCAATTCAAAAATTTCTATTACCTCTTGTATATGATAAGCATGGTTCGTGAAAGTTCTATTACTTAGCTGATTTAGTTTCACCTTACGTGCGAAATTATTCTATTCAAAGCAACAAGTTTCTTTTTAATAGTTTCTAGATGATTAAGCATACAAGTCCAATTCCTTATGCTTGAATACCGCAATTTATAATATTGAAACAATAAATAACACCAATATGATGATAGAGAAACCTCAACTGGGTAAAAACTCTAAGACCAAGCCAGTTACCTCTACTATAGACAATAACTGTTACAGTTAGATGCTATATAGCCAACTCTAATAGACTTCCCGATCTACTTCCTATAATTTCCATGATACTGCCGTCTCCTCCAGCTTCCCAATCTTCTACAATTGTCTCTTTCAAGTGGATATCCAAGAATCTCCTATTCTTATTCTTATTCCTGTACTTGTAGTTCAACCTTCCTCAGTGTTCAATCGGCTCTGAAGTTCCAAATGAGAAAGTATCTTCCTTGATGTGTTAAGGAAGTTGGTGCTTTGGATTTTGGATCTTTGATATTTTCCCAAAAGATGGTTGTATGAATTCAAGAATTAAAAGGTTGAATCACAAAGTGTAAATGTGTTCTTGATTCTTCAAAGAATAATATGGAGAGGAAAACAATGAAACAACGACCTCATTTTCGTGCTAGGGCTTGGGTATTTATAGTTCATGGTGTTTAGGTAGTTTGGGCTGGATAAAACACTTTAAAAACGCAAATTAGGTTTTCGCGGAATGCACTATTGCTTGAGCGGCGATTGAGCGACAAGTGAGCGACGTTGTTTCACTCAAGCGAAGTCCGGACGACAGGTGAGCGACGATCATTTTATTTTTGTCGCTCAAGCAATGCTTTAGTGAGCAACTAGCGAAACCTAACAGTTGGCCCTAGGCCAAAGCCAACTAGGCAATGGCCTAGGGCCTCAAATGTAAAGGGAGGCCCAATTAAATTACTTATTTACTCCTTAAAAATCCATGTGACTATATTTGTTTTGGTCGACTCTAATTAAGTTTGATCTTATTCAAAATATTTCTTTCTCTTGTTTAATATACATAATTAATTACGAGCTATTAAATGAGCCCAATATTATTACAGTAATTATGATTTAATTTGGAAACTAATATTACACATTAAATAGTTTACTTTAATGAGTTATAACTTCAATTTGATTTCCATAATGTTTCATTTATTACGAGTTTCAAAATGAGTGCAATATTAATAGGATAATTCTCAATCCCTCAACAAATACACATTTGGCCTAAATACATTATTGATCTCGAAACTTTAGTCCTTCAAAATCTCAAATTTATTAAAAAGTTCTCGAATCAATATCGTTAGAATCTAGTTTTGTTTCTCATCACAAAATAATCTCAACTCTGCACATTATTTTCTAAAAATATATCCCAAATAATAAATTTAGAAATTATTATTTACTCTTCGATAATATTTTTCTATCAACGGATATTGTGCTAAACATTGTGTTACCCTAATCTCTCGAATTGTCGAGATAATTTTTTCTACTATCTTTTTTATTGTATCAAGTTTTGGTTTAAAATATAGATATATTATTTATTTAAATATTTAAGTATTTTTACACTTATATAAAAAAAAAATTACGTTTAGAAGCCTCATATAATGAGTCGCATAGGACCTCAAAAATTTGAAGACTGCCTTGATGGTAAGATATAATTGTTAACCTCTTCCTCATCATCATAACCATCAACAATTCAAAATTTAGCATTATTAGCATCACGTGCTAGTAAAACTAGAGGAAGATCAAAGAAGGAGGTTCAGGCTCGATGTAGCTAGTGTGCAACTCTATGAAAAATTTGTTTTAATATTTTATTTTTCTAAACTTCAAAACCTTATCAATTGTTGTATATAATTCATGGGCTTGAATGATTTGGGCTAATTTGATATTTATTACGCTCAATTTGTTTGTTTGTTTGTTTGTTTTTGTTTTTTTTTAAAGTTGTAAATAATGGGTTGGATTTTGCTAAACTAATTTTGAAACATTTTAATACAAATGTGCACACATTTGGACGTTTAAGCGTGCATATATGGTCAATGAAATAAGTTGACCGCATTATCACGCACATACCTCATATACAAAATGTTTTGAAAATGTCCCAAGCGTATATGAGCATTTTAAACAATGATATTAGTTCAATAGTAGTACTCGCGGTTGATTAAGGTGTTGTGTTTTGTTGTCTTTTCTTCTGCTATTCAGCTGTAGCTAGCAATTTCACATAACTGCAGTTTTCAGCTTTCCTCAAATGCTACCGTGCAAAACAAAAACACTGTTATCTCCTGGTAACAGGATTGGTAAGCAAACAGGTCATTTTGGTACCGTCCTCAAGGAATCTGCTACTTAACATTGAAAAATATTGACTTTTATTCTCAAGGAATCTTTGACACCCTGGCCCATCAATCTTGGGGGAAAAAATAATTCTTCCATGTTTTTATCGCTTCAACAATTGATCATGCATAGAGCCTTTATTTCTTGGCTTTTTCATGAGTAGACTGATATGCTTATGCGAATGATATGATTCTGTACTCATTGAGTATATATGCAGTCTCAGTGGTCACCATCATCTTGCATAAGTAATGCAGGATATTCATATTGTCTGAAGTAGGACAAATTCTCTCTTTTTGACATTTTCACCTCCAACCCGTGGTTGATCTGAGAAGACAAATGTCGTTAAGTTTCATGATTTAAACCACGAACATGGCTGACGGTCTGTGAAGCTTTTGACCTCACAAAGTAATAGAAACATAAAATGTTTCACATCAGCTTAGCGAACCTTTTCTTCATCTAGGCTAGCTACAGGCTGTTAATACGCATGGGCTAATGAATAAAACGTGATATTGATAACATAATCGGTTATTGCTGTTTCCCTTATTGCTCCAAGTTTGAGCATCAAAACTAATGAGTTTAACAGGAGAAAATCATACTTAGGTGAGAAAATTTGTTGATTCGGTTTTTACCATCAACAATAGTATTCAAGTTATTGAAGATTCCAAGCTTCTAGAAATTTATATTACAAAATAATATTGTTTTGTTGCCCCTGAGAACGAAAGCAAGGTATTCCCTAATGAAGTCACGAATAAACGTCATGGTGATTATGTCACTCGGTCTGATGTCGGATGCATGTAATATTCTGTCCAAATCCCACTTAAATTTGCTCATATATAGAGACTCTATCTTGAAGATTATTGATATGTACATGTCCTTTAAATGCAGTGCAAGGCAGAAATGGTAAATGTCAGTGCAGATACAACGATAGCTTCCCTCAAATTAGCAAAGAAAAGCGAACAACAAACTCAGCAAGTTATTACAATCGAGTTAGAAACCTCAGTGGAAGACGAGGAGTCGAATCCAGCAGATGCCTGGCTGCCTATCACTGAATCCAGAAAGGGCAATTCTTTTACCTCTGCATCCCATTTGCTGTGCTCGGGAATTGGAATTCGGACCCTTTTACTTCCTATAGCATTCCTCCCCCTCGGATGGCAAGTACTTAACTTTCTTGCGTCCTTCTTTCAGTCATGCCTGAGTACATAATTTAAACATTCTAAAATCGTTCTATTTTTGATATCTGCTCAAATTTTAACACAAACACATAGTTTATAATATATTCGCGCTTACTTGAATAATGGTTTACAGGTTGTGGGGTACTGTTTGTTTGTCTGTAGCATTTTGTTGGCAGCTCTACACCACGTGGCTTCTCGTCAATCTTCATGAATCACCATCGGGATTTCGTTACAGCAGGTATCTCCACCTCTCAATCGTAGCCTTTGGTAAGTATCGAATGAAACCTTCCCATCTCAATATAACTGCTACCCAACGTGCATCTTGACATGATGCTTGTCCTGTGAACAATATTATAGGTGCAAAATTGGGGAAGTTGCTGGCCATATTCCCAACAATGTATCTATCAGGTGGTACATGTGTCTTGTACATAATTACTGGGGGAAAAGCCCTGGAATCTTTCTACCAAGTCATTTGCTGGGATGATATTGAATGTAATTCAAGATCACTACGAGGGACAGAGTGGTTCTTGATGTTCATATGTTTAGCAATTTTGGTGGCTCAATTCTTTCCGAACTTGGATTCCTTAGCGCACATATCATTCATTGGATCAATCACAGCTGTCGCATATTGTAGCCTGATATGGATTTTGTCCATCATCACGAAAGTTAGGCCCGACCAGAAAGATCCTTGGGAGGCAAAGATATCAGGTTTAGATAGAATTTGTAATATCTTGAATGGTCTTGGAATCATTGCTCTTGCTTTTAGAGGCCATAATGTTGTGCTTGAGATACAGGTAACTCATTTGAATCCTTGTAGTGTAAGCATAAGCCATTTTTGCTTCTTTTTTGAAGAGTACTTTTTTACTGCAGGGGACTATGCCTACAAACAGAAAACATCAATCGCACGAGCCTATGTGGAGAGGAGTGTCTATATCATATCTACTAATTTCTCTGTGTTTATATCCTCTTGCAATTGTTGGATATTGGACTTATGGAAATATGGCTAGTTCTATAAATATTCTGGTTCCATTTCACAAGTTCTACTGGAATAACCCATCAAAGTATATTGTTGGTACAATATACTTGATAGCGATGATAAACTTCTTATGTGCATTCCAAATCTACGCCATGCCTGTTTTTGACAACTTGGAGCGTCTCTACACTAGCACGAAAAACAAGCCATGCCCTGGATGGCTCCGATCAGGTATCAGAATCTTGTTTGGAGGATTGACATACTGTATAGCGTTGGCTTTCCCATTCTTGGCAAGTCTGGGAGCGTTCATGGGGGCGATTGCACTGCCTCTGAGTCTGGCATATCCATGTTTCATGTGGGTTGCCATGAAGAAGCCACGCCGGTATAGTAAAATGTGGTGTCTCAACATAGGGCTGGGTTGCTCAGGTATGGTATTCAGCATATTATTAGTTGCTGCATCTTTGAGGTCTTTGGTGACTAATGGTCTGGATGCCAACTTCTTCAACCCCATGTGAGCCTCAAACATTGTGCACGAAGTCACAGCTAACTAGTGCGTTACAAAATATTTATATGATTCTCAAAATAATGATCGTTATCTTACATTTTTCAAGCTAGAAATGTCTGAAAATAAAATACACAATCATACGTGCTACAGTAATAAGAGACCCAGTGAAGAAAATTATGTATCTAGTTTTATTGTGGTCAATTCAGTCATAACCATTCAACTGTCTATTGACCAAGTACCTGTACATTTTCTCTATGAATACAAGATGAATGACTCAACACATTTACAGCTTATGTGCTTAGAAATGAAAAATTTCCTTTCAAAAGAAAATGTCAGTTTGCTTTGAAGATCCTTCAACTTGTTCAGTATGTTGGCGAAATATTCCTGCAGATATTTCTCTAAGGAAACAATATCTTTTGCATCCACACCAAGAAGGTTGTAAGTCTCGTTCATAGGGACCGAGAAAACAATATCGCTAGCAAGAACCTATAGATCAGAAGTCACTACAAAAGAATTACTGATAATTTAAAATTAGAAAGACCACCAAGGAAAGAATGATTAATATAAATGTGCAATTGTAGTCACAATGGACTATCAAAGGCATGAAAGGTCCCAACTCAAAATTGTCTGAGAAATAACGTCTTGGAATAAAGTAGTTTATGGGATTCTAACATCAAAGAAATGAATTTTTTTTTTAATTAAAGAATGGATAGATTGTGATTGGAGGTAGGATCTACTAGATCATATTGCAGTATATTGTGAGAGTTGTGTGGGAGAAGACATTTTCAACTGTTGATACAATCTTTCTCACTTCATGCATTAGTAATTATGAACCATCATAAAAGGAAAAGACAAAAAGATCATTATCTCTGAGAAAGCCAATCTAGCAGCAACATCACTAGTCCACTCAAACAAGCGAGTCAGCTGGCGTGTCAATCTCAAAACTGATACGGGTACGGTGGTGACATTTGCATCTTGACCAGCCAGCCTCTCACACAATGCAATCACCTGAAAATAAGAACAAATTCTAAATACGGCCGTGCTAGGCATACAGAATGGATGTTTATAGACCCTTCACAGAATCACGTGACTGGCACACATTTTTGTTTCACGAATTTTTCCCTCAGAACAAAGCCCCAAACGAAAGGAAAGAAGAAAGAAACCATTATTCTCTCACCATTTCGAACCCTAAAATTCGCCTCCACCTCTAGCCGACCGAAATCCACCTCCGCCAGCCCGATCGACGAATTGCCGCAGCAAAATCCACAACATTGAGCCTGTGGAGTAGTGTCGACCCAGTATTTGCCATCGTTTAGCTTCAGGTAAGCCGAAATCACGTCACTCTACTTCGATCAGTAGACACCCCACCCCACAGTAATCACTCCTTATTTCGACAATCAATAACTTCAACCCACTTGGACTCATTTCTACATCTCTCTGTAGGTGTTGATTTTCCCTCCACGGGATTGGTGTTTATATTATTTGAACTGGGTTTTTTGGCATCTCATTTAGTTTTCATTTTTTGTGATTTTTAAATTGATTTGTGTTTTGGTCATGAGTCTGTATTATGAACAAATAGGGTGTAATTCAGGTTTGTATAGAATTTGCATATCAATGTGTGTATTTATGATCCATATGAAAGTATAGCTTGTAGAGGTTAAAATTCTTAAGGGTAGAAGAAACTGACATCCATTTGAGTGGTTGTGATTTGAGAGCCTTTCTGTGATTTTATTTTGTCAAAGTTTTTAGTATTCGGTTGGTATGTACAGTAATTGAATTAGGTATGTTGGGATCTTTTTAATCTTCAGCATACTGTGATTTCTTAAGCAATGTAGTTCAACTTGTAGATTTAAACGTATGATTCATGTTAGCATATGAAGAAGTTCATTTAAAGTTTAGATTTAAAATATGAAAATGCTTGACACATATCATCATATTTTAATTGTTCAGGCGTACTAACCAACCCGGCGTAGTTTACTGTGACCCTCGTATGTGCCCTACTGACATCTCTCCTCCACCGCCGTAATATATACTTCTCTGGCATTCGGTTCAAGTCATTACGGTCCAACATAGTGATCGCATGCCTACAAATAATTCCTCGAAACTCAAACAAGTGGCAACTACACATCACTTCGCTAGTCTCCCTCCGAAATGAGACGAGAAATGTTTTCTTCTTCCTACCCTCGAGGTATACTACAGACTCCCGAACCTCGTACTTCACCCCGTCCAATCCCTCTACTTCTGAAGCGACATTATAGTAAATCTTTCCTACAAACTCATCCTGAATTTCCTTGAACTTTGAAATTGTGTATACTAATTGAAATTGTTTTTCCATCTCAAAATTTGTTGCACACGGGACGATCTACGAGTATGATTTGAAATCTGTCTGGAACTCTTTTTCAACCTTATTCCTTAGTGCTTGTTCATACTATTCAACGAGCTGCTTCAAAGAGGTCTTCGAATGGACGTACCCATCGAAAAATGCATTCATACTTTCACTTCGTTGTGTTGTAGACATCCCGGCCCAGAAAGTTGTTTTCAAAAAGCAAGGCACCCAACGACCTCGATTTTCGTACAATCCAAACAACCAATCATTGTCATGCAACTCAAACTCATCGATCATGGCTCTCCAACCTTTTTCAAATTCATCAACAACCTGCGAGTCATATACCAAACAATGTATAGTTGAAAATATTGAACTTTTATCAATGTGGTACCCAAACTTCTCTAGCAATTTCTTCATAATGTGCCACAAACACCATCTATGTCTAGTATTCAAAAATACAATCTCGATTGCATTCAGCATGGCTTTGTCTTGATCGGTAATTATTCCACGTGGAGGTTGATCATGCATGCACTGAAGCCACGTCCTAAACAGCCAGACAAACGTACTTGTATTCGCATTTGATAACAAGCCACAACCAAGTAGTGTTGATTGTCCGTGATGATTCACACCAACAAAAGGTGCGAAAGGCATGTCGTACTTATTCGTCAAATAAGTGGTATCAAAGGTTACAACATCGCCGAACTCCTTGTAAGCTTGCCTACATCTATTATCTGCCCAAAATACATTCTTAAGTCGAGACTCGTCATCCAAATCCATAGCGCAGTAAAACCATGAGCACCGTGCTTAATGCTGCTGCATCTCCCTCTCCAAGTCGTAACCGTCTAACTTGTTCAATATAATTTCGGCAATCTTTTTCAATACAGGTCATATTCTCATACCCACCTGCCTCTACAACTGCAGAGTTGAAACTTTTGTGCAGTGAAATTCCCGCTATGTCATTCAATTCAAGCTTCCATTTTACATTTGCACTTAATTCCCGATTGCACCGAAACATCCTAGACTTCGAAGGACTTGTCTTATGGTTGTGCTGGAGGTTGACAGTGTTAATTCTCCATGTGCCATTACAGTCTGCAGATGCAGATATCCGTGCTTTACAATCTGTTTGACTTGTTGGTTGCGGCCTTAAAGCACTATTTGTATTACTAGACCTTCATCCTTCATGACTACATGTAAATGTCACAAATCTAACAGTTCCATCATTCCCCTTTTTAGAATTTCTTTTTCTGACCGGAAAACCAACTGCATAGGCATATTGCTTGTAGAAATCAAATAACTCTTTTCATCTTTAAATGTCATACCCACCTCGGGCACAATCTCTCCATCTCCTCTCAAGGTGTCGTTATCCGCAACATTGATATTGTCCGAAACTATCTCATTATTGGATTGCATAAAACCATTTTCATTCCCGGGTTCCATATTTTCGCACTCTGTGTCCAAGTAGAAAGATAATGTTCAGCAAAATAAAAACCAATGATAGAAACGACAACCAATATGATGAGGTACTTCAATTAACTTGTTCAAGGAAAATGGAAGTTTAAGCATCAATAATTAGTCTCAAATAATATATATGAAAGATTACATAACATCTCATGACAACATTGATCATGCACCCAAGAACAGAGAAACTTGGCACCTCATAATTTCATATAAGGGTACCAGTTTGATTGTGGAGTCTGTGACTTGAGCTTTGAACTAGTAAATATTTGAGGTTTCTACTTCAATTTAGATATGATTTTACTGCGATTATACTATGTTGACTAGATTCCAAGGTCTGTTACTGGATGCATCCATTGCTCTGTAACTCTCCTATTTTATGACAACATCTTAATTGAGGTTCTAGTTCTAGGATGGGATGCTGTCTAAGAGAAACAAATGATGCTAAACTAGTAGATATAATGAGATAATAAAGGAAACATGGAAGTCTTAAAATTTGAAATAATAATTTGATCTTAATCCACTACGCGGGTATAGTGAAAAGATCAATCGAGGTTATATATTCTCAGTCCCAAGCAGCAGAATGCTCGCAAAACCCAGTCAGAATAGATCAAAACAAATTTTCACTAGGTTCTTTTACACATGTTGATCACTGTTCAAATCAACTATACTTCATATGAACTACATTTTTATTTCTTAATAATCCTATTAAAACATGACTTCTCACAAATATGAAGCAGCCACTCGCTAAACAAGAAGGGTCATGGAAAAGCTCAATCAAAAGTTTGTTTTATGTTGCTTAATTGACTATTAGATTTTCTGAGGCTTTTTTGTGAAACTCACTGGCATTCAGATTCAGATCAAAAATGAAACTGTACAAGAATAATGAAGTACCTGAACCTGGATATTTAGATAGAAGCCGAGGTCCAGCTGTCCTCTTTCCGGTGAAGTAACCCGACGAGTTGAATGGGTCAAAAATTGCACACGTGGAAGGAAGGCCTCATAAGAAAAATGAAGTACCTGAAGCTGGAAGTTTGGAGAGAACCTAAGGATATGCGTACACTTTTCCAGTGCAGTAACCCGGCGAGTTAAACGAAGAGAAAATTGCACAACGGAGAAGGCCTCTTTCACGTCCCTTCACGATCTAGCCGACGATCGGTGCCAACCGGCGCATTCACCTACAACCGGTAAGATTTCCAATAAAGGGACGCAGCTTCTTTTCCTCTAAATGAAAAGGAAGGCTCTGTTTCTGGCGTCTTCTCCCTCATTTTCTTTTTTCCTTTTTTTGTTTTCCCGCCCTTTTCCTTCCTTTTTAGTGGCCACGTCATTTCCTTCCAAAATTCTGTAAAGAGTCTGTAGCTTCCATTCTGTACGTCCAGCATTTTTGTTCTAAATAAGCATCCACAAAGCACTCTCCCAGAGTACACATGCAGTGATACTGCTGGAAATTTATCTATCGTTAAAGTATGATTATGGATGACGAAAGAAATACTCAGAGTTTTACTAATGCTCTTTGTTCAAGTTGTTGATATTTATTTGTAATCATGCCAAGAATCAAGAATCACCATATAATAAATTAATAAAACGAATTCATACCTGCGGAAGCCATTGTTGATATGAATAGTAGTTGTAATAGCAGCTAAGATCTTCCCCTCCTTGCTCCTCACAAAATATCAACTATCAATGGGGCAAACCAATAAAACATATGGAGAGGAGAGGGGACCTAGCCTTTATATATAGGAAATAATTTGAGCCGTCCCATTACGACTAGAATTTTTTTCGGTCCACATACTTTAAATTACCACTTCAAATTAATTACAAACCATAAGGTGTAAAAGGCCCAATTGATCACTTAATAAATTTTGACCCAAACATAATTATCATTATGAGCCATATATCTAACCCGTAAAATTTTGCAATCGAATGTGAAACCCACATATGGAATTATTAATTATTCCAACACAAGTTACATTTCCCCCCCTCACTAAAGTGATACTGAAATTATATGATTCTAACAGAACATAAGCAAACTAGTAGTACTAAAGTTCATCGCATATTTCAGTATAAAGGCACAATGGTTTGCTTGCCATGGATCAAATGAAGGATGAAATCTAGCAGCTTAAGGTGAAAACTTCATAATGGCGTAACCGAAGCAACAAAAAATGCTCCAAGGGACTTGATCTTCCTGTTATGTGGTGATCTTTAGCACTTGTTTTCTCCTTCAAATTTTTACCAATTCCAAATATTTTATGAAGACAGTCTACTTCTGTGATGTTTTTTCTGGCATGATATGGTTTGCCAGAGCCATTTAAAATATTTGGAGAAGCAGACATAAAATCATATAGTTTCCTTTATCAACTCATGTAGTTGTGAGAGATCTTTTTGCCCTTTTTATTATTGTCTGAAACATTTTTTTTCCAATGCAGAGATAACGAAGCACAAGGTTGCTTCCTGATATGGTGGGTGAGTGTGGGGTGGGAAGTCCTGGTAAGGAGCATCTATTGATAAAGAGAGAAATAGATCCAAAGAAAAAGGAAGAATGATATGTTCTCAACAAAATGAATCCAACCAACCGTATTTTATTAGTTAACAATGAGTTCAAAAATTATGGCAGTATAAAGAAAGAAATATTGATAATAAATCCAGGAACTAGATATTATCTTTCTCAATCCAGGAGATTACACTTTACCTCTTGAGTTGTCCATGCACGAAGCCCAGCAAAAGTCAGAAGCTTCCCATTGATATTCTCATTGCGTAGTACTATAAATGTTAATCGAGCAATGTCCTAGAGAAAACGAGAAAACTATTTGCGGGTCGTTTACTTGAACAAAGGCAGCAAGGGATTAGATCTAAAAATGTTTACTTGGGTATCCATGTATGCTATTCTTGTAGAAGCATCAGTACCCCAAACAGATTTCTCTTCCAATATAGGTACTGCATACTGTCAAATCAGGCCCTGGACAAATTGGGAACAGGAATTCATATTCATCAAGCAATTGAATAAGCTAATTGATACGTTAGGCTAAAAAGGACGAAATAGAAATTATGAAACGGGTAACAATATGCCGTCTAGTTTTGTGAAGGATAATTTAACAAATTTAGCAACTTGTTTGTAACAGTTTGTGGAAAAGTACGAGTATTTTCATAGAGTTTGAGCCTTATGAGTATTTTTGTAATGTTTGTACCTTCCAAATATAATAGTTTTTATGATAAAATTTCTCCAAAAATTACCTTCTAAACTTTTTCTTCACCAATGATGCTCAAGTTTCATGATCAACTTGAAAGACATTCTAATCTTTTACACAATATGCATACTTTTTTTGTTACTTTATCTAGAAACTGAATCAACAAATTCTTAAGCTGATTAGGAGCCAAATTGAACCAGCTAATGCACATAGCAAGTGTTGGGTTGTGTGCCTTTATAGTATAGTTTTGCTGATGTAAAAATAACAATAATAAAATTACGTTTACTTTATTTATTGCATTTATTTATTATTGAGCATGCGAAATTAAAGTGCCTATGATCACTTATGATAATATAGAAGAATTAAATTCCACTAGACTGCTATGTATTTCATCTAAATCTCTTGAAAGAATTATATATATATATATATATATATATATCTTTTCGTGATTTTAACGGTTCTTTGATTCATCAATGGGTGAGATCAATTTGATTGGTCAAATATCTCGATGAGTTTGAAACTTGAGAATGAGCGGAGTAGAGAACATGAATTCATGTCAGCAACCATCACCCTGAAAATGGGTAGAGTGACTACTTAAATATTTTCTGTTGAAAGCTCAGTGTTTAACGACGGCTAAATTTTGACATCTGTAATTTGTTCACAGGATCGTTGAAGAAAATGAAACATAAGTTAGTAAAAATAATTAGAGGGGCAAAACGATCATTTATGCTTGTACCTAATTATCGAATCTCGGACGGGGATAAAATATATATACGGCAGGTCAGAGAAAAGTATTACGAATTTATTGGCTTCTGTGATCTTATATATTTCAAGGGTTCAGTCTTTTGCCTTTAGTGGAAAAAGTAAAGACTAATAATTAGATTTTGTGGTCTAGAGTCGACTAAACAGGATCTAATTATTGGAGCTTGAAAAATATATGTCTGATCAGGTCCCTGTGGTAGCTCCATAAAGCATTGAAACTTAATTACGGTAATTATAATAGTTTTGGGCTTAATTGTAATTACAATAAAGTTTTCTACTTGATTTTAATTATTCTGAAAGTTATGAACTTAATTGTAATTGTAATTGAAGTTCTAGGACTACATATACAATTAAATGTAAACTAATTAGAATTGGACTTAAATTAGAACTCCTACTTGAGTTTTAATTAGAACTCTTGTTTGAATGTGGAATTATAATTGTAATAGAACTGTATCATCTTTTTCTCTATAAATAGAGACTAGATGGACAGAAAAATTCAACAATATTTATAATTCCATAAGATTCAAATTTATAGAAAGAAAATATTTTATTTTCTTGTTGTCCAAAATTTAAGAATTAGTTTTTGAATTAATTGAAAGAAGGTGCCCACACGCCGATGTAGAAGGCTTGTAGGTTTGAAGAACCAAGATACTTGCAATTAAAGGAGACGGAAGTTCGCGGATCAAAGTTAACTCAAGGTTGATTATTGAACTTAGATAAAATATTCGAATCCTTTAATTTTGTTATAACATACATGTGAACATTTAGACGATCTTGCTTATTGAATTAAAGAAAATTTTAATTTCTAATTAATTCCGCTTCCACATTCCAACAGCAAGAACTTTAAACTAATCATATCGCATTTCTATAATAAGATGAAGGAAGCGCATCAAAATATACATTGAAGTAAAGGCATTTGTTCTCCTGCATTAAACCACATAGCCAAATAATGATGTGGTTCTGTGCTGAATCCCTAAGAAACTTTTCAGTACAGTTCTTGATCTCCATGAGCGGAACTTCAAGATGCTTGTCGCAGTTATGAATGGAAAAAAGACAAATTTTTGGATACCAATGGCGTTCGCATATTGTATAAGAGCAACCTTTCCTTCCCAATCTACCTAAAGTCAATATGGGAATCAAATTATAGATGATATACCATGAAGCATTAACTAAAATCATAACAGAAAAATTTTGAGTAATCATGTAGAAAATAAAAAGTGCTCATTAAACAAAGAATTGGAAGTCATTCATTCATTCCAGCTGCGATTGTGCTTATAGTTTTTATTGGCTCCTCAGGACGTCCTGTACCAAAGTCAATAACCGTGTGGATGCCAACCAAAGTTGATGGTATAGTTTCAGGAATACTTAAGTCTGCCTGCTCGAAAACAATCCCACTCAGTACTCTTATCTTAAGCATTTTACATTACCACATACACAGAGGTAAAGCACATTTCAACACAATGCCAAAGCAAATTCTACAGTTTAAAAGGAAAATCGCAGTCAGACAGAAATTCCTCATAGAAGACTCAAAAAGACACAACAGTACTGTTCAAATTGAATACTATTGAAGAAATTCCAGTGCCAAAGAAAGCTATCAAGTTTCCATGCATTTATTTCTCGTACATCCAAATGATTGCATAAATTGAGTGAACATCGAAAACGAAAATATTTGCAGGAAGTCAGTGAGTTTCATTGACAACAGTGCCGCCCCTATCAAGACAAAAATCAGTAGGGGCGGTTGATAGGCCTGGGGCGAACAAGGCACTGAACAACGTAGCCCTCATCTAATGCCCTCTTCACAATCTGCCTTCCTAATGTTTCCGTCGCACCTACTACAAGTATGCTTGTAGGGACGGATTTAGGTGGTGGCCGTCTAGCTGGATTTGTGGGGGAGAATTATTATTATTATTATTATTTTGTTGATAATAGATAAAAAATTTAGGTTATATAACTGGTAGTTCATTTTATTTTTAAATTCCTCTTCTGCTTAGCTGGTTAGAGCTTACATTTATATATTGTGAGTTTTGGGTTTGAGTTATTCCTATTCATTTCATTGTACAAATTTTTTATTTTTACAATACTTACCAAAATTAATTTCCTATGAAAATGATTCAAACCTATAACCACTAGTTAGAATGATTGGAAGCTTGATCATCATGGCAATGGTTAAATTTTGAAACTAAATTTAATAAAATAATAAATGTTAAGACTCTAGGCCAGTCAATGACTTTTTTTTTTTGTCGTTTTAAATATTTTATACTTTAATAGTTTATAAGATATAACTTATGAGTATTGAGTTTTAATTTATATGTTATTTGAGAATCTGTCTACTATGAATTGTTATATTAAAAATTAATTTGAGTATCATAAAAATGTGATATGTGATTTATGAAAATTGAAAATGAGAAATTGGGAAATTTATAATTTGTGATGAATCAGTGTTGAGAATTGGAAATTGAAATTTTAATTATATTTTAAAATTAATTTCAATTACGTTAAATTTTTTATTAACGTTCAATTCTTATACTGATTATGAAATGATTTTTTCAACCGAATCTCAATTTAGTTCTTATAGTGGTGTATCTAATCTCTTAATTACTTTTAGTCAAGCAAACGATTTGTTAAGCATTGATAACACAAAAAAAATCTTATGTATCATGTAATTTATATTATTTCGGATTGTATTGAACTATAATATGATATAAATATACGATTCTTACGTTTTAATATATTCACATATAGATCGAAGGATTTTTAATATTAATAAATGACATTGCTATACGACTGTTGACTATCGACAAGTCCACAGCCAATGATCAACGGCCGCCCTAGTTGAGTTAAAGTCCTGAATTCGCCCCTGCTCGTAGGCCTCACGGGCATCCCTGGAGTAACAGAGGAATTCATCCATTTCTATAGTGAATTGTTGGGAAAAGACAGCTTTGGACAGCCCTTCAATGCTGAAATTATGAATATTGGGCTTGTATTATCGAAGGAAAATGACATGTTACTTGATCGAGAAGTCACGAGACATGAAATCAAAGTTGCCCTATTTAGTATCGAGGATGATAAGTCACAGGGACCGGATGGGTACACTTTATGTTTTTTTAAGAAGACTTGGGATATTGTCGGTGAAGAGTTCAAGGAGGCAATTGGAGAATTCTTTACTTTGAGGTCTCTCCTCAAGCAAATTAACCACACAGTTGTTACATTAGTTCCAAAGACTAATCATCAGTATACCAGGAAAAGTATAGACCGATTGCTTGTTGCAATGTGTTTTATAAAGTGATCACTAAAATTCTATCTTCTCATTTGAGGCCTATACTTGGTTCAATTGTTGATCAAGCTCAAGCCGCATTTGTGGAGGGTAGATGCATGGTGGAGAATATTCACTTGGCCCAAGAGCTCTTAATGCAATGTAATCGAAAGAGGGTATCTCCTAGGTGCCTTCTCAAAATTGATTTGAAGAAAGCTTATGATTAGGTAAATTGGGATTTTCTTAAAAAGGTGCTTGAGGGGTTGCAGTTCCCTACTACATTCACTGATTGAGCGATCGAGTGTATTGCTACTCTTACATACTCTATTGCACTTAATGGTGGCCTCCATGATTTCATTAAGGGAAGAAAAGGCCTTCGCCAAGGTGATCCTCTTTCTCTGTTCTTATTTGTGTTGTGTCTTGAATATTTTTCTAGAATGTTGAAGGGAGCTACCTTGAATAGTGAGTTCAATTTTCATCCTAAATATGCATCGTTAAAAGTTACTCACATGGCATTTGCGGATGATTTAATGCTCTTTGCTAGAGGGGATGTTATGTCGGTTGAAATTGTGATGAATTGCTTATCTAACTTTGGTGATATGTCAGGACTTAAGATAAATGTTGATAAGTCTTAATTATATACCATAGGCGTGCATGGACAAGAGTTGGAGGGCATTCTTGCTCTTACTAACATTCCCAAAGGTTCCATGCCGTTCCGATACTTGGGGATTCCACTTGTGGCGAGAAAATTGAAAGCAAACTCCTATCAATCCTTCCCCAATAAAATCTCATCTTATATTGGTGGGTGGTCTTGCTTCTCTATATCTTATGTGGGGAGAGTTGAGCTTATAAGCGTAGTTCTTCAAGGAGTGGAATGTTTTTGGTTATCAATTTTTCCCATTCCAGCCGTGGTTACCTCAAAACTTATTAACTTATGCTGAAATTTCCTATGGGGATCAAAAAAACCGTTGGTGGCTTGAAGAAACATTTGCCTTCCTAAGCATGAAGGTGGGCTCGATTTTAGAGACATTAAAAGCTAGAATTTTGTACTTTTCTCCAAAACTCTTTGGAATATACATAGCCAAAAGGATTCCCTTTGGATTAAATAGGTCAATCATTTTTTCGTTCGAGGGATGGACATTTGGGAACGCAAGGTGAATAAAGATGACTCTCCCCTACTTAAAAAGGTGATGGAAATCAAAGATAGTATCTTAGGTGCTGAAGGCACGCTCCATGGCGATATGGACAAACTGCTTTGCTGGACGGAGACTGGGAATTTTTGCATCTCGGCTGCCTATTATTTCTTCAGGCCGAAGGGTGTTTAGGTTGTATGGGCAGCGACTGTTTGGAATGTGTCCATTACTCTTAAGCATGCCTTCATTTTTTGGTTGGCTATTCAAACTAGATTGCTTTCCAAGGATAAAATTCAGTATTTGGATTTAGACTGTAGATGTGTACTTTGTGGATTAACGGAGGAAACAATACGTCATATATTTTTCTCTTGTCCTTTTCGGTAGTTCAGTTTGGGAAATGATACGAAGGTGGTTGTCCATCGCACGTACAATGTCCACCTTGTCAAGTGTAGTGAAATGGATGAGAAAGGAAGCACGGGGAACGACTTGGCAAAGCAAAGTTAAGAAAATTGCACTTGCTACTTCTGCTTACTACATTTGGATGGCTAGGAACAAGAAGATTTTTGAAGATCTTGTGCCACACGTTGATTGTGTTGTAAATCGGATTAAAATGCATGTATACAAAGTTATGTTCACTTTGTATTCGAAGGTTTTAATTCATTATGAATCATTAGCTTTGGCCTCTTAGCTATTATAGTTTGTACGCCATTTCTTTTTACTAATCGGGTATACCGGGTGTATTTGTAATTGACTCTGGATGTTTGGTTTGCCCGGGTATGTTCGGTATACGTGTACATTAAGTTTTGATCTATAAAATTTATATTTACTCATAAAAATAAAATACAGCCTTGTTTCGATAAAATTACAACCAGGTTTTTAATAAATTTTGACAAAAGTTAATGAAATGTGGTTGAAAAAATAAGATCCCATAAAATAAGTGATTAAAATTAATTTTTTGAGTTTGACTTGGATATTAAATTTTAATTTACACCAAACATGGCAAAATCTCAATCTACCAAATTGAATAGAAATCGTAATTTAAAATGAATTATGCTATCTCAAGGAATCTACACAAATAACCTTATTGGTGCACAAATGGCGTGCATACAGGTCATCTGTATAGGTGGCATTTCTCTTTTAGAATTGTTGGTTCGATTTCATGTGAATCCATTAATGTTTCGGTTCAAAAGCGAAGCAACTCAGAAAATAAAATAATGATTTGATTTCAATAGCTAAATTCAAATATTCATTCAGTTTAGAAAAAATTACTTGTTTTACCCCACTTGGTAGCAAGGTTCAAAAATGTGTAATACGTGACAATACATTTTGATCGAACATCAAGCATTACAAGAATATGCTAGCCCATACTAAGGATATTGCGTATTTATGTGTTTTTCAGTTTTTAATTTTTTTTAAATATTCTAAACTAATAAATAAAATAATGTATTTTTTTTAACTTTATACATATTTTTAAAATTTTCAATATATATATATATATATACATACTCAAACTTTATATATTTTCTTCAATTTTTTAGCAAAAATAGAGTGCTCAAAATTATAAATATTACAGTTACTTGGTAACTAATTCCTATAATTAGATTAGACACAGACATTGACTTTAAAAAAATCATAAATATTGTCTAACTCTTTATTGAATTCTAATTCAAACTCTTCTTCATCTAAGTCATCGTTCTTGTTATTTGATATAAAATCATTTTGTTCAGTCTACCTTATTTCAATCGGAGAATTTTATTATCTCCTATAGGTGGTAGGATATCATTATTAATCTTCTTCTCATCATCACGACCATCAACAATCTAAGATTGTTCATTACTAGAATCATTTGCTAGCAAAACTAGGGAAAGACGGAAAAATAAGCAGGCTCGGGCAATGCGTAGATAGTTTGCAACTCCATAATTTTTATTTTTAATCTTTTTAAATGTCAATATCCGACAAATTACTGTATATAATTTATGGGTTTGGAGTTTGAGTTGATGTGATATTTTGGGGGGTTCAATTTTTTTTTTTATTTTTTTTATTTTTTTTAAGTTTTAAAAATGGATTGAACTTTATTAGGCTAATTTTGATACATTTTTAAAACAAATGCTTGCGCTTTTTAACGTTTAAGCGTGCACATGCGACCGACGAAATGGATTGATCACATTAACATGTACATATCCCATATTCGAGACGTTTCGAAGTCATATGCTTGCATTTTAAAACAATGCTTATTAGGTCAATTCATACTTTTCACTAACCATCCCTCACATTTCTTTTAATATCCAGATATACCCTTGTTTTTTAAAATGCTTATTTGGTCAATTCATACTTTTCACTAACCATCCCTTACATTTCTTTTAATATCAAGATATACCCTCGTGTTTTAAAATTTTCAATAATCTCCTCTATTTTAATTTTGATTATCAGAGACACCATCACGTTTCAAAATATTACTAACCTCCTCAATTTTTAATTTTAAATATCATATTTACACTTGTCACCTTTAAGACTAATTAATGATTAAGTGATTTTTATCAATTTGCAAGACAATGGACGACAATCATGAAATCTGAAATTAAATTGAAGTTTAGAGACCAAATTGAAATTTCACTAAAAGATTCATATTTGTGGACGATTCATATATATATATTTTTAATCTCGAATTAATGGTTTATTTGACATGGCTTTCGAGATGTAAAAATGTTTTTTTTTTAATTACTTATAACTTAAAAGCTACCTTGAACTCATTTAGATAATTTTATAAAAACGTATCTTCTAATAAGAAGAGTTTTTAAAGGCAATTGACACACATTCTAAAACTATTTCGAAAGAGAAAGTTCATTTATAAATTAATTTTTAAACATCATCATGATAATTTTCCCAAAAACTTATTCAACAAGAAGTAAAAATAAAAGTAATAGTAAAATAAGAAGTCTGTTAAATGAAATTTAAATATAACTAAGGTATGTGTGGGTCTACAATCAACTAGGACAAATAACATTACTTAGTTTGGTGAGGATTAAAATAAGATTTTTAGTAGATATCGACGAAGATAATGAAATGTAAATTTTTTTTTTTTTTTTTTAGCCAAATAAAATGGGTTCAAGAGTGTCAGATGCCACGTGGCAAATATGCTTTGAATTGCGTGAGTAATTTCTCGAAGCAAACAATCCTTTCTCTGTCCTTAGCATCAAATCCAGTACACCAGCACCATTCACCCAGCGCACCATCCATCACAACAGGGAAAACTGGAGTGAAAGGGCAAATCTGTATGAAATAGAGGCAGCAAAATGAGTAAGCTAAACTCGGAATTGGATTTGGATCGACCTAATATTGAAGACTATCTCCCTTCTGGATCCATCCAAGAGCCTCGCGGCAAACTACGCCTGTATCTCTCAATCCATTTTCTGTATCTATTTTCCTAAATCGATGTAATTTGAGCTAATTACAATTTGTGGTGGCAGGCGTGATTTGCTCGACATTTCGCCCACTCTAACTGAGGCAGCTGGTGCCATTGTCGATGTGAGTAATTTTGCCTTCTTTTAAACGGTTTTCGTTTAAATTAATTGGTCCCTTCTGATACTGAGTGAATTTTCATCAGAATTTGAATAGAGTTCTCTTCAAATATGTTTTTTTTTTTTTTTTTATCCATATGCATGACAATAATATCATAAGTTTTTTGATAAAATGTTAACGATGCCTATTTAGTCAGTTTAAAGGAATGTTCCTCGATATTTTAGTGTGTTACGATATCCTTTATTTGGAAGCCAATATATTCCATATAAATATGTAAAATTTGCTATAAATTGATAATTTGCAGCTAATATATGTGCCTCAATGTATAGATCCCAGTTTTTCTTTCTTTCTTTTCTTTTTTTTTTTTTGAAAGAAAAAAAGAAGAAGAATATTTTACTACGAAGTGATAGAAGCTGCGGCCAACATTTATGTTTATCAGGGCATAAAGGTAGTTTAGCTACAAAAATAAAAATAGCTTTGGTGGTTACAATTGAGCAATTAATTTGATTACACTTGGCAGTTATTACGGAGTGCAATCAGTGAATAATGGGAACAATATTCGTTTCACTAAAACAGATGCTATGCATATTGCAATGTTCTAAGGAGGATTCAATAGATGCATTGCTCGAGATATCGTGTTAGACAAATTGTGTTTATTATAACTCATTTGGTTTAACAAACCCAAAACTTTTGCTAGTGTTTTCTTCATCATAATTTGTTTCATTGCATGGAAATCGGATCCAAAACAAAAATTAGAAATTTGAATTTAAAAAAAACACTCAGTTTTTGAACTTAATATATTTATTGTAGTTTCAAAGTCATGAATGAATATAGAAGCAAAGATAGCGTCAAGTGGCTTTATGAACAATTAATGATGGGTTGTGAAGGATAACTGCATGTCCAAAATATTATTCGTTGGTTCAATCTTGTGGTATGATTTCTTGTTATTCTTGAGTCTTGACCTTGGAATTGGGTATTATGTGACAAATCAAACTGATGTACTTGCTTTGTCATTTTTATACATATTTAGATTTGTCAGTTTCGTACAAAATTACATATATGCTGTAGACATCATTGAAAGG